>NC_138861.1:116948970-118148970 GCF_965194805.1 Balaenoptera borealis | reverse complement strand
GATTCTCCATAACTACTTTAACTATGTGCTTTTTTCCCCGTCTCTATCTCTGTCTCTCTCCCAATCTCCCTCCCTCGCCTAATATGATACCATTTCCAGACATGTTAAAAGGGTTAACGTAGGAAAAACCCAATAGCAAGCTGCAGAGCCTCATACTTGAGTTGAAAACTCTTTACTAAAAAATAATGCATTAGGCTGAAAACATGAGAATTGGTATTAATGGGTCAGAATCACATTTTCTCCTGTTCTGTATTCTCTTGCTAATGGTTACACCAAGGGAAACTTTATGGCTGACTAGATCCATCCTGGGGGAACACAGATTTCAGATGTTTCTGAAATATCACTTGCTTTCCCTAAACTTGTTTCAATCAATTTTTCTCATCCATTCTTGATTTTATTCATATATAAAGGCTGTTTTTTGGAGCCAGGAGTTCCATAAGCATACTAGAAGCTGTGTAATATAACCTTTCATTTCAGTTATTAAAATTTATTTTTTTTTGTCATAGCACTCCTCTTAATATTATGTTCTGGGATTCCATTCCAAGGACAAGTTCACATTAACCATAACCTTCAATTTAAAAAAAAATCCTGCATACTTTTTCTGCCTATATCATTTATATTTCAAGCCAATTAAAAGATATATTGGAACATAATAAAAGTAACTGATATTTTTTCTCTCTTCCCTCTAAAAATTGGTGAGAATTTTACTGTGATCCCATTCACAAAGTACTACTGTGCATATTACTTTTTGTAATAGCATCAAATATTTTCCATCTCAAGTATTTTCCATTTCAATATTTTCCATTTCCCACCAACTGAGAACGGGAAGACTATGATGTGCCTTCCACAATTTTCTGCATAAATGAACTGCTACTTTTAGCAAACAACTTGCTTTCTACCATACAGGCTATTTTTTAGGAATGGAATCAAGTATTATTCTATATTCAGAATCCCTTGAAGAGTCATTGTTTGAGTTGAATTGCACATGATGTTTTAGGTGGCATGTGTTTACTTCCATTGAAAGAACATGTCCTATTTTTGAGGAAGGAAAAGAAACTTGTGAGACATCAGATGTTTCTTGCAAAACAATTTGGTGAAATAAATGTAAATGAATCAGAAACATGTGAATTGTATTTCAGTTAAAATTAATGGGTTTAAATATGAAGGCAGTAAAGCGCTCAGGGGGGAAAGAGTGTAGCAAGTCGGGAAGTGACATTTGTTTTGTTTTCATCTGTCTTAGACTCTTGAAAATGGCCTAATACTCTGAATTCAACCTCATTCAGAGTCTCTCTTAAGTCTAATGATGGAGTTATAAAATGGGACAATAGTATTCAAATTAATTTTATAGCTTTATCTGGCTCCAGTTATAATGTGGGCGTCAAACATTGCCACTGTGCAATTTTTCAAAAGCACTTTCAGTTTGAAGTTAGAGGTTTTTCTATTTTCTATTCTCTTCTGAGGGTAAACAGTAAATTGTCATGATGCTAAAAGTGTATTTTTTTTCATAGAACAACAATGTAAGGTTTTCAGAGTCACATATCAACTTCGTATTTATTTCCTCTTTCTAAGATGAACAGATCTAAATGGAAAACACAGGGGGCAGAATGCATACACACGTATGCAGGAGAAGGGCACAGGGAGAAAAGGCGACGGAACAGAGTGAGAGAGAACGAGAGAGGGGGGAAAGAATAAGCAATGCATGCAGGGGTGAGGTCATCAAGCCTCATTTCAAAAGTGAAGCGCTCAAACCACACTACTTATTTTAGCGTCACAAAAATTTTATCCCATAGTTTTATAGTCATATCATTTATGCTTGCTTAAAAACAACTACATAGCTTCTTTATATTTTTGTATTTTTCAATTTTAAAAAAATGCATTACTCTGAAAAGCAGGGAATAAAATGAACTACAAAAAAAAAAAAAAAAAAGGACTTACAAATAATTTTCCCTATCAACATGCCTCAAAATGTGAGTACTGTAAGTTTGATGTGTGGTGTGATATTTCAGTTTCTCAACTCTCAGTCTCTGAAAACAGGGACATTTTAAGTGTTCCAGTAACTTGCAAGAGACAAGGAGTATATAACTGGAGTGTGTGTTTATATATATATATATTCTTTTTTTTTTGAGATAATATATGACACTGCTTAAGTAGCCTTCTGAACATACAACTTGGTAGAGAAATGTAGGAACAGAAGTCCTTTCTGTATAAGTTGAAGGTACAGTAAATCATAGGGCTGTTTTTGCATGTTAAGAGCCTGCTTTCTTGTTTCCTGAGAACATGATGCTGTATCAATAATTGGAGTTCAGCGTCTCTGACCACTCAGAGCTCTGCTGCTGCTCACCACTGAGTTTGGAATGAAGATGCTGCTCCTTGATTTCTTTGTGCCACAAGGTTCATTGCTTCCAACTCTTCTTAGAAGCGTCTCCCCTCTTTGCTCCTCTATCTGTTCCATAATTGGGCAGGAGATGTGTTTTAGCTGCTACCACAGCCCTTTGTTGCTTTATTTAACCTTCTCCTCATCCTAGTTTAGTGGATAAAAAACGGAGTGGCTAGGCTGTTTCATTTACACCTTAAATAGTGGCAATATAACATTCAGAACTGGTTTTGAGCTCCCAGAGTCACCCTTTAGGGCTCTACTAATCAACATAAAGTCTAAATCCTAACCCCTAATTTGTGTCAATGAAAATATATGAATAGTGTCAACTTTATCTTCATCACCATCAACAGTAAATATTTATAAAGTCCTCAATTAAGTAACCGTTACTACGTAGTATCTCTGCTGAGCACATTATTACAATGGTATATTTCCTTTGAGGAGGGATATATTGTGATTGATTTTCCATCATGATTTGGTGCAGTAACTTGTTACAAGATCTAATCTTTGCTTTTGGTGGTGTTGTTCCACTTCACGACAGGCCTACCCTTGTAGCAGTGATAAGGAATGTGAAGTTGGGAGATACTGCCACAGTCCCCACCAAGGGTCTTCGGCCTGCATGGTGTGTCGAAGGAAAAAGAAGCGCTGCCACAGAGATGGCATGTGTTGTCCTGGCGCCCGCTGCAATAATGGTAAAGGTCTTGCTCAGTGTTGAAGGGCCTCTTTCCTTTCATGTAGGAGGCCTGGCTACCAAGTTAGGCTGCCTTCCCCTTAGTCAGACTCCTGAAATGTAAGGAGCCTTTCAAAATAGGCAGGAATGGGATCAGGGTTTAGATATGTATAAGATTACCTGGATTCCCTCTCAAATCTTAGTTTTCCTGGGCTCTGATCATCTCCTATAATTTATAATCTATGCTGATCTAGGATTTGCCATATTGAAATGCTGCATATAAATAGCTAGATGTTCTATTCCACTGAACACTTAAGCAAATATGTGCAAAGGAACCAAAGAAAGGAACATGCTATGATTTAGCAAGACACTTGTGAATCTGCTTTCCATTTCCATACTAGTTTCATACTTTTACTCTTATACTCAAGGTGTCCTGTTTTGAAGGCCCTACCCCGTGGCATGCACAAATGCTGATGGAGTGATTGTTTCCTCCCAAAGGAGACACAGGAGTCTATTCCCTGGCCTTCACCCAATCTCAATGAGCTTAGAGGCAGACAGTTCAGCATTAATGATAAAATGAAGAACCACCAACAACACATGGTAAAACCATTAAATAATTGCAGAAGGTGATCAGAAACATACACTTAGTCATACAAAACAACATAATCAGGCTCATATACTTATTCCTGGCCTCTGGGCACAGTCCTATTGGAAGTGCCCTGGACAAGAAGAGGTGAAGGCAAGAAGACCTCACACCATTAGAGGCGTTTACAGTGTAGACAAGGATTATACTGTTGACTGAAAAAGGAACCTTGATCTTTTTCTGATCAGATGTCTGATTAGACAATTTTAAGGTATTAAGAGCCAATCATAATTTAATACTTTACTATGTCACTATTCTAAGCACTTCACATGTATTCACAGTAATTTAGTGAAATGAATTCTGTTTTCATCCTGATTTTTGCCCAAGGTCACTTGGTCTTGAGGGTGGCAAGATTCAAATCAAGAAAGCCTGGCTCAGGACCAAACTATTCAATTCTCAGTCTGGACAAATATGTAAATAAATGAATAGATAGATGATAGATAAATGGCTTCATACCTCACATCAGGAGAATACTTGGATAAGAATCACACTTTAGAGAACTGAATAAGTCTAACTGATTACCTGACCATCTCCAGGCATCTGTATCCCCGTCACTGAGAGCATCTTAACTGCTCACATCCCAGCTCTGGACGGCACTCGGCACAGAGATGGAAACCACGGTCACTACTCAAACCACGACTTGGGATGGCAGAATCTAGGAAGAACACACACTAAGATGTCACATATAAAAGGTAGGGATATCTGTAGCTCTATGTTTACTTTTTCTTGTTTTATAATGAAGTAAAAGAAAAATATCGATAATTAATTCCATTGGTTTTGTGTGCAATTTGAAAAAAAATATTGGGAAGTTACTTTAATAGCAAGATTTTAACTGAATTTCTTAATTCTTAATTTTGAGGATGCTAGAGGTTTCTTAGAGATCTTAAATTGTTAGAAAATACATATTACAAGACTTGCAGTACCCCCAATTAACCATGCCATTTTCTAAACAGTCCTGCCTTTTTACAGGATGTTTAGAATACATCTTTTATACAAGCATTTCTCTTCCATATTCAAGCATAAAGCATTCCAAAAAATAAATGGGAAAATGTTTGCTGCCATATGATTAAATCACTAAGATTTAGAGTCTTTTTCTCATCTTTGCAGATTCAAAAATTGTATTTCACTTAACAACCAGATAATATACTGTGCATAAACCAATTTACCAAACATAATTGAGATTACATATGCCCATAAAATGCCCTTCCTTGTGTCAAAATATTTGGGAAGCCTAATCACTAATAGTAAAATTTTAAAGTATGAAATTATTGAACCCAGTTACTAATAGTAAAATTTTGAAAAATAGAAATACCTATATTTTTTTGTTTTGAAATACGTATTTTTTAAAGGAAGTTTTTGCAAGTGTATTCTGTGGAGCACTATTCTTTCAAGACGTTCTGTGAATGAAAGAGCCCTGTGTTCAAGAGTTTTGTAATAAGGTATCTCCCCATTTCTGGGACTTTATAATAAACATTGATATATTGAAGTCCAGCAATGAGGAAAACTGGTTAACTTTTTTAAACATTGTATTTCCCTGGTTTACTTGCCCGCAAAACCATTTCCCCACATTTTCACCTTCTGCAGAGCTAGTATCCTAGAGAATATCTGACCTATTAGTCCAACCTGGAATACTAATGGTCAAATCAATAGGGCTAAAGAGACTGACAATTCCTCTTCAGTTATCCCTTGTCTACACTCCCTGAAGGCCTAAGTGCTTTACCCACATCTCCTATTTCTAGTCCACCAAATTCACATGCATTTGTTAGTACGTGAGTATCCTTCTTTATTCTGACAGATATCTATGTCACAGTACGGTTTCAAATTTATTGCTTTTATCTAATTATATGTGGAGTTTTCTGATGGCAGCCAGTGATGAATCTTATACAGCTCAGCTAGTGAGTTGCATCCACATCACACAGTGGAGCTGGTGACATCTGTGATGACAGCTAACCTTTTAGAACAGGCTTGGCACATTATGGCCTGTGAGCCAAGTCTGTCCTGCCGCCATTTTTGTAAATAACCTTTTATTGTAACACACACTTGCCCATTCACTTAGGCATTATCTGTGGCAGTTTTTATGATACAACAGCAGGATGAGGAGCTGTGACACAGATCACATGGCCTAAAAAGTTTAAAGTATTTACAGTCTGGCAGGTCACAAAGAAGCTTGTTGACTAGTACTTTTTTATAAAGATTACACATCAACCCAGCTGTGACGTGTGGGTGTTCTTTGCTGACTTGTTTTTCTGAATTAAATACCCAGATTTGTGCTCCTACGTCATTTTTATGATGGGTTCTTGGTTGACCCTGGGGCTATCTGCCCTTGCTCTGCTCCACTCTGTATCTCAGCTTTTTATAGACTTCATTTCCTGGGCTCCCCGTCAGATGGCTTCCGACCACATGGGTTTGGCTGTGGTGAGACTGAGAGGTAGAGGAAGGGAAGAGCCAACAGATTCTCTCTGCCTCAGGCAGTGTTTCTGGCAGAGCTGTACCTCATTGGGGCCTCAGCTCCTGCCAGGTGGGCCTGTTGGAATTCCAGTTCCTGCCCTTGCCCCACTCAGATACCACCGGCTCCTTTGGATCCTCCAGACTAAATGTGGTAGTGGCTTCCTGTTGTGTTGCTTTACCATCCTCTGGGACTTCTTAGCCCTGCCACTCACTACCTATGTGACCAGTTCTCTGCATTAAATATCTTCTCTTTTGAATACTCAGAGATTCTGTGTTCCTGGCTAGATTTTAACTGATACATGGTCTTTAGGAGTCCCAGACAATTACAGCCTTCTCCTTGAATCAGTTTGTTTACTCTTTCCAAGAAGGTACCAAATTAATTAATTTGGAAGCAATTCTGTTTACTTATTTTCACTCACCTAGTAAACAAAAAAAGAACAGAGAAATATCTAAAAGCACACCATGCCAAAGTAAAGAGAAGATTTTTTTCTAAAGTGTCATGGTAAAATCTTTTGGTCATCCTCTCCGTAGGGCATGAAGGAGACCCCTGTCTACGATCATCAGACTGCACTGAAGGGTTTTGCTGTGCTCGTCACTTCTGGACCAAAATCTGCAAACCGGTGCTCCATCAGGGAGAAGTCTGTACCAAGCAGCGCAAGAAGGGCTCTCACGGGCTGGAAATCTTCCAGCGGTGTGACTGCGCAAAAGGCCTGTCTTGTAAAGTATGGAAAGATGCCACCTACTCCTCCAAAGCCAGACTCCACGTGTGCCAGAAAATATGACCACCTCTGAGGGAGCATCACTAGCAGACTGTGAATCTGTGTATATAATACATTATAGCATGGCGATTTCAGAAGGGCTAAAATGAGGAGTGTCACAAGATGATAGATCACAGAAAGAGAAAGAAAATGGAGCAGATTAGAAAGGGTGACAAGTGTGGTACAATCAGTGTGTTTCCACCATGCACCTTGTTTATGTAAATAATGTATACATTTGTGAAAATGCTATGACTCAAAAAAAAAAAAAAGTGAAATTACTGACGAATACCATGTGACTTTCCAGCAGTTTAGGTTGTGCTAGAGGATCAGTTTCCTTCACATTGGTGATTGATTGATTGCCTATAAAAATAACCTGAAAGCCATATTTCTCTTTAAAGTTATACTTTACTTTAACAACAAAATACTCCCCATATATCCTGGCATACAATAGACTCTAAAACATGAAAAGAGGGGTTGTTAAATAGGAAACGAAAGCGTGGAGCAGAGTTAATTTGCAACACAGAATCACCTTTTAATTTGGAGCACTACTTCTTACCACTCAATTAAAGACCTTCGTAGATA
Source organism: Balaenoptera borealis (assembly GCF_965194805.1). Taxonomy (NCBI): domain Eukaryota; kingdom Metazoa; phylum Chordata; class Mammalia; order Artiodactyla; family Balaenopteridae; genus Balaenoptera; species Balaenoptera borealis. Next base: position 118,141,495 of record NC_138861.1, on the reverse strand, counting down.
GATAAGAAAAAAAGCAGTCGATATTTTCCAAATAATATCAAAATAATCACAGGTCTTTTGTCTAGTCCTTCAGAAAAAAACAAACTCATTTTTCCTCAGACTGCTTATTTACATTTTTCAAAACTTTAATTTCACTTATAATTAATAAGAACCAGTATAATAAGACAAAAATAATCCATTCAGATTATAAAGGATCTAAATTGCATCTCTCTTGATTGTATGTGATTCCTACCCATTTTATTCTCTATATTATACACGTTATTTGTGAATAGCACCGAGCAGAATTTTCAGATTGTAAAAGTTTTAAGATGCCCAAAATAAAAGTTACTAGATCACATATTTTAAAGCTTTGGCATTCCCTATTTTTGATAGAATTGGACATTTATTCTTTACATACTCTGCAGTATAGTAGGGTAAAGCTGATAAAAGAGACGAGCTACATGTGTCCTGCACTGAAGCACAGCAAGGAAATAAATAGGGAAAACGTTGTCAAGTGTCCAGGTTTTGGCAACACATAGATCGTATGTCTGAAGCACAAACTCACTTTTCATATTTGAAGCCCAAGGCTGCACAACCTAAATGGAAGTTTTCCATGGGATTTGCTATCACAATATTTACTACGCAGATGAGTTCAGCGTGAGTTAACTACTTGACCTCAAAATATTTATTTTCTATTTTTGAGGTCCTAAAATAATCTTAATATGAGGAGGTCTCATTAAATGGACTCCAAGACAGGTAGGATAGTAAGCTTCCATTGCCCTCGGTAAGCTTCTTTCTAACTGGCTGGCACCATCTGATTTTTTTCTGCACCAGCCTCTCTCTGCAACAGCTGTTTCTTTGCCAAAGATACAGTTTCTGTTTTCTGCAGTCATTGAGATTAAAAAACTATAAATGGAATAACTTGTAAAATGTACATTTTGCTAATCTATAGAAACCACAGGTTCTAAATTCTTTGAATCCATTTTATTACTTTTTTACGTTACTCAGTTCTAAATATTATGTCTAAAGCAAAAAAGTTATCTTATAGTTGTTACTTTTGACCTTTTCTTCTATAGACCTTAAGTCACTCCTTAATTTTCTTTTACTTAAATCCCAGTTGCAGTCTCACATTCAAGTTCTCCCAGTAGAAACTCAACCTGAGCCTGCATGTCTATTAAGAATTTCAGCTTCCCACATACATTTACAAGTATGATTAAGATTTACATATTCCCCACATGTCTGTTAAAACTTATTAGCTAATCTATCCAAGAACCAAAGTCTGTACACAAGCAGGTTTTTATAAGCTTGGCGACATGAAAATGGAACATTTTAGTCAAACATTTCTTATATAGCAATCTGGTTTCTGCATTTTTTTTCCTTATGTACATCCCTTCAAAAATTATTATTTGAAGTAATTTATTTACAGGAAATGTTAATGAGATGTATTTTCTTATAGAGATATTTCTTACAGAAAGCTCTGTAGCAGAATATATTTGCAGCTATTGACTTTGTAATTTAGGGGAAATGTATAATAAGATAAAATATATTAAATTTTTCTCCTCCAAAAGTGGAATTCAAACTTCCTTGTGTTTTGCTTATGGGAAAAACTTTTACAGAATCATAGATTCTGTGAGTTCAGGTGGACTGGGTCTGATGTTGCAGTCTTAGTTGAAATCCTTTGGATGACATCACCATGAGATGATCCAAGGCAGTTTTACTATTACTGAAGGTGCTTATTTCATGGCAGGAAAGCTGTAATTGTTTGTTTGAAAGTTCTTTTTTCATTAAACTAAAGTATTCCAGCTTGTGCTTACCACCCATTTATTCTTACTTTGCCTTCTGGAACATTTTAGAACACAAACTCTCCACAAACCTCTTTAAAACACTTGAAGTCACCTACCATATTTCCTATAATCTTCTCTCCAGTTTAAAATTTCCCACAATAGAGATGCCAACATGCTTAGGGTATTGGTTCATTCCTCTATGGCACAAAGAAAATACAAAATATCTTTATCCCTATATAGCTATAGACTGGCCCTGCATGACCTAAAATCTACTTCCTAGGAAGGTCTTTTCTTTGCTTCCTGAATACAAAGATGTCAGGAGTGTTTCACAAACATTATTCACCAATTATGAGACCAGGAGTAGTTGCAAGAGTCCATGTTGTATTAGAGATGTTAATGGGCTGGAAATGTGGAAAATAAACATTCTGTGACATAGTGGAATGGACTGAGTACAGCTATGGCAGCTTAATGACACTAAAACAGTCCCATAGCTAGAGGTCCTGGTTGAAGACATCTCAAGCACTGGTGAAATAATTCCCCACATTATTCTAATTAGTCACTTAGTATATTATTAAATAGTTATCCATTTCTTCAAATCGAGAACATTTATATTTCCAAGCTACAGTGTATTTTTAGATTATAACAATCATATCGGTGATATTTTTCTTTTCCACTGAGCTCAGTGAGATGCTCTGAGAAGTGACGAATTGTCCTGATTTCCTTTTTTAGCCAAGAAACAAAATACCCTATCATAGCCTCAGGATTTGAGGAGGTGAAACAATCCATTACACCCTTCTCCTTCCCCAAATTCAGACCATTTGAGAAAAAGGTTAAGAAAGAAAGGCAGATGACAGATTACCCTATGGCTGATAAAGTTAATATTGGAAAGTGTGGCATGTATCTGTGGGCAAGAGGACACCAGAAAGAGACAGATTCTGTGCCCCTTCTCAGGCAATACTAGACAACATCAGTTCTACCTGTTGGAACTGCCCCTGTAAAACTTACAATCTGGATGGGCACAACAGAATGATACACTTTCTTCTGGAAGTTAGTGCCAAAGACTAAGAGTAGAGAAAGGACAGAACTATGCATTTCTCATCCAAGAATCTCATTTTAAATTCTCTAAAACTGTATAATTCATACCACATGAAAGGAGTGAGTGAGGGATGAAGTTGAGACAAAGATTATTATACACTCCACATTAAACTAACATGAAGGATTAGAAAAGAAGACCCACTCCCCATATTATTCCCCAGATCTTTATATTCTTAATCAATTGTACATAACCCTTTGTCTATGGTGAAGATATGGGTTTTAACCAAAATCTGAGAAGCTATCTACTAGGGTAGTACGTGATAAGGTCATTTCCCCAATGCCAACATTCCTTACTTATGGATCCTCTCAGGACCAGTGGCAAGCAATTGAGATTTTATCCCTAGAAAATTATAAAATGGATGAAAATAGTTCACTAATTCAGTCAACCCTAGGATCACACTACACTCAGGACTGAAAAAAAAAATAACAAACAAAAAAACCCAACAACCTCCTCTTTCTTTTTGCCATCAAAATTATGTCCATCATATTATCCAGTACAGTCAATCAGAGGTTCTGTAGTGAGATTACACAACACATGCATATCTGATATTAAAATGTATAAAAGCACTTCCATCATAAAATTCTGACAAAACAGACATGCCACACTTTTGAATATAAATCCTCTTCCATTAAAAAATCCCTGGAAGAAATGAAAGTACAAAATTTAAACCTTCTTGCATGTTAAAAGCAAGTTGAAGTCCAGAGAAATTATTCTATATTTGCTATCTTCAATGGACAACATAGAAGAAATGGACAAATTCATAGAAAGGTACAACTCTCCAAGACTGAACCAGGAAGAAATAGAAAATATGAATAGACCATTCACAAGTACTGAAATTGAAACTGTGATTTAAAAACTTCCAACAAAAGTCCAGGACCAGATGGCTTTACAGGTGAATTCTATCAAACATTTAGAGAAGAGTTAACACCTATCATTCTGAAACTCTTCCAAAATACTGCAGAAGAAGGAACACTCCTAAGCTCATTCTACGAGGCCACCATCACCCTTATACCAAAACCAGAAAAAGGTATCACAAAAAAAGAAAATTACAGGTCAATATCACTGATGAACAAAGATGTAAAAATACTCAACAAAATACTAGCAAAGTGAATCCAAGAAAACATTAAAAGGATCATCCACCATGATCAATTGGGATTTATCCCAGGGATGCAAGGATTCTTCAACATCCACAAATCAGTGTGATACACCACATTAACAAACTGAATAAAAACCATATGATTGACTTTCAAAATGGTAGACGAGTAAGACGTGGAGATCACCTTCCTCCCCACAAATACATCAAAAATACATCTACATGTGGAACAATTCCTACAGAACACCTACTGAACGTTGGCAGAAGACCTCAGACTTCCCAAAAGGCAAGAAACTCCCCACGTACCTGCGTAGGGCAAAAGAAAAAAGAAAAAACAAAAACAAAAGAATAGGGACGGGACCTGCACCTCTGGGAGGGAGCTGTGAAGGAGGAAAAGTTTCCGCACACTAGGAAGCCCCTTCACTGGCTGAGACGGGGGGCAGGGGGAGGCGGGGGTGAAGCTTCAGAGCCACAGAGGAGAGCGCAGCAACAGGGGCGCAGAGGGCAAAGCGGAGAGGTTCCCGCACAGAGGATCGGTGCTGACCACCACTCACCAGCCTGAGAGGCTTGTCTGCTTGCCTGCTGGGGCAGATGGGGGCTGGGAGCTGAGGCTGGGGCTTTGGAGGTCAGATCCCAGGGAGAGGACTAGGGTTGGCGGCGTGAACACAGCCTGAAGGGGGACAATGCGCCACAGCTAACCAGGAGGGAGCCCGGGAAAAAGTCTGGAACTGCCTAAGAGTCAAGAGACCATTGTTTCGGAGTGCGCAAGGAGAGAAGATTCAGAATACCGCCTAAACGAGCTTCAGAGATGGGTGTGAGCCACGGCTATCAGTGTGGACAGCAGAGACGGGCATGAAACGCTAAGACTGCTGCTGCAGCCACCAAGAAGCCTGTGTGCAAGCACAGGTCACCATCCACACCCCTCAGGGAGCCTGTGCAGCCCACCACTGCCAGGGTCCTGTGATCCAGGGACAACTTCCCCGGGAGAACACATAGCATGCCTCAGGCTGTTGCAATGTCACGCCAACCTATGCCACCACAGGCTCACCCAGCATTCCGTACCCCTCCCTCACCCTGGCCTGAGTGAGCCAGAACTCCCTAATTGGCCTCTGCTTTAACCCCGTCCTGTCTGAGGGGAACAGACGCCCTCAGGCGACCTACACGCAGAGACGGGGCCAAATCCAAAACTGAACCCCAGGAGCTGTGAACGAAGAAGAGGAAGGGAAATTTCTCTGTGCAGTCTCACGAGCAGCGGATTAAATCTCCACAATCAACTTGATGTACCCTGTATCTGTGGAATACCTGAATAGACAATGAATCATCCCAAAATTGAGGCGGTGGACTTCGGGAGCAACTGTAGACTTGGGGTTTGCTGTATGCGACTGACTAGTTTCTGATTTGTATGTTTATCCTAGTATAGTTTTTAGTGCTTGTTATCATTGGTGGATTTGTTTATTGGTTTGCTTGTTCTCCTCTCTTTTCTTTATTACTTTTTAATTTTTTTATTTTAATAATTTTATTTTTCATTTTAATAACCTTATTTATTTTTCTTTCTTTCTTTCTTTCCTCCTTTTCTTCTGAGCTGTGTGGCTGACAGGATCTTGGTGCTCCAGCCAGGTGTCAGTCGTGAGCCTCTGAGGTGGGAGAGCCAAGTTCAGGCATCAGACCACCGGAGACCTCCTGATCCCACGTAATACCAATAGGTGAGAGCTCTCCCAGAGATCACCGTCTCAATGCCAAGACCCACCTCCACTCAATGACCAGCAAGCTCCAGTGCTGGAAACCCCATGCCAAACAACTAGCAAGACAAGAACACAACCCCACCCATTAGCAGAGAGGCTGCCTAAAATCATACTAAGTTCACAGACACTCCACAACACACCACTGGATGTGGTCCTGCCCACCAGAAAGACAAGATCCAGCTTCACCCACCAGAACACAGGCACCAGTCCACTCCACCAAGAAGCCTACACAACCCACTGAACCAACCTTACCCACTGGAAGCAGACACCAAAAACAATGGGTACTATGAACCTGCAACCAGTGAAAAGGAGACCCCAAACACAGTAAGTTAAGCAAAATGAGAAGACAGAGAAATACACAGCAGATGAAGGAGCAAAGTAAAAACCCACCAGATCAAACAAATGAAGAGGAAATAGGCAGTCTACCTGAAAAAGAATTCAGAGTAATGATAGTAAAGAAGATCCAAAATCTTAGAAGTAGAATGGAAAAAGTACAAGAAACGTTTAACAAGGACCTAGAAGAACTAAAGAGCAAACAAACAATGATGAACGACACAATAAATGAAATTAAAAATTCTCTAGAAGGAATCAATAGCAGATTAACTGAGGCAGAAGGACGGATAAGTGACCTGGAAGATAAAATAGTGGAAATAACTATCACAGAGCAGAATAAAGAAAAAAGAATGAAAAGGATTGAGGACAGTCTCAGAGACCTCTGGGACAACATTAAATGCACCAACATTCGAATTACAGGGGTCCCAGAAGAAGAAGAGAAAAAGAAAGGGACTGAGAAAATATTTGAGGAGATTATAGTTGAAAACTTCCCTAACATGGGGAAGGAAATAGTCAATCAAGTCCAGGAAGTGCAGAGAGTCGCATACAGGATAAATCCAAGGAGAAACACACCAAGACACATATTAATCAAACTATCAAAAATTAAATACGAAGAAAAAATACTAAAAGCAGCAAGGGAAAAGCAACAAATAACATACAAGGGAATCCCCAAAAGGTTAACAGCTGATCTTTCAGCAGAAACTCTGCAAGCCAGAAGGGAATGGCAGGACATATTTAAAGTGATGAAAGGGAAAAACCTACAACCAAGATTACTCTACCCAGCAATGATCCCATTCAGATTCGATGGAGAAATTAAAAACTTTACAGACAAGCAAAAGCTAAGAGAATTCAGCACTACCAAACCAGCTTTACAACAAATGCTAAAGGAGCTTCTCTAGGCAGGAAACACAAGAGAAGGAAAACACCTACAATAACAAACCCAAAACAATTAAGAAAATGGTAATAGGAACATACATACCGATAATTACCTTAAATATAAACAGATTAAATGCAAAAGACATAGACTGGCTGAATGGATACAAAAACAAGACCTGTATATATGTTGTCTACAAGAGACCCACTTCAGACCTAGGGACACATATAGAGTGAAATTCAGGGGATGGAAAAAGATATTCCATGCAAATGGAAATCAAAAGAAAACTGGAGTAGTAATTCTCATGTCAGAAAAAATAGACTTTAAAACAAAGACTATTACAAGAGACAAAGAAGGACACTACGTAATGATCAAGGGATCAATCCAAGAAGATATAACAATTGTAAATATTTATGCACCCAACATAGGAACACCACAACACATAAGGCAAATGCTAACAGCCATAAAAGGGGAAATCGACAGTAACACAATCATAGTAGGGAACTTTAACACCCCACTTTCACCACTGGACAGATCACCCAAAATGAAAATAAATAAGGAAACACAAGCTTTAAATGATACATTAAACAAGATGGACTTAATTGATATTTATAGGACATTCCACCCAAAAACAACAGAATACACTTTCTGCTCAAGTGCTCACGGAATATTCTCCAGGATAGATCATATCTTGGGTCACAAATCAAGCCTTGGTAAATTTAAGAAAATTGAAATTGTATCAAGTATCTTTTCCGACCACAATGCTATGAGACTAGACATCAATTACAGGAAAACAACTGCAAAAAATACAAACACATAGAGGCTAAACAATACACTACTTAGTAACCAAGAGATCACTGTAGAAATCAAAGAGGAAATCAAAAAATACCTAGACAAATGACAATGAAAACACGACGATCCAAAACCTATGGGTTGCAGCAAAAGCAGTTCTAAGAGGGAAGTTTATAGCAATAAAATCCTACCTCAAGAAAATCAAGAAACATCTCAAATAAACAACCTAACCTTACACCTAAAGCAATTAGAGAAAGAAGAACAAAAAACCCCAAAGTTAGCAGAAGGAAAGAAATCATAAAGATCAGATCAGAAATAAATGAAAATGAAATGAAGGAAACAATAGCAAAGATCAATAAAACTAAAAGCTGGTTCTTTGAGAAGATAAACAAAATTGATAAATCGTTAGACTCATCAAGAAAAAAAAGGGAGAAGACTCAAATCAACAAAATTAGAAATGAAAAAGAACTGACACTGCAGAAATGCAAAGGACCACGAGAGATTACTACAAGCAACTATATGCCAATAAAATGGACAACCTGGAAGAAATGGACAAATTCTTAGAAAAGCACAACCTTCAGAGACTGAACCAGGAAGAAATAGAAATTATAAACAGACCAATCACAAGCACTGAAATTGAAACTGTGATTAAAAATCTTCCAACAAACAAAAGCCCAGGACCAGATGGCTTCACAGGCGAATTCTATCAAACATTTAGAGAAGAGCTAACACCTATCCTTCTCAAACTCTTCCAAAATATAGCAGAAGGAGGGACACTCCCAAACTCATTCTATGAGGCCACCATCACCCTGATACCAAAACCAGACAAAGATGTCACAAAACAAGAAAACTACAAGCGAATATCACTGATGAACACAGATGCAAAATTCCTCAACAAAATACTAGCAAACAGAATCCAACAGCACATTAAAAGGATCATACACCATGATCAAGTGGGGTTTATCCCAGGAATGCAAGGATTCTTCAATATACGTAAATCAATCAATGTGATACACCATATTAACAAACTGAAGGATAAAAACCATACATAATCTCAACAGATGCAGAAAAGCTTTTGACAAAATTCAAAACCCATTTATGATAAAAACCCTCCAGAAAGTAGGCATAGAGGGAACCTACCTCAACATAATAAAGGCCATATATGACAAACCCACAGCCAACATCGTTCTCAATGGTGAAAAACTGAAACCATTTCCACTAAGATCAGGAACAAGATAAGGTTGCCCACTCTCACCACTATTATTCAATATAGTTTTGCAAGTTTTAGCGACAGCAATCAGAGAACTAAAAGAAATAAAAGGAATCCAAATCGGAAAAGAAGAATTAAAACTGTCACTGTTTGCAGATGACATGATACGATACATAGAGAATCCTAAAGATGCTACCAGAAAACTACTAGAGCTAATCCATGAATTTGGTAAAGTAGCAGGAAACAAAATTAATGCACAGAAATCTATTGCATTCCTATACATTAATGATGAAAAATCTGAAAGAGAAATTAAGGAATCACTCCCATTTACCACTGCAACAAAAAGAATAAAATACCTAGGAATAAACCTACCTAAGGAGACAAAAGACCTGTATTCAGAAAACTATAAGACACTGATGAAAGAAATTAAAGATGATACAAACAGATGGAGAGATATACCATGTTCTTGGATTGGAAGAATCAACATTGTGAAAATGATTATACTACCCAAAGCAATCTACAGATTCAATGCAATCCTTATCAAACTACCACTGGCATTTTTCACAGAACTACAGCGACAAATTTCACAATTTGTATGGAAACACAGAAGACCCTGAATAGCCAAAGCAATCTTGAGAAAGAAAAACGGACCTGGAGGAATCAGGCTCCCTGACTTCAGACTATACTACAAAGCTACATTAATCAAGGCAGTACGGTACTGGCACAAAAACAGAAATATAGATCAACAGAACAAGATAGAAAGCCCAGAGATAAACCCATGCACATATGGTCATCTTATCATTGATAAAAGATGCAAGAATATACAATGGAGAAAAGACAGCCTCCTCAATAAGTGGTGCAGGGAAAACTGGACAGCTACATGTAGAAGAATGAAATTAGAACACTTCCTAACATCATACACAAAAATTAATTCATAATGGATTAAAGACCTAAATGCCAGACACTATAAAACTCTTAGAGGAAAACATAGGCAGAACACTCTATGACACAAATCACAGCAAGATCCTTTTTGACCCACCTCCTAGAGAAATGTAAATAAAAACACAAATAAACAAATGGGACCTAATGAAACTTAAAAGCTTTTGCACAGCAAAGGAAACCATAAACAAGACAAAAAGACAACCCTCAGAATGGGGGAAAATACTTGCAAACAAAGCAACGGACAAAGGATTAATCTCCTAAATATACAAGCAGCTCATGCAGCTCAATATCAAAAAAACAAACAACCCAATCCAAAAATGGGCAGAAGACCTAAATAGACATTTCTCCAAAGAAGATATACAGATGGCCAACAAACACATGAAAGCATGCTCAACATCACTAATCATTAGAGAAATGCATATCAAAACTACAATGAGGTATCACCTCACACCAGTCAGAATGGCCATCATCAAAAAATCTACAAGCAAAAATGCTGGAGAGGGTGTGTAGAAAAGGGAACCCTCTTGCACTGTTAGTGGGAATGTAAATTGATACAGCCACTATGGAGAACAGTATGGAGGTTCCTTAAATAACTAAAAATAGAACTACCATATGACCCAGCAATTCCACTACTGGGCATATACCCTGAGAAAACCATATTTCAAAAAGATACATGTACCACAATGTTCATTGCAGCACTATTTACAATAGCCAGGACATGGAAGCAACCTAAGTGCCCATCGACAGATGAATGGATAAAGAACATGTGGCACATATATACAATGGAATATTACTCAGCCATAAAAAGAAACGAAATTGAGTTGTTTGTAGTGATGGACCTAGAGACTGTCATACAGAGTGAAGTAAGTCAGAAAGAGAAAAACAAATACCGTATGCTAACACATATATATGGAATCTAAAAAAAAAATGTTCTGAAGAACCTAGGGACAGGACAGGAATAAAGATGCAGATGTAGAGAATAGATTTGAGGACACAGGGAGGTGCAAGGGTAAGCTGGGACGAAGTGAGAGAGTGACACTGACATATACACACTACCAAATGTAAAACAGATAGCTAGTGGGAAGCAGCCGCATAGCACAGGGAGATCAGCCCTGTGCTTTGTGACCTCCTAGCGGGGTGGGATAGGGAGTGTGGGAGGGAGACACAAGAGGGAGGGGATATGGAGATATATGTATGCATATGGCTGATTCACTTTGTTATAAATCAGAAACTAACACACCCTTGGAAAGCAATTATACTCCAATAAAGATGTTAAAAAAAAAAGAAACCATATGATCATCTCAATAGATTCAGAAAAAGCCTCTGACAAAATTCAACACTCATTTATGATAAAAACTTTCCAGAAAGTGGGCATTGTGGACCTTACCTCAATATAATAAAGGCCATATATGAGAAACCCATAGCTAACATCATTCTCAATGGTGAAAAGCTGAAAGCATTCCCTCTAAGATCAGGAACAACGCAAGGATGTCCACTGTCACCACTTTTACTCAACATAGTTTTGGAAGTCCTAGCTATGGCATTCAGAGAAGAAAAAGAAATAAAAGGAATCCAAATTGGAAAAGAAGTGAAACTGTCACTGTTTGCAGATGATATGATACTATACATTTGCTATCTTCCTCTTCTGAATAAGGAGTCAAAGCAAATCAAAATTCAGAATTCTCAAGTTACTAGCTAAAGTATTTCTCCCTCATTCCATATTCTGCTCTGTCTCAGCCAGATGAGTTCTTTATTTTTTTCCACTGTAAATTAACTCACTTTTTAATTAAAAAAAATTTTTTTTACAGTAGGTCCTTGTTGGTTATCTACTTTAAATATAGCAGTGTATACATGGCAATCCCAAACTCCTAATCTATCCCTCTCCGCTACACTTCCCCGCTGGTAACCATATGTTCATTCTCTAAGTCTGTGAGTGCCAGAGAAGTTCTTGATGCCTGGGTGAAGTGGGACTCCTTCAACAGCTATGGCCTGGACAGTGTCTCACTGGAATGACAGACTTTCACTTCTAATGAAATCCAATAAATCTTTAGGATGCACAAGATTAAGTAAAAACTGTCACCACATTTAGAAAATAAGCCTATCTCTACTTCATAGAGCAGGTATCTCAGGCAATGTGCTATTAACACATCTAGGACATGGTGTTGTCAAAGACCATAGCAAAGATGCTTGGAATCTGAGTGAAGGAAGATGGATGGAGAAAAATCTTTGTTTTTGCTTTGCTGAAAATGTTAACCAATCCAAATTAGTTGTCTGGAACCCATGACCTATATACTTAAAAACTTACTTGGGAAAAATGTCCCACCAAGACATTAGCTACTGCAGTATATTTTACCATCAAGTAGGGTCAGGAGGCAGGGAGAATCCAGCTATGTTCTCCCTCTACTTTTAGAGAGAGTGAGTGGTATTTGAGGCATTGCTGCCTTCAGGTAAAACTGGTCAAGTTTAGAAATTCGCCATGGTGTAAGCCCCATTGTGGCTTCTTTCTTATGCACCCAGCATGTTCAAAGCATCACCAGTGCTTAACTGAGAATAGGTTTGGTTGGGCAATGTGGCCTCCACAGTATCTTGCAAGCTGACCTTTTTTAGGGGTGACCAGAGTGGCTGCTTCCACTTGGTGTGGAATTATTCCCTCAACCCTGCATTTGTTCTAATCGTAGAAGCACACCAACACATTCCTGAAATTAAAATGCTACAGATACTTCTGAAAATGATTTTAGCGAAGGGTGCCCAGGGGCAGAGAAGACAATCCCAACTTAACATTCTTTCACTCAACACGAACTCACAAAGAGGAACATCTACTGTGCTGGGCAGCTTTGTAGACACAGTGGGCAGAAACAGAACCAAACCAATGAAGTTCATCCATTCATTGTTTTCGCCCTCCAGTTATTTTTCAGGACAATAGCTAGGAGGCAGAAAATTGCTAAATAACCATTGTATAAATACTACAGGAGACAGATATGAGCCCAATGAAGAAAACTGAAGCAGCGTAAAGGAACAGAGGGAGACAAGTAGCACTGTTTTAGACTTTGCAGGCAGGAAAGATCTCTTAGTGGAAGCAAATATCAGTAGAAACCTGAATGAAATGAGGGGTGGTCTGAAGAAACAGTGGCACAGGAAGAGCAAGGGCAAACATTTGACAATGGGAAGAAGTTGAGGGGGAGACTGGTATCGAATGGGTAAGGGGGGGAGAGAAAGGAGATGAGGTCAGACAGAGTTGAGTCAGATTATGAAGACCCTTATTGACATTTATTTTGAAAGAGATATGAAGTTGGCAAGAGCTTTTGAGCAGGGGAGTAGCATGAGCTGACATGCTTTGAAAGGATCACGTAAGCTGCTGCATGGAGAAGAGACTAGGGCCTCTAGGCAAGAACTGCTGGTGACTTAACTGGTGAGGTAAGGTAGAGGTCCTGGCAGATATCGGACTTAGGATATGCTAGAGGTAGAGGCAACTGGATATGCTGCTGAACTGGATGAGGGTTGTGAGAGAAAGAGTAAACCTCTTTAGCTTCACATGAGCATCAAAAACATAGAGAAATTATTGATGGGAAAACAAAGGTTTAAAAAAACCACCTCTTTCTTGTACAGTGCTGTTGTCGTTAAGAAAGAATTTCCCTCAGTAGAATACTGACAATTCTTTAGAAAACTGCCCTCTGTAAGTTTCTCACCAGCCATCTTGAGAACTTAAGAAAAAATTATATGAAGGAGGGGTTGCATCAACAAAAAGAGAGAACTTGTTGGATGCACTAAAGGAAGCAGTTGCAGACAAATGGAAGAATGAGGGGGCATCAGGAAGATATAGAAAAGGGAATAAACAGGAGCCAGAGACTGAGGAGAGAGAGTATAAGAAAGAGATGCATCGAGAGGCATGCTGGAAATCCTAAAGGGTGCTAATAAGAAGCTCCAATTTGATGCAGATGTCAAAGGGTGCCAAGGAAAAGTTACAGGAAGAGAATAGTTGACTCACAGCAGTAGGTTTACAAAACTATTTTAGCAAAGGGTGTAGCTGAGGCAACACTCCTATTGACACTGGGCCAATGCATTGCATTAAAGGGCAATTTATCAAAGCAAGTCATAGTTCTCTTTGAGTCTTAAGTAGTTGTATAGTATAGGACCTGGGGATTCTAAAGAAATAACAATATGCAAGTAATTGAAGTGCTTTCATGAGAAATACACTTGCCATCATACCTCTCACACATACGTCATGAATACCACAGTGCACGACCTTTTAAATTTTCCTGGGGGTCAACATTTCTTACAGATGTCATGAACTTGTTTTATTTGTTCCACACCTTCCCACTTCACTGCACCTGCTACACCAGTCATCATTCTGTGTTTAATGGCCAGTCAGCCTCCAGGGCCTAGTAACAGATGGAGAACATCAGATCAGCTAGTGCATATAAAATATTCTAAGTCCTACTTAAGCTTTTCAGGCAGACTTTGAAATGGAGATCATTTCATCTTCCATTTCTTTCTCTACCTTGCCTATTGCTCCTGGCAACTGTGTTTTTTGCCTGTTCCAATAGCTATTTATTCTGTGCCCAATTGTATGCCATTACTTAAAGCTTATTTAGATAACAGGAAGACTAAGCAATGTCTATGGAAATTTCATAGAAACATTCAAGCTATTTAACATACGTCCACGTCTTATAACTTTCTAAGACCCAAATATAGTGACGCTGCCTTTTATAATGTCTGAGAGGAATACACAGCAAAACCGTGTATTTTACATTTCAAGGGATCTTGTGTTCTCTATGGGGAGTAAACGTCCCAATACACTATGGACTTCAGTTTGGGACTGTTAAAAATCAACGTTAGCTAAGGACAAAATTGGGGATGCTGTGCAAACTTTCCTTAAAATAAAAGTGGTAAAAAAAACCCTTGAAAACAGTATTTATTTCGTAAATGAGTGTGAAGTCACTCAAAACACTGTTTTAAAGTTACAGACCAGAGTGGGTATCTGTTATTTAACAGGGAAAAACCAGGAAAAAAACCTACTCAGTGTTAAGAGTGGGATAGGCTGAAGAGAGTGACCACATGGAAGAAAGAGACAGGCAGAGGCAATTCAAGAAAATGTTCAGGGAGCAGGAGGTATGTGAACTTTCCTTGGATAAACTTTTGTTCTGGTAGCCTTGAAATAAGTCAAAGGAGCACCTGAAGAGAAGGACTGACTGGGTGAAAACTGGCTGTTACAGGCAGGGCCTTCACAGAAAAAACAGTGATTTGAAGAGACTATCCAAAAAGAACATTGTGCTAGTCCAACATTCCTTTCTGATGCTTCAGGTCATCTTACTGAGAATCCAGCTATTACCTCATCGTCAATTGGCAAAGAAGAGTGTTCATAAGGATTCTCCCACAGGAGACATACACGATAGTGATGATAATAATCGTTACTATTTACGTAGCACTTCTTACTTTGCTTCAGAAATGTCATCAAATGTGTTACTACGCTTGATTCCCTACAATATGCTTGCAACTCCGGTCTCTTTTGAATGTTGACTATGGCTCAGGCTCTGGCTCAGTGATGTGTCTCCATCATCACAGTGGTTGTAGTGTGCAATCACTCTACAGCAAAGAGGGGTGGAACCAAGATTTGAGACTCTGACTCTCTGATGCCAGACTCTGCAGTCTTATCAATTAGCCTATGCTGCCTCCATTTGGAAATAATGACCCCTTTCAGGATTATGGGGGATTCTGTGGCTTGCCTACTGTCACAGAGCTCTTAAGTATCAGCGTTGATGCTAAAGGATGCCTTTCATAACCATTTCTTCACTCCAAGATTTGCTGGGTACTTCCTAAAGCAGTTTCCTTATTTCCCCTGAAATCATAGTAGTCAGTGCTGGAATTTGGGCTAACTGGAGAATATCATCATTTTCTCCCCAGCAGATATTCCTTCCCACTGACTTCCTTTCAGGGGACAAATCTGTCTAGTATTTTGGACAATGTTACCAAGAACAGCTTATGGCTATGTAACAGTTTATAAAGTTTACAAATAAATGATCTATCACTTGATAGGTGGACAATTGAAAGGTAATTTAAATGTTCAAAATTTCACAATAAGAATGGAAAGCAGGAATGGGATTTTTCAAAGCAGGATTTGGAGAATATATGGCTGAAATTAGCTTTGGTATGACTAACACATTAAAATAGTGATTGAATCTCCATCCCACCTCACCTCACATTCTGCTGTGAAACATAATTCATATCAGAAAAATAATCATCACTTCTTTGAACATCTTGCTATTTTGTAAAAAACTCAGTTTAAGATTCCACTGAGCTTATACTCTGTTCTATTTCCCTTATACCAAAACATTATCTCTATTTAGATAATACACAGAATTACTAAACATGATACAAATGTGTTAATCAGTCTTTGACTGCATATATTCAAAGAAGGTCCAATCATCTGTCAGGGAAATGGAAATACAAACTGAACCAAATGACTTGCCAACGTCACTGGGTTGGGGGCCAGAGGAAGTGAAGGTGGAGATTTGCCCAAACTATGTCCAATATGCTTTGACTTGACACCTGTGCTTTACTTGTGGGCCAAGTTCTTTTATGTATTCTTTTAAAATATTACTACAGTTTTTTGTTTCTTTGCCTAGTGTGGCCTAGAGAATTTAACAGCTTCTGGAAGAATGGTGATTTCCTGTATTATAAACAGTGCTTCACAGATGCCTGCCTTCACTCCCTCCCTCCCTCTCTTCAGTCACTCATTCAATCATTCATTACGTTTGGCTCCTTAAATAGGAAAGTAAGGCTGATTGTGAGTTCAGATTTTGTTTTCTTAAAAACCCTGGGCTGGATGAGTAATTTTCACCGGAATATGAAATGCTTACTGTTGAGAAGCATTTCTTTCCTTGAAGAAAAGCAAAAACTTGAAGAATCAGGGTCAGGTAATAAAAGACTGTGTATAATGACCACAATTTGCTAGTCTTAAAAAAAAGCCACAACTTCAAAAATATCTTAAGCTGGAAAGCTCTTTATTGCTTATTGGATTGAAATAATTATTAAAGGTTGTAAAGTATTTGAAATCACTTTTTAAAAGAAGTGCCTGACTGTGCTAGATGGTCTTGGTCCTCCTGTGTCCCACAGGATTGACCAACATCAACTGCAGTCGGTGGGCTCCCTAAATCTCTAGCTCCTTTCTGGGTCTGGCCACTGGGAGACACCTGAGGAAGGTCTGGGAATGAGAATAGAAGGCTCATAGATCTCCTCTTGGCTCTTGCCCTGACGTGGCAGAGCCTGGTAGTGGCTGTATTCCTCAACCAAAAGCCACAGGCAGGGACGAGCATCCTTCTCCTAACTCCTCTCCGGGTTTCAGGAATGACTCCTTCAGGCATAGCGATGTTAACTCATGCTGATCCTAGCCCTGAGCACACTAACATTCCTTGTTGCTTTTTCCTAACACTGCCCACACTATTATAAATAGTACTTCATCAACCTCTACTCAATGATCTGTCTCTGTCTGCCATCTGCTTCCTGCCAGGACCCTGACTGACACCTGACCCAGGTCTAAATGATAATCTGCTTTTCCTTTTCACTGTTCTCCCTCATAGTCTATGAAAGCCAAGATGTAACATCATAAAGATGGTGAATCATCAAGGCCAGGGCTTCATATGGCTTCCAAGTTTGTTTACTGTTGTCTACTAACCACTTGTATCTAGCACACTGGCTTGTATACTGATTTTAGGAAAATGTGTATTATTTGCTAGCATTTAGAAAACAAAGTTTTTTACATAAAGACCTGGACTTCTAGCACATTATACATAAATTTAATTTTTAAAAAACTTTTTTCAGAATTCTCACTCCATCTACATGTGATACAGCTTGACTTTTTAATTAAACATACCTTTGTAAAATTTTATATTGTGGTATAGTTGATTAACAATGTTGTGTTAGTTTCAGGCGTACAGCAAAGTGATTCAGTTATACATACACATGAATCTATTCCCTTTTAGGTTATTTTCCCATTTAGGTTATTACAAAATAGTGAGCAGAGTTCCCTGTGCTATACAGTAGGTCCTTGTTGGTTAGGGTTGTTTCCTTCCTCTTTCACTCTGTTACTCATGTTTCCAGGACAACCCACTGAACCACTAATGTTTTGTGAAGATGTGTCCAGCATTTATTCTTATCTGCTTAGCATCCCATAATCTGATATCTGTGCTCTTTTCAATATGACAGCTAACTTATCTGAAAACCTAATTGCTAATGGTATGTAAAAGGAGTATTCATTATTCATATGCTCATAAAAGGGTAGAGCTATGCCTTTACAAGTAATTTTTTGTGTAAAAATATTAAAGCAATAGTAGTATAAAATTAAAACTATATTGTCTCCACCCACCGCCTTCCCCGCCAAAAAAATCTGGACTTCTAGATTCTCATGAAAAACGAAACAAAGCATAAACACCCTGAACTATAGGAAAATGCTGGGCCTGCATTTCTGCCTCGCAGCAATTGATTAGAGCCTAGGGGAGCTGGAGTCTTACTCTTTTCAATTCCCACCACTCCCACA
Source organism: Balaenoptera borealis (assembly GCF_965194805.1). Classification (NCBI taxonomy): domain Eukaryota; kingdom Metazoa; phylum Chordata; class Mammalia; order Artiodactyla; family Balaenopteridae; genus Balaenoptera; species Balaenoptera borealis. The sequence goes on along the minus strand of NC_138861.1, from coordinate 118,123,117 downwards.
TCTGCATATCAGTTGCTATTTTTTTAATTGAGCTTGGGATCTTTTCTTGTTGTATATTTAGAAAAAAAATGAAATATCACACATTTCTCTGCTACAAATACTCCAGTCTCTCATTACCCTCAGAATAGCCTCTAAATCCAACATGGTCTGGCCTCTGCCTATCTTCTTGACCTTGTCTCCCGTCTCTCTCCCCTTCTTGCACTCCACTCCAGCCAAGCTTATTTATTTTTTTCCCTATTCCGCGAACTCATCAAGGTTGTTCTCATCAAACCCACCATTCCTTCGGTCCTTTTGCCTATTGTAGTTTCCATAGCCACACTCCCACGTGACGTTCAAATGGCTTGCTTCCTTAATTCATAGAGGTCCATTCAATGCTATCTCTTCAAAAAGGTCTTCTCTCTAGAACCTGAAGTATCCATTTTGAAAGGAGAATCTAGCATGTATGCACACAACTCTAGTATGTTGTTCTTTCTTCTGGATGCTCTACCTACTTTTTAAAATCTCCAGCACCACTATCTCTCAGGATCCTCCACCAACAAATCCATAAATTGTAGCAGCAAGTAAACTAATACTGCATGACTTCTGCTTGGTCCAGACTGAATGTTGTTTCAGCCCTGGGATTAAGGGGTAGAAGAGTTATTGTGCAGTATTAAAACCAGATGATGTTATTTTAATTAGAGTAACGGGGGTACTTAATCAGGAAAAGTGTACTAACAAAGCCAGGATACATCATGACCATTAAAAAAATCGGCAAAGCCATTACTTTAGAATAGCCTTGAAATTTTTCTATAGAAATATCTGTTCCCATTAACATGTACTTGTGAGCCTTTTCCAAAATTCCTTCCATATTTTAAAAAATTTTTTGAATGAAGAGACAAAAAGTATAAATGTCTAAAAGTCACAGAGTTTTGGTGCTTCATTTTTGTGGTTTGGGTGTGCATGTGTGTGTATTTTGTGTGTGCATAAGGTGTGTTTGCTCAGAAATAAATAAAATAAAAGATAAATCCTCCCTTTGGAATCATTAACCACAAAAGATTCCTACGAGAAAAGTGAAATTTAATTTGGGAGGGATGAATGGAATAGTATGGTCCCATAAGTGGTGCAATGTACTTAGCTGTATTCCAGTCATTTTAATAACTCACACCCACTCTTTATCCTTTTCACTTGCCTGTGTTTTAGCACTTCTATGTATATCTCTAGAGACCTAAGCATTCTTTCCATGTTTCTGACACTTGTGCTTATACGCACTGGGGCTGATCCTCTCTCCTCCATTAGATTTTAAATTTATGGTGCACCAAGAACTTTATAACTCCCCACTCCACTTAGTAGCCCCACAGCTGAAGTCTTACCTCTTTCATGAACTCCCCCTCAGACCCTTCTGACCTCTGGTGATCCTTTCCTTCTCCAAATTCATATTGCGTTTTTCATTGCACCACATCGCACAGCACTTTCTGTAATAACATTTATTGAGCACTTGTTATATGACACACACTCCTCTGCACTTTATATGCATTACTAAATTTAATTCTCACAATAACTCTATGTATCAGGAATGCTCTTTATGCCAGTTCAACAGACCAGATTAAAATATTTGCTCAAGTCATACAGCCAATAAATGTTATCACCCACCAAGATTTCTGAATTTAGAAACATTCTTTTTAACCATTCTGCTTGATCATGTTACACGATCTCCCACATATAAAATGTCTATTCATAAATGAATTACATCTGATGCATTAGCTGAGTCTCAGCCAAATGTCATACTGTACTCAAACAGTCCCTATAGTGCCCAGGTCTATATTATGGGAGGCACTCAATAAATACATGCTAGCAAATTCAGAAGCTGTAGTTGGAAGTAAACCGTCCTAATGAGAGTCTCTACAGTCCTACATCAGCTCACCTAGCTGCATGTAGCCAAGTTTTTTAAATCTATGAGACTTCAGCATTTCTATTTTTGAGATCATCAGAATATTCCAAGGAAATAGATTTATGCTATGTAGTTGAGGTTATTATTTTTAGGATCTAAGGAAGGAAAGCTGAGCTTATAAAACCTTCCATTCATCAACATGACCAGAAACAATATTCCTTTCTGGTGTAGAATGAGTTACAGTATAACTAGAAATACTTTACCTTAATTTATACTCTGGGGAGAAACAAAGATGACGAGAGAGAGGATAAAAAGGAACCACTATTCATTAAGCTTCTCTGTATCTTATTACTCAAATTTACCTTAAAACTGTATTTTAAAGCAATTTGAAGACATTAAAATTCTGTGTTTCTATTGTTGTATTTAGTTGAGAGGGTTCATGGCTTTCATCAGTTCCTCAAGGGAGCTTTGACCAATACCCTCAAAACAAGAGGTCAATAAGATCCACTGCTCTCCTGATGATTACAGTACATCATAAATAACCTGAAAGTTATTCATTTGCCCATGATCAGATAGAATAACTAATATTAAATTTCTGTGAATGACAATTTTCAGGTTTTAATATAAGGAAAGTGAAAAGAAACAAAATTATTCATATTTTAGAACAGGACTCTTTCACACTCTTAAAAATGACTGAGGCCACCAAAGTGCTTTTGTTATGTGGAATGTATCTATGAATATTTACCACATTAGGAATTGAAACAAAAAATTTTAAAATGCAAGCATACACAAGCACACATTCCATTAGCCTTAAAAGTAATGGCAGCATCAGAATGATGGTCATGTGGTCTTTGGAAAAAATTCCACCATGTGATCAAGAGAGAATAAGATAGAAAAGGCAAATAATGTTTTTGTTTTATTATGAAAATAATTTCACTTTGCAGCCCCTGAAGGATCTAAGGGACACTTAGGTGTACTCAGATGACATTTTGAGAACTACTGCTTTAGGGAAACTAAAATCTATAATTGGCACTATTTCCCCATTTCATTTGGGTTTTGGAAAGTGGAGATCCAAATCACTCATCTCTGGGAAATGGAGTGAACTTTATGTAAGTGTTAGCACTATCCTCATTCTAACTGCATCCCTTAGTTTTTCTTTGCCTTACTTTTATCACCTATTTATTTCATCTTACTATACTGTGAACATACTTACAAATCCCCTTAAGTCTTTTCTGGAACAAGACAGTATTTAAAGAAACAAACGAAAAAGCAATAAATGGCCATAAAATGCTAAGATGGGGGCTGTAGTTTTTTTTTTTTTTTAAGTAATTATTCTGAAATTACTAAGTGCAGCGTCATGATACTATTAGAGAATCTGAAACTTTTAGCAAGTTAAAAAATTGTAAAATGGAATAATTTTAAACTTAGAAGAAGTTTTGGTGTTTTAGTCGTCATCTTTTTAGAGAGGAGGAAAGTGAAGTCATGTTTTCTTTCAGCTTCCTCAACTACTGAATATTTTTTAAAAGATTCCTTTAGTCCTTGAAAATAGAAATTACCTTGATAGAAACAGAAGGTATTTTATCATATTTTTTATTGTTGACGGTGATGAACGTTTGATAATTCTCTTACATAAATGAGCTGTGATGCCACTGATCTTCTGTGTGCTAAATCTATAATGGCTGATGTTAAATATGCTGGAGAAATGGGGGTCGTGAGTGGGAGCAGGGACAACAGAAGCAACCAGTGTCTGTGGCTGTGTATCGTTCATCATTGACAACAGAATACCATACCTTTCATATGCAACTGGTGGCCTTCCCTCCCTGCCAGTAGCCTATTGTTAAAGATAAATGTTTGAAAACAGGAGATTTCTCCTATGAAACCATAAATCTGTGTTTGTGGTATTGTCTAATCTCTGTTGTGGGAATGGATCTGACATCACCATGTGAAAATTATGATTTCTTTCAACCCAAAACCAGAATGCAGATGATGATGAAGAAAAATTTCCTCTTCGTATTCAGGCAAATGTCACAATTGTGTATAATTCTGTTACCCATGTTGAGAAGCAAATGGACTGAGGGTTTACTATCCCTTAATTACAATTATCTTCCAGGAGAGGTCATGGTTTATGTGCTCACTAAAGCAATTGAGCCCTTACTTCCTCTCTAGCTAATCCTGAGCTGGAGAATGCAAATGTCATCACTGTAATATTACAAGTCATGAAAACAAACCAGAAAAGAGGATTTTCATCCAAAGGTTCAAATCAAGTCCATATTTCCTGGTCCCCAATCACTTCCCCATGTTCTTTCATCAGACATTTCCAGTGTACATCACACCTTGCTGGAAATATCTTTTAAATTCCACTTGTCAGAGTGACATGATGCAAAAGTTGTGCTTTATGGTAGGAAAACAATCTGCCACCTACTTATCTGTGCATCCCTCCTACAATCCCTGAAACACCCTCCAAGACAACAGTATTGCTTTCGTTAACCTCCCTTCTTTTTTTTTTTTTAACATCTGAGCATATGTTGGAAGCAATGACATCATGCAGTAACCTTCCTCTTTCAAAGAGCATGCAACACCTTTCAGGCAAGATGCTCACAGTAAGCATTTACCATGCATCCTAACTCTTCCCTGCACAAGGATAACCATCTCCACATCACCACAAAGACGTTCACTTACAGAATGTCACTCTATGATCTGATGGTGCAGCTGGGAATAGAAGCCAGACGCCCTGGCTCTCTGTGAAGTGTTCCAACTAGAAAACATTAGGCCTGTTTCTTCGAGGAAGAAAGCTCCCTCTGGGAGCAGGCTGATAATCTGGCTAATGGGAGGATGGCTGGGGCTTCCTCAGCCCCGAGTGAGCGCCCTTTCAGATCCCTGCACAGTGGTTTCAGGCAGGTGTGACCTTTGCTGAGTAACTATTTCTATCAACACAGAGATGATCCTGCTCCATGTTTGATAGTAATATGGAGGCAATTTTCTTATTTCAAAACAGAGAATTAAAGACTGGAGAACTGCCACTCTGTCTGGAAAATCCCAAACACATTCCTTGACCTATAAAACAAATCAAAACAGAACAAAACAAATGAACAAAAACCCCACTGTGAAACTTTATGAACATCAGGCAAAAAAAATTCACTTTTTCTTTTGAGGAATTAATAAATTTTTGTTGCTGTGAGTTGAATTAGGTATTTTGGGTAGCTGCTTTAGGTGGTACTGTTAAAGCTTGAATATTCTGAATTTATTCAGACCTTGGAATCTGAGAGCTTCAGTACATCCCCCACTATGTCTTCTCTGTGCCCCTCAATCTACCAGCAGGGTTTAGCTTAGCATCATTCAGTTAAAATAAAAACATAATTAGTTTTCCATCTGTATTTCCAGCTCAGAACAGGTTCTCAACAAATATTTGTTGACTATAATAATGAAAATTCTTGTCAAAACCCATGCCAGTGAAGGATGACTATTTCCCATGCTCATTTTTTTTTTTTTTTGGAAAAAAAATGCATCTTTAGAGAGAAGGGGGTAATTCATGTGATACTGAAGAATAATTTGATAACATCTGCTGCAAAAATATTTTGAGATATATCATTACTCATGCAGGCATAGGTGCTGTATATTGAACTGAGTATGTCCTTCAACGTGATTTTACTTTCCCATCCTGCATAGCTATTCTCCATTGACATAACTAGCCAAGGTAATGAAGCCACTGTGTTAAGTTTTAATTTTTCAAAAAGGCAAGACCCAAAGGAGGAGTCAGAAATTTTTCCTTATAAAAATGCAGCATGAGAGTTAGGTTTTAAAGTTACTTTTTATTCTTATTTGTAAAGTTTCCCTATAAACTAACCCTTCTTAAATAAGTCTTACAATTTTTCAACTTAAATAATTATAACCAAGGGGGTGGAGTCAAGATGGCATACTAGGAGGACATGGAACTCGCATCTCCTCACAACTAGGGCACCTACCAGGCACCGTGGGGGACCACGGACACCTAAGGGGATGGGAGGAACCCCCAGCGAGGGGGTAGGGCATGGGGCGTGCGGGGAGTGAAGGGGGAGGAGAAGCAGAGGTGGAACAGGACAAGCGCCCCCGAGGGGCGGCTGGGGGGTTGGGGGGGAAGGGATCCCATGCCCGAAGGTAGAAACTGGGGAACCAGTGGGAGGGAAAAGGATCAAAAGGGAGCATGGCCAGGTTTCCCCTGCCCACTTGGGCCCCCAGGAACCTGCTGAGATCCCGGGCCTGATCCTCTGCCCACCGAGGATCCTCCAGCCGTGCGGGTCCTGAGGGAGTGGGAGGGAGGGAAGGGGAGGAGTAAAAGTAAAGGCCGGACCTCTGGGAGGGCACCCCTGAGAGGTGGCTGGGGGTGGGGAGGAGTTCCTACACCCAGTGGGACCCACCCATGGTTAGGGGTCCAGCGGGGACAGGGGAGACCCTGGGGGAGATGGTGTGGGAGGGGTGCAAAGGAACAGAAGGGAACGGGGCCAGTGCCTTCCCTGTCCACTTAGGCACCGGGAGCCTGTTGGGCTCCTGGGCCTCATTCTCTGCCCTTGGAGTCTCCCTCCTGCCACGCAAAACCCAAGCCCCGCCACTACACCCCCACCCGGGGCCCTACCTCTACACTCAGAGACCCCCTCCAATGAGCTGGGCCTAAGGCCCACCCACACACCCTCACCCAGGGCCCTACGTCCAAACTCCAGAACTGCACACTGCAGAGGCCCTCCTTTTGAAGTGCTGCCTCTCCCCTTCTGGGCAGGTCCTAAGCAGATGCCCCGCCCCATGCTCAAACGTCACCCCCACCGGCATAGGTCCCGCCCCACCCTAAACCCCGCCCCTGCCTAAGGTCCACCCCCTGTCTAAACTCCACACCCACAGCCAAGGCTTTTATTTTTTTCTTCTTTTCTTTTTTCCTCTTTTAGATTGAGGTTCTGTTTTACCTTGATTCACAGTTGTTGACTCTTTTATATTTTTATTTTAAAAAAGAAAATAAATAAATCTAATAAATATTTATTAAAATAAATTTTTATCTATTAGAGCTAATAAATCTTTATTTTTCTAATTTTATTTTATTCTTTATACTTTCTTAGTGATCTCTCCTTTTGCCTTGTTGCCCCCCTCCCTTTTTTTTCTTTTTTCTGTTGTGGTTTTATTTTGCCTTGTTGCAGTTGTTTCAATTATAGTTTTATTTTTCCTAATACATTTTTTATCTTTCTAATTTTATTATGTTTTTTACCCTTTGATATTGTACTGCTCCTTTTTTTCTTTCTTTCTTCCTTTTTTATTTTTACCATGCCACAAAGCTTGTGGGATCTTGGTTCCCAGGCCGGATGTCGGGGCCAAGCTCCCATGGTGGGAGCTCTAAGTCTGAACCTCTGGACTAACACAGAATCTCAAACCCCAGGGGATATCAGTCAGAGTGAGGCCTCCCGGAGATCCTCATCTCAGCACAAAAACCCAGCTCTATCCAAGTGCCTGCAAACTCCAGTGCTGAACGTCTCAGGCCTAACGACCAGAAACACAGGAATACAGCACCACCCATCAAAAAAAAAAAAAAAAGAAATTACAAAAAAATTTGTTACAGACGAAGGAGCAAGGTAAAAACCTACAAGACCAAATAAATGAAGACGAAATATGCAACATACCTGAAAAAGAATTCAAAGTAATGGTAGTAAGGATGATCCAAAATCTCGGAAACAGAATGGAGAAAACACAAGAAACATTTAACAAGGATCTAGAAGAACTGAAGAGCAAACAAACAGTGATGAACAACACAATTACTGAAATTAAAAATACTCTAGTAGGAATCAATAACAGAATTACTGCGGAAGAAGAACGGGTAAGTGAGCTGGAACATAAAATGGTGGAAATAACTGCCAGGGAGCAGAATAAAGAAAAAAGAATGAAAAGAATTGAGGACAGTCTCAGAGACCTCTGGGACAACATTAAAAGCATCAACATTCAAATTATAGACATCCCAGAAACAGAAGAGAAAAAGAAAGGGACGGAGAAAATATTTGAAAAGATTATAGTCGAAAACTTCCACAACATGGGAAAGGAAACAGTCAATCAAGTACAAGAAGCACAGAGAGTACAATACAGGATAACCCAAAGAGAAACACGTCAAGACACATATTAATCAAACTATCAAAAATTAAATACAAAGAAAAAATATTGAAATCAGGAAGGGAAAAGCAACAAATAACATACAAGGGACTCCCCATAAGGTTAACAGCTGATTTTTCAGCAGAAACTCTGCAAGCCAGAAGGGAGTGGCAGGACATATTTAAAGTGATGAAAGGGAAAAACCTACAACCAAGATTACTCTACCCAGCAAGGATCTCATTCAGATTCGATGGAGAAGTTAAAACCTTTACAGATAAGCAAAAGTTAAGAGAATTCAGCACCACCAAACCAGCTTTACAACAAATGCTAAAGGAACTTCTCTAGGCAGGAAACACAAGAGAAAGAAAAGACCTACAATAACAAACCCAAAACAATTAAGAAAATGGGCATAGGAACATACATATCAATAATTACCTTAAATGTAAATGGATTAAATGCTCCAACCAAAAGACATTGACTGGCTGAGTGGATACAAAAACAAGACCTGTATATATGTTGTCTATAAGAGACCCACTTCAGACCTAGGGACACATACAGACTGAAAGTGAGGGGATGGAAAAAGATATTCCATGCAAATGGAAATCAAAACAAAGCTGAAGTAGCAATTCTCATATCAGACAAAATACACTTTAAAATAAAGACTATTACAAGAGACAAAGAAGAACACTACATAATGACCAAAGGGTCAGTCCAAGAAGAAGATATAAAAATTGTAAATATTTATGCACCCAACATAGGAGCACCTCAATACATAAGGCAAATACTAACAGCCATAAAAGGGGAAATCGACAGTAACACAATCATAGTAGGGGGATTTAACACCCCACTTTCACAAATAGATAGATCGTCCAAAATGAAAATAAATAAGGAAACACAAGCTTTAAATGACACATTAAACAAGATGGACTTAATTAATATTTATAGGACATTCCATCCAAAAACAACAGAATACACTTTCTTCTCAAGTGCTCATGGAACATTCTCCAGGATAGATCATATCTTGGGTCACAAATCAAGCCTTGGTAAATTTAAGAAAATTGAAATCATATCAAGTATCTTTTCTGACCACAATGCTATAAGACTAGTTATCAATTACAGGAAAAAACTGTATAAAATACAAACACATGGAGGCTAAACAATACACTATTAAATAACCAAGAGATCACTGAAGAAATCAAAGAAGAAATCAAAAAATACCTGGAAACAAATGACAATGAAAACACGACGACCCAAAACCTATTGGATGCGGCAAAAGCAGCTCTAAGAGGGAAGTTTATAGCAATACAAGCCTACCTCAAGAAACAAGAAACATCTCAAATAAACAACCTAATCTTACACCTAAAGCAATTAGAGAAAGAAGAACAAAAAACCCCAAAGTTAGCAGAAGGAAAGAAATCATAAAGATCAGATCAGAAATAAATGAAAATGAAATGAAGGAAACAATAGCAAAGATCAATAAAACTAAAAGCTGGTTCTTTGAGAAGATAAACAAAATTGATAAATCGTTAGACTCATCAAGAAAAAAAAGGGAGAAGACTCAAATCAACAAAATTAGAAATGAAAAAGAACTGACACTGCAGAAATGCAAAGGACCACGAGAGATTACTACAAGCAACTATATGCCAATAAAATGGACAACCTGGAAGAAATGGACAAATTCTTAGAAAAGCACAACCTTCAGAGACTGAACCAGGAAGAAATAGAAATTATAAACAGACCAATCACAAGCACTGAAATTGAAACTGTGATTAAAAATCTTCCAACAAACAAAAGCCCAGGACCAGATGGCTTCACAGGCGAATTCTATCAAACATTTAGAGAAGAGCTAACACCTATCCTTCTCAAACTCTTCCAAAATATAGCAGAAGGAGGGACACTCCCAAACTCATTCTATGAGGCCACCATCACCCTGATACCAAAACCAGACAAAGATGTCACAAAACAAGAAAACTACAAGCGAATATCACTGATGAACACAGATGCAAAATTCCTCAACAAAATACTAGCAAACAGAATCCAACAGCACATTAAAAGGATCATACACCATGATCAAGTGGGGTTTATCCCAGGAATGCAAGGATTCTTCAATATACGTAAATCAATCAATGTGATAACCATATTAACAAATTGAAGGACAAAAACCATATGATAGGATAAGGTGGCTTCTACGCTCTGCACACAAGCTTAGTGAACTTCTTCGTGATGGAGGTGAGCCCAGGTGGACCAGATTGATATCCTTGTTGGTGTTTCTCTAAGATGAGGCCTGGCTTCTGGGAGAAGAAGCAGAACCTGTATAGTACCAAGATCTACGAAAATTTTCTCTGGAGTTTCCACAGAAAAGGCATTTGAACCCAGCCTGAATCATCCCATCAGCTTTCCTGCTTCTCCACCTTACAGACAGCAGATTTCGGGACTTTTCACCTTCCAAACCATGGTTAAGGGCTCAGGAGAACCTGTTTGAGCCAACATTTTCAGCTGGGTCGTTTCATGTTGAGCTTTGCTTTCTACCTCTTGGACCTTTTCTACACATCAGTTCTTGTCCACAGTTCTGTGGACAAGACCCACCTTTCAGCAAATGGGTGGTTAAGGCAATGTTATGGAGGAAGGGACTGGCATGGAACCACAGTGCCTGGATTTCCCCAGCAAAGATCCATTCAACTGGATACCACTCACTGATCCATTCCAAAGGTTCTTTTTAAAAAACGTAAAGTTTTAGGAGGAGACCTTCAAGATGGCGTAGGAGTAAGACGTGGAGTTCACCTTCCTCCTCACAAAAACATCAGAAATACACTTAAATGTGGAACAACTCCTACAGAACATCTACTGAACGATGGCAGAAGACCTCAGACTTCCCAAAGGCAAGAAACTCCCCACATACCTAGATAGGGCAAAAGAAAAAACAAAGACAAAAGAATAGGGATGGGATCTGCACCTCTGGGAGGGAGCTGTGAAGGAGGAAAAGTTTCCACACACTAGGAAGGCCTTTCACTGGCGGAGACAGGGGGTGGAGGGTGGGGAAGCTTTGGAGCCACGGAGGAGAGTGCAGCGATAGGGGTGCAGAGGGCAAAGCAGAGAGATTCCCGCACAGAGGATCAGTGCTGACCAGCACTCACCAGACTGAGAAGCTTGTCTGCTCACGCACCGGGGTGGGAGGGGGCTGGGAGGTGAGGCTCAGGCTTCGGAGGTCAGACCCCAGGGAGAGGACTGGGGTTGGCATGAACACAGCCTGAAGGGGGCTAGTGCGCCACAGCTAGCTGGGAGGGAGTCCAGGAAAAAGTCTGGAACTGCCTAAGAGGAAAGAGACCATTGTTTCAGGGTGCGCAAGAGGAGGGGATTCAGAGCACTGCCTAAATGAGCTCCAGAAACTGGCACGAGCCACAGCTATCAGTGCGGACACCAGAGACGGACATGAAACACTAAGGCTCCTGCTGCAGCCACCAAGAAGCCTGTGTGCTATCCACACCTCCCCTCCCAGAAGCCTGTGCAGCTTGCCACTGCCAGGGTCCTGTGATCCAGGGACAACTTCCCCGGGAGAACAGACGGTGCACCTCAGGATGCTGCAATGTTCCAGCAGCCTCTGCCGCTGCAGGCTCACCCCGCATACCATACCCCTCCCTGCCCACGGCCTGAGTGAGCCAGACCACCCTAATCAGCTGCTACTTTAGCTCCATCCTGTCTGAGAGAAGAACAGACGCCCTCAGGCAACCTACATGCAGAGGTGGGGCCAAATCCAAAGCGGAACCCCAGGAGCTGTGAATAAAGAAGAGAAAGGGAAATCTCTCCCAGCAGCCTCAGGAGCAGTGGATTAAATCTCTACAATTAACTTGATGTACCCTGCATCTGTGGAATACCTGAATAGACAACGAATCATCCCAAAATTGAGGCAGTGGACTTTGGGAGCAACTGTATATTTGGGGTTTGCTTTCTGCATCTAATTTGTTTCTGGTTTTATGTTTATCTTAGTTTAGCATTTAGAGTTTATTATCATCGGTAGATTTATTGATTAGGTTGCTTTCTCCCTTCTCTCTCTCTCTCTATATGCTTTTCCTTTTTTTTTTGTGAGTGTGTATGTGTATGCTTCTTTGTGTGATTTTGTCTGTATAGCTTTGCTTTCACCATTTGTCTTAGGGTTCTGTCTGTCCATTTCTTTGGTTTTTTTGGGTTTTTTATTATACTTTTTAGCCCTTGTTATCATTGGTGGATTTGTTTTTTTGTTTGATTGCTTTTCTTCTTTCTTTCTTTTTTAAATTCCTTTTAAATTGTTTTTAATTATTAAAAACTTTTTTATTTTAATAAGTTTAATTTATTTTATATTTTTCTTTCTTTTTTTCTCCCTTTTCTTCTAAGCTGTGTAGCTGACAGGGTCTTGGTGCTCTGGCCGGGTGTCAGGTCTGAGCCTCTGAGGTGGAGGAGCCGAGTCCAGGACACTGGTCCACCAGAGACTTCCTGGCCCCACATAATATCAAATGGCGAAAGCTCTCCCAGAGATCTCCATCTCAGTGCAAAGATGCAGCTCCACTCAATGACCAGCAAGCTACAGTGCTGAACACCTTATGCCAAACAACTAGCAAGACAGGAATACAAACCCACCCATTAGCAGAGAGGCTGCCTAAAATCATAATAAGGTCACAGACACTGCAAAACACACCAGCAGATGCGGTCCTGCCCACCAGAAAGACAAGATCCAGCCTCATCCGCCGGAACACAGGCATCTGTCCCCTCCACCAGGAAGCCTACACAACCCACTGAACCAACCTTAGCCACTGGGGGCAGACACCAAAAATAACAGGAACTACGAATCTGCAGCCTGTGAAAAGGAGACTCCAAACACAGTAACTTAAGCAAAATGAGAAGACAGAGAAACACACAGCAGATGAAGGAGCAAGGTAAACAACTGAAGAGGAAGTAGGCAGTCTACCTGAAAAAGAATTCAGAGTAATGATAGTAGAGATGATCCAAAATGTTGGAAATAGAATGGAAAAAATACAAGAAACGTTTAACAAGGACCTAGAAGAACTAAAGAGCAAACAAACAATGATGAACAACACAATAAATGAAATTAAAAATTCTCTCGAAGGAATCAACAGCGGAATAACTGAGGCAGAAGAACAGATAAGTGACCTGGAAGATAAAACAGTGGAAATAACTACTGCAGAGCAGAATAAAGAAACAAGAATGAAAAGAATTGAGGACAGTCTTAGAGACCTCTGGGACAACATTAAACGCACTGACATTTGAATTATAGGGGTCCTAGAAGAAGAAGAGAAAAAGAAAGGGACTGAGAAAATATATGAAGAGATTATAGTTGAAAATTTCCCTAATATGGGAAATAAAATAGTCAAACAGGTCCAGGAACTCTCTCCAGGCACCAAGAGTCCCATACAGGATAAATCCAAGGAGAAACACACCAAGACACATATTAATCAAACTATCAAAAATTAAATACAAAAAAAATATTTAAAGCAGCAAGAGAAAAGCAACAAATAACATACAAGGGAATCCCCATAAGGTTAACAGCTGATCTTTCACCAGAAACTCAGCAAGCCAGAAGGGAGTGGCAGGACATATTTAACGTGATGAAAGGGAAAAACCTACAACCAAGATTACTCTACCCAGCAAGGATCTCATTCAGATTCGATGGAGAAATTAAAACCTTTACAGATAAGCAAAAGCTAAGAGATTTCAGCACCAGCAAACAAGCTCTACAACAAATTTTAAAGGAACTTCTGTAGGCAGGAAACACAAGAGAAGGAAAAGAGTTACAGTAACAAACCCAAAACAATTACGAAAATGGTAATGGGAACATACATATGGATAAGTACCTTAAATGTAAATGGATTAAATGCTCCAACCAAAAGACAGCGACTGGCTGAGTGGATACAAAAACAAGACCTGTATATATGTTGTCTACAAGAGACCCACTTCAGACCTAGGGACACATACAGACTGTGAGGGGATGGAAAATGATATTCCTTGCAAATGGAAATCAAAAGAAAGCTGGAGTAGCAATTCTCATATCAGACAAAATACACTTTAAAATAAAGACTATTACAAGAGACAAAGAAAGACCCTACATAACGATCAAGGGATCAATCCAAGAAGACATAGCAGTTGTAAATATTTATGCACCCAACATAGGAGCACCTCAATACATAAGGCAAATGCTAACAGCCATAAAAGGGGAAATTGACAGTAACACAATCATAGTAGGGGACTTTAACACCCCACTTTCACCAATGGTCAGATCACCCAAAATGAAAATAAATAAGGAAACACAAGCTTTAAATGATACATTAAACAAGATGTTCTTCATTTATATTTATAGGACATTCCATCCGAAAACAGCAGATTACACTTTCTTCTCAGGTGCTCATGGAACATTCTCCAGGATAGATCATACCTTGGGTCACAAATCAAGCCTTGGTAAATTTAAGAAAATTGAAATCGTATTAAGTATCTTTTCCAACCACAACGCTATGAGACTAGATATCAATTACAGGAAAAAAACTGCATAAAATACAAACATATGGAGGCTAAACAATACACTACTAAATAACCAAGAGATCACTGAATAAATCAAAGAGGAAATCAAAAAATACATAGAAACGAATGACAATGAAAACACGACGACCCAAAACCTATGGGATGCAGCAAAAGCAGTTTTAAGAGGGACGTTTATAGCAATAAAATCCTACCTCAAGAAACACGAAACATCTCAAATAAACAACCTAAACTTACACCTAAAGCAAATAGGAAGAAGAACAAAAAAACCCCAAAGTCAGCAGAAGGAAAGAAATCATAAAGATCACATCAGATCAGAAATAAATGAAAAAGAAATGAAGGAAACAATTGCAAAGATCAATAAAACTAAAAGCTGGTTCTTTCAGAAGATTAACAAAATTGATAAACCATTAGCCAGACTTATCAAGAAAAACAGGGAGGTGACTCAAATCAACAGACTTAGAAATGAAAAAGAAGTAACAACTGAAACTGCAGAAATGCAAAGGATCATGAGAGACTACTACAATCAACTATATGCAGTAAAGTGAACAACCTGGAAGAAATGGACAAATTCTTAGAAAAGCACAACCTTCCAAGACTAAACGAGGAAGAAATAGAGAATATAAACAGACCAATCACAAGCACTGAAATTGAAACTGTGATTAAAAATCTTCCACATGCAAAAGCATAGGACCAGATGGCTTCACAGGCGAATTCTATCAAACATTTAGAGAAGAGCTAACACCTATCCTTCTCAAACTCTTCCAACATATAGCAGAGGGAGGGACACTCCCAAACTCATTCTATGAGGCCACCATAACCTTGATACCAAAACCAGACAAAGATGTCACAAAAAAAGAAAACTACAGGCCAATAACACTGATGAACATAGATGAGAAAATCCTCAAGAAAATACTAGCAAACAGAATCCAACAGCACATTAAAAGGATCATATACCATAATCAAGTGGGATTTATCCCAGGGATGCAAGGATTCTTCAACATATGCAAATCAATCCATGTGATACACCATATTAACAAATTGAAGGAGAAAAACCATATGATCATCTGAATGATGCACAAAAAAGTTTTTGACAAAATTCAACACCCATTTATCGTAAAAACCCTTCAGAAAGTAGGCATAGAGGAACTTACCTCAACATAATAAAGGTCATATATGACAAACCCACAGCCAACATCATTGTCAATGGTGAAAAACTGATACCATTTCTACTAAGATCAGGAACAAGACAAGGTTGCCCACTCTCACCACTATTATTCAACATAGTTTGGGAAGTTTTAGCCACAGCAATCAGAGAAGAAAAAGAAATAAAAGGAATCCAAATTGGAAAAGAAGACGTAAAACTGTCACTGTTTGCAGATGACATGATACGATACATAGAGAATCCTAAAGATGCTACCAGAAAACTACTAGAGCTAATCAGTGAATTTGGTAGAGTAGCAGGATACAAAATTAATGCACAGAAATCTCTTGCATTCCTATACACTAATGATGAAAAATCTGAAATAGAAATTAAGGAAACATTCCCATTTATCACTGCAACAAAAAGAATAGAATACCTAGGAATAAACCAACCTAAGGAGACAAAAGACCTGTATGCAGAAAACTATAAGACACTGATGAAAGAAATTAAAGATGATACAAACAGATGGAGAGATATACCATGTTCTTGGATTGGAAGAATCAACATTGTGAAAATGACCATATTATCCAAAGCAATCTACAGATTCAATGCAATCCCTATCAAATTACCAATGGCATTTTTCACATAACTAGAACAAAAAAGTTCACAATTTGTATGGAAACACAAAAGACCCCGAATATCTAAAGCACCTTCAGAAAGAAAAATGGAGCTGGAGGAATCAGGCTTCCTGACTTCAGACTATATTAGAAACCTACCGTAATCCAGACAGTATGGTGCTGGCATAAAAACAGAAATATAGATCAATGGAACAGGATAGAAAGCCCAGAGATAAACCCATGCACATATGGGCACCTAATTTACCACAAAGGAGGCAAGAACATACAATGGAGAAAAGACAGCCTCTTCAATAAGTGGTGCTGGGAAAACTGGGCAGCTACATGTAAAAAAATGAAATTAGAACACTCCCTAACACCATACACAAAAATTAATTCAAAATGGATTACAGACGTAAATGTAAGGCCAGACACTATAAAATTCTTAGAGGAGAACATAGGCAGAACACTCCATGACATAAATCACAGCAAGATCCTTTTTGACCCACCTCCTAGAGAAATGGAAATAAAAACACAAATAAACAAATGGGACCTAATGAAACTTAAAAGCTTTTGCACAGCAAAGGAAACCATAAACAAGGCTAAAAGACAACCCTCAGAATGGGAGAAAACATTTGCAGATGAAGCAACGGACAAAGAATTAATCTCCAAAATATACAAGCAGCTCATGCAGCTCAATATCAAAAAAACAAACAACCCAATCCAAAAATGGGCAGAAGACCTAAATAGACAGTTCTCCAAAGAAGATATACAGATTGCCAACAAACACATGAAAGGTTGCTCAACATCACTAATCATTAAAGAAATGCAAATCAAAACTACAATGAGGTGTCACCTCACACCGGTCAGAATGGCCATCATCAAAAAATCTACAAACAATAAATGCTGGAGAGGGTGTGGAGAAAAGGGGACCCTCTTGCAGTGCTGGTGGGAATGTATATTGATGTAGCCACTATGGACAACAGTATGGAGTTTCCTTAAAAAACTAAAAATAGAACTACCATATGATCCAGCAATCCCACTACTGGGCATATACCCTGAGAAAACCATAATCAAAAAAAGGCATGTACCACAATGTTCATTGCAGCTCTAGTTACAATAGCCAGGACAGGGAAGCATCCTAAGTGTCCATCGACAGATGAATGGATAAAGAAGAGGTGGCGCATATATACAATGGAATATTACTTAGCGATAAGCAGAAATGAAATTGAGTTACTTGTAGTGAGGTGGATGCACCTATATTCTGTCATACAGAGTGAAGTAAGTCAGAAAGAGAAAAACAAATACCAGGTGCTAACACATATATATGGAATCTAAAAATAAAAGGATCTGTAGAACCTAGGGGCAGGACAGGAATAAAGAGATGCAGACATAGATAATGGACTTGAGACACAGGGAGGGGGAAGGGTAAGCTGGGATGAAGTAAGAGAGTGGCATGGACATATATACACTACCAAATGTAAAATAGATAGCTAGTGGGAAGCAGCCACATAGCACAGGGAGATCAGCTTGGTGCTTTGTGTCCACCTAGAAGGGTGGGATAGGGAGGGTGGGAGGGAGACGCAAGAGGGAGGAGATATGGGGATATATGTGTAGCTGATTCACTTTGTTATACAGCAGAAACTAACACACCATGGTAAAGCAATTATAGTCCAATAAAGATGTTTAAAAAAAACATATAATAATTGTAATAGATGCAGAAAAAGGTTTTGACACAATCCAACACCAAGTTATGATAAAAACTTTCCAGAAAGTAGGCATAGAGGGAACCTACCTCAACATAATTAAGGCCATATATGACAAACCCACAGCCAACATTGTTCTCAATGGTGAAAAGCTGAAACCATTTCCACTAAGATTAGGAAAAAGACAAGGTTGCTCACTCTCACCTCTAATATTCAACATAGTTTTGCAAGTTCTAGCCACAGCAATCAGAGAAATAAAAGGAACCCAAATCGGAAAAGAAGAAGTAAAACTGTCACTGTTTGCAGATGACATGATATGATACATAGAGAATCCTAAAGATGCTACCAGAAAACTACTAGAGCTAATCAATGAATTTGGTAGAGTAGCATGATACAATATTAATGCACAGAAATCTCTTGCATTTCTATACAGTAATGATGAAAAATCTGAAAGAGAAATTAAGGAAACACTCCCATTTACCATTGTAACAGAAAGAATAAAATACCTAGGAATAAAGCTACCTAAGGAGACAAAAGACCTGTATGCAGAAAACTATAAGACACTGATGAAAGTAATTAAAGATGATACAAAGAGATGAAGAGATATACCATGATAAGCAGGGTGGGAGGGAGATGTAAGAGGGAGGGGATATGGGGATATACGTATGCATATAGCTGATTCACTTTGTTATACAGCAGAAACTAACACAACACTGTAAAGCAATTATACTCCAATAAAGATGTTAAAAAAAATTATTATAACCATATAGAGACAAACAGACATTTGTCAACCAGTAGCCTGGAATCCAGTATATGGTGACACATAAACTTGTATAAAGAAGTGATAAACACAAGTTAATTACCTGGACAATGGGGAGGGGTCAGAAGGAGACCAAGAAAAAAAAAATCCAAAAACACAAAATAATTTTTAAGTTGGTAACCTTTCACCTGACTCACATTGGTGAGAATCTAATATTGACCAGAGGGAGTGTAATCCATTCTGATAATGTGATGGTAAAAAGTTGTGAGTTCAATGAGTCTGGTGGTCTTGGCACTATTCCCAGGGAATTCGAGTTCCCAGCACATAACTAAAGGACCTCAACTTTGGTCCAACTGGCAGTCTTTGTTCTATTTTAAAAAGACTCAGGGTGGAAATGGGCCATGGGGACACATTTTTTCCTTCCTACTGACAGGCTTCATCTCTAAATGAGTGGAAGGAACTCTGGTGGTCACCTCTGGAGAAGTAGTGGCCGGGACCCTAGTTTCAGTCTGACCTCTGACTGCAGTGGACTCAGGTTTTGAAGGAGTCCTTCTCAAAGCCTAATGCTATCTTTGGGGAACACAAAGGAACATAAAATTTATCACTTGGAAAGACAGAATAATTTCATGTGCACCCTTCGTATCAGAGTCCTCAAGGAGAAATGATGAATAAGCTGAGAAATGTTATTCAGCAGAACTATTTCCTTGAGTATGAGGAAGAGTGAGCCACGGTCATCTTTATTAGAAATTATGCACCTGAAGGCTCTCAGACAAGGGAGAGAACATGCACAACCCATCGTAAAACACTTTTAAAAATCTTTAGAAAGGATTAGTGCACTAATACATAGGGGTTTTGCTCTGATTGCCTGATACGGAACTTCCAGCTGCTTATCTTTAAAAGCTAACACTTTGCATTATGAAGTGGCTTTTGCACTGTTTTCCTCTTTCTTTTAATTTGTGGTATTCATCTACAGAGTCCTTACATGGTCCCTATGGTTTCTAAATTACCAAAAGAAGAAACTCTTTCCAAAGTCATTGTAAGTGACTGAGGTGGATGATTTTTGTTCATGGATCAGGCTCCAAAACTACATGAAAAAAAGTGCGAGCTAGGTTATGGGGAAGTGATTCTAGTCTCTGTAATTGTACCATTCCACTGGTGTTCCAATCCAAATGGATTGTCTACAAGAAAATGATGCAAAGCACAGAAGTTCCTTGGAGGGGTTCAATCCCAGTGTGGAAAGGATGCGGGCAATTAGAAAACAAATTATAAAATTAATTTTATATTCGAGAGAAGGAGCCCTGAAACAACACTCACAAAGGAAAAGAAAAAACAACACACTAAGCAAGCAGGTGCAAGATGAAAATTTAGTCAGTTCTTCCTTAGATTTTATCAAAAGGTCAAATAAAATACAACACTGTTTTTCATGCCCTCTGTCTTGAAATATTCTGTTCTCTTTGCCTTCTATAATACTGATCTCCTATCCAGGCTCCCATTCTGATATCCTTCTGCCTGGAAAATTTGATGTTTTTCAGGGACTTGGATCCTCTCTCCTTCATAGTCTGCAGACTCTCCCAGGGATAGACTGTTCTGTTGTTTGACTTTAGATTCCATCTACTTGATCAGGGGTCCCCAACCCCCAGGTCGTGGACCGGTACCGGTCTGTGGCCTGTTAGGAACCGGGCCGCACAGCCGGAGGTGAGTGGCAGCGAGCAAGCAAAGCTTTATCTGCCGCTCCCCATGGCTCTCCATCACTCGCATTACCGCCTGAACCACCTCCCCCCGCCGCCCCACTCGCATTAGGGCCTTAACACCACCACCCCCAACCCCGATGGAAGAATTGTCTTCCACGAAACCAGTCCCTCATGCCAACAAGGTTGGGGACTGCTGTACTTGATAACAACTCCTCATTTGATCAGGTCTTGTTTAGAAGCCAGTGGCAGAAACTCAAATTAAACCAAGTGAATTTCAAAGAAGGGTATTTATTGACTCACACAACTGAAAAATCTAGGCATAGTTATTATTAAGGTGCTCAATGTATTCATTCATTTAACAATTTTTTATTGAAAAATTATTGTAAGCCAAGCAATATTTGAGGATTAGGGATAGAAAAGTGAACTAAATAAACAACACTCTCTGATATCATGTCACTTATAATTAGCAAATAAATAAATAATGCCAGTGTTTTATTAGAAGTTCTACACTGATTTTTGTTGGATCAGTCAAGCCCTTTGCCCATTCCAGAACCAGTCATTATGACTATAATAACCCAGGTGTGGGTCATGTCTTCACCCTTGAAGCCTGTGAATGCTATCAGTCTATTTGAATTATATGGATTAAGATTGGAGTAGTGGTGATTTCTCAGAAAGAAATGGAGATTCCATTGCCAGGGAGAATAGGTTTCAGGTGGGCCAAAAAAAAAAAAAAGTGTCCATCACAAATCCAAAATCTGTATCTACTACAAAGATCTCTTCTTATGCCTATGTCTTGAAGATAATGTCACTTGGGTATTCCATAGGCACCTCAAGCCTGAGATATAAAAAGCTGTACACATTACCTTTCTACCTCCCTTGCAAATGTCATGACCTCATATGTTTCTTATCACAGTGGATGGTACCACCATCTCTCCATTTGCCCAAGTAAGGAAGCTGGAAGTCATCATTCATTTCTACTTTCCCCTACATTCAATGAATCATAAAGTCCTATACATTTTCTATTCTGAATATCTATTAGTTTGGGGCTACCATCCACAGGATTATTACTGTAGTTCCCTAACTGATTGCTTTGTCTTTATTCTCATCCCTAGTTAATCCACCCTTTATTCTAACTAATTTTTCATGCTGCAGACAGTGATATTTCTACAAGAAAATACAATTGTATGATTTCTTTGATTAATGTCCTATAATCAGTCCCTATTAGAATAATACAGCTTGAAAGGTCCCTGCTTAACTCTCCATTTTCCTGTTTAGTTACTATTTACCACTCAGACAGTGTTCTCAGCATACTAAACACATTTAGTTTCTCTAAGGAACTCACCATTTCCCTCTTATCTTGGGCTGTTGAATATTCTGTTTCTTTTCCCTGGAATATATGTATTTCAAGCTAGATCTCACTTTTTTTAGTAAATATTTTTGACCCATCCTTCCACTGGTCTGGGATGCTACTCTTCTCCTTTAACTTCACTGTAGTTACACATTTTACATGGCATTTTATTGACTATTTAATTACCAGTAATCAATCACTAGAACTTAAATTTCATGAGAGTAATGATTATGTCTGTCTCGGTCACTATTTTCTCTCTCAGTAACTGGTTCATACTAGTCAAAGTATCATATGGATCAATCAACAGAACTCTGACCTTAAACCTTTTTGTAAAGAAAATTTTAATCATCACATAATAGGCATAAACTTCATTAAAGTTTTTGTTGTTGTTATTATTGCTGTTCTTTTAGTATCATGGAGTTAACTCTCAGAAAAGTTTGTATAAGAGGCATCACAAAGACTAATCTAAATACCAAAGAAACAGAGAAGAGAATGAGAAAAGAGTTATGACAGTGAGAGCCAATTTTTCAAAAAATGAAGATGGGCCAATTCCCATTTTATTGTTTACAGTTCATCAGTGGAGGTAGCAGAGATGCAATGAGTGTCATGGAAAACTTATTATAGTTATTATATCTCAGTCAATTGTGGGAGGAGTTGGGAAATGAAGGTCTGGAATGTAGAATTGGAGGATAAAGGAGGGAGTTGCCAATCAGTTACTCTAGAAGCCAAGTCTATCCAGCTGCTAAAGCAAGTCCCCTCAGTGAGAGCTTGTGGCTAGGTCTATAGAAAGCTCTTCTACAGCTACCTTCTCTGTGGGGTCATGGTCAAGTGCATCTGGTAGTTGTCCTGAAGCCACTGTTGGTCAGTAGGACCTGAAGTAGGGAAGATCTGAACACAGAACAGAGGACAGAGAGGATAAACTGGGCCTGATGGGAATCTCTAAATCTGTCCTTGAAGACATCTGACTGAAAAGAGATCCGTTTCATGTCTGCTTTCTAGATCTTACTCAAATTTCTAACCTGGACCCACACAGGCGAGGAGTTTCTGGGAAACATATTTCCCAGCTTAACAAATTTGACTAGCATCAACTGATGGATGCTAGAGACATGTGTGGCTTTAACTTCCCACCCAATCTGAACCTGGCAAAAAGTAGACATTTAGACATTCTGTGCCCTGTAGAGCAGGGTGACCCTGACTCAGACTTCACACTGAGCAGCTGTAAAGAAATGCACAGAAATGCCAAGAAACCTAAGTAATAATCTAAATAATCTTGAAGATCAAATAAATTCATGGCATATGGGAGAAAGAATGAGATCTAGTCTTAATTATAAGGGTTTTTAAAATAGAAAATATTCTGCCAAGAAATAAAGTATAAAAATGTTTAGACTGGGTTTCAATTATAGTTAGAAAATGTAAATACAATGAGTTAGAAACTTTATCTTATGGACTTGGGATGCAAATTAAATGTCCAATAGAAAGTGTCACATAAGTTAGTATATTTTAATATTAGGTGTCTCTGTTGCTGATGTTGAGGATATACTCTGTAACACTGAATCCTATGGGGCCATCTCTCTTTGAGCTCTTTGCCAATTTCTAATAAGATCTCAGTTTCTTCTCTCACGAACTCTCTCCCATAGCCTCAGAGCTTCTTGCCAGAGGACACTGGGAAAATATTTAACTCCACAATACTCTCTCCACAAAGATGATGCCTTCATCCATGACACAGTCTTTAAAAATCATTAAATAGAATAACACGTCAGCCTGAAACATTTGCATTTGGATGCTGTCCCCAATGTCCTCTTCCAAAACACAGGCAGTATCAAGCAAAGTGGCAAAGAAGCTCATCAAACCAACAACAAAAAGATCATATCAAATATAACTTCTACTGCCCCCCTCTCTAAAGCTACACAAAACCAATTTCTGACAATTTTATCACAGTCATTATGTCCTGGTAGTCAGCCAATAAACCTTCATATATATTGAGGTACAGTCTCAGAACACTCTAACAGATAAATAGCAAACTTTAAATGTAATTCCCATAATGCAATTAAATATGGATTTTCCAAAATCAACTCCCTTTGGCTAGATAGAACTTCATATAAACTACCTTAGAGAGACATCTATCAAGTAGATTCAAAGTTCACCTTTGTCACTTGTTTTCAAAACCACTGCGAGAAGTTTAATGTTTCATTCAAGTTCATTCCCACAACCATTTCCCTCACATCTCACCCCAGGAGAAGCTCCTTCTTTGCCCATACTGTATTCTTTCAAATTAATGTGCTTTAATACTGCCATTTAATTCCCTTTCAGGGCCCTTCCTACAATTCTGCCTTTGTCTTAGTTGTTAAGATCTTTTTCCTGGGTACATGAGAGTGTAAGAGTCAGAGCAAAAGATTCTGTGGACAAGCCTTCCCTACTACAGATCATTACTCATTTTCTGACGCAACAAGCCTGGAGGCTTAGAACCTCTGTTTTAGTTACAATTAATTTTTAATAGAACTAAAACAACTGTGTTGAGAAATGTCATTGGCACGTGACATTTCCATTAAGTGTGGGCGAGGGATGTTTGCCTTTAACACAGCCGCAGACACTAGAGAAACTCATGATATACAGTTCTTAAAATTAAGTTTAAAGATAGAATGAAATAAATTAACAAGCTAACAAGCAACTTTAATGGAGAATTCTATACTTAACTCAAATTAACCATTTTTAGGAAGTTAAATACTGAAAGTTATTTCCAGATTTTCCATTTTCTTGAATGTCAGTCAAGAAAACAAACTAAGAATGTTCAATGTCAAAAAACTTAGAAAATGTAAACCTTATGAGTCTTATAACTTTATCTTTTTTAAACAATCATAGCTTTTTATCTTTAAAGTAGTTTATTAGCTTTTATTTGATATCAATGTGACTATTTTACGAGAGAATTTGGCTGCCTTAGCTGAGTAGTTGACACTAACCAGGAGAAAATTTAAGATAGAAGTAGTTGCAGACAGCAATGAAGACATCACTCCCTGGAATTCACCTTTTCCCAGGAAACCATCTGCCATATTTGGGTAAGTCTCAATGTCAGAAACTGATTTAAGAAGAGGATAAAGAGCATGATGCTTTAACATATTAAGGCATATGAGATGGGAAGCACAAATTCAGATTCCAAAGTTGGAATTAATGCAGATATAATTATTTTTGGAAAGAACAATATCAAACCTTTCTACTAAACAAGGAAAAAAAGTCAATATCCCAGGCAAGTCATCAAAGTGAAACTACTTAATATATAAACATCTGAAGCAGACAGGAACTACACTAACTTCCTGAACATATTCCATTGAAATACTTTAACATTATCTGAACTAAAATAAAGGAATAAAAGATGTAATTATGTAATTCAGCACCCAAATTCTATTTAGGGGCTCTATTAAGCAATGCTGATACTATTTTATGAGTTAATCATAAGGTATGAAGTTTGAATTTAGAGTTCCAGAAAATCCAACCCTACTTTTAATAGGACACTAAACGTTCATCCACCAGAGGGCAATGGTGCATACTTACAGCTCAGCTCTGACCAGGGAAAGGGGGAGAACCCGTGGGAAGGAAAGTGTGGGGCAGCCAACATGCAAAGCACGATACAGTTAGAATTTTATAAATATCCCCAAGGTTTGTTACTAATGAGAGATAAGGCATTTCAGATCTTCAAGATTTATTGAGATGTTGGTAGAAAGAGCCAAGAAAGTGGGGGAATCAGCTTCTGAAATGCTTTATCTCAAATCAGTCAGCCAATTTAAGTGGTGGGGATTATGCAGTTCTCTCTCTGTCTCTCTCTCTTATCCTTTTAAACTCTGTTTCTTACTTTTTTCACTTAATACTATTAAAAATCATCTTGTCATATTCTTGTATGCAACAATAAAAACAGTGGTTAACTAATATTTATTGGGTATTCATATTTTTGTCAGGTACTGTCTTAAAGTCTTTACATATACTGTACGTTATGAACTGAACGTTTATGTTCCTCCAAATTTCATATGTTGAAGTCCTACCCCCCAATTTGATGGTTTTAGGAGGTGGGCCTTTGGGAGGTAATTAGGATTAGATGAGGTTAGGAGGGTGGAGCCCCCATGATGGGACCAGTGCCCTTCTAAGTGTCATGAGAGAACTGGTTTCCTCTCTCTGCTCTCTGCCATGTGAGGATGCAGGGAGAAGTAGCCATCGGTCGGAAGGCCCTCACAGGAACCTGACCATGCTAGCAACCTGATCTCAGACTTCCAGCCTCCAGAACTGTGAGAAATAAACTTCTGTTGTTTATAAGCCACCCAGTCTATAGAACTTTGCTACAGCAGCCCAAAGGGACTAAGATGCTATATTAACTCATTTATTTTCTCAGTAACTCTGTTGTATATGTGTTCCTATTATTTCCATTTAAAGGTGAATAAACTGAGGTTAAGAAACTTTTGCACATCTAGCTTATTGCTCCTCACTGGTGAATCATATTTTAGAGTTTTTCCTCTACTACATGCTTATATATTATGGTACTTAAGAGGCATAGATTGCTTCCACCTCCCCACTACGGCCAACCTTACTGCAGTGAACCCACTCAAATTTTCCTCCTGTCCAGAGCTATAAAATGTGTACATATATATATATATATATATATATATATATATATGGGGTTAAAAGGTACAAATTTCCAGTTGTTCAATAAATAAGTCCTGGGGATGTAACGTACAGCATGGCCACAACAGTTAATGACACTGTATTGTATATATGAAAGTTGCTAAGAGGGTAGATCATAAAATTTCTCATCACAAGAAAAAAATGTAAAACTCTATGTGGTGATAGATGTTAACTAGACTTATTGTGGTGATCATTTTGCAATATACACAATACAAATATTGACTCTATGTTATACATGTAAAACTAATATAATGCTATATGTTATTTATATTTCAAAGAATTTATGGAAAATTTGGAGATAATTAACATATTTTCTAGGTTAAGGTTCGTATCTATAAAGACGTTTTATATTCTCCATGTATTCAGAAGTTTTTACATTCTTTAATAGATTTTATTCATTGATTCATTCATTCATTTACTTATTTTTTAGTGAGGCAAAATTCACATAACATCAAATTTTATGTTAAAGTGCACAATCAATGGCATTTATAATATCCATAATGTTGTGCAACCACCACTTCTGTCAGTTTACAGAGCATTTCCAACACCCCAAAATAAAACCTCGTACTCACTAAGCAAGTCAACTCCCCCAATTTTCCCCTTTCCCCAGCCACTGGCAACCACCAGTTTACTTTCTGTCTCTCTGGATTTATCTATTCTGGATATCTCATACAATACATACAATACAATAAATAGATTCATATAATATATGACTCTGTGTCTGGCTTATTTCACTTAGCATAATGTTTTCAAGGTTCATCCATGTTGTAGCATGTATCAGAATTTTATTCCTTTTTAAGGCTGAATAATATTACATGCTAATATATATACCACGTTTTGTTTATCCATTTATCTGTTGAGGTACACTTGGGTTGTTCCTACCTTTTGGCCATGAATAATGCTGCTATGAACATTGGTATGAAAGCTTCTGTAGCAGTTTTATTCTTAATAGACAAAAACTGGCCAGAAATCCAGATGTCTTTCAACAGGTGAATGGCTAAACAAACTCATATACCCGTACCATGGAATACTACTCAGCAATAAAAAAGAATGAACCATTAATACATACAACAGCTTGAAGTTCCAGAGAATTGTGCTGAGAAAAGCCAATCTCAAAAGATTACATATTGACACTATATGATTCCATTTATGGAACATTCTTGAAATGAGAAAATAAGGGGAGGAGAGAAGTAGATGACAACATGACAGATTCCTGTGGAATGGAAATGGAAATGTTCTGTACCTTGACCTATATCAGTGTAAATATCCTGGTTGTGATATTGTACTATTGTTTTACAAGATTGCTACCACTGGGGGAAATTGGGCAAAGGGTACAGTAAATCCCTCTATGTTATTTATTACAACTGCATGTGAATCTATAGTTTTCACAAAACAAAACATTTAACTAAAGAAAGAAATGAAGAAAGGGAAGGGGAGGGAGGACGGAAGGAAGGAAGTGAGGAAGGTGGGAGAGAATGAAGAAGGAAAGGAATATCACTCAGCTATTCAAATATACAATACAAAATCCACCTGAATTTTTGATCAGGACTTGGTTTAGATTCCAGCCAGACAAGCTTAATATTTTCACAATTCACCCATGTTGTAGCATATATCAATACTTCATTCTTTTTTATGGCTAAATAATATTCCTCTGTATGAATATACTACATTTTGTTTATCCACTTATCTGTTGATGGATGCTTTCTTCCCACCTTTTGGCTATTGCACACAGTGCTGCTATGAATATTCATGTACAGTGATTTGTCTGAATACCTGTTCTCAATTCTTTAACTTTCTACCTTAGAGAAGAATTGCTGGCTCATATCTATGTTTAACTTTTTGATGAACTGCCTAATTGTTTTGCACAATGACTGCTCCATTTTATATCCCACCAGCAATGTATGAGGATTCCCACTTTTCCACATCCTCTCCAGCTCTTATTATTTTCCATTTTCTTTATTTTAGCCATTCTAATGGATGTGAAGTTGTATCTCATTGCGGCCTTGATTTGTACTTCCATGATGACTAATTATGTTGAGCATCTTTTCATTTGTGCTCCTTTAATAGATTTTTAATGTTTTTCTCTGAGGAGCTTTGTGCATTGTTTGTTATTTTTAATTGTATTATTTTATAACAAAAGTTATATATTTTACAATTTATTTCTCTTATAAATTTAATCCCATTTTAAAATTCTATTTGTTTGATGCTGGAGTCTTAACCACTGGACCACCAGGGAACTCAATGCTGGTAAAGAATTGTGTCATTGATTTTCTAAGTTCAACTTTCATTCAGGTGCACTGTCTTTTATTATTTAAAAATTGTTTACTATTGAATTGTCTATACAGATTTTTTTCTTCCCTTATAATCCTTATACTCTTTCTGCTTGTTTCTCAAATGTTGGGTGTCTTAGTCCATTTGGGCTGCTATAACAAAATACCACAGAATGTGTGGCTTATAAACAGCAGAAATGTATTGCTTACAGTTCTGGAGGCTGGAAGTCTGAGATGAGGGTGCCTGTGTAGTCACATAAGGGCCTTCCTCTGGGTCACAGACTTCTCATTGTATCCCCACATGACAGAAGAAGGCAAGGGTACTCCCTGGGATCTCTTTCATAAGGACCTTAATTTCATTCATGAGGATGACCTAATCACCTCCCAAAGGCCCCCACCCAATACCATCACATTGGGAATTTGGATTTCAACATATTAATTTGGCGGGGAGGGCGGGGGCAGACACATTCAGATCACAGCAGTTGGCAATGATCTTCAATATTATGCTAAAAAGTAGTTGTGATGATGAACATCCATATCATATTCCTGATCTTATGCATCTAAATTCATCTAAATTTCCTCAATTAAGGTTGCTTTCTTTCTGTAGGTTTATGGTATACAGATTTTTATTGTTAAGAAAATTCAATCTAGTCCTTGTTTTATGAGGTTTTAAAAACCAAATATAGGTAATTTTAATGTAATTTTATGAAATGCTTTATCTGCATTGTTGTAATACTCAAATAATTATGTGGTAAAAAGAAGGTGGTTTAAAAAAATAATGGTTTATGATGTTGAACCATCCTTAGTTTCCTACTGTATTTTGGACTTAGATAAAATTTACTTAAGATATTACTTCTAGATTTAAAATGAAAATGGTCTATCATGTATTTTTCTTACACTGTTCTTAGCAGGTTTTACAGTAGTATTGTGCTAGTCTCATAAAATTTATTAGTGAACTTGTCCTTTTTTCTATTTCTTGAAATGAAATACATATGGTAGTTATTTCTGTTTATAGAAAGTTCAGCAAAATTCAGATATAAAGATCTGGGTTTTTGGTGGGAGAACAGGGGTAGGAAAGGAGGAAAATGGTGTATCTTTCATTTATCATTTCAACTTCTTTCAATAATTTAAGTTTTCTATCCTGGGCTCTGGACACTAAATATATCACTTGCATCTCCAGCCACTGTGACAATTATAAATACTCACAGATTTCCAGAGGCCAGCTAGGAATTCACATTGCCTCTGACTGAAAACAATGTATAGATTATCAACTTTATTAGCATATTTATATTATTCAAAGTATTCATATATTATTTTTTTTTAAATCTCTGTTATATCTGAGATTACTTTCCCCTTTCCTGGTATACTCTTGCTTTGCATCTTCCTTTTTGTCCCTAAATAAATCTTGCCAAAATTCTGACCTCTCTTGTTATTTATTTAAACGAATTCTGCTTTTATGTTTGTTGTATTCTTGTTTCACTGGAATTGTTCTGTTGCTCTTTTTCAAAAGGAAAATAGTATGACTTCAATATTTCCTGCTTTGTGACTAATCTATACAAGGTTATAACTTCCTTTCCAAATTCTGCTTTAGCTGTATACAATAAATTTTAACTGTAGTGTTTTCATTTTTGTTCAGTTCTTACCATTTTATAATTTCCCTAAAGATTTGCTCTTTAACTCAAGGGTTTTTTTTTCATAGTACATTATGTAGTTTTTTCTAGACATTAGGGATTTTTTAAAAGTTCCTTTAATTATTAATTTCTAATTTTATTGCTTTGTGATCAGAGAACACATTAAGTATGATATTTGCTTTTTTAATATATTGAAGCTTCTATATGGCCTTGAGAAAATTTAATTTTTGACTGCTTCTTGTTTAGTCACATAACAATATTTAATAAATACTCTGTTTCTGGTACTCTTTTAAGCACTTAGGAAAGTTAGTGAATAAAACAGACAAAATCTCTTTCCTCAAGGAGCTTATATTCTACCAGAAAGAAAAAGATAATTAACACTAGCTAATAGATAAATGGAAAGTTAGAAATAGACAAATACTATGGGAAGAAAAATGGAGAGTTGGGTAAAGCAGATTGGGAATGCCAAGTAGGGTATGATTTCAATTTTAAAAGATAGAATGATCAAGGTTGGCTTTATTGAAAAGGTGGCATTTGAACAGATAGCAAAAGGAGATGAGAGAATTAATCACTAAGATATCTGGAAGGATATCCTTTCAGGGAGAAGGGCCAGCCCATGCAGTGTCCTTTGGTAGCCAGATTCGTCAAGAAATGGGTAGTAATGGAGGCCAAATGATGGAGAGTCTCTTGGACCACTGTAAAAACTCTGGCTTTTATTTGGACAGAGATAGGAGCTTTCAGAAGTTTTTGAACAAAGGAGTGATATGATTCTCACATTTTAAACACTGGCTATTGAGTGAGTTATTGACTATGGGGTCAAGAATGGAAGGAAGGAGAAGAATTAGGAGATGACAGCAATAATCAAGACAATCAGTGCTCAGGAATCACATCATGGATGTTGCAGGGCAGACAGTGAAATTATGACTGGATTATGAGTATATTTTTAAGATGGCGCAAACAGGTTTCCTGATACATCAGATGTAGGGAGTGAGAGAAGAAAGGAATATAAGATGTTTCCACATTGTAGGTAAAGTAGGTTTGGGGAATGATAAAATTTCAACAAGATAACTTTGAGATGTGGACTAATAAACTAAATATCAGGTCAGAAGAAATGTGTGGGCTGGAGATACACATGTGGGAGATTTTGTAAGACTGGATGAGAGCTAAAAACAAAATGTGTAATTTTGATTGATGAAAGTAAAGTTATCTATGTATCTATTAATTAGATCTAATTATTATTTAAATCTTTTACGTCTTTGCTTGCATATGTGTTCATGATTTAGTAGATGACAGTATGGAACCTGAAGCCATAGTGCCAGAGTTTTAATTCTGGCTGAAGCATTTTCTGGCTTTGGGCAAGTTGCTGAACCATTCTGTGCTGCACTTTTCTCATCTATTAAATGTGGATGGCAAGTATTGATAATACCTGTATCTTTTGGTTGTTATGAGGATTAATGCATCATAATATATAAAGTGCTTAGAACAGCACATGACATATAGTAATCACTTTATATGTGTTTGTTAATATTAGTATCACTAGCATTATTATCATTTTACCATCATAAACATCTTTTTCCTCAGTAACAGATTTCATTTCAAATTCCATTTTGTCTGATGGTATGACTGCTACCACGTATTTCTTTATGCTCAGTATTTATTTTTACTTTTCCTTTGCTTGCATTTTCCTTTGATTTAAATATGTTATCCTTTTGATAAAATATTGCTAAACTTGTTTTCCTTGATTCTGTCAGAGAATCTGCTTTTTATTTCAATTTGTGAGTATGTTTCATTTAGAATTCTTGTAGTATTTGTTACACTAAGATTTATCTGTAGCATTATATTTTCATTTACCATTGTATTTTTGTTTCTTTTTTTCTGGTTTTCTGTTTCTATAGTACATATGGCATTTTTTCTTTCTGCTGGTTTATAAGTCATGTATTTTTTATTTTGCTACTGGTTACTCCTAACTTAGTGAGACCCATTCTTTTTTTTCCTTATCAATGGTTTAAACTTCTCATGATCTATACCTTCCACCTAAACAAATTAGCTTCTCTCTTTATATTTGTCAACTTCCCCCTTCCAGCCATGTAGGTATTAGCTTTTTCTTTAATAGTCTCTGCTATTCGGATTATCTTTCTTCCTTCTCTTTTCTTTCTTGCGTTTTTTAGAGCATGTATGTGTAGTTAATGCTCACCATTATTTCTCATACATGTCATGTGACCTCCTGGGTTTCTTTCTCTTCTTAGTGGAGAGTGCCCTCACAAAGAATTTTCAAAGTGGATTTCTGTATAGTAACAGTCAATATAGGAACATTTTTATATTGCCCTCTTCCTTAAAGGATAATAGCTAAATTATAAAATTCTAGATTTGGTATTCTTTTCCTTTAAACATTTTATTTGATTTTTCACTTACTTTGTTTAGTATGCCTCTAGTCAACTGTTGATAAAGCAACTTAATTTTTGCTTTCTTTTGAGTAATCTGCTTTCATTCTTTGAAAGTTTTTAGAATGTTCTCCTTTTTATTAAATTTTACTATTATGTATCTATTTGTGCCCCTACCCCAAGGACATAGCCCTTAGTCCCATAGCATGATTCTAACTCTTAGGTTGGACCCTTATTTCGAGGGTATAGTATTTCTGATGTCTCAACTGAAATACAGTTAGTGCATGTGAAGGTTCATAACCACGGAATCTGCAGCCAGCTATGTAAGGAACTGGCCCCAGCCACCAGCAGGCCGACACTAGATCTTGGAACCCAGGCCATGCAACCACCCATACCAAACCCAGCTCTGCCCATCAGTGAGCCAACTCTAGCCCCAGGACCCGGTGGGTTTCCACAGCAAGCCACACTGTGACCTAGCATTGCCAAACATGACTGGCAGACTCCACACAAAGCAGGACTGGCAATGAACTGAACTAGGGGCCAGCCACCCCTAGCAGACTGCCCACAGTGGTCAGTCCATCACAACAAAAGGACCCATGCAGCTCACATAGGGGGTGTCTTAGAGCATATAGGTAGGGTGACAAGAGGGGATGGCTCTCCTTGGATGCATAGGATGTCTCCTACAAAAGGCCACTTCTCCAAGGTCAGGAAACATAATCAGCCCACCAGATACATAGAAATAAAAACAACAAATTAGGCAAAATGAGGTGACAGAGAAACATGTTCCAAATAAAGGAAAAAGATAAATGCCAGAAAAAGAACTAAGTGAAGCAGAGATAGGCAATCTATCTGAGAGAGAGAGAGTTCAATGTAATGATCATAAAGATGATCAAAGAACTTGGGAGAAGAATGAATGAACAGAGGGAGAAGTTAGAAGCTTTTAACAAAGAGTTAAAAAATATAAAGAAGAACCAAACAGAGATGAAAAATACAATAACAAAACTAAAAAAATACACTAGAAGAAATCAACAGTACATTAAATGATACAGAGGAATGGATCAGCGAGCTGGAAGACAGAGTAGTGGAAATCACTGAGGCTGAACAGAAAAAAGAAAAAATAATAAAAAGAAATGAAGACAGTTTAAGAGACCTCTGAGACAACATCAAGGGTACTAACATTTGCATTATATGGGGTCCCAGGAGGAGAAGAGAGAATGTGGAAGAAGAGTTATTTGAAGATATAATAGCTGAAAAATTCCCTAACCTGCGAAATGAAACATACATCCAAGTCCAGAAAGCACAGAAAGCCCCAAGCAAGATCAACCCAAAGTGGACCACATCAAAATACACTGTAATTAAAATGGCAAAAACTAAAGAAAAAAGCAAAAGAATACACATTCTTTTCAAGTGCACATGGAACATCATCCAGGATAGATCACATGCTAGGCCACAGAACAAGCCTCCATAAATTTAAGAAAACTGAAATCAAATCAATGATCTTTTCTGACCACAATGCTATGAGACTAGAAGTCAACAATAAGAAAAACTGCAAAAAACACAAACATGTGGAGGCTAAACAATATGCTACTAAATAACCAATGGATAACTGAAGGAATCAAAGAAGAAATAAAACAATACCTAGAGAAAAATAAAAACAAAAATACAATGATCCAAAATCTATGGGCTGCAGCAAAAGCAGCTCTAAGAAGTAAGTTTATAACGATATCAGCCTACATCAGTAAACAAGAAAAATATCAAGTAAACAGCCTAAACTTACACCAAAAGTAACTAGAAAAAGATGAACAAACAGAACCCAAAGTTAGTAGGAGGAAAGAAATCATAAAGAACAGAGCAGAAATAAATGAAATAGAAAAAAACAATAGAAAAGGTCAATGAAACTAAGAGCTGGTTTTTGAAAAGATAAACAAATTAATAAACCTTCAGCCAGACTCATCAAGAAAAAAAGAGAGATGGCCCAAATCAATAAAATCAGAAATGAAGAAAGAAAGGTTAAAAACGACACTACAGAAATACAAATGGTCATAAGAGTTTATTACAAACAACTATATGCCAATAAAATGCACAACCTAGAAGAAATGGACAAATTTCTAGAAAAGTATAGTCTGTCACAACTGAACCAGGAAGAAATAGAAAATATGAAGAGGCCAACTGCCAGTAATGAAAAAAACTCCCAACAAACAAAAGTCCAGGACAAGATAAATTTGCAGGTGAATTCTACCAAATATTTAAAGAAGAGTTAACACCTATACTTCTCAAACTTTTCCCAAAAAATGCAGAGAAAGGAGTGCTCCCAAACTCATTTTATGAGGCCAGGATCACCCTGATACCAAAATCAGACAAAGATATCACAAAAAAAGAAAATCATAGGCCAATGTCACTGATGAACATAGATACAAAAATCCTCAATAAAATGTTAGCAAATCAAATCCAAAAATACATTAAAAGGATCATACACCATGATCAAGTGGGATTTATCCCAGGGATGCAAGAATGGTTCAATATCTGCAAATTAATCAATGTGATATACCACATTAACAAATTTAAGAATAAAAGTAATATGATCAACTCAACAGGTGCAGAAGAAGCTTTTGACAAAATTCAACACCAATTTATGATAAAAACTCTCCACAAAGTGGGTATTGAGGGAACATACTTCAACATAATAAAACCCACATATGAAAAGCCCACAGCTAACATCATACTTAACAGTGCAAAGCTGAAAGTATTTCCTCTAAGATCATGAAAAAGACAAGGATGCTCGCTCTCACCACTTTTATGCAACATAGTTTTGGAAGTCCTAGCCACAGCAATGAGATAAGAAAAAGAAATAAAAAGAATCCAAATTGGAAAAGAAGTAGAACTGTCACTGTTTGCTAATGACATGACACTACACATAGAAAATTCTAAAGGCACCACCAAAAAACTACTAGAGTTCTTTAATGAATTTGGTAAAATTGCAGGATACAAAAGTAATATACAAAAATCTGTTGCATTTCCACACACTAACAATAAACTATCAGAAAGAGAAATTAAGGAAACAATCCTATTTACAATGGAATCAAAAAGAATAAAAAACCTAGGAATAAATCCATCTAAGAAGGTAAAAGACCTGCACTTGGAAAACTGTAAGACACTGATGGAAGAAATCAAAGAAGACACATACAGATGGAAAGATATACTGTGTTCATGGATTGAAAAAATTAATATTGTTAGAATGACCATATTACCCAAGGTGATCTACTAATTCAATGCAATCCCTATCAAAATGCCAATGGCATTTTTCACAGAAGCAGAACAAACAATTTAAAAATATTTATGGAAACACAAAAGACCCCAAATAGCCAAAACAATCTTGAGAAAGAAGAACAGAGCTAGAACGGGGAGGTATCACACTCCCTGACTTCAGACTATAGTTCAAAGCTACAGTAGTCAAAACAGTATGGTACTGTAATGAAAACAGACACATTAAAAAAAAAAAAGACACAGAGATCACTGGAACAGGATAGTCCATAAATAAACTCACACACTTATGGTCAGTTAATCTATGACAAAGGAGGCAAGAATACACAATGGGGGAAAAGACAGTCTCTTCAATAAGCAGTGTTGGGAAAACTGGACAGCTACATCTAAAGCAATGAAATTAAAACACTTTCTCACACCATAAACAAAAATAAAGTCAAACATGGGTTAATGATCTACATGTAAGATCAGAAACCATAAAACTCCTAGAAGAAAACAAAGGCAGATTTGACAGAAATCATAGCAATATTTTTTTGGATCTATCTCCTAAGGCAAAGGAAACAAAAGCAAAAACAAACAGATGGGACATAATTAAACTTCAAGGCTTTTGCAGAGCAAAGAAAACCACTGACAAAACGAAAAAACAGCCTACTGAATAGGAGGAAACATTTGGAAATGATATGACTAATAAGGGGTTAATATCCAAAATATACAAACAAACAGCTTATACAACTCAATATCAAAAAAACAAACAACCTGATTAAAAATTGGACAGGATACCTGAATAGATATTTTTCCAAATAAGATATACAGATGGCCAACAGGCACATGAAAAGAGGCTCAACTTTGCTAATCACCAGAGAAATGCATTGAGATATCACCACACCTGTCAGAATGACTATCATCAAAAAAGACCACAGTAACAACGTTGGCAAGGATGTGGAGAAAAGGGAACCCTTGCACACTGCTGGTGGGAATGTGTTGATAAATTGGTGCAGCCACTGTGGAAAACGGCATAGAGGTTCCTCAAAAAACTAAAAAATGGAACTACCATATGATCCAGCAATTCCACTCTTGGGTATATATCCAAGGAAAATGAACACACTAATTTGAAAAGATACATGCACCCCAATGTTCACAGCAGCACTATTTACAATAGTCAAGATATGGAAGCAACCTAAGTGTCCATCAACAGATGACTAGGTAAATAAGATATGGTGTATATATGCACAATGGAATACTACTCAGACATAAGAAAGAATGTAATTTTGCCATTTGCAACAACATGGATGGACTTGGAGGGTATTATGCTAGTAAAATAAGTCAGACAAAGACAAATACTGTATGTTGTCACTTATATATGGAATCTAAAAAATAAAACAAATGTATGAATATAATGAAACAGAAACAGACTCACAGGGCTTCCCTGGTGGCGCAGTGGTTAAGAATCTGCCTGCCAATGCAGGGGACACGGGTTCGAGCTCTGCTCCGGGAAGATCCCACATGCCACAGAGCAACTAAGCCTGAGCACCACAGCTACTGAGGCCTGCGCTCTAGAGCACGTGAGTCACAGCTACTGAGCCTGCATGCCACAACTACTGAAGCCCATGTGCCTAGAGCCCGTGCTCTGCAACAAGCCAATGCAATGAGAAGCCCATGCACAACGAAGCGTAGCCCCCGCTCGCCGCAACTAGAGAAAGCCGCGCACAGCAATGAAGACCCAACACAGCCAAAAATAAATAAATAAATTAAAAAAAAAAAAAAAAAAGAAACAGACTCACAGATACACAGAACAAAGTAGTGGTTACCAGTAGGGAGAGGGTGGAAGGGAGGGGCAAGATTGGTGTAGGGGATTAAGAGGTACAAACTATGTATAAAATAAATAAGCTACAAGAATATATTGTACAGCACAAGGAATATAGCCAATATTTTATAATAACTTTAAATGGGGTATAATCTACATCAAATTTGTATCACTATGTTGTACACGTGAAACTAATGTTGTAAATTACAATACTGCAATATTTTTAATTTAAAAATTTAAAAATAACAAAATTATAGATGTAGCTTACACTATATTTTTATTGACATTGCTGACACAGATGATTACAAAAGTTAGATTTCTAACTATAGTATATATTTTGTAAAGTCCATATTTCTAATCTGACTTCACTTAGAAAGGTAAGTAGAAATAGGGATGGAGTAATGCTGATGGTGGAGGGAAGATATATAGTATAGGGCCAATAATATTATAAATATAATTTCCAACTTTGAGAATAATATTTCCTTCAAAATATGTGCCAGAAAATTAGTCATCAGTGTTACTTGCAATCACTTCACTAACATAGGGGAAAAGGAACGTAGAAAATATAACGGTAAAGTACCAGAAGTCACTCATCCCTCCTCATTTAAAGAATGCTCCCTGAAACTTCAAACTGGAAATGGTGCATTTATGAAAGAAAAATGGAAGTAAGTCAGTTAAAAAGCTTTTGCTCCTGGATGTTCTCCAGATTTGCAGTACCATGTGAATTTCACCTAACACAACCATGGTCTAATCCAGCTACAGCTAAAACCCCACACCAGGCAGTGATCAGGGCTCACTTGCATTGTTGGACTCTTGAGTAAGTAAACGGAGGAACACATGAGGAATGGATGCTTTCACATGTTCTGTAGGGTGAACTTAGACCACAGACCAAAGCACTTATTTCTAAAACCTGTAATCATATTTCTTCTTATTAAAGAAGTCTTTAAATTCACTTATTACCATTTTGCCTGGAGATAACCACAATTATGGAGACTAAAAACAAAATTAGGTTTTTTTCCTATGACAGTATAGTGTAGTAGATGATCATGGGACTGGAATCAGACAAACTTGGACTTTAATTGTGGCTTCACCACTTCCTAACTCTGTAATCATGGGTTTGTAACTTGTCTAAAACACATCTTCCTCTGCCAAAATGTGGAGAACAACAATGGCATCTATGGCAAAAGGCTGTTGAAAGGAATAAAGTAAATAATTCAAGTGCATGGCATTTACTGAATAAATGATAAATATTATTTATAATATAACCAAGGAGATGAAGTAATACAATTCTATTATTATCCTGAAATAACAGTCTTACTTTTTATAAAAGTTGAACATAACATACATAAAAACTTAAAAAAATTAAAATCAACCCAAAGCTCAAAATTCAAAATTCATACTTTCATAAAACATTAGAGGTTTCATAAAACATTAGAGGTGTCATAAATAGTCTGGCAATAAAAACTAATTTCAAAATGAAATATTTTCAGGAAGAATTTATCCTTACTGAAAAGTTCCATAAGCTACATTTCAGCAAGTTTCATCATTATAAAGGTAACCATGAATTACACTATATGTATTACAAAGATCTAAGAAAAAGAAGAACACAAAATAAAAGAGTGGTAAGAAAGTGATTATGTCCTAAGATACACAGTTTTATCATTGATTGCATCATCCCTTTGCGGCTTGACCACCCAGATGCAATTTACAGTTAGTACCACTTATTCCAGTAAAAACTTCATTATGCTCCAGCCCTTGCACAATTTGTTTATTTCCTCCTTTATTATTCTTTTTTTTATTACTTTATTCTTACCATACGTTTACTTCTAGAAAACAGATTTTATTGAACACAATCTGCTCTGAGCATGCAGATTTGAGTTAACTTGAAACCATGTACTGAAAAGGTGGAGAGTCCATGTATCACATTTCAACAAACACATCACACTTTGTGGAATAAGAATAGTATATTTTAATTGGTCTTGAAGTAAGTTAAGCAAACTCTTCTAGGGAATTTGCTAACTCTATTAAAAGGAATAATTTGAACTTACATTTCAATATACATTATTTTAACAGTTGACACAATACATGCTATAACATAGTTATTATAAAATGTTCATATATGCAACCACTGCTTTATCAATATAAAGCAAAGATAATCACTCTCTGCTCATTTTTGTAATTTAAAATTCAGTTGTTTTCAACTTTTTTTCTATCTGCTCAATAAATGACCAATCTGTATGTCACTGGTTTTAGTCTGCAAACCTTGTTTGTTCTGTCAGTTGGGTATAAAACATTTTACTGAAAAGAATGAAAATTCACTTAAGTGTCCATATTCTCTGTCCTATGAGTTGACTATCATACAGATTAGTCTTCTGAGTGTGATTAAGATGAGATCAGAACTCCCCTTTTTTCTGTCTGGGTGTTCTTTTCTGCCCAAATTTTTGTCCTTCAATGCTGATACTTGGACATTATTTGCTGATCCAGGAGTTACAGGCAAATATTGAAGAGGACTTGGGTTCACAGAATTTCTTGAATCTATGAATTGATATATTTCATCAGTTTTTGTGTGTATTTAGTATTTGTGGATAATTAACCAAGAAACTGGCAACGATGATTTTTCTCTTGTGATCTGGGGCCAGGAGTAAAAGGCAGATTTATTTTCCACCTATACAATTTCCAATTGTTTGTTTATCATTACCATTTTGACCACTTAACAAGAAATTTGCACTGACTTTAGAATATGAGCAATATTTGAAAATGGAGTGGGAATATTCAAGATTAAACACTTTCTCGTATTGTGGAAGTGATAAAAATCTGCCATTTTGGTTAAATTTTATATGTGTATATGGACATTTATAACATTGAACAGAGACATCATTAAAATTATATCCTGGCTTAGCTTTCAATTTAGTTGTTGTATTTTGATAGGTAAAGGATATATACTGCTTACAAATAAGTCACAGAAAATAAACAGATGTTGGTCAATAATTTATGAGAAAAAGTCAATATCAAATTCATTAAAGTTTCTTTAAAAAGAAAGAGAAATTAACTTCTTTGAGTATCTTATATGTGCCTATCACAGTTTATGTGAAAGGGCAAGTCCCGCTATGATTAAATTCCATAATAAACTAAACTTTTAAAAATTTTATAAATGTATTTAAATTGAGCAATCTTATAAGACCTGAAAATATGAAGCACTGTTATACATTCTGACTGATGATATTTATTTGATATCTTATTTAAATAGAATTGAAGATATATATATATATATATATATATATATATATATATATATATATATATCTTCCTCTTTCTTTTCTCATTCCCCTTCCCATTCTCCTTCTCCATCCTTAATTTGTCTTTCCTTTCTTCCTTCATCTCGCTGAGTAATTAACTTCAAAGACATAAGGTGAGACTGACCAGGTAGGTGTCTGCACTGGGGAGACGGAATGAGTCATGGTGGTCGAGATGGAGGAAGAGGTGCCCAAACAGGGCAAGGAAGGCTTCTGCATAGAAGGGCTGCCAGGTCTGGGTGTTGAAAACCAAGAAGGATAAAAAGAATATCCATGCATTAGAACATCCTGTTGTAGGGTATCAGAATTCAAGCAGGGTGAGTAGGGCACCCCTGCAGAGGGCTGACCTAATGAGGGGTACTAGAGCCTAAATGTGGAGGGGAGGAATGACCAGAACGGGTGTCAAAGCCCAGACTGTGGGGAAATTATCCACTCAAGGGACAGTCTCACTTCAGAACCTGAAGACAGAGAAGAGGGAATTCAAGCAGGAAGGCCTGGCATGGATTGTTATAACTTGAGTGAGATGAGGAGGTGTCCATGCATAGCAGCTACCTGGCACAGCATGCCAGAAATCAAGCAGGTTGGGAAGAGCATCTACATGGAAGGATGAGCTGACAGGGAGTGTTTGAGTTCAATTAGGGTAAAGCAGGCGTCAACGTGGGGGCAGGAGGTGGGCAGCCTGGCTTGAGGATGCACATTTCAAGCGGAGTAAAGCGAATGCCCATGTTGGCAGGTGGCAGGGGATGGAGGAGTGGGGAAGCAGCAGTATATGAGAACCTAAGTGTGATTAGAAGGGTGTCTGCAAAGAGGAAGGGCATTGTGCCAGAAAGCAGGAGATAATCAAAGAATGATGGGCACATGTCAAAAGGACACAGAAGCCCTACTGAAGGGGTTCACACTGGTCAAATCTGGGACAATATGAGCATCAAAATAAATAATGACAGTAAAGAATAAGAAACCATAGGTCAATATTGATATAAATAAGTAAGTGAATAAATTGACAATGTGATTAATGTATGAGTTTTCTGCTGCTGTATCACAAATTACCCGTCTTAGTGGCTTTAAACAACACACATTTGTTGTTGCCTAGTTTCTGTAGGTCACAAGTCTTGGCACTGCTTAGCTAGGTTTTTATTCAGGGCCTTGCCAGACTGCAATCCAGCTGTCAGCCAGGGCTGTGGTCTCATCAGAAGCTCAACTAGGGAAACATCTGCTTCCAAACTTCCTCAGGTGGTTGGCAGAATTAATTTCCTCGCAGTTGCAGGACTGAGGGTTTTGATTTTTTGCTGAAAATCACCCTCAGCTCTTAGAGGTCACCTCCAATCCTTTACTATGTGAGCTTCTCTAACACTGCCACTTATTTCATGGCAGCTGTCTTCTTCAAAACCAGCAACAGAGGCTCTAGTCTACTGGAAAACAAAGTCTTAATACAATGTAAAGTAACAACTATGGGAGTGACATTCTATCACCTTTGCCACATTATCTTGATGAGAAAAAGAAGCAAGTCATAGGACTCACCCATACTCAAGGTGAGGAGATTATACAGGGTATGAATTCAAAAATGAAGAGATCTCGGGGTCTGATTAGGGTTTACCCACCACCACCACTATTGGCCTCTGCCTCCCCATGATTCATTCCCTTCCATAAGCAAATGCATACTTGCATATATCATTAGTGGAATTATAAATCATTAAACATTTTCTATAGGGAAATTTGGCTGTAGGCCCATTTTGCATTATTTCTCTTCAGGGAAACTTATATTAAGGCAACAATTGGAGATAACTGCAAAAATTTAGCTATGATGGATGTTCTCTGTTTTATATAATAGCAAAAAATGGAAAAACTAAACTTTTAAACAGGTTGGAAGAAATGTCTAGTCATTGAATGGAATGCCACAAAGCCTCTGAAAATATCATACAGGCATTTATATTGTCATAGCCAAACATGCAAAATACATTAAGTGAAAAAAAGGAGGTTGCTATTTACTATTTATAGTATAATCTGATTTTTGTAAAATATATGTCACATCCATATTCATAGATAGCAAATTAAGAAATAAATATTCCAATTTTAGAAATCATTTATTTTTGGTCTGTTTCTATTCTTTTTCCTTATACATAGTTTCTTGTGTTTAATTTTGAGTATTTAAATTTTAAATTTAAAATTTTAAGAATACTCTAGATAAAAATTGATTCATTAATTCAACCTCTACAATAATATAATAATGATAAATTCATTGAAGGACAACAAATTATAGCTAATGAAAGCTGTAATATTTAAACAGCAAAAAATTAATGCCAACATACTGACATGAATAAAATTTCTAATCAATTACATAATGTGTACTTTATCTTATTGTAAATGTTCAGGAAAAAGGGATATTCCCCAAACATTTATCCAATTTGAGACTACATAGGTAAGAAACATTCATGAAATATATACACACCAATTTTTCATGTGGATTTTGGCATAAATTTCTTATTTTCTCTACTTCACATAGTCAATTGCTCCTTTTACTTTTTCCTCTCACCTAATTACATCTCTTCCCACTTCTTTCTTTCAATTTACGTAAATTATCTTAGTGGGACAGGAAATCCAGAGCCTGAAATTTCTCTATGAAGTAAAACAACCTCTTTTCCTTTGAAATTTCTATATTTAAAAACCTCTTCTAAATTATTATCAAATTTTCCTTTTTTTTCTTTTCCCATATAACCAAGATTCCTCTCCCTTTTTCATTTCTGTATATTTTAGCCTCTACTCTCTTCTTGCCAAGCCATTTCTGCTTAATATTCCTTTGCCACCTTTACTTTTCCTGTTGGAGTGCTGGCATCAGGGCTGCCCGTTATCCTCAGCAGA
Source organism: Balaenoptera borealis (assembly GCF_965194805.1). Classification (NCBI taxonomy): domain Eukaryota; kingdom Metazoa; phylum Chordata; class Mammalia; order Artiodactyla; family Balaenopteridae; genus Balaenoptera; species Balaenoptera borealis. Next base: position 118,079,208 of record NC_138861.1, on the reverse strand, counting down.
CTCCCATGCATGATTTAAATTCAGCCCTGGATGCAATCCTTTTGGGGATCAGGGGCCCATATCAATGTGAAGCTGAGGATGACAATAATCATGCAGGTAATGGGCAAAATGCTTGCCCAAATTATATTTTTAATTGTTAATATGTAATACGTCATAGCTTGGTTCTTGGTTGAGAGACAAGGACTCTTAAACCAGCTTCACTGAAGCTATCTCTTAAGCTTCCACCTGCCCCAGATAGTACACAATTTATTAGTAGTTTTAGTTAGAGCCCAGAAGAGGGACAAAACAAAATGGATCAATAAATGACATAGCTAAAGATAAAAGTGTCCTTCCTTTAAGTTCTCCCTGAATGAACAAGGAATTCAAGGAGATATTTCAAAGGAATGATATTTAGAACAAAAAGAAAGAGAAAAAAAATTGGAGCATCATTTATTTCTGAGGCCATAGGAAGAATCCTGTTTAGATATGTCATTGGTGACAGACCAATAACATATTGATTATCTTTTTCAATAGACTGAGCATTTTTAAAGTTAACTCCCAATAAGTTATTATCCTGACCCATTGCTTTTATATCCTCTTACTTCTCCACTATCATTCCCTTCTCAGCATTTAGGCAAGAGAATCAGAAACCCACATAAGGCTCTAGTTATGCCCCTAGTCCTTTATAGTTCCTGAGCCACTAACAAGAAGGACCTTCCTTAAGTTTATGCAACTTGCATTCACACAACTCCCTCACTTCTTAATCAATCCTTGCTTCTTCAACTTTGGCCTTTACCCTCATCTGGACTCTGTCCCTCCATTAGTACCTACAATAGGCCCAGACCCAATGGGTTTTATTTTCTTGGCCTGGCTTCAAGATTCAGAGCTTTTCTCACTGCTGGCCCGCCGCTAGCTGATCAAGGGCTCCCTAGTGGACATGGATCTAGATGCCTGTTTAACTTCTGTCCTCAGCATTTCAAAATTATTAGTCAGGATCTGGACTGGAGCCAAAAGAATATGAATATTTTCAGATGCACAGTTACTCCCATACTTTCCTCGCCCCCTGCATCTGGAAGACAGATAATGACTCCTCCAGAGCCTTGCTTATCCATATCCCATATTAATTATAGTTATGATCCTAAGTTAATAGATTACTCCTGGCTATTAAGTTTAGGAAAGCTCAAGTGGGTATGGAGACTTCTGGCATGCTCAGTTACCACAAAGTGGCTTTTGGACACATGGAGAGATGAGTGGAATTGAAGACTTGGGCCATGGAGTACTTAAAGCACACCCTGAGTCTTCCCTCGTATCAGTTGATTCTGCCATTTTCATTCCAATAGGATAGGTTCATGACAGTCTGAATTAACTGTAAGATAAGTGCAGTTCCAAGCCAACTTGTTGTCAGTGTGATCTTCCATGCCTCAAACCCGCTCAGTCCCCAGGCATTTGTGCCTCCAGCTGCACCACTATAAATACAAGGTCCTTGTTTCTGAGGAGCCCAACTGTTAAACTCATCTGCAGGTATGCAGTGCCTGATGGAAGCCCAGTCTCTAGGCAGCCCTTTTCTCTTTAAATTCTCTGGTCTCAAGTTCTTTTTCTCTGGGGAAAGATAACCCTGATCTCACTAACTCCTAATTTCTAGGGATATCAGAACACAAGCTGAATCTGTAAATGGAATAAGGGTAGCCAGCAACAGCTCTTCAGCCAAATTTGGATTGTGAGGCTCTTGACTTCTAATAATGCCCCTACATTCTCCACCACTCCCACAGTATTTGGCTTTTTCCTACTTATACTTCTTGGTCATTCCTTTGATCACTTGATTGCTCTCTTTCTCTCATCTTGTCTTAACTTTTTTATTACCACCTAATTCTACTCTTGCTGTTTTCCTTCTTGACATCTATTTTTTTTCCCTTTCTTTAAAAGACTTTCCCAGAAGACTACTCTTATTTTGTATAAGCATATGGCTTTTGCTGACCTAAAAGCAAAAATAGACCACCAGTTATTTCTCCAGCAAAAAATGGGTTTATTCAGGATCAACAAATAATTGCAATTCAGGGTGTAAACCATGGCAAGCCACATGCAAGTACCCCACAAAAATGGAGAGGAGAACTCTTCTATAGAGGACAAGGAAGTGAGGAGCGCTATAGTAAACAAAGAGTCCATGGCTTTTCCTTGGCTAAGTCCTTGCTGGGAAAGAAGAGGATTTTCTTCTTCCTGTCGGGCTCTGCTATCATCACAGGGTGTGAGAACTCTCCCTTCTGGTCTCCTGATTCTATTTAATTGAGGTTTCTGTTTATTAATTTTTTACACATTCATACCTGAAAGTTTCTCCTCTCCTTTTGATTTATACCTCAATAATATTCTATAAACTCAATAAATTAAAGGCTAATTTGTCTTTTCTTAATACTAAATGTTTATCTTAACTAACAAAATGCTTTTCACATTATAGAAAAATTTGTCACATGATTAGTGTATATATTAGGTATACATCTCAAGCCCATGAGGCAAGTCTCTACTTATTTCTCATATTTCCAGAAGAATCAAAAATTAAAACAAAGCAAGAAATGAGAAGAAACAATTACATGGAGACTAGACAACATTTACTAAAAAGCCAATGGGTCAAAGATGAAATCAAAGAAAAAATTGAAAAATACCTTGAGGCAAATGACAATGAAAACACAACCATACAAAATCTATGGAATGGAGCAAAAGCAGTTCTTAGAGGGAAGTTCACAGTGATACAGGCCTTCTTTAAGAAACAAGAAAAATCTCAAATAAACAACCTAACCCACTACTAAAAGAATTAGAAAAAGAAGAACGAACGAAACCTAAAGTCAGCAGAAGGAAGAAGGTAATAAAGATCAGACAGGAAATAAGTAAAATGGAGATTAAAAAAACTAGAAAAGTCAATAAAACCAACAGCTTGTTCTTTGAAAGGGTAAATGAAATTGACAAACCTCTGGCCAGGCTCATCAAAAAAAAAAAGAGAAAAGACCCAAATAAACAAAATAAGAAATGAAAGATGAGAAATCATAACTGATACCACAGAAATATAAAATACTGTAAAAGAATACTATGAACAATTATATGCCAACAAATTTGACAACCTAGAAGATATGAACAACTTTCTAGAAACATACAGCCCACTAAAACTGAATCAAGAAGAAATAACCTGAACAGACAATCACTAGAAATGAAATAGAATCTGTAATTAAAAAAAAAAAAACAAACTTCCTACAAATAAAAGTCCAGGACCAGATGGCTTTCACTGGGGAATTATACCAAACATACAAAGAAGAACTTATACCGATCTTTCTCAAACTCTTCCAAAAGATTGAAGAAGAAAGAACACTCCCAAAGACATTCTATGAAGCAACCATTACCCTGATACCAAAACCAGACAAAGACACTACCAAAAAAGAAAATTACAGGCCAATATCTTTGATGAATATACAAGCAAAAATTCTTAATAAAAACCAAATCCAACAACACATAAAAATCGTCATAAACCATGAGCAAGTTGGATTCATCCCTGGGTCACAAGGATGGTTCAACATACACAAATCAATCAATGTGATATACCACATCAACAAAAGAAAGGACAAAAACCACATCATTATCTCAACAGATGCAGAAAACATATTTGATAAAATTCAACATCCATGCATGATAAAAACCCTTATGAAAGTGGGTATAGAGGGAACATATCTCAACATAATAAAAGCTATTTATGACAAGTCCACAGCCAACATAATACTCAACAGTGAAAAGCTGAAAGCCTTTCTGCTAAAATCTGGAACAAGACAAGAATGCCCACTCTCACCACTTCTATTCAACATAGTACTGGAAGTTCTAGCCGCAGCAATCAGACAAGAACAAGAAATAAAAGGTATTCAAACTGGTAGTGAGGAGGTAAAATTGTCATTATACACAGATGAGATGATACTATATATAAAAAAGCCTAAAGACTCCACACAAAAACTACTAGAACTGATACACGAATTCAGCAAGGTAGCAGGATACAAGGTTAACATACAGAAATCAGTGGCATTTCTTTACACTACCAATGAAATATCAGAAAGGAAATATAAACAAACAATCCCTTTTAAAATCACATCAAAAAAATAAAATATTTAGTAATAAACCTCACCAAGGAGGTGAAAGACTTATATGCTGAGAACTACAAAACATTAATAAAAAGGAAATTAAAGATGACTCAAAGAAATGGAAAGATATCCCATGTTCTTGGATAGGAAGAATTAAAATAGACATGCTACCCAAAAGCAATCTACAAATTTAATGTGATCCCTATCAAATTACTCATGACATTTTTCACAGAACTAGAACAAATAATCTTAAAATTTGTATGGAACCATAAGAGACCCAGATTGCCAAAGCAATGCTGAGGAAAAAGAACAAAGCAAGAGGCATAACTCTCCCAGACTTCAGACAATACTCCAAGTGTACAGTAATCAAAACAGCATGGTACTGGCACAAAAACAGACATGTGGATCAATCAATGGAACAGAATAGAGAGGCCAGAAATAAACCCACACACCTACGGACAATTAATCTGCGACAAAGGAAACAAGAAGATACAATGGGGAAAATACAATCTCTTCAGAAAGTGGTATTGGGAAAGTTGGCCAGCCACATGTAAATCACTGAAGTTAGAACACACCATCATACCATATACAAAAATAAACTCAAAAGGGCTTAAAGACTTAAATATAAGACAAGACACCATAAAACTCCTCAAGGAGAACATAGGCAAAACATTCTGACATGAAGCATATTAATGTCTTCTTAGGTCAGTCCCCTAAGGCAATAGAAATAAAAGCAAAAATAAATAAATTGGGACCTACTCAATCTTATAAGCTTTTGCATAGCAAAGGAAACCATAAACAAAACAAAGAGACAACCTATGAACTGGGAGGAAATATTTGTAAATGAGGCACCTGACAAGGGCTTAATTTCCAAATTATACAAACAGCTCATACAACTCAACAACAGAAAGACAAACAACCCAATCAAAAAATGGGCAGAAGACCTAAATAGACAGTTCTCCAAAGAAGACATACAGATGGCCAATAGGCACATGAAAAGATGCTCAACATGGCTAATTATTAGAGAAATGCAAATCAAAATTACAATGAGGTACCACCTAACATTGGTCAGAATGGCCATCATTAAAAATTCTACAAACAATAAATGCTGGAGAGGGTGTGGAGAAAACGGAACCCTCTTACACTGTTGGTAGGAATATAAACTGGTGAAGCCACTATGGAAAACGGTATGAGGGCTCCTCAAAAAACTAAAAATTGAGTTGCCATACGATCCAGCAGTCCCACTCCTCGGCATATACCCAGACAAAACTATAATTCGAAGATACAGACACCCCTGTGTTCATAGCAGCACCATTTACAACAGCCAAGACATGGAAACAACCTAAATGTCCATCAACAGATGAATGGATAAAGAAGCTGTGGTACATATATACAATGGAATATTACTCAGCCATAAAGAAGAATGAAATAATGCCATTTGCAGCAACATGGATGGACCTAGAGATTATCATACTAAGCAAAATAAGTCGGAAAGAGAAAGATAAATACCATATGATATCACTTATATGTGGAATCTAAAATATGACACAAATGAACATATCTACAAAACAGAAACAGACTCACAAGACACAGAGAACAGACTTGTGGTTGCCAGGGGGGTGGGGGCAGAGGCAGGTAGGGGAGGGAAAGATTGGGAGTTTAGGATTATCAGGGGCAAACTATTATACATAGGATGGATAAACAGCAACGTCCTACTGTACAGCACACGGAACTATATTCAATATCCTTTGACAAACCATAATGGAAAAGAATATGAAAAAGAATATATATATACACACATTATGTATAACTGAATCACTTTGCTGTACAGCAGAAACTAGCACAACACTGTAAATCAACTATACTTCAATACAATTTGTAAAAAAATTTTAAACAAAGCAGTCATTGCCTGTAAATACACAGAATTATCTTTAAATATTATATTTAGACTAGGAAAATACTTGCATGAGATGTAGAAAATATCCAGTCTGAGTATAATCATGGCTGAAGTGAAATAAAATCTTTCTTCCTACAATCTGTCATGAGAGAAATGGAACCTTTTATAATCTACATATAAATTATTAAAATTCAAGTAAAAATGAAAATTGGACATGAAATTATTGACTTTATATAAACAAATAATAAAAGCCCATTCTTTTTATTGCAGTTAGTGGAAAAAATGTGGGCTCACAAAGAAAATGAAATTCTCTATTAAGTCCAAATTGTTAATTACGTACCATATGTATGATACATTTGATCATAGAAATTCAATAAAAAATATGCTTGTATAAAATTTTAGAATAAACAGATGAAAAATATTATGTTCTATGTATTTTGCCAAAAAAGAAGAGATTTTAGAGTTCATGTACCATAGAATGAGCAGAATAAATGAACACTAAGAATTAAAGATTAAAGTAGAATAAATTAAATTTTCCTTATGTACCTATAGGTTATAAAGCACTATTCAGATAGTATTAAAAAACAACTCTTACTGGTATGGAACTCACTGTACACAATAACGAAGACACCATATAATCACATACATATACATGTTAGAAAAAGTATTAATTTTTTGATTCCATATTTGAATTACTTTATGTTTACCAAGATATTTTGTTGAATTTATTTCCTTAAAGTAAAAATGAGTTTTAAAGACGGAGAAAAAAGATACAGTCATTCTCTCTTTAGATGTCTTTTGATCTATGTTACAGGTCCTATAGGAATCTTCCTGAAAAATATTTTGTTAATGTGAATAGAAGGAGTCAGCAGTTTATCAGCTGCAAGTAAAAATCAAATAATATGAAGATTTTAGTAAGCACAAATGGGCATCTGAGCTCTTACACAATAAAGCAAAGACACAGGATGTAATATCATGGTAAAATTTAGGAAGTTGAGAAGAATGATTTGGGCCACCAGATGACACCCACATTGTTGAATGAATACAAAAGGAATGCATAGGGTATGAAAAACATTAAATGGTAGAAAAACATATTAAAATGTTCCAAATTTTTCCAGCAACACATAAGTATTAATTTCATGCTGAAAAAATTTTGGCTATACGGGACTCCTAAATGATATTGAAAAGTAGAAAACAAGATTATTTCTAAATTTTTAAAATATAGTTTACTCAGTCTGTAAGACCATGATTAATTAAAGACTCCAGGATTTTCTTAGCCTTGATTTTATAATAAAGAAGCAGGAACCTCTGGTGAGTAGCTCCTTCTTAAATAAAAGTGTTGTGACCAGCAGATGATCTCTTTAGTTAGCTTCCACTGCGATGTATCTTTGAGAACAAAGAATCTGTCATTAACAGAGAAGATTTCTAGTCTTGCAAGACTTGGTGTGTGATATTCAGTTAGTATTTGGAGTAAGTCCAATGCCATATTCTTCTGAGGAAACCAGATAGTCATTGTAGCACGTTTAGTTATATAAGTCATGAGAGGAAATGTCTCCCTGTCCCCAACTGACCAACACCATTACTCAAATCAGGAGTATTAACAGCCATCGTATTTTTCTTTATAGACTGATTACTAGAATTTACATGAAAATATTTCACCACTTTCAAAATAACCCTTTCATATATGAAATTACAGCAAATCAATTTAACCATGAAGAAAGAATATGATATGATTTTGTGTTTTAGTTTCAGTAGAAGAATTTATAATGATAACAATTAGCATTTGTATAGGATTTTAAGTTCTTTTAAGTCATGCTCAAATACTTGATTTGTTGTTTTTTTCATTTCACTTATTTAGAAAATATTTGCTAAGCATCTACTCTGTGACAGGAACTTGATTATGCTCTAGAGATAGAACTGCAGTAAGGGCACAAGGCCCTATCCTCAAACACAAGGCATCACAGGATCATCATAAAAACCCATGAGGTAAAGCATAACGCCCACTTCACAGATTCAGAAGCTGGACCTCAGAGAGATTGAAGACTGGTTTTTATGTGTGTGTGTGTGTGTGTGTGTGTGTGTGTGTGTGTGTGTGTGTGTGTGTGTGTGTGTATTTAACTCAACAAACTATTTGGGAATAGCTGTTCACGGACATGCAGTGTTTCTGAGGAGTACTTCTGGTGGAGAGCTTCCAAATTATGCTCCTAACCCCCTAGATGACTTTAGGACTCTCTGGCTACCCTACAGGAGTTAAAAAATTGAGCAAGCCCATTCTGTAGCAACCTGAGGGGCTGTTCTTGCTTCCCAACATCCCCAGATAGATCCCTGTTGCTTTTAGGTCACTAAGAACCTCAGGCAGGCCATGTTTGTAGAACCTACATTGCTCTGTTCCCTGGCTGCTTCTTGAGTCTTATTTCCCCATGTATCTTTTTCCATCACAATTCATTAAAAAACATGCTATGGTTAGTGTCACTTTCTGAGAACATCACTGTAGTCATCTTATTTTTTTAAAAGTTTTCATTCTCCTCTAGTTTGTTGACCAAATTTCCTTAGAGATGTAAATTACTTTTGGCATACATTCTCTGAATTAAACTATTTTTCTTTTTAACATGAAGTAGTTTGGAGGAATTCCCTTCACATATGCTTTGTGGCTAGATTTTAAGACCTGAGAATTAAATGAATAACAAGGTAGCTTGAGAGTCATTTGGCACGTCAGCATTCTCTGTAAGTTAAGCTTCATACCAAGACTTACAAGGATTGAGATAATTACTTTAAACTTGATGGCATTTTTAGCTTTTAAAATATCAAGTTCCAGATTTAAAATGAAATCCTTTTAAGTTTTTTAAGCTGGCCTCTGGTTCCTGGTAATAGATCACAATACCATAGTGAAGTAGAAGTTCAGATCTGGACAGATAGGGCTGAAAAATTCTATGCCTATAATTCTGAAAATTAAGGAATGCTATGCCATATTTCTTCCAGAAAGGGCTATATAGCATTTCATTCAACTGCTGCACTCTTGGACAAAGGCAGTAGAGAAAAAGAGAGGAAGGAGTCTTAAGAATCTCAATGTCAGAGAACTTCCTAATGACCTCTCCAAAATGACACTTTGAAAGTTTTCTCCTGGAACAAGAGGGCATAGAAGTGTATAAAGTCAGTAAATGACAATTCTTCCATTTACAAAAATAAAATAGCAATAATACCTTAGATTATCATTTCCTAATCGGTAGCAATAGACAAGTCCTGAGAAAACTTTTGGAAAATAAAGTGAAATAAGCAACCACAGTATTTCCCAAATAGCTAAATCTCTTTCTTAATTTTGTAATCCCTGTCCCTGTCAACACTACCCCTCTGCCTCTGCCAAAAAATTCCTGATTATCTCAAGAGGAATAGTAAAAGTCTCCAAATGAAATGGATTTTAATTGAATTTCCAATAGAATATATGTTACAGAGAACACTTGTAGGTGTAGAAGGGAAGTATTTTATTTATATATGCCAGTCCAGTATAAAGAATAGTGACTGCTATAGTGTAGGCAACCAATACATTTTTTTAAAATGAACCAATTGTTAAATAAAGTAGGAGAAGATGAAAAAGATAGGTTCTTAAAACGATCAAAAGGTCAAGTATGTTTGTTTTAACTTTAAAAGTGAAATGCATTTCTTTTAGTTTAGCTACTTGCTGGTTTGTAAGGAAATACCACCTCCCTTAGTAAGATAAGATCCACAAATTCAAAGCTGTAATGCAGGAAGCAAATTAACCCCATAAAGATAGCTGCTATTTTGAGGCTGGAACTATTTTAGATGTATTCTTATATTTTACACCATTTAGTGTTTATAACTACACAAACATATATTAGTTTTTTTCTTTTTTTAAATTTATTTTTGGTTGTGTTGGGTCTTCGTTGCTGCGCACGGGCTTTCTCTAGTTGCGGCAAGTGGGGGCTGCTCTTCGTTGTGGTGCGCGGGCTTCTCATTGTGGTGGCTTCTCTTGTTGCGGAGTGCAGGCTCTAGGCGCGCGGGCTTCAGTAGCTGTGGCACACGGGCTCAGTAGTTGTGGCCCATGGGCTCTAAAGCGCAGGCTCAGTAGTTGTGGTGCATGGGCTTAGTTGATCTGCGGCGTGTGGGATCTTCCCGGACCAGGGCTCGAACCCGTGTCCCCTGCACTGGCAGGCAGATTGCCAACCACTGTGCCACCAGGAAAGCCTCATATATTAGTTTTATCCCCATTTTAGTGACCAAAAAACAGGTTAGGATGATTAAGTGACTTGTCTAAGATAACAGATTCTAAGTGGAAAGACAAGTGCTTAAACCCAAAGCCTGTCCACCTCCAGAATGCATGCTCTTAATCACTGCACTAATAGCTCTTAATGGAAAAAAAATGCATACTAAATAAACAGGTTATTTTCTTAATGACAGTAACTTACATTTTCCATAAAATCTTACAATACTTTCTTTTACACAACAGTTTTGTAGTTTAAGCCTTCTTCAAATTTAGAAGTTAACACTGTTCTGAATCACTTTGGCATGTGATAGTTATGCACATCATCAAAACTAACCGTGGTTGCAACTGTGGATTCCTTTGACACTTTTGCTAATGATCATATAATTTTGAAATCTGAATTATCTTCTTAATTAGTAAAGAAAGCTAAATGGCTTCTCTTTGAAATCAGCCGAAAGCTTTTTGAGCTAGATGCTGAATGCCTGATTAATCAATCATTTGGAGCTGACCTTTGATAATACTTTAGTCCTTTTAGAGCTAGTAATTCTTTTATCTTTAACCAAGCATCTTCTATTTACTCAGACGCTTTTTATTTCAAAGCTAAATGAGAACGTAAACTTTGTAAAAACATTTTAAAGAATAATCAGAAACCATATTTACCTTTATTTAAGCACCCATCTGTCAAGAAGCAAACATCTTGATTTTTCAAAGTTTAGACAAAGAGGGAAAGTTTTACGTACCCTATCTATCTGGAGCCTTTTGATTTGTTACAATTTGGGTATGAGGTACTCAGCTCTTCCCCAGATAATACTATAAGACCAAAAGCCTTGTGTTATGGAAAAGTTATGGAATTTCTCCATGCTGTAATGTTGCCACTTGTTAAATAAGAATAACGGTAGTAACTGCTATGGAAGATTGTTATGAGGAGTCAATGAGATGACACATTGGAAGCCCTTAGCACAGTGGCTGGCATAATACAAAAAAGTCAACTGCTTTTATTGTTACTGTTATTATTGCTATTACTAATATTAACAGAATACCACAACCATTAGCATTCCATATAAAAAAATGATGTCTTGATTTTTCAACCCAGTAGTGTCAGCTAACTTGAGATGATGCATCAGCATCTCTTGGTAGATAAGTGACTGCCAGTTTTAACAATATTAATTTTTAAATGGGAAAGAATGAAAGGACAGACTGGGAGAAAATATTTCCAAAACACATATGCAATAAAGAACTTGAATCCAAAATATAAAAAGAACTACTAAAACTCAACAATAAGAAACTGAACAGCCCACCAAAGAAGACATACTATACAGATGGCAAATAAGATATGAAAAGATGCTCAACATCATGTGTCATCAGGGAATTGCAAATTAAAACAACGAGACACCACTTTACATCTTTTGGAATGGCCAAAATCAGGGACACTGGTAACACCAAATGCTGACAAGGATGTGGAGCAGTAGGAACTCTCATTCATTGCTGAAGGGAATGCAAAATTATACAGCCCCTCTGGAAGACAGTTTGGTGGTTTCTGTCTAAAACTAAATATATACTTTCCATACGATCGAGTAACCAAGCTTCTTAGTGTCTACCCAAAGGAATGGGAAACTTATATCCACACAAGAACCTGTACATGGCTATTTACAGAAGCTCTATTCATAACAAAACTTGGGATAGATGAATGGATAAACAAACTGTGGTACATGCATACAATGGAATATTATCCAATGCTAAAAAGAAATAAGCTACCAAGCTATAAAAAGACATGGAAGAACCTAAAATGCATATTTTTGAGTGAAAAAAAGCCAGCCTGGAAAGGCTACACATGATTCCTACTATACAACATTTTGGAAAAGGCAAAACTATTGAGACAGTGAAAAGAACAATGGTTGTCAGATATTGGTGGGGGATAAGGAAATGAATAGGTGGAGCAGAGAGGATTTTTAGTGCAGTGAAATGATTCTGTATGATATAGTAATGGTTGATACATGATATTATGTATTTATCAAAATCCATATAACTGTACAAAGAGTGAACCCTATTGAAAACTATGAACTTTAGTTAGTAGTAATATATCAATATTCATTAATTATAGTAAATATACCACACCAATGAAAGATATTAATAATAGAGGAAACTGTGTGTGAGTGGCATGAAAGAAGCTCTCTTTACTTTCTACTTAATTTTTCTGTAAATCTGAAACTGCTCTAAAATATAAATCTATACCTTTTTAAAAAGTAACCAACTGTAGAGATGGTGGGAATGTAAATTGGTACAACTGCTATGGAGAACAGTATGGAGGTTCCTTAAAAAACTAAGAATAGAGCTACCATATGATCCATCAACCCCACTCCTGGGTATATATCTGGAGAAAACCATGGTTCAAAATATACATGCACCTCGATGTTCACTGCAGCACTGTTTATAATAGCCAAGACGTGGAAGCAACCTAAATGTCCATCGGCAGAGGAATGGATAAGATGTGGCACATATATACACTGGAATATTACTCAGCCACTAAAAAGAATGAAATTAAGCCATTTGCAGCAACGTGGTTGGACCTGGAGATTATCATACTAGGTGAAGTAAGTCAGACAGAGAAATACAAATATCATATGATATCGCTTATATGCGGAATCTAAAAAAAAATGATACAAATGAACTTATTTACAAAACAGAAACACTCACAGACTTAGAGAATGAACTTATGGTTACCAGGGGGTGCGGGTGGGGTGTGGGTGGGGAAGGAATAGATTGGGGGTTTGGGATTGATGTGTACATACTACTATCAATATATTTAAAATAGATAACCAACAAGGACCTACTGTATAGCACAGGGAATTTGGCTCAATCTTCTGTAACAACCTAAATGGGAAAAGGATTTGAAAAAGAATGGATACTTTTATGGGTATAACTGAATCACTTTGCTATACACCTGTAACTAACACATCATTGTTAATCAACTATAATATAAAAAAGAAATTAAAAATAAAAGTAACCAACTATAGAGATGATGAAGCTAATTAAACTTACTTTTGCTATGTTTAAAAATGTTTTTGTGTATTTGTTTTTATATTTTTATATTTAAGAAATCTGACATATTTGCCTTGTGATTTTGAGTGGAAATATACACAGAACTTTGTTTGCAAACTATTGGTATAATTAAGAGAAATTAATTTTATTCATTTATATATAATTTGTAATGTTTTTACACTGTGAGCATGTTAGAATTGTAAACTTATTCTGTCAAATATATATAGAATGCTTAAAATTTTTGACTATATTGAATTTTTGAAATGCAGTTTAATATATACAAGGATTTTAATTAATTAGGTTTATAACTGGATTAGATTTAAGAGTTTAATGTGTTCAACTTGATACAGAACATAAATTTTTTTTTATATAAAATGGTGACTGTTCTTATTTTATGGGATCTATAAATAACATAGCAAGACTTCTAAGTTGAACTTAATGACCCAAGAAAAGTGAAGTTTATTATTTAATTGGTATATATTAAGTATTATTTTAAAGCATAATTAATTTTAAATAGCTCTCTATATGCAAAAATGTATCTCTCGGGCATTATAAAAACTTAGATTGTCAGCTGAATTAATAAGATTTAAACAGGTTTTTTTACTCAAAATTTATTAGAGCCTTTAATTTTCTAATGTGAAATTTAAATTTCTAAGAAGTTTTGTAGTATTCAGTATTTACATACTTATTTGTCCATGGAAAACATTTTAACTGGGCATCAGTATTAATATTATGATTTATTTAAAAATGCTGTTTGGAAACATGGAGTTTTAGAAATAAATCTAAACAGGACAAAATCCCTTATTAAGAGAGAAAAATAGGTGAGAAAAATTAATCAAAGGTGCTTTCAAAGAAATACATTTAAAATAAAGTAACCTAAATAGTTAACGGTCAAATAAATATATCAAGTAAACAGAAATAAAAGGTAAAGCAGAGGCTGCAATTTTAATACCAAATTAATTTGGCATTGAAAACACTAAAAATGATATGGTAACCAATATACATTTGATTATATCAAATCATATTAAATAATATTATTACAAGCACATGATGAAGTTGTTCAAAACCTGATATATATATCAAATCTCCCAATAAATTGATGTTTGATTTTTTAATGCATATTTCTAGAACACTTTCTTTGATCAGCCTCAGTAAGATTGGGAAAGATACTAGAAATCAAAAACCAGAAAATTAGAAACTAATTTTGTTCAGCTGTAACCAGGGATATTCATTACACAGGATGCATGGAAAATTAATGATACAATAAATAAAATTGATTTAATTGCTTCATATATTTTAACTCCTTATAAAGAACACTCCTTCTTCAACTCCCATGGAAACCTTAAAATTGATTATACATTAGGCCAAAAAGTATATATTTCAAAATTCCCAGACATAGAAACTATACAAGATACATTCTCCATCCACAGTGAAATAAATTAGGAAATAATAGGAAGAGTTAAAGGAATAACAAACATCCAGAATATCTATCCATTTGGAAATTTAATAGCACTTTCTTAAGTCCTGTGTCATTAAGAAAATAAAAATTGCAATTGCATACTAGTTAGATATTGCAACTGCACTACAAGTTATGGGATACAGCAAAAGAGAAAAGAAAAAAGAAAAGAAAAGGTTGTAGCCTTAAATGCTCTTAGTATTAATCAAGAAAGAATGAAAACAAATTCAATATTCAACTCAAGCAATTAGTAAAAGCACTCCACCCCACAAAAGCCAAGCTTAAGAAATCCATGAGGAAATAATAAAAAAAGAGCAGAAACTAAAAGACAAGAAAACAAAAATACAGCAGAATTGCTAATTGTATTTAAAAGCTGGTTCTTTGAAAAGATCCATGACATAAACAAGTCTCTAGACTAGCTAGCAGATGAAAAGACAGAACTACAGGCATAAATAACATCAGGAATGAGAAAGTGTATATGACCACAAATATGAAGGAGTATTGTTTTTAAATATTAAAATATATAACTAAGCTGTAAACTTTGAAATTTAGATTGCCTTTATGTTTCTCTAGAATATATAAATGATCAACATGGAACAAGGAATAGGCTGCCCAAACCATAAAATAAATGGAAAATGCTGTCAAGGGACTACCATCATCTGGCCCTGGGTCCAGGGCCCTTATGATTTTAGGAATGAGTTCCACCAAACCAATGAGAAATTGATAATTCCCTTTAGACTTAACTATTTGAGCTCACAAAAGAGGCAGATATATTTTACCTTTAAGAATCTAAGATAAATATCTTTTAATTTATTTTCTGTGGAACATGGAGAGCTCTTTCAGTATTTCATCAGGTATTATTTTTCCATATCATAAAACAATCTCTACTATGTATAAGTGATTATTGCTTCTTTTCCACTTTGTCTAATATTTTCTCAAGGAGTATCAATTTTCATCTCAGGTCTTTTGCAAACGCACGTAAGTTTTTCCTATTTGTTACTGGTTAAACTGTATACAGTATCAGTATACAGTATATTGTGGATTTTTAATCTGATATTAAGTTAGATCTTCTTGAAATTCTTTCCAATCTCCTACCGTTATTTTCACCCCATCCTATTGCCTTTTCTCTTTTTATCACCACTTAGTGATTTTAGGTTTTCTTCTCTCTTCTGACACAATATTAAAGATTCCGTATAATTTCTTAACATTTTCTTCTGGATTTCACAAGAGATAATTTCAGAGGTGGCTATTCCTTTGGTTCATTAGGATGATATTTCTTTCCTCATGTTCTGTCATATTTTTCATTGACTCCAACGATGTTTTATTTCTTAACAAATTTTGAAGTGGTGGATCTCTGAGTTAGGTCTGATGCAGAACCCACTTGGGTCCCACTCTCTTTCTGTATTGCATCATGATTAGGAGTCCAGACACTGGATTCAGATTGCCTGGGTTCAAATCAAATTTTACCACTTACTAGTTTTGTGAATTTTACTTTTTTATGCTTCAGTTTCTCATCTGTAAAGTTTGGGTAATACAATGACAATATCTGCCTCATAAGGTTTCTAGGAAAATTAAAAGAGTTAATTTATACAAAGATTTTAGAACAATATCTGGCATATAATAAGTACTGTAGAAGTGGTGGCAATTTTGCATTAGTTGAAGGGTGACCTTCTTTTCAGATCAACAAAAGAGCAGGCTAATGTTCACAGTTCTCGATTTAATTTCTGTTTTTTTGTCAGAGGGATCAGCCACATAGACATATTATTTTCTCCTCTCCCCACACCTGGTTCTGTGGTACTCTGAATTTTTGAAAAAAGTGAGAAAATAATATTCCCAGCAATCTGGCAACCAACATTCCTCTTATCTCCTTACCATGAGACAATCAAGTTTATATAATGCCACAACAGTTTCTGTCCTTTATGTCCAATTGTTTGCTTGGAGTTGCTATTTCTGTATGAATGTGAAAACAAGACAGAATAGTCTGGAGATAGGGATTATAGACAAGAAGGAACCAGAATTCTGGCCTCCTCAACAAGTAGCACCTAGCTGGTAATGGGAAGGACCCTCTAGGTCATTTATTCAGCTGGGGGCAGGCTGTGTTAGAGAGATAATGTCTTCCCATCTTCCATGGGACTCTAGTGCATAAAGAAATATTCAGATATGCCATGAGATCAGGATGCATTGTTCTTATCCTGGTTCAATCTGTCTTTTAGTGGATATGCTAACCAGGTCCTGGTATTTTCATGTTGGTATTTATTTGGTTTTTTGGCAAGAGCACATGAGATCTACTCTCTTAGCAAATTTCCAGTATACAATATAATGTTATTATCTACCATGCTTTACATTAGAGCTCAAGAATTTATGCATCCTACATAACTGCAACTTTGTACCCTTTGACTAACATCTCCCCATTTCCCCCCACCTCCCACTCTTGGTAACCACCATTCTACTCTCTACTTCTACGAATTCAGTTTTAGAATCTGCATATAAGTAAGACCATACAGATTTTTCTTTCTGGTCTAGCTTATTTCATTTAGCAAATTTATAACTTTTTCTTTGTGATTTTATAGGTATTTTAAAGGGAAGTTGAGGGGTGATGCATTGGAGGTTACACAGTAGATAAAATTTTAAACTTTATATATTGTTAATGTAAGGAGACACTATATGCAAGGTCTCTAGCTTCATGCCTTTTATATAAAAGGAAACATTTTTTCTCCCTCTACTGCCCTGCCCACCACCATTTCTTTGAAACATGGGATAATTAGATGTTTATCTATGATGTATTCGTTTGACTGAGAAAGAGAAAAGGTCTCCTTTTTTATGTTTATTCCTCAGAATGTAATAGTAATGAAATAAATAACTCTGGCTGAAGAATACAGATATGCTATATGCAACTTCATACAATATGAAATACATTAAGAAACCACAAACTAGCATAGTCATGTCTTCTATGTTTAAGACTAGTTAATACTCTTTCTCCAGGGACTTCCCTGGTGGCGCAGGGGTTAAGAATCCGCTTGCCAATGCAAGGGACACGGGTTCGAGCCCTAGTCCAGGAAGATCCCACATGCCGCGGAGCAACTGAGCCCGTGCTCCACAACTACTGAGCCTGCGCTCTAGAGCCCATGAGCCACAACTCTTGAAGCCTGTGCACCTAGAGCCCATGCCAATGAGAAGCCCGCACACTGCAACAAAGAAGAGCCCCCACTTGCCGCAACTAGAGAAAGCCCGAGTGCAGCAATGAAGACCCAACGCAGCCAAAAATAAAAAAAAGAAAAGAAAAAAAAAAAGTCTCCAGGAAAACCTCCTTCATAAATATGCAATTTTTGCAATAATTTATTCATGTTTTTTCATTAATCTCCCAGCCTTTTTAAATGAGAACTTTCCACTCTACCACATTCCAGTGTTTAGTATAATTTGTCTCTTTCTCACATGTGGTTTTCACTTGATTTCAGAATATTTAGCAGACTTTCTCTTGGGAAAGTTAAATTAATTGAAGTCAATTGAAACAAATGATACAGCTTTTGAAAATGTATGACATATGCTATCCTTTTTGGTCAAAAGATCTCTTTAGCCATCCTCTTTTAGCATCTATTTTCTCACTAAATAAAGAGAGGCTAAGGAAACAAAAGAATGTATTTTCTTGGCCACTTTGGTTAATTCATTTAAATTTAAAACCATGTGTAAGAAGGATACCAACATCAAGGCAGGTGCAAGACAATGCAAAATCAAGAGGGAAAGTGATCATCTATGGAATTAATGAATCCCTTTCTCTTTCTTATTGAACTTTGAGCAGTCTTATACTTGGATCTTCCAAATATTTTTCCAACTCCAGTAGTTGGCTCACTTGCTAATTAAAAAATAATGTTTCTGTGGTTGACTGGTATTCCAATCATGTAGCAGATGACTATTGTGCACAAACAAGTCAGGAGTTCCGTGGTATAACAAATATCATGGCTTTTGTCTCTCCTGAACTTGATGCCGCAATCTGATTTTGTTTTTTTAAAGAAAAACACTGAAGATAACTGGTTTTGAGAGCCCCTCACACGGACAAAAAAGGTCTTGGTTGCATACGTTGTACAGTTGCATATGTTGTACATATTTTTAAGTAGTTGTGAAGAGTATTTTGTTTATAAAGATTACTGCACATATGGTCAACAACTGGAACTAATACAGAGGCTTCATCAGTGTAAACAATTATTGAAATAATGAAATTGGCTATTTTGGTCCTCTGGGCTGCTTTGTGAATCGGAACAAGCAATTAATCATTTCTACCATTCTCATTAAGAAAAATATACTAAAAATGTGAACTTCTAAGCTATGTACATTGTTCCATTAGTCCTCACCATAGCTATTTATGATATGAAAAATAGCATTTAAAATCTCCTATACATAGGCAGTCTCCTATGCTAAGATTGCCTAGGATAATGAATAGATTATTCATGATAGTAGGTTTTCATGATAGTACCAGTTTTTCATGATACTGCATTTATACATATGATCTAATTACCATTCTAATGAACTCAATTGGATAGCCTCATTTTCATATCAGAATTCAGAAATAGTAAGAGAGAAATAAAAATTTGGGACATGCAGCAAGAACATGGCTTCATAAAACACTTTCTTCTTCTCCTGGAATCCATAAAAAATCAACAAGAAAATATAAGAAAACCTGAAAGCTAAATTTTCAACATAACTAATTGTACATATATGTGTGTGTGTGTGTGTGTGTATATACACACATATACTCCAAAGTATATAGAAAGCCTTATGAAACTGCTGGTATCAGGCAAAAATATGCAACAGAATGTACAGAGAAGAATCTGAGAGAGGTTCAGTATACCCTAAACCTTACCAATAGATGAGGGACACTTCCCAGGAAAATGCTGCTATTCAGAGGATGAAAATATTACATTCTCTGACTCAAAATTAAAATGACACAATTTCCTCTAAAAAGAAAGTGAAAATTGGAATAACTCAGGGCAGAGATGTGAAGTCAATAGGATTAGTCAATAGGATGAGGAGGTAAGCAGGCAGAACTCAAGAAAAAAGTAGAAGAAAACACAATCATAGTAGAAATAATGATATTCAAAGGAGGGTGAGAAAGAATAGACACAGTTGAAAATACTGTAAGGGCCACAGAGAATGGAAATGAGAACAATGAATTTTAAAAAGAGCTACAAAGGATTAGAGGGGAAATAGTAGACATAGAAGATAAGTAAAGAAGATTGAGAATATACATTGCCTGATTCCCTGAACAAGACACATATCTGAAGGTTCAAATTTGAAAACTTCACTGAAATAAAAAAGAACTTGAATTTACAAACTGAAAAGGCACACTGTGCATCAGAGGAAGCAGACCAAGAGTATAATAATCAAAAACAGTGGGCAACTAAGCAAAAAGGTCACCTAAGAAGGAAAAAAATCAGGCTGTGGAGAAAAATGGAGATTATATTAGAGTAACACACCTACAAAGTAAGGAAGTAAAGAAAGTATGATGCAAGGATTTTATATCCAGCCAAGCAGACTTTCAAGTAAAAATATTACAAACAGTTTTGAAAATACAGGAACGCAGAAAATATTTTTTTCCTGGCTTCTTCTTGAGGAACCTTCTAGAGGGTGAATTTCAGCTAGCCAAGAAATAATTGCAAAAATAAGGTAAAGGACTGATATGAGCACTTAATATATCTAACTGTACAATTAAGACCCAAGAGATTAGCGTGACAGAATAGATCATAAATGTTTTATGCCAACGTGCTGCCCAAAAGATGAAAATAACAAAAACTGAAAGAGACTGGAAGAAAAAGGGGAGAAAAAGGTGGGAGGTAGAAGAAATTTGTTGAATTTCAGGCAATCAAAGAATATCACTGAAAGCTGAAAAATATATATATATATATATAGTATTCTTCAGAAGATTAAAGTGAAAAATAAGAACAAAACTAATTTTTGGTGTTTGCTTTTATTTTTATGACTGGGATATTGTCAAAGTTGATTTCCTTCTTCTTTATCTGAAAACAGTCTCTTAACTCAGCCTCAAATATTTTCTGCCAATGTCAGAATCTACATTCTTTTTCAAGCTCAGCACATGCCCTAGAAATTATTTTTCTTCTAAATCGACCTAATAGGCCCATTCTAGTATCACAAACTCCATGCAACCTTCTTCCAGTACCCTTACTCTGATTGTACAGAGCATATAGATATTTGTGTCTTATCTCAGTGCCCACCAGCGAATAGCCACCACAGAATTAACACTCAAAAACTAGGTGGGTGGGAGGACTCATTTGTGGATATCAATCAGTTATCATTTGTCTTCAGTGTTGGTGGTGCATAGAGGCTATCCAGCTAACACCTTGAAAACTCAGTGGCAGGGTGAATTCAATGCAGGGTGGACATGGATTTGAGCAGAACAAGGTGGAAATTGTAGCAAATGTTTCCAGTGTTTCACATCAAAGTCCCTTGGCCAACCTCAGATTCAGCCACAAATGTGGTTGACAATACCATACAATTAAACATTTCCTCCTCAACAGTGAACAGTGTGCCTTTCTGTTTCTGCCCAAAGATCTTCTCTGAAACTACAGAGGCCACTTAACCTGCCTATAAATGCAGAAAAGGTGGAGTTAATACTTCAGGGGTCACCCTTGACAATGGCAGAAAGGAGCCAGTATATAAATGCTTCAGCATCCCATTATTCAGACAGAAAATTTCTGAAGGCATTCTGATTGCTTCTTAGACAATATAAAGAAATGGAAAAGTGTCCCATGTTCATGGACTGTAAAAGTTAATATTGTTAAAATGTCCATACTGTCCAAAGCAATCTACAGGTTTAATGCAATTCCTATCAAAATTCCCATATTTTTCATAGAACTAGAATGAATAATCCTAAAATTTGTATGGAACCACAAAAGACCCCTAATCACCAAAGCAATCTTGAGAAAAAAAGAATAATGGTGGAGGTATCATGTTCCCTGACTTCACACTATACTACAAAGCTACAGTAATCAAAATAATATGGTACTGGCACAAAAACAGGCACATAAATCAACAGAACAGAAGAGAATATAGAGCCCAGAAATAAAACCAAACACATATGGTCTATTATCTATGAAAAAGGAGGCAAGAATATACAATGGGGAAAAGACAATAAGTGGTGGGAAAACTTGACAGCTACATGCAAAAACAATGAAATTAGAACATTTTTCACACCATATAAAAAATAAACTCAAAATGGATTAAAGACCTAAATGTAGGACTGGAAACCATAAAACTCTCAGAAGAAAACATAGATAGTACACTCTTTGACATCTATCTTAGCGATATTTTTTTGGATCTGTCTCCTCAAGCAAGGAAAACAAAAGCAAAAATAAATAAATGAGACCCAGTCAAACTTAAAAGCTTTTGCACAGTGAAGGAAACCATTAACTAAAAGGCAACCTACTAAATAAAAGATAATTGTAAATGATATCTGATAAGGGGTTAATATCCAAATATATATATAGAACTCATATAACGCAACATCAAAAAAACAAACAAGCTGGTTAAAAACTGGGCAGAAGACCTGAATAGGCATTTTTCCAAAGAAGACATACAGATGGCCAAAAGGCACATGAAAAGATGCTCAATATCAGTAATCATCAGAGAAATGCAAATCAAAACCACACACCTATCAGAATGGCTATCCTCAAAAAGACAATAAATAGTAAGTGTTGGTGAGGATGTGGAGGAAAAAAAGGAACCCTAGTACACTGTTCACGGGAATATAAATTGGTACAGCTACTATGGAAAACAGTACGGAGGTTCCCCAAAAGACTAAAAATAGAACTACCTTATGATCCAAAATTCCACTCCTGGGTATATATTTGAAGAAAATGAAAACACTAATTTGATAAGTCATATGCACCCCAATGTTCATAGAGCAGCATTCTTTTTTTTTTTTTAACATCTTTATTGCGGTATAATTGCTTTACAATAGCGTTAGTTTCTGCTATATAACAAAGTGAATCAGCTATACATATACATATATCCCCATATCGCCTCCCTTTTGTGTCTCCCTCCCATCCTCCCTATCCCACCCCTCTAGGTGGTCACAAAGCACCAAGCTGATCTCCCTGTGCTATGCGGCTGCTTCCCACTAGCTATCTATTTTACATTTGGTAGTGTATATATGTCCATGCCACTCTCTCACTTCGTCCCAGCTTACCTTTCCCCCTCCCCATGTCTTCAAGTCCATTCTCTATGTCTGCGTCTTTATTCCTGTCCTGCCCCTAGGTTCTTCAGAACCTTTTTTTTTTAGATTCCAAAATAACAAAGATATGTAAGCAACCTAAGTATCCATCAACAGATGAATGGATAAAGAAGATGTGGGGCATATATACAATGGAATATTAGTCAGCCATTAAAAAAATGAAATTTTGCCATTTGCAACAACATAGATTGACTTGGAGGGTATTATGCTTAGTGAAATAAGTCAGACAAAGACAAATACTATGTGTTTTCACTTCTATGTGGAATCTACAAAATAAAACAAATGAATGAATATAACAAAACAGAAAGAGACTCACAGATACAGAGAACAAACTAGTCGTTACCAGTGGGGAGAGGGTGGAAGGAGGGAAAAGGGTAGGGGTTTAAGAGGTACAAACTACTAGGTATAAAATAAGATACAAGGATATAATGTACAGCCAATATAGCCAATACAGTGAATATAGCCAATATTTTATAATAATTTAAAATAGAGTATAATCTATAAAAATATTGAATCACTATGTTGTACACCTGAAATTAATATAATATTGTAAGTCAACTACAATTAAACATTTTTTAAGATAATGTGTTTTCTTGGTAGCCATAGTTTACATTCAGCTCAATCATTCCTCTTCAGTCACTTTAGAACAGGTGCATAATTCACATAAATCCTGAGGTTTGCACCTCTAAAGAGCTACAAAAACTACAGACTATGTGAATATATTCACAAACATATGATTTAAGTATAATCAAAAAAGCTCTTCAATTTACTTAATTCATGTGATTCCATTAACCAAGTGTAATTCACAAATGAGAAATTAGTGCAGGGTCTTATTGGCAGCTACTTAGTCTATATGTCTGTTTTGAATAAGAGTACTGGAACTTTTCTGAATAAATCAGCAGTGTTTCCCCTAGTCACACACTCGCACACATACACACATGCTATTCAACTTAAATGTGTTTAGAAGTCTAGAAACACATGTAAGAATGTCCAATCTGATGGGTCAGTAATGGTTTGACTAGTTGGATCTCTTAGAAGGAATTAGTTGTCAAGAGATGTGGACTTAAGAAAGTCACTCAGCAAAAAATTTAATCAAAATTTTCCTAACTTATTCAAAAGGTGATGTTAAAATAAGCTACATCTCCATTCCCTACTATAAATTCTTCCAACTATCCCACAGATGCTACTATTTAGGGACATCTTAATCTTTTCCCTTTCACATTATACAGAGAAGCTCATGTTTAAAGATCTCAGGATCATAGCATAATGTCTCCTGAGAAATCATATAATAGAAGTTGGGCGTGAAAACATTGTTTTTGGACTTAATAAATATTTGAAATCTTTCTCCCCATTCATATCAAGTTCCTTATCCAGATTACAAAAAATATATAAATAAAATCATCTATTTCAGGTTTACAACAAAATTATTGCAATCCTCTACTGTCAGGTCAGTGGGACATATTTATAAATGGTAATATGTGGCAAACCTTTTCTAAACAATTTATGAGGTCAGATAAGCCATCTTTGGATTACAAGTAAAAACAGAGTGTAGGAGAAAATGCACTTGACAAAATGTTTGGAAAATTATAGTATCTTTCTTTTGTTATAAAATTATATTAAAATATACCTATGAACACATGTATATGACTTATATAAACAGCTTAAGGAGGGCCAATATCCTGTAATGATTGAGGCCAGACTCTGGCACTAGGCATCCTAGTTCAAATATAAGTGTGGCAAGTTACGTGACTTTTCACATAAACGACCTTTTAACTCTTTGAGCCTAAATTCCTTCATCTGTAAAGTGGGGATAGTACTATTTCCTACATAATGGTGCTGTTATAAAAATTAACTGACTAAATACAGATAAAGTGCTCAGAACAACACTTAGCACATAGTAAATGCTCAGAAAGTGTTAGGTATTATCATTATGTAAAAAAAAATAATGTGTCAAAACTTGTGTTATCTTCCAAAACCTTTGCTTTTTCTCCCAACAGAGTCCATCCCGTGGAGTACTTCTCTATTAGAAGATAATACATTCTTGTCCCAATTACAACAGGGTTGGCCATATGATTTGCTTCGTCCCGCTGAATATGAATGGAAGTGACCTGTGCTACTTCTAAACAAAATCTATAAGAGCCATGGTCTTATCCAACTTTCTCTCTTATTTGTCTGCTGTGAGATTGGCATGCCCCAGAAATGGATCAGGTTTATCAGCTTGAGTCCTGGAGCGACTAATACATGCAGTTAACCCAAAAAGGATATATAACGTGACAAGAAATAATTTTTTTGATAGATTACTAAGATATTTGGATCATTGGTTATCACAGCATAACTTAGGTATACTGATTGATATAGAAATTGGTGCCAGAAATGGGGTTCTAATGAAAAAATACTAAATGTCATTGACCTTGGTGCTGGGCAATAGGTACCAAAGACATTTCTATAGGAGTCTGGAAAGATGACAGTCAATATTATTCTGCACAAAATATTAGGTAATAGTGTCACCTGTGATAATTTGAGAGACACATAATGGACTGATTTAGTTTGTGGTTTTAGATAGAGATTAGCAAGCAATATTATTCGTGTGCCACAGTTGCACACAAATAGGTGATACAAGAAAGATATGAGCTAAGAAATGAATTGGCCAGTTTTTAAGAATAGAAGAAAACCAGGTATTCCTACTAGTCCAACATTTTCTAGGATACAAAATACACGTATTTCTCATTTTTGACAAATGAAATAAAACTGAGAAGGCCTTAAGTAATACAGGCCAATTGAAACTCATACTGGGATACACATCAAGAGTACAGTGTTCACATTTGTAATGGATTGAAGGTTTGTGTCCCCCCCTCCCAAATCATATGTTGAAATATAATCCACAACCAGAAATATTTGGAGGTAGGGCCTTTGGGAGGAAATTAGGTCATGAAGGTGTAGCCCTCATGAGTAGGATTAGTGGCCTTATAAGAAGAGGCGAGAGAGACATCAAACTCTTTTTCCACCACAGGAAGATACAGTGAAAATTCAGCCATCTACAACCTGCAAGAGGGCTCTCAGCAGAACCCTATCATGCTGGCACAATGATCTCAGACTTCCAGCTTCCAGAACTGTGAGAAATAAATTTCTGTTGTGGATAAACCACCAAGTTTATGATATTTCATTACAGCACCCTGAGCTAAGACAACACATATTATTAAAATCTTTGAATCATTAAGTGGCATTGAGTAAACCCTTTCAGTTGGACAAAAAGGCACAAGGTAAAGAAAGTAAAAGTATGGTTCTCTAAGATAAGACTGATAAACTTAAAGGTAATTAAGTACAGAGAGAAATTCTCTCAGAAAAAACTTGTTGGCATGGCTATTGGCACTAGACATAGCAGGAATGAAATAGATAAAAAGCAACTAAGGCTACAAATGACCTAAGTTCTGGATGACAGGTCCCATGATGGTAAAATCTATTACAGATACGAAATATCTTGATTACTCATAACTGTCACTTCAGGTAAAAAAAAAAAAAGCACATATTGATATTTTTATGGCTAAGCAGATAGATGAAATAAAACATCTATCTTGACTCTTACATTCCTCCTTGTCAGAAGGGCTTCCTGGTGAATATGAATGATCATTTTCAAAAAGAAACGTATCAATTTACATATTAGAACTGATTTTTTTAAGATACTAATATTATTATCACTGAACTGTACTGTATTTTAACTCTATATCATTTCACAATGGATGAAATCCTATTTGAAAAGTTCCAATTTCAAACAGTATTGAGGTTAAATTCTGGGGCTCTTGGTACACACAGATTTTTCTGACATAACATCTGAATTATGCTGTATGCCTTTTCCATGGATGCCCGTTCCTTTACAGATATTTTTCATTCTTACAAAAGGAAAAAGGAAAAAACTAATAAGCTGTTCAAGTAAATGTGGGAGGAAAGCTCTTAACCAATCAATGAAAGATCATTTCCCCTAGGCAACTATAAATTATGGTGAAACACATGATTAACCAAGTGAAAGAAGATGTATAATGTGTATCTCAGGATTTTTATAGAAATAACATTTCAAAATTACAAGAAGATATTGTAAAATTGGAAGGAAAGGGAAAGGCAATAATTTTAGACTGTATATTGCTTAATTTCAGTATAATTTGAAAATATCTTTGAAAGGTGTGATGGTTAATTTTACATGTCAACTTGGAGGGTATTCTTGGATGATATTAACATCTAAATTAGTGAACTCTGAGTAAGAAGATTCCCTCAATAATGCAGGTGGGTCTCACCCCTTCAGTTGAAGGCCTGAATAGAAGAAAAAGGCTGGCTTCCCTGAGTAAGAGGTTATTCTCCATCAGACTGCCTTCAGACTTCATCTGCACCATTGGCTCTCCTGGGTCTCGAGCCTGCCCATTCACACTGAAGACTTTGGATTCTACGGGCTCCATAATCATGTGAGCCAATTCCTTATAATAAATGTCCTTCTCGCTCTCTCTCTCTCTCTCTCACACTCAAAATCTGTCTTAGTCTGCTAGGACTGCCATAGCAGTCAATACCACAAACTAGATGGCTTAAACAACAAAAATTTATGCTCTCACAATTCTGGAGCCTCAAAATCTAAGATGAAGGTGCCCACAGGGTTTATTTCTGGTGAGACTTTTCTTCCTGGCTTGCAGACAGCTCCCTTCTCACTGTTTCGTCACTTGGCCTGTTTTCTACATCTGTGCAGAGAGAGTTCTCTGGTATCTCTTCCTCTCTTTATAGGGACATTAGTCTTATTGGATTAGAACCCCACCCTTATGACTTCATGTAACCTTAATTACCTTCTTAAAGAGCATAAAATCACACTGAGGATTAGGCTTCAATCTATGAATTTTAGAAGGACATAATTCAGCCCATAACAATAGACATATGGAAAGAAGTCATATTTTACTAATTTCTGAGACAGTGACAGAAGAGATTTGAGCCTAAGATGAAACATACAAATTTGGGAAACAAATACTTCATGATCCAACGAGAAGTTTGCTTTTCCAGAAATACTCTGTAATCTCTTTAATATAGATATTCAAAAAGTTGAAATTCCAGACATTGTGATCTCTTCTATTCAGAACATAACTGAAAAAAAACGTAGATTCATTTTGTCAGGAGATAATTTGCATTTCCTGGGATTCATGAATAGGTATATCAGAAGTTTGATGCTGCACTCCGTGAGATTATGATGTTTCTCTTATGCTGCTTGAAAACCCAATTACTTATATCTGGAAAGGTAGAAAACTGATACTGGAGTAGTAATAAGAGAAGATTATGAAGAAAATGGACATAGCATCTGTGAAGGGAAACTTGATATTTAGAAAAACCTTTCTGAGTAATATCTTGACTGGTTGTAACTGAAATGCTTAACTTTAATATTCTTTTTTAAAAAAAATTAAAGAACTACATTATTTTTCATCCAAAGAAAATGTCATGACCTTATATAAAAACTATTTTAACTGTAGGCATTTGTAGAGGTTAGCTAGCCTGAAAATTACAATAAACTATAAATCAACAGGCTCAAACCATAAAATTCACTCATCTCAAATTATTTTTTAGGAGCTACACTACTTAACAATGTTTGTACAATGTTTGAACTTACTCTCTATTGTAATGAGAGTAAGTTCATTATAAATAAAAGAGTAAATACATTTTTAATTTCACCTTTATAATGGGAAATACATGCTTAGCTATCTTACTTGCTACATTTTTCTAAGATGGAAGCTTTAATATTTTATTGTGTGACTGTCACTATCCATAGCAATTAGGCAAGAAAAAGAAATAAAAGGCATCCAAATTGAGAAAGAAGAAGTAAAATTGTCCCAAATGTAATTTGTTTGCAAATTACATGATCTTATATATAGAAAACCCTAAAGATCCACAAAAACTGTTTGAACTACTAAACAAAATCAATGAAGGTGCAAGATACAAAATCAATATATAAAAATCAGTTGCACTAATAACAAACTATTTAAAAGGAAGTTAGGAAAATAGGATCATTTACAATAGCATCAAAAAGAATAAAACACTTAGGATAAACCTAACTAAGCACGTGATGTCCTTGTACACTGAAAACTACAAAATATTGTTGAAAGAAATTGAAGAAGACACAAACAAATGGAAAAACATCCCACGTTCATGAATTGGAAGACTTAATATTGTTAAAATGTCCACACTACCCAAAGCGATCTACAGATTCAGTGCAATCCCTACCAAGATTCCAATAGAATTTTTTATAGAAATAGAAAAAAAAATTCTAAAATTCATACCAAAGCACTAAAGCCCCCAAACAGTGAGACACATCTTTAAAAAAAAAAAACAATCTTGAAAAAGAACAAAGAGTCTTCAATACAGGAACTATGTCCCAAGAATTGGGTTCCTTCAACTAACTATTTTACTACCTGAAAGAAATAGATACAGGAGACAGGAACTGTCTTATTTTTATAAGTTATAGGCTATTTCTCCTACATATACCAGTGGGGATTTTGCTTGCTTTGCTACCCTACTTTGAAATTAGTGAATTCAATCACTATACCTATTACCGGACACAATGTGGTTTTCTTGAAAAATGTCAGGGGACATTCTAGAATTCCCCCATCTATAATGAACACACAACTGAAATTAAGTTGTTGGGGCTCTTGAAAAATAATTAGACTCCAAGGATACATAGATAATCTAGAACCAATTAGCTGAAAGAGCACTTTAATTGACTTTGATTGTTGATTCATGGTTCAATGGCCACTAATTTTCTGTGATGTTGAAGCTGTATGGCATAGTGAGAGGCAGAGAAATTGTCTGTGCTTTTCTTGCCCTTGTTGCTCCTCATGCTTGAATCCAACACTATCTTATTTGTATCTATTCCCTCTCCTGAAAGTTACCCTCTCTTGCCCCATCCTCAGGAACACTCCACAGAGGCTGCCCGCCTCTTACTTCCTCCTTGTCTCCCTAACTATAGACTCAGGCTCTGAACCACAGGAATCATTACTGTTGCCTTGTGCCTAGATATCATTTTTCCATTTTTATTATTGTAACTTCATTACAGTGTACAGGATTTTAAATTTTGTGTGCAAATTTTCCCCACATCATGCCAGGATTGCATACACAGGAACAGGCATTTGTATAGATTGGAAGGAGATAGGATCAAACTAATTCTTATATTTAACTTCATAAAATGATTAAAACTGAGGGTCTTTAGTCTTGAGTAAATATAGCCTGGGTTAGGAAATAATTACAAAATTAGTATGTGTATGGTACTCTGCAGTTACTAAGAAACGTAACATTTGATGAAACACAATCAAATTAATCAAGCACTTGTTTTTTTTCTGATTATAACAGTAATGCAGGGTTATTTGAAATATATCGCTTTATAGGATAGTAAAGTTAACATTAAAGCTCCAGAACTATATACTACTTTTCCCCAAAGATTTAAAAACATTTATGCTAACTAAATTATGTACAAAAGAAACCAACTAGAGCTAAAAAACGAATTCAGCAAAGTTGCAAGGTACATGATTAACACACCAACATCAGTTGTGTTTCTAAACACAAGCAGTAAATAAGCCAAAAAGGAAATTAGAAAAACAATTCCATTTACAATAGCAACATAAAGAATAAAATAGCTAGAAATAAATTTAATAAGGGAGATGAAAGAGTTGTACATTGAAAACTATAAAACATTGCTAAAACTATGAAGAAATTAAGGAAGACCTCAATAAATGAAAAGATATCCCATGATCTTAGATTGGAAGAATTAATATTATTAAGATATACCAATACTCCTAAAGTGATCTACTGATTCTATCAAAATTCTAATGGCTTTATTTGCCAAAATGGAAAAGCCATTGCTCAAATTTATGTGGAATGCAGAGGGCAATGAACTGGCAAAACAATCTTGAAAAAAACAATGTCAGAGTGCTCACACTTCCCAATTTCAAAATTTACTACAAAGCTACAGTAATCAAAGCAGTGTGGTACTGGCATAGGATAATGGAATATAATTGAGAGTCTAAAATAAGCCTATATATCTAAGCCCTATAGCTTTTTGACAAGAACTGAGACCATTCAATGGCAGAGAACAGTCTATTCAACAAATGGCCCTGGGACAACTCTATAGCCACATGTAAAAGAATGAAGTTAGATCTCTACCTAACACCACAAAAATAAACTCACAATGAATCAAAGATTAAATATAAGAGCTAAAACAATAAAACTCTTGGAGGAAAACATTGGGGTAAATCTTCATGACCTTTAGTTTGGCAACGGATTCTTAGATATGACACCAAAAGCATGAGCCACAAAAGAAAAAAATAGACAAGTAGGACTTCATCAAGATTTAAAACTTTTGTACATCAAAATACATTATCAAGGAAGTGAAAAGACAACCTATAGAATGGGAGAAAATACTGGCAAGTCGTATATCTGGTACCCAGAATATATAAGGACTTTTATAACTCAACAACGACAGTACTTAACATTAACAAACATGTCTCCAAAGATATACAAATGGTGAATAAGCACATGAAAATATGCTCAATATCATTATCCATCAGGGAAATGTAAGTCAAAACCCCAATGAGATATCACTTAACACCCACTAAGACAGATAATAACAAATAGTAGTCAGGATGTGGAAAAATTAGAACCCTCATACACTGCTGGTAGGAATGTAAAATGGTGGGGCTGCTGTGGAAAAGCTTGGTGGTTCCTCAAAATGTTAAGCACAGAACTGCCATATGACCCAGCAATTCCCCTCCTATGCATATGCCCCAGAGAATTGAAAAAACAGGTACTCAAAACAAATACTAACACATGAATGTGCATACACCACTATTCATAATAACCAAAAGGCAGAAACAATCCAAATGTCTATCAATAGATGAATGTATACAAAAATTGATATACATGTAAAATGGAACATTTTTCAGCCATAAAAGGAATGAAGTGATGATACATGCTACAATGTGAATGAGTCTTAAAAGAATTATGTTGTGTGAAAGAAGCCAGACACAAAGGTTACATGTTGTATAATTCCATTTACATGAAATATTCAGAATAGGTAAGCCCATAGAAACAAAAAGCAGATTGGAGGTTGGCAGGGACCGGGGAGGGAAGGATGGAGGAGTAACTGCTTAATGGGTATGGGTTTTTATTTTTAGATAATAAAAATATTTTGGAAGTAGACAGAGGTGGTGGTACACTGCATTGTAAATGTACTAAATGCCACTGAATTGTTCACTTTAAAATGCTTAGTTTTATGATTTGAGAATTTCACCTTAATCAGGAAAAAATGAAAAAAATAATGCATCTGTTCATTGCATAATTTGCACTTCAAAACTCCTAATTTTATCACTTTTCTGGGTTTTAAACTGATGCACCTGTTTCATTTAAACTCAATGTGAGAGGATGAGAAAATGGGTTTAACCATTTACTCTTGATTGTTTTGTGAGTTTTCCTATGGTTTTTAATTGATTTTATTTTAGTAGAAGTTACTTAGAATCAGACATTTTCTGTGGAAAATTAATGTACTTAAATTATACTTTAGGAGTTGAAATAACTTTTAAACTTCATCTTACTTTTTGTTACAATGTTTCTGTAATCTTTAGAAAATCCTATCAGGAAAATACTATATATGATATTTGGAACTTAAAGTATTGCCCACCAGAGGGCTCTCATTTTTCTTCTGTTTTTCTTTTAAAAAAATGAAAGTCATATTTTAATAGATTATAGCTTATACACCTGTGAGTAAATCAAATGTATATTCTAAGTGTCTGTAGAAGCTCCCTGAATAGTACACTTAAAATAAACTTATTATGATTGAGATGCAAATAAAGCATACTTTATAAACACATACTCATGTTTTCCACATTTCTCTATAAAACTTTCTGTGAAAGGGAATTTATACAGTGAACTATCATGATTTGAACAAGAGGGAAATGAAACAAATGTTCCTTTAAAATTCATAGAGCACAACCTCCAGAATAACTAAGTGTACAGTTAATTTTAGATACTAATCTATACCATGATGGAAGGAACTTTTCTCTCCTCTGTTTGGAAACAGAGTCCTAATGTGAAAATTGATAAACACAATTTATATTTAAAAAATAATTTTATTGCACCTATATTATATATGGGGGATGTGTTGGTGACTAAGATATAGTTGATTTTCTTGAGAAGCTCAGTCCATAATGGGAAACAGGCCTGTGGATAAATAATAATTGTATACTTTAACTGCTATAAAGAAGTGTGACAATCAAAAGACTTTATCTTTAATTCTCAGGGAGAATTGAAGGCTGGGAATGTTGTGTACTTTTAAAAAGTCCCTCAGAAATTCTCATCGCCTCCCTCATTCCACAGCTGAGAACCATTGTGCCAAGTGACACTGTGGAAAGAGAAACTACCCACCTAAGAGAATCAGGGACGTTTCCTAAACCAGAAATTAAAGATACAAGTTTCATCTGGGGAGCTCTCAGAGTAGGTGGAAGTGGCATAAAAGGTAGGAGGGGCAATCCAAGTAGAGGAAAAAGAGTGATCAAAGTCGTGGAGCTAAAAAATTAACAAAATACACAAAAAACCATATGATGTTGTCAGGAATCAGGACATGATCTGGGTGCTTGGGAAACTGATTAGGCCACAGTGAATGATACAAGTGGAGAGTGAGTATGGAAATCACATTTTGAAAAGCCCTGAATGCATGTAAAAGAGCTTGACTTCATCTTGTAGGAAATTTGGAAGCAGAGATTGTTTTTATGCAGGAGAATGACTTGAACAGATCATTAACTTAGTTGGCTAATTTTAATGGATCTGGGGAGCAAATTAAGGGTGTAGAAGAGCAGAAGCAGTAAAATGTGAGACAGAGAATCTAATTAAGAAGCAATTATTAAGCATTGAGTAGATGAGGGCCTTAATTAAGCCTGGACCAATGTGGATGGTGAAAAGGCGAATGAATAAAAGACATTAACATCATTAAAGGAACATTTCAACAAGCTTCAAGCCAAACATGTAACATTGTCTCTCTGTGACCTTGAGCTTGGCTAGTGCTTTATGGAACTCATCCCAGAACTCCTTGAGAACTGTGTCACCTGGACTTTAATCCAGGTGAGATGGATGTAGAGGCCATCCTCTGAAATACTACTCTATCCTGTCTCACCTTCCAGCAAGAGGCCACGCAGGATAGAAAAGAGTTAACAGCAGCTGGAGGAAATCTTGACCTCTATCCACCAACTTTTTGGTTTAAAAAAAAAAAAAAAGGTAGATTCTATAGAGTTCTTATGTAAAAGATGATCTGAGCAGGATGTGCCTGTCTGTCTATACTAATTACTGTAAATAAATCTGGAATTTATGCAATTATGGGATATAGCTGACCAGAGAATGGAAATTAGACCTGTAACATCTTTGTCCCTGAATGACTAAACTCATAAAAACTAAGCAGCTCTAAACCTAAGTGGCTGAGCTGACACACACACCACACATTGTTAGTGCTTGTTCGCCAATCCAGTGTGGGAAAAGGGACAATTAGGAAGCAATTTTGATGGCTCAAGCCCCTCAGGAAAGGAATACTACATGTATGCCTGCTTCTTGCTTGTTATCTTTTGAATCATTAGTAGTTTGGTCTTGGGCAAGACCTATGATTCATGTGAGTGTGTTTTGACAATTCTACCTTTTGTGGCAACTCACTATGGAAAGAAAAGAGCACGAAGTTGTGTGTGTCTTGGCGTTGCACACTGCCATTATTTAATCTATTACAGTACAGAATTTAGTGTAATATCAATTTACATACTCCTATACACATATCTATCTACCATGTCAACAATTCCCAAATTTCTATCTATGAGTCATAGATACAGATCTTTAGTTTGGTGGAACGCAGAATACATATTTGGGGCCAGTGCAAGTTGCATGTAAAAATAAAAATAGCTAATATTATTGGGCAATTACTTTTCGTCTATTATCTTCACTGGTTTGTTTACTTCTCATAACAAAATGAGGTCAGTACCATTATTAATGCTGTTTATAGATGAAGAAACTTAATAAATGTGACCCAATCACTGTGCTCAGCCTGACCAATGTCTCCTTCCCACAAAGCAGTGAGGAGGCTGGCACAATGCATGGAGAGAAGCACTCACCCCTTCCCTTAGAAGTAACGCAGGCATCTCCCTCGGGTTCTATTCTCTGTCGGGTTAAATTCTATGACTGTATTAGTCTGCTAAGTCCGCCATCACACCATACCACAGATTGGATGGCTTAAACAGCAGAAATTTATTTATCCTAATTCTGGAACCTAGAAGTCCACAGTCAAGGTGCTTTCAGGGTTGGTTTCGGGTGAAGTTCTTTTCCTGGCTTGTAAATTTCTTGCTAGGTCTTCACATGGCCTCTTTGTTTGCTCAGAGAGAGAGAAGGATCTCTGGTAACTCATCCTCTTCTTATAAAGCCACCAGTTCTATTGCATTAGGACCCACTCTTATGACTGCATTTAACCTTAATGATCTCCGTAAAGTCCCCATCTCCAAGTACATCAAGTTGGGGCTTAGGGCTTCAATACATGAATTTCGGAGGACACAGTGCAGTCCATGACAGTGGTTTCTGTATCCTCCTGTCCATCCACGGTTCTTTTTCTAATACTATGTCTTTGCCCACTGGACTCTCACCTTCTAATTCTTTTGAAAACCTTTCTTCTTGCCTTGACTTCAGCCCCATAGGACTCACAGAGGTGATATTAGTTTTCTCCCTTTCCCTGCTTAGAGTGGGGTAATCAGAGACTTGCTTCTAACTGCACTTCCTTCTGGCCTTCAGCCTCTGCCTCTCTAGTAAGTTTTTCACATGGCCATCAGAATTATCCCCCTAAAGATTAACTGAAGTTCTCTCAGTTAGATAGACAACAAAATCAAAATTCTTCAGTGTGGATTTACAATCTTGCCCAGTCTACTTTCCTTGCTTTATCATTCTGTGTTTTAGTCAGGATGTAAATCCCACTCTTAGGGAGTCCATCACTTTACTTCCTGCCATTCAATACTTTCCATGTGCCTCTGCTATGAGATTTAATTCCTTCCATCTTGTATAAGTGCTAGTTGTTTACATCACTCTTATAAAATTAGAAACCTCATTAGGGGAGAGACAGTATTTATTTATCTCTGCATACTTATACTGACAGGTATAGTAGGTCCTCAATAATTAATTTTTAATTTATATGATGACAACAAATATTTATCCAGTTCCTGCTTTACGCTAGGCCCTCTGCTTCAAGATGAAAACTAAAAAATGTTCTTATTATACTTTTTTTTCACTTTTTAAAGAAAATGATCTTTTAGTTTAGGTGACAGGTCATATGGTATAAACAAATATTTTAAAATCCTGCAATCCTTAGCCAAAGTTTCAAAGAATTCTATGGGTTCTCTTTAAGTATCCAATTAGGCACAGCTGAATGAAACTACATCAAAATAGAGTGATTTAAATGAAGTACCTTCCTCACACAAAGTAAGCCCAGAGGTAGGCATGTCAAGAGCTGGGATGCAGGGACTCTGAGGCTGTCAAGGACCAATGTGCCTCCATCTTTGCACCCCACATCCCTTGGATATTGCCCGGCTGCTATGGCACTCCAGCCACCACATATACTTTCCCAGCTGGCAAGTGGAATACGAAACTTCAAGAAGTCCCATAAAGCAATTCCATTTATATCTAACTGGCCAGTGCATAATCATATGACCTGACCCATGTGTAGAGGGAGGGTGAGAAATACAATATTTTAGGTAGGCACATTGCCACCTTGAGTAAAATCAGAAATTCCTATTAAAGCAGAGCGAATGAACGGATATTTGGGTCTTGCTAGAAGAACATGTAAACTTCTTCAACCAAAATAAACCTGTAGATCTGAAATGAAATGGGATTGCAAAATGAGCTTTTAGCTATAACTGATCTGAACTTGAACTGTTTACATTCAATTAAATTATAGCTTAAATAATCACATTATTAAAATGAAAAAAAAAAAAAACCACTGTTGAATGAAATTCAAAGTTTACTTGGCCAATGGCCCAAATACCTATCTCTCTCCCTCACCACCTACTGACCCCTGTCACCTCCAGACAATCTACCCAGCCGCACTCCCATCTATTTACTTTATGTCCTAAGGACTATTTTCCTGAGAACTCTCCTCCACAACTCTTTTCCTTGGCCTATATTGCCTCTTACCACCCTTGAAGTGCTTACATGTATATTTAAAGTACCTTGCCCAGACAGTTTTGGGGTGATTCATTTGCTGAATAGCAATGGAACTAATTACTCATGTCTTTGGGGAAGGGCCTGAAATAAACCTCCTAGAATACAGCAACGTAGAGGTTGTAGGGGTGGTGGAAAGGAATAAAATAATAGGAGCAGAGCCTTGGCAAATGACTACAAATTCCTGCACTGGCAAGAGTGCTGTTTTGAGAGGGAAGGACAAGAGAAGAGTTCCAAGTGGGAAAACCATAACTACAATCATTTCATTTTCATTCTGTGTTCCTTCAGAAACACCAGTGTTATTCTTCCTACAAATGAGGCTGGAAAAAATCTGATAAGTGTACATGTACAGTTTTGTAATATAAATCAATTTCAATGTTTTCCAAGAAAAAAAACAGGTAACAAATAGACAGCATTTTAAAAAGTTAAATTCTCTGTAAATATTTCAGGTATATTTGGGTGATGATTATCCAAGATCCTGTATTCTCTTTATCTCTTAATGTTAGTATCTCCACTAAACATACTCAAATGGAAAATCAAAATATCACCTCCCTCTTATTGATCATTCTGAACTATAAGCAACCAGTTAAATTTTCTTAATAGCAGCTCTAGTGCCAAAAAAAAAAGAGAGAGAGAGAAAAAAGGTTAAAATAATATTTGAGACTCTTTTCTAACCACAGCAGATTTAATTTATGTGTTGATCTCCAATACCTTCCAAAACTACATTAAAATAGAGCAAATAAATTTTTTAAAGTATAAATCCACAAGAGCATGGAGGATAAGAGAGGAAATTCCAGAGAAAAATCACTAAATTTGGAAGCTGCAAAGCAGACTGATGAATGGTAACAGACTTGGCAGAGTGTGGTAAGGGAAATCTAAATGCCCGCAGAAGGAAATAATAAGAGGAAAGGTTCAAGACTGGAGGGATCTGGTGTCACAGAGGGTAACAATAAAGACACAGAAGTGACAGAAGATTGGGTTAAAAGGAGAAGTTAGATCCCAGATACCTTTTCACAACCTGTACCCCTATAACCCTCACTGACTGCAGCAGGAAATTGAGATTTGCTCTTTGGAGAAGTCCACAAAAGAGCCTCTGTGTACAGAGAGGTGAATAACTATACTAACATTCAGGACCACTGGGCCCAGAAACAGCGAGAACACCTGGGGAAATCCTACAGCCTAGTATGAGAAAGTCAACACACAACTCCCTTCTCCTTTTCAGTCCCAAGTTCAGGCAGCAGCCCTCACAGGAGAAATTAATCACAGGAGAAAATGACTGGCTAAAGAGAGAGAACTGACATTTGTGGAACTACTCACAAAACAGACGGACCTAGCTCTACTGCCTTACTTGAGGCAAACCAGTTGACAAAAGTCCTTCTACCCACTGATAGTTTCAAATGAACTTTTTTAAGGCCTCCATATTAAACATCAAAGTCAGCCAAGATCACTAGGCCTATTAGGAAATCCTCTACATGAAAAAAAAGGAATGGATCAATCTAATGGAGGAAAATGTAAAAGTAATACCAAAGGAAAGACGGACAAAGGAAAATAAAACAAAAATAATATACTCATAGAAAAGGAAAAAAAAGAAGATATTGGTTCCCTGAAAAGATTAAAAAAAAAAGCAGACCAGAGAACAAGAAAGAATTCTTAGTAATTAAATATGTGGCAGATTATAGATGTCTACAAATTATTTGCTATTCCCTTCATTGACAGGTGGAGGGGATGGCCTTATTGGGTCAATGAAATGTAGTAGAGGTGATATTTGGGACTTCTGCAGTTAGGTCATAAGGATTGATCCCTACAGCTATCACTGAAGATCTTGGGACATAATCTTTGGGTTCCCACAGTCACCATGTAAGATATCTGACTACCCTTATAGCACCATATTCAAGAGGCTATAAGCAGACACACTGGTCAACATTTGGCTTCCTGTTAAGGCTCCAGACATGTGAGTAAAACTATTTTAGACCATTCAGACCAGCCCACCTAACAGCTGAATACATGTAACCTCCGTCAACATCACTTGGAACAACTAAGAGCTGCCTAAATTCTTGGCCCACGAAATCACAAGATATACAGTCACACTTCATTTTATTGTGCTTCACTTTATTGCACTTTGCAGATATTGTATTTTTTTCACACATTGAAGGTTTGTGGCAACCTTGTGTCAAGCAAGTCTATTGGCACCCTTTTTCCAATGGCATTTGCTCACTTTGTGTCTCTGTGTCACATTTTGGTAATTCTCGCAATATTTCAAATTTTTCATTATTATTATATCTGTCATGGTGATCTGTGATCAGTGATCTTCGAAGTTACTATTGTAATCATTTTGGGGTGCCACAAACCATGCCCATATAAGTTGGCAAACATCAATAAATGTGTGTGTTCTGACTTCTCTACCAATCAACCGGCTTCTCCCTGTCTCTCTCCCTATCCTTGAGCCTCCTTATTCCCTGAGACACAATAATATTAAAATTAGGCCAATTAATAACTCTACAATGGCCTTCAAGCATTCAAGTGAAAGGAAAAGTCGCACGTCTCTCACTTTAAATCAAAAGCTAGAAATGATTAAGCTTAGTGAAGAAGGCATGTCTAAAGCTAAGACAGGCCAAAATCAAATTCTCTTGCACCAAATGGATAGTCAAGTTATGAATGCAAAGAAAAAGTTCTTGAAGGAAATTTAAAGTGCCACTCCAGTGAACACACAAATGATAAGCAAGCAAAACAGCCTTATTGCTGTTATGGAGAAAGTTGTACTGGTCTGGAACACACCAGCCACAACATTTCCTTAAGCCAAAGCCTAATCCAGAGCAAGGCCCTAACTCTCTTCAATTCTGCGAAGGCTGAGAACAGTGGGAAAGATGCAGAAGTTTGAAGCTAGCGGCGCTCAGTTCATGAGGTTTAAGGAAAGAAACCATCTCCATAACATAAAAACTAAAGTGAAACAGCAAGTGCTGATGTAAAAGTTGTAGCAAGTTATCCAGAAGACCTAGCTAAGATAATTAATGAAGGTGGTTACACTAAATAACAGATTTTCACTGTAGATGAAACAGCCTTCTATTGGAAGAAGATGTCATCTAGGATTTTCATAGCTACAGTGGAAAAGTCAATAGCT
Organism: Balaenoptera borealis; assembly: GCF_965194805.1. Taxonomy (NCBI): domain Eukaryota; kingdom Metazoa; phylum Chordata; class Mammalia; order Artiodactyla; family Balaenopteridae; genus Balaenoptera; species Balaenoptera borealis. The sequence goes on along the minus strand of NC_138861.1, from coordinate 118,038,920 downwards.
GGCTTCAAAGCTTCAAAGGGGCGGCTGACTCTTTTGTTAGGGGCTAATGCAACTGGTGCTTTAAGTTGAAGGCAATGCTCATTTACCATTCTAAAAATCCTATGGCCCCTAATAATGGTGCTAAATTTACTCTGCCTGTGCTCTATAAATAGAACAAAGCCTAAGTGACAGCACATCTGCTTATCACATGGTTTACTGAATATTTTAAGTCCACTGTTGAGAACCTGTGCTCAGAAAAAAAGATTCTTTTCAAAATGTTACTGCTCACTGACAATGCACCTAGACACCCAAGAGTTCTGATGGAGATGTACAATGAGATTAAGATTGTTTTCATGCCTGCTAACACAACATCCATTCTGCAGCCGTGAATCAAGACGTAAATTTGACTTTCAAGTCTTATTACGTAAAAAATACATTTCACAAGGCTACAGTTGCCATATCCAGTGATTCCTCTGATAGATCTGGGCAAAGCCAATTGAAAACCTTCTGGAAAGGATTCACCATTCTAGATGCCATTAAGAACAGTCATGATTCCTGGGAAGAGGTCAAAACAGCAACATTCACAGGAGTTTGGGAGAAGTTGATTTCAACCCTCATGGATGACTGAGAGGGGTTCAAGACTTCAGTGGAGGAAGTAACTGCAGATGAGGTGGAAATAGCATGAGAACTAGAATTAGAAGAGTCTGAAGATGTGACTAAATTGCAATCTCATGATAAAACTTTAAGGGATGAGGAGTAGCTTTTAATGAATGAGCAAAGGAAGTGGTTTCTACAGATGGAAGGAGATGCTGTGAAAATTGTTGAAATAAAAACAAAGGATTTAGAGTATTACACAAACTTAGTTGATAAAGCAATGGCAGAATTTGAGAAGAATAACTCCATAATTTTGAAAGTTCTACTGTGCGTAAAATGTTATCAAACAGCACTGCATGCTGGAGAGAAATTGTTTGTGTAAGGAAGAGTGAATCAATGAAGCAAAACTTCACTACTGTCTGATTTTAAGAAATCAGGAAAAAAAAGAAAAAAGAAATACCTGGGGAATGAGAAGTAGCCCCATTATGTTCTTTGGGTGAAAAAGTGACTTGAAAAGCCCATCTTTCTTTTGTACTTCTACTTGTCCCCTAATTGTGTGCTTTCTTTTGAATTTGCATTCCTCGGTGTACAGAGAGGAATTTATATGTTACATTTTTAAACAATGAAACATTACTGAATAAGTGACTTAGAAGGTTAAGTGCTTGGGTTTCAGATGGCTGTGATTTCCACTTTAATGTTTTAATATCACATACGGGTTGCAGAGTCCTTGTTGACCTTGATGATTTTTGTTATTGTCCTTGCTGCAGTTTCCTCTATTGATCCTGTTATCAGTAGGTCTTAACCTTAAGCAGAAGCAGCCACCAGCAAAACCAGCATAAACATAAGCTTCACAGCCCAGGCTCTATGTCTTGGGACTTTTGCAAAAGTAGTCATAGTGTAGAAGGTACTGTTAAACCTAAAATCTGGATGACCATTTACACATAACTCTTTAAGACTGTATTCCAAGAAAATTATATTTGTTCCAAGGTAGCTCAAAACTCTTTGAAAATCCCCTTGAGAAAATGGGACACACAATCACATTTTAAATTAATTAACTAATTAATTAATCTATTTTTGGCTGCATTGGGTCTTTGTTGCTGCGTGTGGGCTTTCTCTAGCTGTGGCGAGCGGGGGCTACTCTTCATTGCAGTGCGCTGGCTTCTCATTGCGGTGGCTTCTCCTGTTGCGGAGCATGGGCTCTAGGCACATGGGCTTCAGTAGTTGTGGCACACGGGCTCAGTAGTTGAAGCTCTCAGGCTCTAGAGCGCAGGCTCAGTAGTTGTGGCGCATGGGCTTAGCTGCTTCACGGCATGTGGGGTCAACCGGACCAGGGATCGAACCCATGTCCCCTGCCTTGGCAGGTGGATTCTTAACCACTGTGCCACCAGGGAAGTCCCAGCAATAAAGTATTTTTAAATTAAGGAATATGCATTATTTTTTAGACACAATGCTATGGCATATTTAATAGAGTAGAACATAATGTAACCATAACTTTTATATGCATTTGGAAACCAAAAATTTCATGTGACTCATTTTACTGCAAAATTAACTTTACTGTGCTGGTCTGGAGCCAAACCTGCAATGTCTTCAAGGTATGCCTCTAATGAAACAAATATTATAAGGTGCTATGTTTGGCGTAGTTTATTACACAGCAGTAGATAACTGCAACAAGGTTGGATGATAAAGTTAAAGAAATTTCCAGGAAATTAGAACAAACAGATAAAGAGATCAAGAGACAAAAAATATTATTAATCCAGAGGTCCAATACCCAATAGGAACTCTTTAAGGCAAAAATAAGAGCAAATAGAAGGAAGTAGATTATTATTTAAAACACACGTGCGCACACACACACACACACACACACACACAAGGAAGTCTTCCTTGAACTGGAGAAAATGAGTTTCCAGACCGAATGGATTCAATGAGTGTAATAAAAACTTAAAAGAATAAATAGGGACAAAAGAAAATTCTGAAAGTTTCTAGAAGGAAAAAAATAAAGTTGACCTATGAAAGACTGATGCCATCAAATGGCACCAGACATCTACAAAGTGATACTGGAGTCAAGCAGCAATGCTTTCAAAGTTCTTGGGAAAACTAGTTTCCAATCTAGAATTCTATAATCTCTCAAACTACAAATCAAATTTGGTGATAAAAAAACATATATTTTCATCTCACAAAATCTTAAAACATTTATACCCCATGGACCTTTTCTCAGGAAGCTAGTGGATATGGCCTATCACCAAAATGAAGGCATAAATTCAAAAACAGCAATATATGGAATCCAGGAATCACAAACGCAAGTCAAAGACAACTGATTTTGGAAATCTGTGTCTTCTTTTTCTTCCTCAGTCTAATTAAAGGATTAATAATTTTATTGATAGCTGATTTTCTGTAATATTTGTCCATTTTTTACTTAACTGATTTCTGATACTGTATTATTTCCTTTCTTTTACTTACACTGGTTTTTAATTTCTTCTTTTTTAGCTTCTTAAACTGGAAGTTTAGATCACTGATATTAAATCATTTATTTTTTCTAATAAAAGTATTTAAAGATATAAATTTTTCTCTAAGCACTGATTTAGCTATACTTCACATATTTTGATACACTTGATATATTGTATTTCCATTTTCAACCAGTTTGAAATATAATTTCCTTTGCAATTTCTTCTTTAATCCATGGATTATTTAGCAAAATATCATTTAATTTCCTAATATTTGATAATTCCAGATATCTTTCTATTATTAATTTCTAACTTAATTCCCTTCTAGTCAGAGAACATACTCTGTAGGTTTAAACTGTTTTCAATTTATTGAAACTTGTCTATGGCTTAGCTGATAGCATATTTGGTGAATGTTCATGTGCAGGTTCCACCCCACCCAACCTGGTAGGCGGCACCAGGTGGCATCAGTGCCCCTCCTAAGTGGCTCCAGGTCCAAGGGACCAGCCCTGCCCACCAGCATGCCTGCAGCAATTGTAGCTCAACCACAACAGGAGGGTACATGCAGCCCACACAGGAGATACACTGGGTACACATGGCTCTGGTAACCAGGAGGGATTGTGCCAGTGGGCCCCAGAGAATACCTTCTACATAAGGCCACTTTGTTAAGACTGGGAGACATAGCTGATATAACTAGTACATAGAAACAAACACAGAGACACAGGCAAAATGAAGAGACAAATACCTTCTAAACAAAAAATAGGACAAAACCCTAGAAAAAGAACTAAATGAAATAGAAATCAGCAATTACCAGATGAAGAGTTTAAAGTAATAGTCATAAAAATTCTCACCAAACTCAGGAGAATAATGGATGAACACAGTGAGAACTTCAAGAAAGAGATAGAAATTATAAAAAGAATCAATCAGAACTGAAGAATACAACAACTGAAATGAAAAATACACCAGAGGGAATCAACAGGAGATTTGAGGATGCAGAAGAACAAATCAGAGATCTGGAAGACAGGGTAATGGAAATGAATATATCAGAACAGTAAAAAGAGAACAGAAATTTTTAAAATGAGGATAGTTTAAGGGACCTCTGACACATCAAGTTTACATACATTATCATTATAGGGATCTCAGAGGAGAAGAGAGAGAGAGAAAGGAACAGAGAAACCTACTTGAAGAAATACTGGCCAAAAACTTCCTTAAGCTGGCAAAGGAAACAGACATCCAAGTCCAAAAAGCACAGAGAGTCCCAAATTAGATGAACCAAAAGAGACCCACACCAAGACACATTATAATTAAAGTATCCAAAGTTAAAGAGAGATCTTAAAAGCAGCAGGAGGAAAACAACTAGTTATGTACAAAGGAACCCTGTTAGACTATCAGCTAATTATTCAACAGAAATTTTACAGGCCAGAAGGGAACGGCACAACATATTCAGGGTGCTGAGAGGAAAAAAATTACAATTAAGTATTCTCTACCCAATAAGGTTATCATTCAGAATTGAAGGAGAGATTGTTTCCCAAACAAGCGAAAGCTAAAAACGTTCATCACCACTAAACCAGTCTTACAAGAAATGTTAAAGGGACTTCTTTAAATGGAAAAGAAAAGGTCATAACTAGAAATACGAAAATTATTGAAGAAAAAATTTCACTGGTATATATATATGAGGTTCATATATAACAAGATAGAGTGCATTCTATTAATAAAAGCACTTCATTTTTTACTCCCTCCAATGTTTTATGTTTTTGCCATCATATTTTACACTAAAGAAAATAATGATTACAAGGGAAGAAAGCAAGAAAAGGAGAAAGGAACAGAGAAGAACTATAAAAACAACCAGAAAACAATTAACAAAATAGCAATAAGTACATACCAATTAATAATTACTTTAAATTTAAATGGACAAACTACTTCAGTCAAAAGGCATAGGGTGGCTGAATGGATGAGAAAACAAGACCCATCTATACGCTGCCTACAAGAAATAAACTTAAGAAAGAAATCATATCAAATATCTTTTCAACCACGACAATATGAAACTAGAAAGCAGTTACAGTCATCCCTTGGTATCCACAAGGGATTGGTTCCAGGACTCCCCATGGATACAGAAATCCATAAATTTTCAAGTCTTTTACAGTCAGCCCTTCATAGCCACAGATTCTACATCCATGGATATGGAGGGCCAACTGTATACTTATTGAAAAGAAATCTGCATATAAGTAGACCCACACAGTTCAAACCTATGTTGTTCAAGGGTCAAATGTACAAGAAGAAAACTGAAAAGGAACACAAACATGTGAAAGCTAATCCACATGCTACTAAACAACCAATGGTCAATGAATAAATCAATGAGGAAATTAAAAAATACCTTAAGACAAATAAAAATGGAAACAGATCTTCCCTGGTGGTGCAGTGGTTGGGAGTCCACCTGCCAGTGTGGGGGACGCAGGTTCGGGCCCTGGTCCGGGAGGATCCTGCATGCCGCGGAGCAGCTGGGCCTGTGCGCTACAACTGCTGAGCCTGCGAGCCACAACTGCTGAGCCCACGCACCGCAGCGAGGAGTGGACCTTGCTCACCACAGCTACAGAAAGCCCGCGCGCCGCGGCTACAGAGGGCCCACGTGCAGCGGCGGGGACCCAACGCAGCCAAAAATAAAATAAATAAATTTTTTTAAAAAATGGAAACAACCTTCTAAAATCTATGGGACACAGCAAAAGCTGTTTTAAGAGGGAAGTTTATAGTGATACAAGATTACCCCAGGAAATAAGATCTAAAAATCTCAAATAAATAATCTAACCTTTACCAAAATGCACTAGAAAAAGAATAATGAACAAAGCCCAAAGTCAGGCTCTGAAGGAAATAAATAATAAAGGAAATAAATAATAAAGATCAGAGTGTAAACAAATGAAATAGAGTCTAAAAAAAAAACAATAAAAAAGATCAGTGAAACTAAGAGTTGCTTTTTTGAAAAGAAACAAAATTAGTAAAACTTTACCCAGTCTCCTCAAAAAAAAAAAAAAAGGCCCAAGTAAATGAAATCAGAAATGAAAGTGGAAAAGTTACAACTGACAGGACAGAAATACAGAGGATCATAAGAGATTACTGTAAACAACTGTACACCAAAAAATTGGACAACCTAGAAGAAATGGATAAATTACTAGAAACGTATAATCTTCCAATACTGAATCAGGAAGAAGTAGAAAATCTGAACACACTAATCACTAGCATTGAAATTGAATCAGTATTTAAAAACTCCCAACAAACAAGAGTCCTGGTCCAGATGGCTTCAAAGGGGAATTCAACCAAACATTTGAAAAAGAATTTAATACCTAGCCTTCTCAAACTATTCCAAAAAATTGAAAAGGAAGAAATGCTTCCAAACTCCCTCTACGAGACCAGCATTACCCTGATACTAAAACCAGACACTACAAAGAAAATTACAGGCCAATATCCCTGATGAACACAGATGCAAAAATCCTCAACGAAATATCAGCAAACTGAATTCAACAATACATTAAAAGGATCATACACCATGATCAAGTGGGATTTGTTCCAGGGATGGAAGGATGGTTCAATATCCACTGATCAATCAATGTGATCCATCACATTAACAAAGCAAAGGATAAAAATCATAGGACTATCTCAGTCAATGCAGAAAAAGAATTTGACAAAATTCAATATGCATTTACAATAAAAACTCTTAACAAAGTGGTATAGAGGGAACATACTTCAACATAATATAGGCCATATATGACAAACCCTAAGCCAACATCATACTCAGTGGTGAAAAGCTGAAAGCATTTCTTCTAATATCAGGAACAAGTCAAGGATGTCCACTCTTGCCACTTTTATTCAACGTAGAATTTTAAGTCCAAGTGACAGCAATGAAACAAGAAAAAGAAATAAAAGAAATCCAATTGAAAAGGAAGAAGTAAAACTATCACTATTTGTAGATGACATGATACTGTATATAGAAAACCCTAAAGACTCCACCAAAAAGTATTAGGACTAATAAATAAATTTAGTAAAGTTACAGGATACAAGATCAATATATAGAAACCTGTTGCATTTCTATATACTAATACAAACTATCGGAAAGAGAAATTAAGGAAACAATCCCACTTACGATTGCATCAAAAAGAATAAAATAGCTAGGAATATGTTTAACCATGGAAGTGAAAGACCTGTACTCTGAAAGTAAGATGCTGATGAAGGAAATTAAAGAGAACACAAATAAATGGAGAGATATACTGAGGCCATGGACTGGAAGAATTAATGTGGTTAAAATATCCATACTACTCAAAGCAATCTACAGATTCAAAACAATCCCCATCAAAATGCCAATGGCATTTTTTACAGAACTGGAACTAGTCATCCTAAAATTTGTATGGAACAACAAGACTCCAAATAGCCTAAGCAATCTTAAAAAAGAACAAGAAGCCTGGAGGTGTCATGCTCCTTGATTTCAAACTATACTATAAAGCCATAGTAATCAAAATGGTATGGTACTGGCACAGAAACAGACACATACATCAATGAAACAGAATAGACTGCCCAGAAATAAATCCATGCTTATATGATCAATTAATTTATGATAAAGGATCCAAGAATATATAATGGGGAAAAGACATTCTCTTCAGTAAATGCTGTTGGGAAAACTGGTATATTCAAAAGAATCAAACTAGACCATTTTCTTACACCATATACAAAGATAAACTCAAATGCCTTAAAGACTTAAATATAAGACCTGAAACCATAAAATGCCTAGAAGAAAACACAGGCAGTACACTTTTTGACACCAGTCTTAGCAATATTTTTTGGATCCATCTCCTCAGGCAAGGGAAACAAAAGCAAAAATACACAAATGAGACTACCTCAAACTAAAAAGCTTTTGCACAGGAAGGAAATGATCAACGAAATGAAAAGCCAATCTACAGAATGGGAGAAGTTATTTGCAAGTAATATGTCTGATAAGGGGTTAATATCCAAAATATGTAAATGACTCATACAACTTAGTCTAAACAAAAAAAATAAATACAATTAAAACATAGGCAGAGAACCTGAATAGACATTTTTCCAAAGAAAACATACAAATGGCCAAGAGACACATGAAAATATGCTCAACATCACTAACAATCAGGGAAATGCAAATCAAAACCATGGTGAGATACCATCTTACACCTGTCAGAATGGCTATTATCCAAAAGACAAGAAATAACAAGTGTTGACAAGGATGTAGAGAAAGGGGAACCCTCATACACTGTTGATGGGAATGCAAATTGGTGCAGGTTCTATGGAAAATAGTATGGAGGTTCCTCAAAAAATTAAAAATAGAATTTTTAATTCTATTGGTGATGATCCAGTAATTCCATATGATCCAGTAATTCCACTTCTGGGTATTTATCCAAAGAAAATGAAAACACTAATTTGAAAAGATATACGCATGCCTATGTTCATTGCAGCATTATTTACAATAGCTAAGATATAGAAGCAACCTAAGTACACATAAATAGATGAATGGATATAAAAAACATGGTGTATATGCATACAATGGAATATATTACTCAGCCATAAAAAAGAATGAAATATTGCTATTTGCAACAACATGGATGGACATAGAGGGTATTATGCTATGTGAAATAAATCAGACAGAGAATGACAAATACTGTATGTTTTCACTTATATGGGTAATCTAAAAAACAAAACAAGAACAAACAAAACAAAACAGAAACAGACTTATAGATACAGAGAACAAACAGATGGTTTCCAGAGGGGAGGGAGGTGGCAGGTTGGGTGAAATAGGTGAAAGGGATTAAGAGGTGCAAACTTCCGTCAAAATAAATAATCACAGGTATGTAATATACAGCATAGGGAATATAGTCAATAATACTGAAATGACTCTGTATGGTGACAGATGGTTACTAGACTGACATGGTGATCAATTAGTAATGTATATAAATGTCAAATCATTATATTAAACACCTAAATCTAATATAATATTGTATGCCAACTATAATTAAGTAAAAAATATAAAAAGAAAAAAAAAGGCTGAGGAACTCTTCCAGATTAAAAGAGACTAAAGAGACATGAAAACAAAATATAACTTATGACCCTAGATTGGATCCTGGACTGGGAAAAAATAGCTATAAAGGATATAACTGGAACAACTAATAAAATTTGAGTATGGACTGTGGATTGGATAACAGTATCATATCAATGTTACATTTCCTGTTTGACTGCTAAACTGATGTAAAGGAATGACCACATTCTTAGGAAATATGCACTGAAGCATTTAGAATAAAACAGCACACTCTCTCCAACTTACTTTTCAATGTTTTTAGAATACACAGAAAATGTGTGTGTGTGTGTGTGTGTGTGTGTGTAGAGAGAGAGAGAGAACATAAAACAAATGGGGTAAAATAGGTATAAACTACTATGTATAAAATAAATAAGCTACAAGGATATATTGTACAAAACAGGGAATATAGCCAATATTTTATAACTATAAATGGAATATAACCTTTAAAACTTGCAAATCACTATGTTGTATACCTTAAACTTGTATACCTGAAACATATAATATTGTACATCAACTATACTTCAATAAAAAATAATTGAAAAATGAGGTAAAAATGTAAACAATTGGTAAATCTGTACAAAAGCCTTATTCGAGTAACTTTTCTATAAACAAGAAAGAACAGTAAAATAAAATCTAAAAAAATTACCATGAAAACTTCTTAAAGAGTTGTATTTGTTAGGATATATGAAGTGGCAAATTGAGAAGAGGTATATAGTTCTACGTTTCTTTTAACTTAAAGTATTCCATGAATTAAGAGTCTAAAAGGCACTAAATTAACACTCAATTTACAATAAAAATAAAAGTAGCCATTATTTATTAAGATCTTATTTTGTGCAGGCATTGTACTAGGCATTTGACACACGTGTTTATTTTACATAACAATCCTGTAACATTGAACTATAATAGTACACATTTTACAATGAAGAAACTGAAGTGACAAGAAGCTGCTTAAAATCATACAGTGAGTGAGTACAAATGTCAAGATTTGAACCCAAGACTACATCACTTTAAAATGTGTGCTGTTCAATGTTGTACAGTACTGATTTCCAAATATAGTGTGCCTGTTTGGAAATTCAGCCCATCAGTTCCTTGAAGTTGGTGAGTTGGAGTTTGGGGGTTTTATTTGCCAAGAGTAAGACATATAGTATGTTTGCTTTTCTCTTTAGCAGAGGATTTGCTCAAGCTTGTCTAAAACACTGTGGTCTTTGGCTCACACCATCTTAATAAAACCCAGGTGTATTTAGCCAGATTATATGACACATGTTCAGGTTCATGTTTGATTTCAAATTAAGTATCTATTTGATTTATGGTAAAGAATTTACCTCTCTCTTTCCCATGCGGATTCTAATTCTAATCTTCAATCTGCTCTTCCAATGCTTCTAGCACTTAGAGTTTTGCCATTAAAACCTTTCATTGTTATTTTTTATAATCACTAGAGACTGTTACTTAGCCCAGCACCTGTTGTTATTTCCTTGATTTTTTTCTTTCAGGGAAGAAATGAACTTATATTAATGTGACTAGACTGTATTTTACCAAATTCCTCAGAGAAAAATGTTATTTTTGGTCCCCTAGAAGTATTTGATTATACCAGTTTATAACTTTATAATAATAGGGATCATTTAAGCAGCTTAAAATTTTAAGTAGTTTCAATTTCAATTTTGATACATATAACTGTATGAAATTTACTCTCTATACTTCTCACATTTTGGAGAAAAGGCATAAAGGTGAACACAGTTACACTTTAGAAACAGATAATTTGAATTCTAATATGGTTGATAAATCAGGTTACATAAAATCTAAACATTGGAATTTCATCACCAAGATGAACTGAAACCCAAACCTACATGAAAGTTCAAAACACTTCATGACTAACTTATTTTATTCATTCTAGTCTTTCTACAGTTCTTGATTAGTCTAACACCAGACTCACTGTTTCCACAATTGTGTAAGACAAGCTTTTGAGCTGACTAAAATTAGGAAGCAGAGAAAAGTCTCAGGCCAAAGGCTGTTTTCCATTGCCTTTGTTTTACTGCAGTTTTATGTACTTGAAAAACCAACAAAGAGAAAATCCTCTTTCATGAGATTTCCAGATTTTTTTTTTAGAGATAAAAGTTCAGTAAAATATGTAAACACTGGAATTGTTACTAAACTCTGAGTTGTCGAGTGTCATCTTGATTCATTACATATGACCTATCAATTTTAGATAAAGAGCCTGCCAGCAGGTAAAATTGTCTCCACCACATAATGTGGTTGAGAACACAGGTTTTGCTGGGACATTGCCAGTGTGCTATATGAGTGAAAGGACGAGGTCCATCTGTATTAAACTTATTTTCTTCCCTTCATTAATGGGAGGGACAGTCATGTCTCAAAATCCTATTGGAAGGTAAGCTGACCGGCCATTAATAGGACCCAGCTTAGTCACTGGTACTTTTAGCTGTGCCACAGCTATATTTTGCTACAATTCTGGACCCAGATGGGACCTTAAAGATACACTAATCCATAATTTTGAATTTATATATAAAAGGCTGAGATTCAGAGAGACTAACTGGCTTGTACACTGGGGTTTTGTAGTCAAGCTAGAACATAGAATACCCATTTCCTGATCCAGGACTTATTTTGGCTTTTTGTTTGTTTGTGGACCCAACAAAAGCAACTGCTTTTACAATTTTAACTCACTTTCTTTCTGTGGAAATGTGAGATGCCTGTAGGAATTGCCAAGATCACTCCTTCCGTCCCTCTTCTCAACAGGAATGGTCTTGAAGCAGGCAGGGGGACAAGCACCATATCAACGATGAAATGTGCACACATTATGCACTTAGTATGTTCAGGTGTTGATAATCACTTTGGTATTCTGTCCCAGGAGCTCAATCCTCTCATAGTTAGAATAAGGAGAACGGTCTAAGCAACCAGCCAGCTTACGCATGTGGTAATAGCAAAGGGAGCCTCCACATTTACTCCATCTTGGTGTCCTCTGTGCAGGGATGTTGATCAATGGTACAAGAGAGGTAACTTGAATTTCAGTTAGAGGATTTATTAATTCTATCCACCTGAGCAGAGACAGCAGGTGAAGCACTTGGTCTGCAGTTCCCCAGATATAGTATACATTCTAGTGCACAGACCAGAGTCTTTCCTTTCTGCTCACAAAACTGCCCCTCACTTCTCCGTACCTCTTCCTTCAAGACGGAGCTAACTTCTCTGTTAAGTGCTTTACGAATTACCTCATTTAATTTTTATCATAATACTGTGAAGTAGGTATTATTTTATCCATTTTACAGTGGAAAAAACTGAGTATAAAAGAAGTTAAGCAACCTCTCACAGTTCTCTTGCTTGTGCACTGGGAGACCACCAGCCCGAAGCCCTAACGACTGATCAGTACGTCCTATATCTTCAAATGTAATTTTAAAGTAGCAGGAATGGAAATATAATAATAACAGGATTTAATTCCTTTATGGTAAGGATAATTTCTAGGTAATGTATTGACTCTGAAGTATAAGGAACATAGTGTTTTCAATCTAATACCTAGAAACAAAAATGTGAAAGAAATGAACTAAAATGTTCTACAAAAAGATTAAACTAGCTGTTAACTTCTAATCTAATCAAAGAGTCTATTGGCACCACAAAATAGGACAACAGGTAGTAATTCATCAAGGATTTCTGTACAGTTAATAATACAATAGAGAAAGCTATATATTTTTCCAATTCATTTTCATTTTATCCTGAACTAGGCTGTACATAAAGTATTGAGAAACCCTTTAAAACTCAAGTGAGCTATTGGTTTACCCCATTAACTAAAATCCACTTAATTGAAGGGTGTGTGTGTGTGTGTGTGTGTGTGTGTGTGTGTGTGTGTATTAGGGAGGAGGTGGAAATAATAATATACAGTTTAAGTGTACCAAAAAATGCTTCTTACACAATCATAACCACAATATACATTCAAAATGAGAGGAAGAGAGAGAAAGAAGCTGGAAAGGGCTGTTATGTATATTTTAGATCAAAATTGCTTTAAAAACAAATAATAATATCAGAGCTCTTTTAGTGTAAGAGCAACAAAATATTCATTTTAAAACACAGAATCAATGCTTCATATTTGCTGTAAGAATACCATTACATTAACTACTACGCTGTCCTGCTCTAGCTCACATTAGTGGTTTTGTTTTTGACAAAACACAAATGGGGACTGCATAGTTGAAAGCTGCTAAATCCACTACTTCTTTTTAAGTCTTTCTTTTGGCTGATAGTACTAGGTTATTTAAACAGTAACAGTTGCCATAATTTTATTGTTGAGGTCTTTACCCACTATTATTATCCTTTAAAAAGAGGAACTGTAAATGACAAATGACCGATTCAAAGAAGACACAGACAACTTTTATCTGTTCACTGAGAAACTTTACATGCTTCAATTTTCTGTCTACGAGGAGCTACACCTCATCTGGATAGCTTGCAAAATCTTGTTTTAATGAAACACATTTGGAATCTGATTTTAATGGAACACATTTTTACCTTTATGTCATGCTTTCTGAAATAAAATACAGGTATGCAGCAGCACTACGTGTGGCTCATCGATAAACTGCAGGCAATCTTGGCCGTTATCAACCACCTGCAAGCCTCTCTCTCTCATCAAAGCTTTCATTTCCTTTGGCTTATTATAGGCCACTTCACATTTCTCAAGATGAAACAAAGGGGAAAAGACTCCCTTACTTTAAGTTCAGGATTTAATCTTCTAAAATAGTGTTTTGTATCTATGTAATGCTCTTCTCTCAAATGTAACCTACTTGTACAGTAATTAGATCTTCTCACTGCTCCAGCATTATTTTTCAGGCACTAGAACAAAAAATGTTGGAATGTCAGGGTATGTTGGAAAGATCTTGTACAGAGGAGCTTAATCTGAGGGAAGTGTCACAGGGGGTATTTAAGAAGCCAGGGAAAGAGATCAGCTTATACTTTAAGAAATCCATGAATGATCTAGCAATAGCAATACAAAAATAAAAGTCTACTGTCTTTTACATAAAGGAATGCTTGTTTAGAAAACTGTAATAAACAAGCACATCCTCTTCATGTGTTAATTCTTGATAAGTAAATTACAGATTACAGTGTTCATATAAGTAATCTTTATATTTTTTGCAGGCTGAGATTGAACAGACATGCCCTTTAAAATCCTCCCCCTTTAAATCTGAATTACAATATATTGAATGAAATGCTAGAATGTAGACCAGATCTCAACTGTGTGTGACAAGAATATCTGAACTGATGCTATTCTGCCTGGTCATCTTTCCAGCTAGTCAATACATCTTTGAACTCTAGTTGATAGTAATTAATTGTGACGGGTCACTTTACCATCAAAGATTATCTCTGACATGACATTGCTACTTGGTGACCAGATCTTGTAACTCACGCACCAGACATTTTATTCCACACTTTTTATAGCATTTTCAGCTATATCAGAGAAAATCCAAAGCATACACAGAAATTAACACCAAAGATTGCTTTTTAAAATGTACATGATTTCCTTAGGTTTTCAAATATTTTTCAGGTAAATTAAATTGAAGATAAAAGGCATCAACTTTATTTAGGAAAGAAAAAAATCAGATGAATATACTCACTTATACTATTCAGCATTCTAATATTCATATGAAATATAGATAAACTTGAAGTTTATGTTGGATTTCTAATAATTTTTCCTCCATTTATTATTGGTCATTCTTCAACTTGCAGGTTAATACTTCTTACATTCTAGTCCCTTCTTTTTCACTCTATGGACATGACTTACAGTTGACCCTTGAACAACATAGGGCTTAGGGGTGAGAACCCCCCAGTAGAAACTCTGAGTATAACTTTACAATCGGACCCCCATATGCACAGTTCCACATCCAAGAATTCAACCAACCTCAGATCATTTAGTACTGTAGTACCGTATTTATTGAAAATAATCTGTGTATAAGTGGCTCAGTTCAAACCCATGTTGTTCAAGGGTCAACTGTAGTAATATAACTTTTCATATTGAACAAGTTATGCTAACTTTCTACAGTGAGGACTATCAAAATGAATAACACAAAACCAAATAATTTCTGAACCTACTGCATCTTTTAAATTCTTTATCTTTTATGCAGATGGTTAATGACAACCTATTAGCAATATTCCAATTGTATTCTAGTCTTTTAAATATCCTTTGATGGCTTGGACAAATCATCTCACGCCTTCTGTGAAGTGAAAAAAAAAATAACCAACTCAAAATATTTGAATGCTTGCTGCTGAACATGCTAAATGAGCTAAATAATGGGAAACACATTCACAATATATTTTAATGGTAAGCCTATCCAATTTGTGATTTAAGAGGTCAAACTATTGGTTATTTTTGCATTCTTAGTAATTTAAGGAGAAGCAGACTGGGAAATATGCACTCACAGGCCTTATAAAACTGCCGCAGTTATTTTGACTAATAGACATTTATGGCCAATGTTCTGCTGGTAGAAAAACACCCTTGTAAGGCTGTAAACTAGTAGGAGAGCTCACAGAACCTTGAAGTGTCCAGAGCCACAGCTGTGCAGAAAAAGCCGTGCAAAGGATGAAGCAATCGTCTATGCTAGTGAGTTCATGCAATGTGGACAACCTACTATCAAGTCAAGGCTGAATCGTGTGTGTGTGTGTTTATGTGTGTGTTGGTTACTTAGGTACCTTGGTCACCTAAGTCAATAGAAGAGATTCAATCAGTAGTGTTCTATCCCCTGAACCCTCCCTTTATTCTGCATCTTTCTTGACTGATTAATAGAACTCCCCTTTCTCCCACTTGTATCCTGTGCTCCACTATGGGAAAAGCCTGTGATTAATAAATGTAAAAAACACCCTTACTTTTGCTGTACTAAGTGATTTTTTTCAAATAGTGTGAGCCAATAAAAGAAATTTCTGTTTTGGTAACACTCCCAGAGAAAATTCATGCTAGAAATTATAACTGAAAATAAATAGATTCTTCGGTACAGAAACATTCATGTTTGCCCAAAGGCTTTCATTTGAAGAGTGAAAGACAAGAAGCAGAATATTAACTTTCCAACAATTGACTAAAATTTTTCATTTCCGCCCATACTATTCCCATTCTTAGTTTTTCTGGGGGGAAATGTGATTTGTTAAGACTATATGAACATTTTCAACTTATGCAAATGTTGTAATTGCTTCCATTGCTTCCTTTATTAGGGATTTTTTTCTGCATAGTGTATTACACTCATTTACGAACAGTTAAAACATTCTTTTCCAACATTTTTTACATAATGTACTCAATAAAATCATTTTAATGCCTGCCTACACTTCAGATATGAGGATAGCTGTGAAAAACGCTTGACAAAGAAAATCTACTGCATTCCTCTCTCTCCCAGAATTTGCCAATTTTATTTTAATAAAGAAAATTCTCTAGGCAACTGTGAAACTGTGCTGTTGATATAAAAATCTTTGTTCATAATTTATTGGAGAATATAAGGAACCAAATGTTTAAAAAATAGAATGAAGAAAAAGAGAGATTAAAGACATCATGTATGAATTTTTGAAATATATACATATCATACAAAAATTTATATAGACAGTTAAACTTTGCATGATATTTTATCAAGTCATGAATAACAATAGTTAAAATGTGATGCTTAATTATTACATGTTCAGCTTTACAAGTATTCACACTTTATCTTCACAATAATTCTATGTGTAGGTACTATTATTATTCCCTGTTGTAGCCGTGGAAACCGAAGCACTAAGAGATTAAGTAGGATTTGCAAGGTCAGGAAGGGGCCATGGGGTCAGTGGTGGATCTCCAGATCCCTCCCTCCTTCTTAACACTGCCTCTAGAGATATACTTCCATCAGTATCCCTAGACTCATATTATGAATAGAGTTTTCAATATGTATGGATATTCTGAAGTTTTTAGGCATAAAAACACATTACTAATGAATATAAAGAATTTCCTGTCAGCACATTTTAACCAAGATGTCTGTAGCTAAACTCTCCTTTGCTATACTTCTACTCAGATAAATATCATAGGTATATTTTATCCACTAAATTTTGGCTTTCTCCACTTCATTCTTCTAATACTGTACTTTAATGGAAGAAAATGCTTTTTCAATAAGTCAGAGCTTTGGGTACATACCCAGAGTTGTTTTCAGTAGTTTCCCCTTTCTTTTGCTCTTAAGAGAGTCTGTTAATAAGATAAATGCCCATGTGATAGCCCCAAAGGCCTCGGCTCTATAAAATACTGTGGATTATTTGGCAATGATTGTCTTGTATTAACAAGGAATAGAACTGATTTATTAATGAAAATTCAAATGAGTAATTAAGTATAAATTTATGCAAAAAGAATATTTCAAATACTGACATTCAATACTGTAATGCAGCATAAATGTTTTAACACTGTAATGCAGCACAAATGTTTTAACATTGCCTTATGAAGGCTTATTTTGTGCTGTTTTATTTTCTAAAAAAAAATATGACTTTAAATTCTGAATTACTAAAATGACAGTCAGTGATAACATTAGCTGTACTACCTTTGATCAGCCTAAAGGACAGAATACCAAGGAAGTCTTTTTCTAAATAATTTTCATGCTCTTCTAATATGCATAAAACTTTAGAAATTTATTCAGAGAACTATATGTAGTATTTGAATTCTGGCAATAAGAAAAAAATAATAATGACTAAGCAGTAACATCATTGTTCCTCAGAGGTTTTAGCTGCAAGAAACAGAAACCTATTATATTGGAGGGAAAGGGAACATTTGACAAGAAGTCAGGTAGATGCTACAGCCTACATGAAAATCAGAAGATCAAGCTAAGCAAACAGGATAAATCCAAAGGAGGCTTTGTAGCAAAAATAATCTAGACAAAAAAGACTTAAGGTGTTGCCACTATTTACAAATCCCACCACTGACCACAGACCTAATAGCCACAAATCAAATCTCAGCTTTCATGTGTCTTTCTGACACTCACTCAAAAATCAATATCATTAAAAAGAGAAACTATCACTGGGATCTGGCTGCCTCCTTGATAGGAAAAGGGTTTCTCCTCTGCTGCTTTGAGGGTGAAAGGCCAAAGGCGGGGGGCGGGGGGTGTCTGGGTAGGGCTATACCTCCCACCACTCACACATTGGAGAATTCCACAACATAGGAAAGACAGGTCCAAGGCTGAGAAACAACCTTTTATAAACAATAAAATCCTGCAAAGGAGTCATTGTAGAAACTACAGCAGATATTTATTCTAGCTCCATGTCACCTTTCCCACAAATGGAATGTTTATATCACAGTTGGGTGGGGAGTTGGGAGGTTGTCCGGTATCAAGGCACTGATGCTATCTCCACTCTCCAAATTCTGAGGAGGGAAAACATTTCACAATGGTTGTAAATAAGACTATCATCAGTGATACACGGAATCAACTTTATAAAAAGTAATAATTTATTTGCTCTATAATGGTGTAATAATTCCAATTTTCCACCAAAATAGAAAATTAAAAACAAAAATTGCTATAAATATGGCATAACTCATCTGGTGATTATATTCCAATTTTCTCTTCTCTAGCAAAGTGGGGCTCTGCTGTCCCACCTCTCTCACTCAGAATTCTGTGATTTTGAGTTCAGCCCAACATCCTACTCAGGTAGAGTGATGAGCGTGGAGTTGCTGGACCACGTCTGGCTAATCAAACCACTGCATTAACCTAAGCACAATAATTGTTTTAAGAATGAGCGTGTGATCACCAAAGAACAATAGCACATCTGTCATCCTGAGAGCTTCTTTCCCAGAGTTCCTGTATTGGAATCCTTCTTTCTTGAAAAGGTCAATGTATTCAGTCACACACAGTCTCTTTGAAAAAATTAAGTATGTGATTCAGATATTCCCTGAATTATCTCAGCAGGAGACAACTACGGATATGAGATTTTTTAGAAAAGATATCAAAGATAATCTTGAAAGACTGTCTCTTGTCTAATGGAGTGAATCTCCATGACATACCTTGTAGATCCACAAGTTTCATACAGTATCAACAGAAACTCTACCAGCTTGAACTGAAATGTACTCATAGAGTACAGAATGAAAGAAGGCTGTCAGACTACCAAAATTCTACAAGTTGTACATAGTCTGATAAAAATCAGCTACAAACATGCACTGCATTTCATGAATAAGGAAATGAGGACTCAGAGGGTCATCTGAGCTTGCAACCACACCACTCCTAGAAATGTTCACCTGGCTGGATTTTGAAGTTGCTTGGGACAGGGAATTTATTTTCTCCTCCCAGTTTTTCCCTTTCTGAATCAGAATGTCTATAACTAATATCCTATGCATGTCCCAACATTGTATTTTTGGAGCAAAACTTATTTCTTGAATTTCACAAGTTTAAAGATGGAAAGAGGTGTGACCCAGGATGAATTATATCCAGAGGATCTCTCATACCAATTGAGATGAGATTTTGAATTTTTGAACTAATGAGACACAGATGCAATTTTGGACTTGATTTGATGATCTAATTAGTTGAGACTTTTGGGAAATTTAGAATGGGGTAAATGTATTTATATGTGAATCTTTGAGGGATGGGGGCACACTGTGGTAGTAAAAATAAAGGCACCACAAAGACGTACCTGTCCTAATCCTTAGAAACTGTGAATACACTAGGTTACATGACAAAGGGGATTGCAAATGGAATTAAGGTGACAAAACAGCTGGATTTGAGAGGGAGATGTTAACATACATTATATGGGTGGGCCTTTCAGAAACAGGAAGGCAGAAGAGAAAAAACCCTGGCAATGACAGCATGAGGACTCAGCCTAATGGAACTGGCTTTGAAGATGGAGAAGAGGGAATGAGCCAAAGAGAGTAGGCCTCCTTTAGAAGGCGGAAAAGGCAAGGAAACAGATCTTCTCCTAAAGCCTCCACAAAGGAATCTCCCTGCCAACACCTTGATCTTAACCCAGTGAGATCCATGTTGGTCTTAAGACCTATGGAACTATAAGACAATATATTTGTGCTGTTTAAGCCACTAAATTTGTGGTAATTTTTCATAGCAACAATATAAAAATGATACAAATACATTTATACATGTTCTTAGTAAGGAAAATGATATTAGATATACTGACATCTGCCAAAAAAAATTAAATTTATTGATCCTATAGAGCTTTCCGGCAAGTTCTTTTGTCATATTAACATTTTTTAAAATAGATCTTTATTGGAGTATAAGTGCTTCACAATACTGTGTTAGTTTCTGTTGCACAACAAAGAGAATCAACCATATGCATAAACATGTCCCCATGTGCCCTCCCTCTTGAGTCTCCCTCCCATCCTCCCGATCCCACCCCTCTAGGTCATCACAAAGCATCGAGCCAATCTCTCTGTGCTATGCGGCTTCACCCCAGCTTCACCTTCCCAACCCATGCCCTCAAGTCTATTTTCTTTGTCTACCACTTTATTGTTGCACGGCAACTAGGTTCATCAGTACCATTTTTTTTTTAGACTCCATACATATGCATTAGCATATGGTATTTGTTTTTCCTCTTTCTGACTTACTTCACTCTGTATGACAGACTCTAGGTCCATCCACCTCACTACAAATAACTCAATTTCCTTTCTTTTTATGGCTGAGTAATATTCCATTGTATATATGTGCCACATCTTCTTTATCCATTCATCTGTCGATGGACATTTAGCTTGGTTCCATGTTCTGGCTATTGTAAATAGTGCTGCAGTGAACACTGTGGTACATGTCACTTTTTGAATTATGGTTTTCTCAGGGTATATGCCCAGTAGTGGGATTGCTGGGTCATATGGTAGTTCTGATTTTAGTTTTTTAAGGAACCTACATACTGTTTTCCATAGTGGTTATATCAATTTACATTCCCACCAACACTGCAGGAGGCTTCCCTTTTCACCACACCCTTTCCAGCATTTATCATTTCTAGACATTTTGATAATGGCCATTCTGACCAGCGTGAGGTGATACCTCATTGTAGTTCTGATTTGCATTTCTCTAATGATTAGTGATGTTGAGCATCTTTTCATGTGCCTCTTGGCCACCTGTATGTCTTCCTTGGTGAAATGTCTATTTAGGTCTTCTTCCCATTTTTTAACTGGATTGTTAGTTTTTTTGATACTGAGCTCCATGAGCTGTTTGTATATTTTAGATATTAATCCTTGGTCTGTTGTTTAAGTTGCAAATGTTTTCTCCCATTCTGAGGGTTGTCTTTTTATCTTGTTTATGGTTTCCTTTGCTGGGCAAAAGCTTTTAAGTTTCACTAAGTCCCATTTGTTTATTTTTGTTTTTATTTCCGTTACTCTAGGAGGTGGATCAAAAAAGATCTTGCTGTGGTTTATGTCATAGAGTGTTCTGCCTATGTTTTCCTCTAAGAGTTATAGAGTGTCTGGTCTTACATTTAAGTCTTTAATCCATTGGGAGTTTATTTTTGTGTATGCTGTTAGGGAGTGTTCTAATTTCATTCTTTTACAGGTAGCTGTCGAGTTTTCCCAGCACCACTTATTGAAGAGGCTGTCTTTTCTCCATTGTATGTTCTTGCCTCCTTTGTCATAAATTAGGTGCTCATTTGTGTGTGGGCTTATCTCTGGGCAATCTATCTTGTACCACTGATCTATATTTCTGTTTCAGTGCCATTTCCATACGGCCTCGATTACTGTAGCTTTGTGGTATACTTTGAAGTTGGGGAGCCTGAATTCTCCAGCTCCGTTTTCTTTCTCAAGATTGCTTTGGCTATTCGGGGTCTTTTGTGTTTCCATGCAAATTGTAAAATTTTTTGTTCTAATTCTGTGAAGAATGCCATTGGTAGTTTGATAGGTATTGCACTGAATCTGTAGATTGCTTTGGGTAGTATAGTCATTTTTACAATATTGATTCTCCCAATCCAAGAACATGGTATATTTCTCCATCTTTTTATGTCATCTTTGATTTCTTTCATCAGTGTTTTATAGTTTTCTGAGCACAAGTCTTTTGCCTCCTTAGGCAGGTTTATTCCTAGGTATTTCATTCTTTTTGTTACAGTGGTAAATGGGAGTGTTTCCTTAATTTCTCTTTCTGCTTTTTCATTGTTGGTGTATAGGAATGTCAGAGATTTCTGTGCATTAATTTTGTATCCTGCAACATTACCAAATTCATTGATTAGTTCTAGCAGTTTTCTGGTGGAATCGTTAGGATTTTCTACGTATAGTATCATGTCATCAGCAAACAGTGACAGTTTTACTTCTTCTTTTCCGATTTGGATTCCTTTTATTTCTTTTAGTTCTCTGATTACTGTGGCTAGGACTTCCAAAACTATGTCAAATAAGAGTGGCAAATATTTTAATGTTAATGGTATATTGACGACATTAATGTAAATATCGCATATTTCTATTTTGTAACTTTTCTTTCAAAATTACAACTGTAACATTTTATTTTGCAACCGACTTTATCATAGTTACTAAGAGTCTACTTTATTAATCTAATTTTTATTGACTATTAGTTTATCACTCTTTTTCTAATTCTATTTGTGATGTTTGAGAATGTCTATTTCTTTTTCTGTGACCAACATGACAGAGAATATCTGTTTCTTTTAAATGGTTAGGAAGAGCTAGTATCACACCCATCCCCCCACTTGCCCACTCAATATTTATTTAATAGCTACACTTAATTCTAGCATCTAAAATCATGAGGGAGTCTGAAACAACCTGATTTTTATTTAATCCTTCACAGGTGATGTTCTGAGTACTTATAAATCTTCATCACTGCAAATAAGAACTTCAATAACATAAGTGTCGATGTTGATAGTTTATTATCCAATTTTTCTGGAATGCAGTAAATTATTTTAGTTTTAAGATTTATATTTTCTTTTTACTTTTCAGGAGACATTTTTGATTAATTTTTTTTTGTTTATTTCTTCAGTAATGTCACTTTGCTACAAATACTTTCCTCTATCATCACTTTTTTCTTTTGTCTTATCCCTATGTATTTATAAAGTTTTCTTAACTTGAGTAAGTTATAAGCAGTTACAATTTGACTTCCTATCACTTATAAAACAATTTTCCTTAGTCTACCAAATCAGAAAAATCATAAATCAGAAAAAAAGGAAAATCCTGGAATGAGATGTCCACAGGTGACTGAATATCTCCAATATATTCTTGGGAATCCAGAAGCCCAAGCACATGTGCAAAGATAAATTCGTGCCCAGGGTTGTGTGTATGCCCAGAAAAAAGTCTGAGAAGATCCTAAGGTCTCACCTCTCGCTGACCTTGAGGCTCTGTATAAGGAATAAGTGAAGGCTAAGGAAGAATGGTAAAGTGAATCCTGGAGCATTAAAGGAATACCCCAATATGCACGGAGAGATCCTCAGCAAAAGCTGGAAGGTGTTTTAGTTCTGGGCATTCAAGGATGCCCCTGTAGAGTCATACACTAATCATTGAGTAGACACTTCAGTGGCTACACACAATAACTACACAGATTTTACTTAAGTAGTTCAGGCAAGTGACTAAACAAATGAACAGCAACAATAATAACAACAATAACAAATTCTGGGTGTGTGTATAGGATGTGATTTCAGAGTTATCATATAATATTATTTTAAATGTCCATTTTGAAATAAAAATTGAAGATACAGTCAAAGAAACAAAAACATATGCCCCATACACAGGAAAAAAGTCAACAGAAACTGTCCTTGAGGAAACCCAGATATAATACTTACTAGACAAAGACTTTAAAGCAGTTATTTTAAATGTGCTCAAAGAGCTAAAGAAAATCACGTGTAAGAAAGGAAGGAAATTGTGAAAATGATGTCTCACCAAATAGAGAATATCAAAAAAGAACCAAAAGGAAATTCTGGAATTGAAAATTACAATTTCAAAAAAATTATTCAAATGAAAATTTCACTAAAGGGGCTCAACAGGAGATTTGAGAGGGCAGAAGAAAGAATTAGCAAACTTGAAGACAGAGCAACTGACATAACTCCTTTAGAGAAATAGAAAAGGAATGAAGAAAAATGAACAGTGTCTCAAATATCTGTGGGACACCATTCAGCATATCAAAAAAAGCATAAAGGGAGTCACAGAGGAAAGAATAAATAAAAACAGGCAAAAAATTTTTGAAAACGTAACAGTTAAAAACTCTAATTTGATGAAAGTCATTCATCTATACATTTAAGAAGCTCCATAAACTCCAAGTTTATACTGACATCATAATCAAACTATCAAAGACAAAGAAAATCTTGAAATCAGGAAAAGAGAAATACTTCATCATGTACTAGAGATCTCATTAAGATTTCTGATTTCTCATAAGAAATAATAGATAACAGAAGGCAGTGGTATGGCATAATCAAAAAGAATGACAGGAAAAAAGTAAACTGTCCATCAGGAATTTTATGCCCAGTGCAATAATTCTTCAAAAATGACAGAAAAAGTAAGAAATTCCCAGCTAAACAAAAACTGGAAGAACTCAACACTAACTGTCCTACCCAACAAGAAATATTAAAGGAAATTATTCATGCTAAAATAAAAGGACACTAAGAATAACTTGAATACAAATGAAAAAATAAAAGAGCACTAATAAAGGTAACTAAACATGTGAATATAAAAAGAGCATAATTTTTATTGTAACTTTTCCCCTCCTATGTGATTTAAAAAACAACTGCATAAAACAATGATTAGAAACCTGTGTCAAGTTGCTGGGAGAGCCTCTCCCAGAAGCATGGAGTGACACTTTGTCTTCAGGAACAGGTTTGTTGTTGTTGTGGATGTTGTTGTTGTTTTTGGCGGTGGCTTGCGGGATCTTCATTCCCCCACCATGGATCGATCGAAGGCGTGCACTCGGCAGTGAAAGCTTGGAGTTCTAGCCACTGAGGCGCCATGGAATGCACAGGCAAACATTTGAAAAGAGGATTATCTTCTCTTGAAGGACTCAAACTAGACTCATTACTGCCATGTGGCTGACAGGGTCTTGGTGCTCTGGCCAGCTGTCAGGCCTGAGGCACTGAGGTGGTAGAGCTGAGTTCAGGACATTGGACCATCAGAGACATCCCGGCCCCACATAATATCAATCGGCAAGAGCTCTCCCAGAGATCTCTGTCTCAACACTAAGGCCCAGCTCCACTCAAAGACCAGCAAGCTCCAGTGCTGGACACTGCAGGCCAAACAACTAACAAGACAAGAACACAACCCCAAACATTAGTAGAGAGGCTGCCTAAAATCATAATAAGTTCACAGACACCACAAAACACACCACTGAACGTGGTCCTGCTCATCAGAAAAACAAGATCCAGCTTCACCCACCAGAGAACAGGCACCAGTCCCCTCCACCAGGAAGCTTACACAACGCACTGAACCAATCTTAGCCACTGGGGACAGACACCAAAAACAACAGGAACTAAAAATCTGCAGCCTGTGAAAAGGAGACCCCAAACACAGTAAGTTAAGCAAAATGAGAAGACAGAGAAACACACAGCAGATGAAGGAGCAAGGCAAAACCCCACCAGACCAAACAAATGAAGAGGAAGTAGGCAGACAACCTGAAAAAGTTCAGAGTAATGATAGTAAGGATGATCCAAAATCCTGGAAATAGAATGGAGAAACTACAAGAAACATTTAACAAGGACCGAGAAGAACGAAAGAGCAAACAAACAATGATGAATAACACAATAAATGAAATTAAAAATTCTCTGCAAGGAATCAATAGCAGAATAACTGAGGGAGAAGAACGGATAAGTGACCTGAAAGATAAAATAGTGGAAATAACTACCGAAGAGCAGGATAAACAAAAAAGAATAAAAAGAATTCAGGACATTCTCAGAGACCTCTGGGACAACATTAAACACACCAACATTCGAATTATAGGGGTCCCAGAAGAAGAAGACAAAGACAAAGGGACTGAAAAATATTTGAACAGATTATAGTTGAAAACTTCCCTAATATGGAAAAGGAAATAGTCAATCAAGTCCAGGAAGCACAGAGAGTCCCATACAGGATAAATCAAAGGAGAAACATGCCAAGACACATATTAACAAAACTATCAAAAATTAAATACAAAGAAAAAATATTAAAAGCAGCAAAGGAAAAGCAACAAATAACAAAAAAGGGAATCCCCACAAGGTTAACAGCTGATCTTTCAGCAGAAACTCTGCAAGCCAGATGGGAGTGCAACACATGTTTAAAGTGATGAAAGGGAAAATCCTACAACCAAGATTACTCTACCCAGCAAGGATCTCATTCAGATTCGACGGAGAAACTAAAACCTTTACAGACAAGCAAAAGCTAAGAGAATTCACCACCACCAAACCAGCTTTACAACAAATGTTAAAGGAACTTCTCTACGCAGGAAACACAAGGGAAGGAAAAGAGCTACAATAAAAAACACAAAACAATTAAGAAAATGGTCATAGAAACATACATATCAATAATTACCTTAAGTGTAAAAGGATTAAATGCTCCAACCAAGACACAGACTGGCTGAATGGAAATAAAAACAAGACCTGTATATATGTTGTCTACAAGAGACGCACTTCAGACCTAGGGACACATACAGACTGAAAGTGAGGGGATGGAAAAAGTTATTCCAGGCAAATGGAAATCAAAAGAAAGCTGGAGTAGCATTACTCATATCAGATAAAATAGACTTTAAAATAAAGACTGTTACAAGCGATAAGGAAGGACAGTACATAATGATCATAGGATCAATCCAAGAAGAAGATATAACAATTGCAAATATTTATGCACCCAACATAGGAGCACCTCAGGGCATAAGGCAAAGGCTAACAGCCATAAAAGGGGAAAATGACAGCAACACAATCAAAGTAGGGGATTTTAACACCCTAGTTTCACCAATGGACATATCAACCAAACTGTAAATAAATAAGGAAACACAAGCTTTAAATGACTCATTAAACAAAATGGACTTAATTGATATTTATAGGACATTCCATCCAAAAACAACAGAATACACTTTCTTCTCAAGGGCTCATGGAACATTCTCCAGGATACATCATCTCTTGGGTCACAAGTCAAGCCTTGGTAAATTGAAGAAAATTTAAATCGTATCAAGTATCTTCTCTGACTGCAACACTATGAGACTAGATATCAGTTACAGGAAAAAAACTATAAAAAATACAAACACATGGAGGCTAAACAATACACTACTAAATAACCAAGAGATCACTGAAGAAATTTAAGAGGAAATCAAAAAATACCTAGAAACAAATGACAGTGAAAATACAACCCAAAACCTATGGGATGCAGCAAAAGCAGTTCTAAGAGCGAAGGTTATACCACTACAATCCTACCTCAATAAAAGAAAAATCTCAAATGAACAACCTAACCTCACACCGAAAGCAATTAGAGAAAGAAGAATAAAAAAAAAAAAAAACCCAAAGTTAGCAGAAGGAAAGAAATCATAAACATCAGATCAAAAATAAATAGAAAAGAAATGAAGGAAACGATAGCAAAGATCAATAAAACTAAAAGTTGGTTCTTTGAGAAGATAAACACAATTGATAAACCATCAGCAAGACTCATCAAAAAAAAAAGGGAGAAGACTCAAATCAACAGAATTAGAAATGAAAAAGGAGAAGTAACAACTAACACTGTAGAAATACAAAGGATCATGAGAGATTACTATATTATACTCATTGGCAAGCAAGTATATGCCAATAAAATGGGCAACCTGGAAGAAATGGACAAATTCTTAGAAAAGCACAACATTCCGAGACTGAACCAGGAAGAAATAGAAAATATAAATAGACAAATCACAAGCACTGAAATTGAAACTGTGATTAAAAATCTTCGAACAAAAAAAAAAAAAAAAATCTTCGAACAAACAAAAGCCCAGGACGAGATGGCTTCACAGGTGAATTCTATCAAACATTTAAAGAAGAGCTAACACCTATCCTTCTCAAACTCTTACAAAATATAGCAGAGTGAGGAACACTCCCAAATTCATTCTACAACGTAACTATCACCCGGATACCAAAACCAAACAAAGATGTCACAAAAAAACATTACTACAGGCCAATATCACTGATGAACATACATGCAAAAATCCTCATCAAAATACTAGCAAACAGAATCCAACAGCACATTAAATGGATCATACACCATGATCAAGTGGGGTTTATCGCAGGAATGCAAGCATTCTTCAATATACGCAAAGCAAACAATGTGACAAACCATATTAACAAACTGAAGGAGAAAAATCATATAATAAACTCAATAAATGCAGAAAAAGCTTTTGACAAAATTCAACACTAATTTATGATAAAAAACTCTCCAGAAAGTAGGCATAGAGAGAACTTACCTCAACATAAAAAAGGCCATATATGACAAACCCACAGTCAACATCATTCTCAGTGGTGAAAAACTGAAACTATTTCCACTAAGATCAGGAACTAGACAAGGTTGTCCACTCTCACCACTATTTTTCAACATAGTTTTGCAAGTTTTAGCCACAGCAATCTGAGAAATAAAAGGAACTCAAATCGGAATACAAGAATTAAAACTGTCACTGTTTGCAGGAGCCATGATATGATACACAGAGAATCCTAAAGATGCTACCAGAAAACTAATAGAGCTAATCAATGAATTTGGTAGCGCAGCAGGATACAAAATTAGTGCACAGGAATCTCTTGCATTCCTAAACAATAATGATGAAAAGCATGAAAGAGAAATTCAGGAAACACTCCCATTTACCACTGCAAAAAAAAAGAATAAAATACCTAGGAATAAACCTACCTAAGGAGACAAACGACCCGCATGCAGAAAACTATAAGACACTGATGAAAGAAATTTAAAAACATACAAATAGATGGAGAGATATACCATGTTCTTGAACTGAAGAATCAACATTGTGAAAATGACTATACTACCCAAAGAAATCTACAGATTCAATGCAATCCCTGTCAAACTACCAATCGCATTTTTCACAGAACTACAGCAAAAATTTCCAATTTGTATGGAAACACAAAACATCCCGAATAGCCAGAGCTATCTTGAAAAAGAAAAACGGAGCAGGAGGAATCAGCCTTCCTGAATTCAGACTATACTACAAAGCTACAGTAATCAAGAGAGTATGGTACTGGCACAAAAACAGAAATATAGATCAATGGAACAGGAAAGAAAGCCCAGAGGCAAACCCACGCACATATGGTCACCTTATAAAGGAGGCAAGAATATACAATGGAGAAAAGACAGCCTCTTCAGTAAGTGATGCTGGGAAAAGTAGGCAGCTACATGTAAAAGAATGAAATTAGAACACTCCCTAACACCATACAAAAAAATAAACACAAAATGGATTAAAGACCTAAATGTAAGGCCAGACATTATAAAACTCTTAGAGGAAAATATAGGCAGAACACTCTATGACATAAATCACAGCAAGATCCTTTTTGACCAACCTCCTAAAGAAATGGAAATAAAAGCACAAATAAACAAATGGGACCTAATGAAACGTAAAAGCTTTTGCACAGCAAAGGAAACCATAAACAAGATGAAAAGACAACCCTCAGAATGGGAGAAAATAT
This sequence comes from Balaenoptera borealis, assembly GCF_965194805.1. Classification (NCBI taxonomy): domain Eukaryota; kingdom Metazoa; phylum Chordata; class Mammalia; order Artiodactyla; family Balaenopteridae; genus Balaenoptera; species Balaenoptera borealis. The sequence goes on along the minus strand of NC_138861.1, from coordinate 118,009,340 downwards.
TTGCAAATGAAGCAACTGACAAAGGATTAATCTCCAAAATATACAAGCAGCTCAATATCAAAGAAACAAACAACCCAATGCAAAAATGGGCAGAAGACCTAAACAGACATTTCTCCAAAGAAGATATACAGATTGCCAACAAACACATGAAAGAATGCTCAACATCACTAATCCTTAGAGAAATGCAAACCAAAACTACAATGAGGTATCACCTCACACTAGTCAGAATGGCCATCATCAAAAAATCTAAAACAATAAATGCTGGAGAGGACGAGGAGAAAAGGAAACCATCTTGCACTGCCGGTGGGAATGTAAATTGATACAGACACTATGGAGAAGAGTATGGAGGTTCCTAAAAAACTAAAAATAGAAATACCATATAACCAAGAAACCTCACTACTGGGTATATACCCTGAGGAAACCATAATTCAAAAACAGACATGTTGGGCTTCCCTGGTGGCGCAGTGGTTGAGAATCTGCCTGCCAATGCAGGGGACACAGGTTCGTGCCCCGGTCTGGGAAGATCCCACATGCCACGGAGCAACTAGGCCCGTGAGCCACAACTACTGAGCCTGTGTGTCTGGAGCCTGTGCTCCGCAACGGGAGAGGCTGCGACAGTGAGAGGCCCGCGAACCGCAATAAAGAGTGGCCCCCACTCGCCGCAACTGGAGAAAGCCCTCGCACAGAAACGAAGACCCAACACAGCCAAAATAAATAAATAAATACATACATTTATAAAGAAAAAGCTTTAAAAAAAAAAAACACACATGTAACACAATATTCATTGCAGCACTATATACAATAGCCAGGACATGGAAGCAACCTAAGTGTCCATCAACTGATGAATGAATAAAGAATATGTGGCACATATATACAATGGAATATTATTCAGCCATAAAAAGGAACGGAATTGAGTTATTTGTAGCGAGGTGGATGGAACTAGAGTCTGTCATACAGAGTGAAGTAAGTCAGAAAGAGAAAATCAAATAGCATATGGTAACACATATATATGGAATCTAAGAAAAAAAAAATGGGTCTGAAGAACCCAGAGGCAGGACAGGAATAAAGATGCAGACATAGAGAGGGGACTTAAGGACATGGGGAGGGGGAAGGGTATGCTGGGACGAAGTGAGAGAGTGGCATTGACATATATGCACTCAAATTTAAAACAGATAGCTAGTGGGAAGCAGCCACATAGCACAGGGAGATCAGCTTGGTGCTTTGTGACCACCTAGAGGTGTGGGATAGGGAGAGTGGGAGGGAGACACAAGAGGGAGGGGATATGGGGATATATGCATAAGTATAGCTGATTCACTTTGTTATACAGCAGCAACTAACACAACAATGTAAAGCAATTATACTCCATTAAAGATGTTAAAAATAATAATAAAATAAAAAATTTAAAAAAAAAAGAAATGGGAGAGAAGAGGTCAATTTCCCATGCAGAAGAATTTAAAATACTTTATGTAGATACTTTTGCCCCCATGGAGTTAGAGCATAACTCTTAAAAATGGGTTGTGCATCAGACATAGAAAACTAATTTATGGTTACCAAAGGGGAAAAGGGTCGAGGGAAGGACAAATCAGGAGTATGGGATTAACAGATACAAACTACTATATATAAAATATACAAGCAACAAGTATTTTAATGTACAGCACAGAGAATTATATTCAAAATCCTGTAACAACATATTATGGAATATTATCTGAAAAAGTATATAACTGAATCACTTTGTCGTACACCTGAAACTAACATAATACTGTAAATCTACTATGCTTCAATAAAAAAATGTTAATGGGCTGTGCATAATAATTTCCTTTCAAAAGTATAATATGAAAATGGTGAGGGTTCCCTAATATAGGAAAGGAAATAGTCAATCAAGTCCAGGAAATACAGAGAGTCTCATATAGGATAAATCGAAGGAAAAAACATGCCAAGACAATATTAATCAAACTATCAAAAATTAAATACAAAGAAAAAATATTAAAAGCAGGAAGGGAAAAACAACAAACAATATACAAGGGAATTGCCATAATGTTAACAGCTGATCTTTCAGCAGAAACTCTGCAAGCCAGAAGGGAGTGCAAGACATATTTAAAGTGATGAAAGGGAAAATCCTACAACCAAGATTACTCTACCCAGCAAGGATCTCACTGAGATTCGACGGAGAAATTAAAACCTTTACAGACAAGCAAAAGCTAAGAGAATTCACCACCACCAAACCAGGTTTACAACAAATGCTAAAGGAACTTCTCTAGGCAGGAAACACAAGAGAAGGAAAAGACGTACAATGACAAACCCAAAACAATTAAGAAAATGGTAATAGGAACATACATATCGATAACTACCTTAAATGTACATGGATTAAATGCTCCAACCAAAAGATATAGACTGGCTGAATGGAAACAAAAACAAGACCCATATATATGTTGTCTACAAGAGACCCACTTCAGACCTAGGGACACATACAGACTGAAAGTGAGGGGATGGAAAAAGATATTCCATGCAAATGGAAATCAAAAGAAAGCTGGAGTAGCAATTTGCATATCAGACAAAATAGACTTTAAAATAAGACTATTACAAGAGACAAATAAGGACACTACATAATGATCAAGGGATCAATCCAAGAAGAAGATATAACAATTGTAAATATTTATGCACCAAACACAGGAGTACCACAATACATAAGGCAAATGCTAACAGCCATAAAACGGGAAACTGACAGTAACACAATCATAGCAGCAGACTTTAAAACCCCACTTTCACCAATGGACAGTTTACTCGAAATGAAAATAAGTAAGGAAACACAAGCTTTAAATGACACATTAAACAAAATGGATTTAAATGATATTTATAGGACATTCCATCCAAAACAACAGAATACACTTTCTTCTCAAGTGCTCATGGAACATTCTGCAGGATCGATCATATCTTGGGTCACAGAACAAGCCTTGGTAAGTTTAAGAAAATTTAAATCATATCAAGTATCTTTTCCAACCACAATGCTATGAGACTAGACATGAATTACAGGAAAAAAATCTGTAAAAAATACAAACACATGGAGGCTAAACAATATGCTACTTATTAACCAAGATATCACTGAAGAAATCAAAGAGGAAATCAGAAAATACCTAGAAACACATAACAATGAAAACACGATGACCCAAAACCTATGGGATGCAGCAAAAGCAGTTCTAAGAGGGAAGTTTATGGCAATACAATCCTACCTCAAGAAACAAAAAACATCTCAAATAAACAACCTAACCTGACACCTAAAGCAATTACAGAAAGAAGAACAAAAAACCCCAAAGTTAGCAGAAGGAAAGAAATCCTAAAGATCAGACCAGAAATAAATGAAAAAGAAATGGAAGAAATGAGAGCAAAGATCAATAAAACTAAAAGCTGGTTCTTTGAGAAGATAAACAAAATTGATAAACCATTAGCCAGACTCATCAAGAAAAAAAGGGAGAAGACACAAATCAACAGAATTAGAAATGAAAAAGAAGTAACAACTGACACTGCAGAAATACAAAGGATCATGAGAGATTACTACAAGCAACTATATGCCAATAAAATGGACAACCTGGAAGAAATGGACAAATTCTTAGAAAAGCACAACCTTCCGAGACTGAACCAGGATGAAATAGAAAATATAAACAGACCAATCACAAGCACTGAAATTGAGACTGTGATTAAAAATCTTCTAACAAACAAAAGCCCAGGACCAGATGGCTTCACAGGCAAATCCTATCAAACATTTAGAGAAGAGCTAACAACTATCCTTCTCAAACTCTTCCAAAATATAGCAGAGAGAGGAAGACTCCCAAACTCATTCTATGAGGCCACGATCACCCTGATACCAAAACCAGACAAAGATGTCACAAAGAAAGAAAACTAAAGGCCAATATCACTGATGAACATACATGCAAAAATCCTCAACAAAATACTAGCAAACAGAATCCAACAGCACATTAAAAGGATCATACACCATGATCAAGTGGGGTTTATTCCAGGAATGCAAGGATTCTTCAATATATGCAAATCAATCAACGTGATACATCATATTAACAAATTGAAGAAGAAAAACCATACGATCATCTCAATAGATGGAGAGAAAGCTTTCAACAAAATTCAACACCCATTTATGATAAAAGCCCTGCAGAAAGTAAGCATAGAGGGAACTTTCCTCAACATAATAAAGGCCATATATGACAAACCCACAGCCAACATTGTCCTCAATGGTGAAAAACTGAAACCATTTCCACTAAGATCAGGAACAAGACAAGGTTGCCCACTCTCACCACTATTATTCAACATAGATTTGGAAGTGTTAGCCACAGCAATCAGAGAAGAAAAATAAATAAAAGGACTCCAAATTGGAAAAGAAGAAGTAAAGCTGTCACTGTTTGCAGATGACATGATACTATACATAGAGAATCCTAAAGATGCTACCAGAAAACTACTAGAACTAATCAATGAATTTGGTAAAGTTGCAGGATACAAAATTAATGCACAGAAATCTCTTGCACTCCTATACACTAATGATGAAAAATCTGAAAGTGAAATTAAGAAAACACTCCCGTTTACCATTGCAACAAAAAGAATAAAATATCTAGGAATCAACCTACCTAAGGAGACAAAAGACCTGTATGCAGAAAATTATAAGACACTGATGAAAGAAATTAAAGATGATACAAATAGATGGAGAGATATACCATGTTCTTGGATTGGAAGAATCAACATTGTGAAAATGACCATATTATCCAAAGCAATCTACAGATTCAATGCAATCCCTATCAAACTACCACTGGCATTTTTCACAGAACTAGAACAAAAAATTTCACAATTTGTATGGAAACACAAAAGACCCTGAATAGCCAAAGCAATCTTGAGAACGAAAAATGGAGCTGGAGGAATCAGGCTCCCTGACTTCAGACTATATTACAAAGCTACAGTAATCAAGACAATTTGATACTGGCACAAAAACAGAAACACAGATCAATGGAACAGGATAGAAAGCCCAGAGATAAACCCGTGCACATATGGTCAACTTATCTTTGATAAAGGAGGCAAGCATATACAGTGGAGAAAAGACAGCCTCTTCAATAAGTGGTGCTGGGAAAACTGGACAGCTACATGTAAAAGAATGAAATTAAAACACTCCCTAACACCATACACAAAAATAAACTCAAAATGGATTAAAGACCTAAATGTAAGGCCAGACACTATCAAACTCTTAGAGGAAAACATAGGCAGAACACTCTATGACATAAATCACAGCAAGATCCTTTTTGACCCAACTCCTAGAGAAATGGAAACAAAAACACAAATAAACAAATGGGACCTAATGAAACTTAAAAGCTTTTGCACAGCAACGGAAACCATAAACAAGACCAAAAGACAACCCTCAGAATGGGAGAAAATATTTGCAAAGGAAGCAACTGACAAAGGATTAATCTCCAAGATTTACAAGCAGCTCATGCAGCTCAATAACAAAAATACAAACAACCCAATCCAAAAATGGGCAGAAGACCTAAATAGACATTTCTCCAAAGAAGATACACAGATTGACAACAAACACATGAAAGAATGCTCAACATCATTAATCATTAGAGAAATGCAAATCAAAACTACAGTGAGGTATCACCTCACACTGGTCAGAATGGCCATCATCAAAAAATCTACAAACAACAAATGCTGGAGAGGTTGTGGAGAAAAGGGAACCCTCTTGTACTGTTGTTGGGAATGTAAATTGATACAGCCATTATGGAGAACAGTATGGAGGTTTCTTAAAAAACTAAACTATAGAACTACCATATGACCTAGTAATCTCACTCCTGGGCATATTCCCTGAGAAAACCATAATTCAAAAAGCGTTATGTACCACAATGTTCACTGCAGCTCTATGTACATTAGCCAGGACATGGAAGCAACCTAACTGCCCATCGACAGATGAATGGATAAAGAAGATGTGGCACATATATACAATGGAATATTACTCAGCCATAAAAAGAAACAAAATTGAGTTATTTGTAGTGAGGTGGATGGACCTAGAGTCTATCATACAGATTGAAGTTAAGTCAGAAAAAGAAAAATAAGTACCGTATGCTAACACATATATGAAATCAAAAAAATACAAATAAAAAGGTTCTAAAGAACCTAGGAGCAGGACAGGAATAAAGACACAGACGTAGAAAATGGACTTGAGGACACGGGGAGAGGGAAGGGTAAGCCGGGACAAAGTGAGAGAGTGGTATGGACATATATGTACTACCAAATGTAAAACAGATAGCTAGTGGGAAGCAGCCACATAGCACAGGGAGATCAGCTCAGTGCTTTGTGACCACCTAGAGGGGTGGGATAGGGAGGGTGGGAGGGAGGTGCAAGTGGGAGGGGATATGGGATATATGTACACGCATAGCTGATTCACTTTGTTATAAAGCAGAAACTAACACACCATTGTAAAATCAATTATACTCCAATAAAGATATTAAAAAAAAAAAAAGAAAAGAAAAAGGTGAGAGTAACTTTTCAGTAGAGAAACCTGACAAGCACTACCTCGGTCAGGTGACCAAGATTAAATCATTAGTGATAAGTCATGTTGATGCATGTACCCCAATTTGATGTGGTAAGAATGTCACTTCACCTATGTGGTTTTCTGCCCAAAAACCTATAAAACCAATCTCACTAACCTTGAGAAAAAAATTAGGGAAACCCTGAGAGACATTCTACAAAATACTGGAGCAGAACTCCAAAACACTATTAAGTTCACCAAAAATGAGGAAAATCTGTGAAACTGTCACAGACCAGAAGAGACTAAGGAGATATGATGACTAAATGTCATGTAGTATCCTAGCTGAACTTCTGGAATAGAAAAAGTCATTAGGGAAAAGCTAGTGAAATTTGAAGAAACAGCGAAGTTTAGTTAATGCTAATGTACCAGTGTTGGTTGCTTAGTTGTCTCACATATACCATAATAATACATAATGTTAACAAAGGGAGAAAATGGGTGTAGGGTGTAAAAGAACTGCACATACTATCTTTACAACTTTTCTATACATCTAAAACTATTCTTTTAGAAGTTTTATTTACTTATAAAATTTATTTTGAAAACAATTCATTTGAAAAATGTAAAGCTTACAATTTAGCAAAGATTTTTACCAACTATGGAAGACACTAGCTTGGCTCAACCAGCATCCACTTCCTATAAATTTCTCTCTTACATCCTCTACTACTTGTTTACCGAGATTCCTTAGTATTCATGGGTGGCCATGTGTTAACATTCATTGTACAGTGAGATTTACAAGTGTTCTGTATGTATCCTTTCTCCCTTATGTTTTTTCCTCCCTGGAATTTGGAAATGATGACTGGTGCTGCAACAGGCATGTGTTGACCAGGAGAAAAATGTCCTAATGTCATTAAGCCCTCTTACCAATTAAAACTTGGTTTAAAATGAAGAAAATAATACTATCATGTTTAAGCCACTGTTGTCAGGTCATGAGTTGCAGCAATGAATTCCTGAACCACTTCCACTGCTGTTATCTCTTAGTTATCTCTACTATCTTTAATACTTTAGCCATGTTACCTTTTTATTTGTCCATATTCAAACTACCAAAGTCATGATAAATTCTATTTTCTCTAATCAAAGGACTAGTTTTGGATACCCTAAAAGCAGTAGGTGGTAGAAAGATGTGAGAGTATAAATATTATGGAAGCTTTAGCCTCAGCTAAGACTCCAGATTCTACTGGGACTATCAAATTAACTATGTTCAGCAGGAAAAGGGGCCCACCCATGAAACTGTGATTCTCCTAAATAAACATTAGACATGTTTATGCATACTATGTTTTAATTAACTTCAGATGCATTATGTCTAAAACTGTCACAGTAAAAAATATATCATAGCCATGGATATTTTTAACTATGTGAACTTCTTACCAGTCATGATCAGTTATGGTCCAGCTCCCTAAGTCTTAATCAAGAATTTAGAAAGTGTGTAATAATTCTTGTTTCACAATTTGAAGTGATAACTTTTAGTTTTATGATTCTAGAAGATCAAACCCTATTTGTAAATACTGTATGATGGTTAAATAAATACACAAAAGTGAAAGACTTTCATTCAAAATAAAATAACATCTATGTGCTAATGTTGTAGCTATGGGAATATTTGTATATTTTATAGCCTATATACAACTATATTACAGTAACAGTATATTGCTAAATATTAAATTATTATATTCATTTTAAATGACTGAAAAATAAAGACAATTAAAGAAAAAAGATATAAAGTCTGTATGTGCATTTGTTTTGTGAATTGTGTATGTGCGTACACATGTGAAAACTGAATGTATCCATTTTCCTGACAACCAATGGTGACTCAGTAAACAGTTTCATGTAAAACCCTCCATTCTATTTTCTTTTCATTTGCTCCTTTCTTCCCCTCTTTTTTTCAGATTTATTTTCCTTCTTTTGGTTTACTTTCAGTATATTCATAGTAAATATGGCAATAAGTTATGAAGAACTGATTTATAATTCTTGAAATAAAACCCTTAAACCGTTCATTTATCTCTGAAAATCTCTGAGCGAATTCTCTTCCTGGCACAAGGGAAGTAAAATCAAACAGTGAAAAGAGAATAAATAATTCTGAAAATACCAAGTACAATAATTATTTCACTGTAAGATAATAGAGCTTTAGATATCTGACAACTTCTTGGATGAATTCCAGTAGCCAATAACAAACTGCAGAACTTTAAACACACAGCATTTAGGCAATTTCTCTGATGCCCTTTGCTTGTTAAACCAAAAAGGAAGTTAATATTTTGAAGGAACTAATCTTTAATCTCAACTCTCTAATCCAACACAAAGATACTTTAATATCCACAAAAAAGGCACATGCTTAGGCAGCGGAAATGTTTCTTGTTTAGGGGTTTTTTTCTATTTATTTTTATTGACTTCAACTTGGCATCACAGAATATGCTTTTGAAATTTCTCAATGAAAAATATGATTTGAAAGTCAAAACAATAAAGCTTCTAGAAGAACATCTTCATGAGACTTTGGAGTTGTTAAAAAATTTAAGAGGACATAAAAATGGATTAACCATAAAGATTTTTCATAAATACAAGTATATTAAATTAAGCAAGTTTTATTTGCTTAAAAATATCATTAAAAGAGAAAACTGGGGGCTTCCCTGGTGGCGCAGTGGTTGAGAGTCTGCCTGCCAATGCAGGGGACACGGGTTCGAGCCCTGGTCTGGGAAGATCCCACATGCCGTGGAGCAACTGGGCCCGTGAGCCACAATTGCTGAGCCTGCGTGTCTGGAGCCTGTGCTCCGCAGCGGGAGAGGCCGCGATGGTGAGAGGCCCGCGCACCGCGATGAAGAGTGCCCCCCACTTGCCGCGACTGGGGAAAGCCCTCGCACAGAAACGAAGACCCAACACGTCATAAATAAATATATAAATTAAAAAAAAAAAAAAAAAGAGAGAAAACTGGTCACCTACAGACTGGGAGAAGTTTATCTGCAATGTATATTACCAGCTAACATCTTGTATCAAGAACAGAAATAAAGAAAGTCAAACAACTCAATAGAAAATTGAAAACTAATCTTGAAAGGGCATTTCACCAAAATAAAAAGGCTATCAAATGAGTAAAAAACATCTGAAAAACAAGCACAGTTTTTTAATCTGAGAAATGCATATTAACTATTATGAAGTACAATCACACACATACACACACAACAGTGGTTAAAATTAAAAAGAGATAAAATACTAAGTTTTGGCAAGGATACTGAACAACAGGATATCATGCACTTTTTGTGAGTGTAAATTAATACAATCACTTTGAAAAAACTGTTGGCATCATCCACTAAAACTTAACCAAAGTTTACGCTATGACCAAAATTCCACTCCTAAGTAGTAATATGAACAGCCTTTGACAACCAAGTATTCCTACAAATAAATTTATATTTTGAAATGATTTTTATAGCCTAGACCTTGTATGTACTGACCTATCTAATGACAAAAACTAGTTATATATTTTATTATATATCCAAAAATAAAGCCTACAATAAAATGTTAAAACAATCATAACTGAACCTTAACAATATCACAACACAAAACACCAGAAAATGCATATATATGCTCAGCCCAAACGTGCAAAATGTTCACAGTAGCATTATTTGTAATAGCTTAAAACTGGAAATAACACAAATGTCCATCAAGAGCAGAATAGCTATGAAAATGAACAAACTAATGTCACACATAAATGCTACATGTATTAATATAAATAAATCTCATTAGTGAAAGATGCTAGATTCAGAATAATACATAATGTATTCTGATTTCATTTTTATGAAGCTCCAACTCAGGTAAAACTAATCGATGGTATCAGAAGTTAGAATACTGGTTAGCTTTGGGATGAAGAACGGGAGTAGTTTACAGGGATAAGTATGAAGGGGTCTGCCTGGTTCCTGATAATGTTCTATTTTTTTTTAACTTAAGTGGTAATTCTATGTCTTTTTTCACTTTGTGATAATTCATAATCTATTCACTTATGAAACTCCACTTTTCTGTATGTCATACTGCAATAAAAAAATCAATTAAAAATAAAGTTGTAATGCCGTAATTGGTTTCCAGTTTCAAAGCATTGACACAGACGTTTATTTTACCTCATACTTGATATAAGTATGCAAGTTATATACATGCTTTTAAAATTAAGACTGAGCTATTTTACAATTTACTTATTATCAAGTGTTAAACTTTTTTTAAACAAAAAGAATTCAGATTTTTAAATTCTCTTTTTGTGTGTGTTTGTGTGTGTGAGAGAGTGAAAGAGACAGAGAGATGCACAGAGTGAGACAGAGAGGAAGAGAAAGACAGAGTTCTCCTTCTAATTGTGTGGCAATTTGAAATTATCTCCGGGGTCAGATTTTTCAAAGGCTTTTGCCCCAGTTATCAAAGCTAAGTTAGTTTTCAGAGACAAATGGCTTAATTTCAACAATTGTTGGAAAAACGTAGAATTTAATGCCATTAGTGAAATTTTTCAGAATGAAATGCTGTGATAAGATTAAATTTGATCACCGATAACTCACTTTAAACAATTAATATGAAATTTATACATCTTAAGGAAACAAAAGATACAACTCAACTTGACAAATGTAGGAATTATTGAAAAAAACATAAGTAGGAGAGTCATGGAACTCAACCTCACTTAGTCCAAGCCTTTCACTACACAAAAGAAGAAACTGACCTAAGGCAGTATAAATTAATACCCAATGTCATCTTATTAATGGTAGATTGGGGATTCCAATGCTCCTGACATCTAGAGCACCATTTGCTCCTATTCCTCACTGGGCCTCTAAATATGCCTGTATCGTAATACACCTGTGTTTAGAACACATTTAGAAGTAAATTCCAATGAACCTCTATTTCAGTTCACATAGAGTTTCAACACCCTCACCCCCCAACCCCACTGCCCCAGCAAACACACACACACACACACACACACACACACACACACACACACATATGCTGTGGTACTCTGAACCTAATCCAAGATTATATTTCTCTATATGACAAATCACCACGTTAGCTACACGCTGTGTTCAAAACAAATGAGTGAATGAATAAAGTGTCAACTCACTCTAAAGTAAGCTTCAAAGGCATCTGGTCATGGTGACTGGCAATAAATGTCCTTGAAACACAACTGTCATGAGAATATCTACCCAATTTCCAAAACCAATAAATGTAGGTTGTTTGTTTATATCTCTTTAAATTTTGTTTTAAAAAGATAAAATGTTAAGATGCATTGTGTTTACCAGAGATTACTGAACATTTTTTCAAATATAAAGTATTGCTTCCTCGGTTTTAGTGATTTCTCTCTATGGCAAAAATAAATTCTATTGTAGGCTTAGACACAATTTCAATCAAGTCATTATTACTTTCATGCCATGTAGATGGCTCACACTTATTTAAAACCTTCAAAAATAATGTTTATTTTAGTGTTGAATCCTTTCATTCAACAAATATTTTTGGTTAACTATGATGTACAAATTAGTATGCCATTGTTTTTTTAATGAACATTGCAATTACTCCTCCCACAGTTCTCAACCACTCTACAAGATTCACAATTCCTCTAGCTGGTGGTATATAACGTCTGACAAGACCAGTCAACCATTATTAGGTAGCTAAGATTATTCCATTATTCCATTATGTCATCTAAATGATGGAATTCTCTAATATTTTGGTTTATTCACCTTTTTATAGCACTTCTCCAGGTAGATAGCAGTGGTGTACAAAATATACCTATCCTATCAAACAACTTCAAATTCAGTTATAATAAACTTTCATATCAAATGACTACTGTGTCCAAGGCAATGTCACATATCCACATTGGTAAGCAAATTTTTCCTATATACATTTTTATTCTCTTATTCAGCATACATGGGCCTTGTGAAAATTTTGTATTTATGATCCATGTTAAATATTTTTTTTGAAGTGTTGCAGTGGTCATGATTGTTTTCCTTCTTCTCTTTTTAACCCTTCAGAAATATTAAGAATGTGAAGTTAGTTTCTTTAAAGTATTTGGAACATATTTTGTTTCTAACAGCAATAAGTTTTGGCTCTTGAAAGTGTTCTGTTGACATTTTCCATATCTGAAATGAAAATGCTGAACTCAAAATGCATTGAAAAAATACTGCAGTTAAATTCACTATAGGCAACATATTAAATCTATGGAATCCATTATGCCCCAGGTGACTCAATATTAATGGTATTATACCAGAAACCAAGACTATTTCCAACTGTAGAGTAGGACAACTTTCAGTAGTGTTTCTTCAGCTGAATACTTATCTTATGAATTAATAAAGGGCTCATTCCTAAGTACCAGTCATATGCTCTGCATATACTGCCTTGGAAAATTAAGAAAGTCTTGCTCACATCCTTGATGTTTTTCTAACTCCACCATTTAATTATTCTAAATTATATGTCAAGGTACAGATTTGCAAAATACAAGCACTTGAAGATCACTTCTTAAATGGTCAGAAACTTTGTGGTGTGACGATTATATTTATCATAATTTATCCTTGTGAGCATACACAGACAGATGCATTAGCATCAAGATGCTGGTTTCCAGAGTACAGCAAGTTTTTCAGCTTTGGTATTTATGTACAATTTTCTAGATACAACAGTTACCCAAATTTGAAAATGTGACACATCACTTATTTATCATTGACAAATGTGTTCTTGTTACTCATGTTTCATAATAGGTTTTAAACCACTGAAGAAAATACCAAATGAAGAATTTTCTTATATTGAAAATAGTTGCAGCAGACTCAAAATTAAATATTTCAAAGATTCATGGAAAGTTCCAGAAGACAGGCTAATGGCTAGAATGGTACAGAATTTATAGCGTTCCTATATCAGAGTTTTAGGATAAAACTCTGATATAGGAGTTATGTATTTTCACTTTCTAAATTTGACTTGCATGAGAATAGTCCATAACAATATTTCTCTGGTCATTTCAATATATGCATTATAAAGCTGTTCAAAAGATATTTCAAAAAAAAAGATATTTCATACTTAAATCTATATTCTAATTAAAAGAATTATAAAAACAAAGAGAAAAATAATCATGGATAATACAACAGAAAGACTATGGGAAGAGGTGATAAATTACATAAGAACTGTTAAAAAAACAAAATTCAACTAAGTGAATTTGCAGATCTAATTGCTTTATTAAGCAATTTATCAATCTGGCAGCACTTCATCTAGCAAATAGAGAGATACACTGAGGAGTTGTACAACTGGAAGATTTTCATAGGCGGGTGGAGGGTGGGACAAGGAAATTATTATTAAAAAGAAAAGAATTGTTTCAGGCCAGGTCATCTTCATTCGGGGGGAAGGGAACTGCAAAGGTCTTATTACGCAGATTACTTCACTAGTGCTAATCAGGAAATTTCAGGTTTATACTTCACTAGTGCTAATCAGGAAATTTCAGGTTGTCTGTTTCAAGGTCACATTCCTGGGAGAGGATAAAACTGCAATTAGGTCTTGGTTTGCTGTCCTGGGGGTAAATGACTCCATTTGGGGCCTGTTGTTTTTGTTAGCTTGTTTGTTTTAAACAATTCTTTCCTCTCTGCCTAACTTAGAGATCTGATAAAAAAAATTAAGGCATTAGTGCCACTCTCTGCTACCACTCTGTAGTTCTTACATCTTTCACTGACCCCAGATCACCACTTCAGATTCACAATTTTTAAGTTCATCATTCTCTTTGCTCCTTCTCTGACGCTCCAGTCTTAGGGAGATCATTTGCTTGGTATTTAGTGGCTGCAAACATGCATTTAAAGCTTTTGAGAGAATACGACACACCAGGGAGATTATAAGCAGGATAATTCCCAATATTTGGAATGTGCTTCAGAGCCATGGTCCCCAAGACCCAAACCAATCAAAGAAAGACCCTATTGAAGGAATCACCTTTTTAAGCCAAGTGGCTTGCTCAGTGATCTTACATAACTGAGTTTCAACTTCTGTAAAAGCGCCAATTCAGGTAGAGCAGATGGCGATGGCCACAACAGACACCTCTTTGTTCAGCTAAAAAATAATCAGAGGTCATCTTTTATCAAGAACAACCTTGGCCAGAGACTCTAAGAACGGCCTTTGTTAGGCAGCTGTTGTCTTAACAACAGCATCTACAAAGTCTCCAAGAGTTAAGGAGATATTTCCTATTGAAACAGGAGGGAAGGGGGCATGGCACAACTTTTAAAAGAATGACAGAGCCTTTGGATACAATATAAACTGGCTAGAACCAACTAGGTCCAAGATGGCAGAAGATTCGACTTCCAGTAGACCTTGAGCCTCATTATACACTCACTATAATACATTAGCATGCTAAATGACACACCCACCAGTGCCATGACAGTTCTGAGGCCAATCATCAAAGGTAAAAAGTGGGTGGTTGCCCAAATCCTGGAAATCTCCGCCCCCTTCCCCAAAATAGTTGGAATAATCCTCCCACTCATTACCTATGAATTACCTATGAAATTCATAGGTAATTTCAGCCTATGAAATTACCCAGCTGATAAAAACTAATCACCCTGTATTTCGGGGCCTCTCACCTTCTGAGATGGCCCACACTCTGTCTGTGGAGTGTGTTTCTCCCATGGCTACCACTCACTTTTTGAGACGAATCACATTTTGTCTATGGAATGTGTATCACTCTAAATAAATCCACTTCTTAACTATCATTTTGTCTCTCACTGAATTCTTTCTGCACTGAGACATAAAGAACCTGAGCTTCAGTATGTCCTGAGACCAGGTGTGTGATTTCAATTAAAATTTCCTGGTGGTCCAGTGGTTAAGAATCCGCCTTCCAATGCAGGGGACATGGGTTTGATCCCTGGTCCGGGAACTAAGTTCCCACATGCCACAGGGCAACTAAGCCCATGTGGCACAACTACAGAGCCCATGCATTCTGGAGCCCACATGCTCTGGAGCCCACGCGCCACAACTAGAGAGAAGCCCACACGCCAAAACGAGGAGCCCGTGTGCCGCAACGAGGATCCCAACGAAGATCCCATGTGCCGCAACTAAGACCCAATGCAGCCAAAAATAAAATAAATATTTAAAAATAAATAAATAAATAAAGACAATGGGTTCAAGTCCCAATCTGGGTTCTAGCTTGGTTCGAGTCCTGGCCCATCAGTTCAAGTCACAATCTGAGTTGTGAGGTTTCACTATTATATTCTCATCTGTATTTACTCCTAACCAGGGAATGCATCTATTCACAGGGACTGCTGTGTTTACCCATTCATTCAAGGCAGAGGTCTTATTATGCAGACTACCTCACAAGTGCTGATCAGGAAATTTCAGATTGTCTGTTTAAAGGTCACATTCCTGGGAGAGGTGGAAACTGCAATTCTGCAAATAAGTCTTGGTTTTCTGCCCTGTGGGTAAATGACTCTACTTGGGCCATTTATTTCTTTTTCTCTTTTTTTAACAGATCTAACAAATTGATAAAACTCTTTAAGCCTCAATTTCCTTATTTATAAAATAACCAATACTAACACCTGCTGTGGTCTCCTCACAGGGTTATTACTCTGAAGACAAATGCGTCCATAAAATATGAAAGCACTTGATAAACTGTAAAGTGCATTAAATCTAAGACTGGAAGACATCTGTCCAATTACATGAGAAAGCATTCAGCCCATAAAGAAATAAATAACTAGTGTGACATCTTCCTTGGCAGTGAAATTTCTCCCCTAGGACTCTCTCTAGTGGCTCAATTTCAGAAGACTGAGCAGAACTCTATGGGAAAACACAGAACCAAATGTGACCTGTTTCAAGGGTGGTGAGAGGCTGCATGAGAAACTTTTAGAGGAAAGCCTATACTGGTGCCCTGGAGAAAGCAACGCCATGATCCAAGGAAGACACCAGACTCCCACATGCTCAAACAAACTGGGATTGCAGAAGAAATGGTCACGGCCAGATTATCACAGGGTTATTGAGGAGAATATACATCTCGCTCCTAAATCTGCTTTCTCTCCTAGGTTGTGCCTATTAGCGCTAATATCTTCTCTCCTCAGCTCTTTTTTTCCTCCTTCTTCCTCATTTACTCTAAGTGCAGACAGCTTAGCAAAACTGCAGATATTAGCCAAAAAAGTTACTTCATTTTGGACCCAGGGTTATAGTTTTTAAATTAATATTTACTTTGGCCCACATTTCACTTTTGTTTGTATTTTTCTCTGACAATCTAAATACTACTTGAAAAGAGTCATTTACAAGACAGCATCTGAGCTGGCCTCCAAGAATAACAGGAATGAAACCTGATATGAGCAATAATCAGGCCATGTGAAGGACTCTAGGACAGCCTCTCAGAGTTAATTCCTAAGAGCTTCTTTACAAAACGTATTGATACAGATGGATATTGAAAGCTGAAGAGTTTTTCTGATTTCCCTTTCTTTGTTAAATGTGATCTTTTTGATAGATGGATCTACATGGGGAACTTTACAAGAAATTTGGAAAGAGAGTTGGAATCTTCAAGATATTTACCTACAGAGTTTTATGCCTGAGATCACTAATAAAAAATATGAATTTATTATAAAGTATTCAGAAGAAAGTGACAAGAGTTCTGGGAGTTTCAGAACAATAGTTTTTTGCATAGTACCCACTAAAGAGTGCTGCCTTTAGAGGTAAAAGAGCACATTCTGGAGAGTCTTCATAACAGATAAATCTAATTTTCAAAGCACTCTCAAGCCTGTCTATCAAGCAAATGTGTAAAAAGAGACCATAATCTCCATACATCTGTAGTATTAAAATTATTAAATTGCTTTTTGCTTTAATTTTCTATAAAAGAGAAAAAATATTTTTCCTGCTGCAATCACGGCCAATTTCATCTCTATTTGTTTAGAGAAACAGTTAAATTGGACCACAGAGGTACAAAATCCATGAATTAAGTATTTCTGAATCCTCAATTAAGCCTTCTGATCATATCCTATTATGCAGTTCTAGGTATCCTTCTAAGTTACCACTTCTCAGCTCCTCCTTTCTGACCATAACTTCCTCTAGCCTGACTTCCTTCCCAACTTTCAATGACTGCTCATCACCCAGCCAGCTGAAGTCTCCAGATTTAACCTTAGAGTCAGCCTTTTCTACCTGGATGCACAGGTAAGGCCCTCCACAGCAGCCCACCACTCCACAGAGCTGGGGATCATTCCCATGGGCAGTTTTCTCCATCTCTGTGTATACATTTATAAGAGAAACACACACACACACACACACACAAATACCAGCTGTCAGTTGAAAAATGTCTGCAGTTAACGTCATGTATTGTACCAATGTTAATGTCTTAATTTTGAAAAGGTATACCAGGGTTCTGTAAAATATAACATTAGGAAAAGCTGAGGGAAGGGCATATAAGAATAGTTTGTACTATCTTTGCAACTCTTCTGCAAGTGTAACATTATTTCAAATTAAAAGTTTAAAAAATGTACCAGATATTGCCATTTAACAAATATCTACATTTTCCCAAATTTCATATATATTTTTCTACCAATTTGCTTAATTTCTATCATCTCTATGTTATTTATTCTTTACTCAAGAAATTTATTCTTTTTTTCATAGATTATTTTGTTCATAATTCATTCTAATCCTTAAGAATGTTTCTTTTCAAACACTCTGTTTACATTTTTACTCATAGGACTTACTGTCCCCAACGTGTAGCATAGGAGTTATAATATCAGGAATGAAAATTATTTTTGTCTTTCTCTACCTTAACTTCTATTTACCTTTCCTTAAAAGGAAACCTTTATCTCATTCCACTTACCCAGAGACCCTATTCTCTTATTCTGAGAATTTACATTCCATTATCCCTTCCTTTTCTAATTAATTTTTCCAACATCAAGTTCTTTAATTGAAACTTTATACAGAATAATATATTTCTGAGAACTTTTTTCCTAATCTCCCTATTGAGTTTAATAATTATGTATTTCCTAGTCTAGATCTGCACTGTCTAATAAGGTAGGCATAGCTGCATATAACAACTGAGCACTTGAAATGCGGCTAGTCCAATAGAGAGGTACTGTAAATATAAAATAGATATATTTCAGACTCTCAATATGAAAAACAACATAAGATATCTTAATTTTTATATTGATTACATTTTGAAATAATATGGATATATTAGATTAAATAAAGTATGTTATTAAATTTAATTTCACCTGTTTCTTTTTACATTTCTAATGTGGCTACAAGAATATTTAAAATTACAAATATTGCTTGCATTATATTTTTGTGGGATGGGACTTCTCTAGATATTTATTTTCCTCCTTCATTTCCTAACCATATTAAACAGGATTAACCACCTTCTTTCTATCCTTACTGATTTTAGTATGAATGCTCTAAAGCCTCTTGGTCCCTTCTCTACTTCTTATTTTCTTCTTCTTCTC
Organism: Balaenoptera borealis; assembly: GCF_965194805.1. Taxonomy (NCBI): domain Eukaryota; kingdom Metazoa; phylum Chordata; class Mammalia; order Artiodactyla; family Balaenopteridae; genus Balaenoptera; species Balaenoptera borealis. The sequence continues at coordinate 117,990,404 of NC_138861.1, read as the reverse complement.
CTTTGTCAGCCTCTGACTCTCTTCTCTCAACATCCAACAGTCATGATCAACTGCCTTGGACCTTCTGCTCTTCAATTTATACATCTACTTCCTCAGAGAGGCCATTTTTTCTAAGCTGTTTTGTTTTGCTTTGCTCTTAATTTTTCAGCTATTCGTAGGTAAAGATACCCAAAATCTCTGCTGGAATTTCAGCTTATATCTCATAGGATAACCTCATCTCTCTGGGAATTTCCTTAGGCCATTTTCACTAGTGAACTCTATATGGAAACCAAAACTTCAAATACCTAATTCTGAATGTGTCAACCTTCCTGACAAGTACTAAAGTCACCACTTGCTGTTACCCAGGTCTTCCTATGGGTTATCTTCCTAAATTATTTTTTCCCTGCCTTCCACCAGAGTCCAGTCTTGAATTCCTAGCACCTGTCAGAGTCCACAGCTTGTTGTGTAGAGCATTTGTAGAGAGGAGGATGCTCCCTAAGTGTTTTTTAAATGCACGGATCTAATCCAAATGGATGGAGGTTTTTCTCGGTGTTGGTGGTGGGGGTGATGGCTAAGGAAAAAGATTTTCCTTTTCTTCTTTTCCTTACCTGATGAGAATACTATTATCTTCTTAAAGGCTTATGCATCCAGATTCTTTCCCATCTAATTTAACACACTACCAAAAAGTGAATTTACATACTCATTTTTCTGACCAGGCTGTCTCTTCATAGTTGTCTAAGAGTAATTTTGCATCCAAGACGTGCTGTATATAGAATTTAAGGTTCTACTCTATATTTCACATGTATGCAATTTAATTTTCATTGTAATGTTTACGACTTCATTTTTGTTCTGGCTATAGCCATAATCTGTTTCTGACATTATTCCTTCTTCTTTTCCCCTAGTTGCTTCCCCACACTTTTAGTCACCTAATTGATATTAAGAATTGCACAAGGTACAAGATTTTACCCTTTTTGTTAATATTTCATGGATACTGGCAGAAAATGCTGGACTGCTACGTCAGAGATAAAGAATTTTTATTACTCAGAGCTTCATTTTCATTTATGTTATTCTCCATGTCTCACAAGTCCCACAGAGAAGGATGATGCTGGTGGCCCCAAATGATGCATGTGTGCTCACTGGGTTGCATTATAGGAGAAGAACTTTGGGTTTGAGGATTTACTGTTTTTACTGTGAGCAAAAGCAAGTCTGCTCTTTGTCCAAAGAAAGGTGTTACCTCATCCTTCAAGGATGTTTGCTGCAAAGACAACTCTGAGAGATAACCCAGATAAAGAACAGTCAGGGCCTTGCATTTTTGAGATATTCAGAAAGAATGTGCAAGAATGCTCAGTGACCATGGCAGATGCTTCTCCCAAAAGGCAACCACATGTTACTGGATCCCCTATAAGCCTACCATTATACTATCTACGGGCGATGAGAGCTATAAGTCCAATACAGCCTGCTTTTTAAAACAAACAACACTTTCAAGGAGATAAGACAAGCATTCATGATACAGTTCAAAAGAAGTAATCAACATTTAAGTTGTGAGGTAAAAATAATACTGGCATAAAATATTTAGGGATAACAAATGGGATCTTAAAGTATTTATTTCTTGACACCTGACCTGAGTAGCTCAGAATTATCTCTTTATTTAAAAAAAAAAAATCTATTTTTACAAAGTGAAATACATGCATGTAGCTACCTTACAGATCAAGAAATTGAACAATAAATGTACTCAAGAAAACCCCTGATCCTTCTTGATGAGAACTGAGATCTTTACGCTATTGAATCTGCCAATCCATATTGGCATATCTCTCAATTTATTCAGGTTTCATTTCTCTCACTAATGTTTTATGGGCTTCTGTTTAGAGGTCTTACCCATGCTTGTATTCCTTTTTTGTTTTCTTTTGTTTTACATTTTTTTGAAGCTATGCCATCAGGTAAACTCAAACTTAGAATTACTACACCCTCTGGTGGACTGGCCTTCTATCATTAACAAATGTTACTCTTTCTTATGCCATATTCCTTAGAAGCAGAGCATAAAATGAGGATTCTTGTGCAAGTGATCTATTGAGAGTGCTTTCTGGAGGAATGTGCAAGGAAGAGAGATGCAGAATTGCAAAGAAAGAAGGGCCAAGCAAAGATTTAGGTTCAGCTGCAGTCTAACCTCAGCCAGATCCCCCAGGCACTCTGGAGAACAAGGAATACCTAAACCTGTCTGCCTTAGGAAGTTTGGGCTTTTATACCCCTATATCTGTGATTTATTGGCTACATTTGTTAAGAAGGTAGATCTCATGTTATGTGTTTCTTACCATAATAATAAAAAAAAAATTATTGGCTGTGGGTCACTCCCAGGGGAGAGTATAACCCTCCAGCATCTCTGGGTGATGTGGTTCTGCTATTTCTGCAGAAAAGGGTGTAGCTGTGAGCTAGTAGCAGCCAACACTCACAGGAGCCATAGCTCTGGAGAGGGATGCATTGGGCACTGAAAGTATACAGGATAAGCTTTCAGTCTATCAGCTCTCTCTTCACTGTGTACTCTATGCCATTAAATCCATCCACTGAGTTCCTATTGTCAGTATAGGTATTTTTCAGTTATAGAATTTTAATTGTTTTCTTACATTCTAGTTCTTCTGTGTAACTTAGCATCTTTTCATCTACTTTCTTGAAAATAATAATCCCTTTTTTAAAGTCTGTATCTGATAACTCCAGTATGAGTTAACTCTGGGTATCTTCCTATTCTCTCTTTTCCTTTTCATTCTATTTTGAGGCTTGTTGGTAATTTTTTATTGACAATAAAACATTTTGTATGAGAACTAGTTGAGGTACTGGGTGATGTTATCTCCCCAGTATTGAATTCACTCTCTTCACTGGAAGGCACACAGAAAAGGGACACATCACCCCAGTCCAACCATATGCCAAGCTGATTGGAGTTGGGCTATATTCCTAGTAAGACTCAGTCTACTTTTGCTGTACCTCCTCGGACATAGCTCTCTAGGTTTGCAAGTGAGAGCCTTGAGTGCTCCTTCCCCTTGAATTGTCCTAAATTAGAAATTCTGCCTTTCCATGGTAACAATATAACAAAAAACCTCAGTTTTGCCTTTCAGCTACTTTCTGCTTTACTTTTAGCCTCCCTTTCTATGGAGCTTGAACCCTCTTGCACTGTTGGTGGGAATGTAAATTGATACAGCCACCATGGAGAACAATATGGAGGTTCCTTAAAAAACTAAGAATAGAGTTACCATATGACCCAGCAATCCCACTACTGGGCATATACCCAGAGAAAACCCTAATTCAAAAAGACACATGCACCCCAATGTTCATTGCAGCACTATTTACAATAGCCAGGTCATGGAAGCAACCTAAATGCCCATCAACAGATGAATGGATAAAGAAGTTGTGGTACATATATACAATTGGAATATTACTCAGCCATAAAAAGGAACGAAATTGAGTCATTTGTTGAGACGTGGATGGATCTAGAGACTGTCATACAGAGTGAAGTAAGTCAGAAAGAGAAAAACAAATATCGTATATTAATGCATGTATGTGGAACCTAGAAAAATGGTACAGATGAGCCAGTTTGCAGGGCAGAAGTTGAGACACAGATGTAGAGAACGGACATATGGACACCAAGGGGGGAAAGCTGCGGTGGGGTGGGGATGGTGGTGTGCTGAATTGGGTGATTGGGATTGACATGTATACACTGATGTGTATAAAATTGATGACTAATAAGAACCTGCAGTATTAAAAAACAAACAAAACAACTAATACTAAACTTTCATTGGGTTACTTGTATAGAAATATGTTAATATAAATGTTTCAGGCATTACGTGAAATTTCTAAAAATCTTATATGTTCTGGTATAATGTTATAAGTCATAATCCTAGTTATTACTTTAAAATGTATATCTCAGAAATAACTAATTTTCTTGTCAACTGCATTATTATGAACTTTCATCAAATCTTTAACTGTGGTCATTTTTAAGTCTTTTGTCATTTACAGACAGTTCTGGGTGTACTCTGATGCTTTTGCAAATATGTTCCTATAAAAGGGTTTCATCTTCAAGAAATTCATGGAAAAGACGCTGACAAGTACAGGTTTCTGGTAATTGACTGTACTGCTGAACTGAATGAATAAGCATTTTCAGCACTCTAATGAAAAACTGATGAACTCATAAAAGTGCTAACAAAAGATCAAATGAAAAAAAAAAATTAATTACATGAGACTGAGTGAACTGATGAGGATGAGTATAATTTTTGTGACTTTCTGTTTGAATTAAAAAAAAAAAATCCCACAAGGACTCAGAGGCAAAGAATATACAAATCAATTTTCACTGCAAAGTAAAGGAGCTGTTACAGTGGATTACCGGACTGAATGTCAATATTATGACATAGTATGAGTGTGTTTCATGTTTGGTAATTGCAATCATTGTTGCTTTTGTTGTGGTCATCCATGTACAATGCTTGGTGTCAGTCTATTTATCTCTTGTAAAAATAAAATACAGTGTGTGTGTGTGAAAAAAAAAAAAAATTAGCAAATGTCTTGAGGGAGAAACTAGTGTTGAGTGTTGGGCTCACTCCAGACCCCTAGTCCCTCAAGCTTTGGCTGCCTTGGCAGCCTCATTCCAGTTTTGGTCTCTGCAGGACCATGAAATTGCTGAAAACTCTGCTGGTTTTTCTGCCTCTAAGCAGCCATCTTCTGCCCAGTTTCTTGGTCTCTACTGCTTTTTCAGTTGACAAATGACCTGAAAGAGAAAATGTACACAGAATCTCCAGAAAGTAGGTGTCTTAATTTTTGCCTGCCTAAGCCATCTGATGTCTCAAAAAATGACATGTATATCATACATGTATGTATATATGGCATTATATATAATCTATCTAATCTGTATCCGATTTTTCTACTAATTTTGCGTGGAGCAGTTGGCCTGCTACAATCTACAGTCATAGTTAAGGCAGTGGTCATCTTAATAAGTGTTTTCAAACTTCAATCTTAAGAATAGTTTTTGCCATTCATTAAGCAACTAGTTGTACTGAGCATCAACCTTGTTGAAAATTCTGAACCAGGTGCTGGTAAAATAAGGAAATCAGTAAGATAAAATCTATGCTCTCAGTAGGCTCTTTTCTGGGCTCATTTAGCAGCCTCAATATATACAGTTTTCTGAAAAATTTTCACGATTTCCACCTTAGTGACAATACTCTTCCCACCCATCTCTCCATCTCAAAATTATTCCATGGCTATTCTTTTATATTAGTTAATATAGGATATGGAGCTAATGTTTATGGAGTGCTAGATGCTTTCTATGTTCTTTCACTGTTAATCTTTATTGATGTTAAGATTTTTGTCCCTATTAAATAACTGAGTATATGGAGATTAAAAGAAAGAGTACATGAAGGCCACACAAGATAACTAAAGTGAAGAAATATGTAAACTTAGGTCCATCTGACTCCAACACTTCTATCTTTCTGCTGCTAAGCATTTTCTCTATATGGCATCTGCCTTGGGTAAATGCAACTACAATCTCTCAAAAAGCACATAGCCCACTAGAAATCATGTGAACTAGAAAAGATGCTTTATTATTTAATTTTGATATTTACTTCTTCTGTAACTAATAGTTATCAGATTTGCTGCCTGATTCTACCATTTCATCTATTCTGTAGCCAAATCAGCCTTTATTTCATCTCTAGGATTTTAAGACATATATGTTGCATTAATGAATAACCATAAAATATTTCCTTATTTTACCATGCCCCTTGAATTATAAATGCCTTGAGAGTAGAGACTGAACTCACATTACATCAAATATAAAACCTGGGTCAAATAAGCCCTCAAAAATTAATCAGTGATATAGACTCATCAAATAATACTTGTCTTCCTCAATAGAAAATTTATATTCTATATTTTTCTTTTGCCATGTAATGGAGAGCATGTGTATGAAGACTTTAAGTAGCAATTCTCCCCAATAACTTCTTTCTGGTATATCAGTTGGCTTGTGTGGCTGTTTCTAGAAGCAAACAGGTGGATAAAATCATTTCTCCAGACACTTTTCAGACTTCCTCAGCAATCTATGCTCTAATGTCACTCACGTTAGCACCTGTAACAATTCCTGGTTAATAGAGAGTTAACACACGTCCCTCACACCTGGTTCCTGTCCAGGCTGTAAGAGCAATTACAGGTCCCTAGCCAAAGATAACAACTAAAGTTGGACAGACTCCATTCCTCCAATGCTGAAATGAAATATGTCTTTTCATCCATGATAGTCCCTGATACTATCCCTATCCTCTTCTCATTGGAAATGTCAGAGCCACGAGCAGAGTATTAGGAAATAAAATGGATGTACTATCTGACTCTACAGCATATTTACAACATAACGATGTCAGTGTTCTCAGAAATACTTACAATCTTAGGAAAACAATATTAGGTGGCCTGGTTACAAATGAGTTTCAAAGTGTCTCTTGTATCTTTATTAACCAGGAAGATGAATTATTTTGTGTGCTATATAGATATAAGAAAGAGACAGTAAAAGCTGTATTTCCTATGACAAAGAAATACTGTTCTTAAGAAATTACTGTAAACTTTTGGGGGTGTGATATTGGTATTATTATGTTTGGGAAAAAAGTCTTAATCTATTAGATTTATGTAATGAAGCATTTACACATGAATAATGTGATTCTAGTATATGCTTTAATATAATTGAGACCAAAAACAACACAAAAATGGCAGGCAATTTATGATTGTTAAAGCTAAGAGAGGGTAAGTGGTTGTCCATTGTGCTACTTTCTATACATTTGTATATATTTTAAATATTCCAAAATAAAAAGTATAAAAATGTTTTCTCCTCCCATGATGAAAACAGTTTCATAACTAAAAGTCAGTATTGAGATACATAAACTGAAGGGTTTCCTAATTTTTTCCTAAATAGCAGTGCTTAGCTTGCATATTTTTCATTAACCTAATTATTAGTTGAAATCATAACACATTATCTTTAAGAATTCTTTAAAGTCTCAAAGCTAGATGGAAAGAATGGAATAATTTGAGATTGGTTCAAGATGGTGGAGTAGAAAGACATGTGCTCACTCCTTCTTGTGAAAGCACCAGAATCACAACTAACTGCTGAATAATCATCGACAGGAAGACACTGGAACTCACCAAAAAAGCTACCTCACATCTAAAGACAAAGGAGAAGCCACAATGAGATGGCAGGAGGGTTGCAATCACAATAAAATCAAATCCCATAACTGCTGGGTGGGTGACTCACAAACAAGAGAACAATTATACCACAGAACTCCACCCACTGGAGTGAAGGTTCTGAGCCTCACGTCAGGCTTCCAAACCTGGGGGTCTGGCAAGGGGAGGAGGAATTCCCAGAGAATCAGACTTTGAAGGCTAGCGGGATTTGATTGCAGGACTTTGACAGGACTGGGAAACAGAGACCCCACTCTTGGAGGCACACACAAAGCAGGGTGCACATCAGGACCCAGGGGAAGGAGCAGTGACCCCAGGGGAGACTGAACCAGACCTACCTGCTAGTGTTGGAGGGTCTCCTGCAGAGGCGGGGGTTGGTTCTGTCTCACCGTGGGGACAAGGACACTGGCAGCAGAAGTTCTGGAAAGTACTCCTTGGCATGAGCGCTCCAGAGTCTGACATTAGCCCCACCAACGAGCCTGTAGGCTCCAGTGCTGGGTCACCTCAGGCCAAACAACCAACAGGGAGGGAACGCAGCCCCACCCATCAGCAGACAAGTGGATTAAAGTTTTACTGAGCTCCGCCCATGAGAGCAACACCCAGCTCTACCCACCACCAGGCGATCCCATCAGAAACCTTGCACAAGCCTCTCAGATAGCCTCATCTACCAGAGGGCAGACAGCAGAAGCAAGAAGAACCACAATCCTGCAGCCTGTGGAGCAAAAACCACATTCACAAAAAGACAGACAAAATGAAAAGGCAGAGGGCTATGTACCAGATGAAGGAACAAGATAAAACCCCAGAAAAACAACTAAATGAAATGGAGATAGGCAGCCTTCCAAAACAAGAATTCAGAATAACGATAGTGAAGATGATCCAGGACCTCAGAAAAAGAATGGAGGCAAAGATCAAGAAGATGCAAGAAATGCTGAACAAAGATCTAGAAGAATTAAAGAAAACCACCCAGAAAAATTAAAGAACAAACAAACAGAGATGAACAATACAATAACTGAAATTAAAAATACACTAGAAGGAATCAACAGCAGAATAACTGAGGCAGAAGAATGGATAAGTGACCTGGAAGACAGAATGGTGGAATTCACTGCTGTGGAACAGAAGAAAGAAAAAAGAATGAAAAGAAATGAAGACAGCCTAAGAGACCTCTGGGACAACATTAAATACACCAACATTCACATTATAGGGGTTCCAGAAGGAGAAGAGAGAGAGAAAGGACCCGAGAAAATATTTGAAGAGATAACAGTCAAAAACTTCCCTAACATGGGAAAGGAAACAGCCACCCAAGTCCAGGAAGTGCAGAGTCCCATACAGGATAAACCCAAGGAGAAACATGCCGAGACACACAGGAATCAAATTGACAAAAATTAAAGAGAAGAAAAAGTATTAAAAGCAACAAGGGAAAACTGACAGCATACAAGGAAACTCCCATAAGGTTAACAGCTGATTTCTCAGCAGAAACTCTACAAGCCAGAAGGGAGTGGCATGATATACTTAAAGTGATAAAAGGGAAGAACCTACAACCAAGATTACTCTACCTGGCAAGGATCTCATTCAGATTCGATAGAGAAATCAAAAGCTTTACAGACAAGCAAAAGCTAAGAGAATTCACCACCACCAAACCAGCTCTAAAACAAATGCTAACGGAACTTCTCTGAGTGGGAAACAAAAGAGAAGAAAAGGACCTACAAAAACAAACCTAAAACAACTAAGGAAATGGTAACAGGAAATACATATCGATAATTACCCTAAATGTGAATGGATTAAATGCTCCAACCAAAAGACACAGGCTCGCTGAATGGATACACAAACAAGACATACATATATGCTATCTACAAGAGACCCACTTCAGACCTAGGGACACATACAGACTGAAAGTAAGGGGATGGAAAAAGATGTTCCATGCAAATGGAAATCAAAAAAAAACTGGAATAGCAATACTTATATCAGATAAAATAGACTTTAAAATAAAGAATGTTACAAGAGACAAGGAAGGACACTACATAATGATCAAGGGATCAATCCAAGAAGAAGATATAACAATTATAAAGATATATGCACCCAACATAAGGCAAACGCTAACAGCTATAAAAGAGCAAGTCGACCTCAACACAATAATAGTGGGGAACTTTAACAACTCACTTACACCAATGGACAGACCATCCAGACAGAAGATTAAGAAGGACCCAGAAGCTTTAAATGACACAATAGACCAGATAGATTTAGTTGATATTTATAGGACATTCCATCCAAAAACAGCAGATTACACTTTCTTCTCAAGTGCACACAGAACATTCTCCAGGATATATCACATCTTGGGTCACAAATCAAGCCTCGGTAAATTTAAGAAAACTGAAATCATATCAAGCATCTTTTCTGACCACAACGCTATGAGATTAGAAATCAATTACAGGGAGAAAAACATAAAAAACACAAACACATGGAGGCTGAACAATATGTTACTAAATAACCAAGAGATCACTGACGAAATCAAAGAGGAAATCAAAAATTACCTAGAGAAAAATGACAATGAAAACACAACAATCCAAAACCTATGGGATGCAGCAAAAGTGATTCTAAGAGGGAAGTTCATAGTAATACAATAGTACCTCAAGAAACAAGAAAAATCTCAAATAAACAATCTAACCTTATGCCTAAAGAAAATAGAGAAAGAAGAACAAACAAAACCCAAAGTTAGTAGAAGGAAAGAAATCATAAAGATCAGAGCAGAAATAAATGAAATAGAAACAAAAAAAACAATAGCAAAGACCAATAAAACTAAAAGCTAGTTCTTTGAGAAGATAAACAAAATTGAGAAACCTTTAGCCAGACTCATCAAGAAAAAGAGGGAGAGGACTCAAATCAATAAAATTAGAAATGAAAAAGGAGAAGTTACAATGGACACCGCAGAAATACAAAGCATCATAAGAGACTACTACAAGCAACTCTATGCCAATAAAATGGACAACCTAGAAGAAACGGACAAATTCTTAGAAATGTATAACCTTCCACAATGAACCAGGAAGACATACAAAATATGAACAGACCACTCATAAGTAATGAAATTGAAACTGTGATAAAAAGTCTTCCAACAGGGGCTTTCCTGGTGGTGCAGTGGTTAAGAATCCACCTGACAATGTAGGGGACATGGGTTCGAGCCCTGGTCTGGGAAGATCCCACATGCCATGGAGCAACTAAGCCCACGTACCATAACTACTGAGCCTGCGCTCTACAGCCCATGAGCCACAACTACTGAAGCCTGCATGCCTAGAGCCCATGCTCCACAAGAGAAGCCACCGCAATGAGAAGCCCATGCACCGCAACAAAGAGTAGCCCCTGCTCACCACAACTAGAGAAAGCCCACGTGCAGCAACCAAGACCCAATGCAACCAACAATAAATAAAGTAAAAAAAAAAAAAAAAAAAATCTTCCAACAAACAAAAGTCCAGGACCAGATGGCTTCACAGGTGAATTCAATCAAACATTTAGAGGAGAGCTAACGCCATCCTTCTCAAACTCTTCCAAAAACCTGCAGAGGAAGGAACACTCTCAAACTCATTCTATGAGGCCACGATCACCCTGATACCAAAACCAGACAAAGATACTATAAAAAGAGAAAATTACAGACCAATATCACTGATGAATATAGATGCAAAAATCCTCAACAAAATACTAGCAAACAGAATCCAACAGCACATTAGGAGGATCATACACCATGATCAAGTGGAATTTATCCCAGGGATGCAAGGATTCTTCAATATATGCAAATCAGTCAATGTGATATACCATATTAACAACTTGAAGAATAAAAACCATATGATTATCTCAATAGATGCAGAAAAAGCTTCTGACAAAATTCAACAACAATTTATGATAAAAACTCTCCAGAAAGTGGGCATAGAGGGAACCTACCTCAACATAACGAAGTCCATATACAACAAGCTCACAGCAAACACCATTCTCAATGGTGAAAAACTGAAACCATTTCTTCTAAGATCAGGAACAGGTCAGGGATGTCCACTCTGGCCACTCTCAACATAGTTTTGGAAGTTATAGCCATGGCAATCAGAGAAGAAAAAGAAATAAAAGGAATCCAAATTGGAAAAGAAGAAGTAAAACTGTCACTGCAGATGACATTGTACTATACACAGAAAATCCTAAAGACACCACCAGAAAACCACTAGAGCTAATCAATGAATTTGGTAAAGTTGCAGGATACAAAATTAATGCACAGGAATCTCTTGCATTCCTATACACTAACAACAAAAGATGAGAAAGCGAAATTAAGGAAACAATCCCATTCACCATTGCAACAAAAAGAATAAGATACCTAGGAATAAACCTATCTAAGGAGGTAAAAGACCTGTACTCAGAAAACTATAAGACATTGATGAAAGAAATCAAAGATGACACAAAAAGATGGAGAGATATACCATGTTCTTGGATTGGAAGAATCAATATTGTGAAAATGACTATACTACCCAAAGCAAACTACAGATTCAATGCAATCCCTATCAAACTACCAATGGCATTTTTTACAGAACTAGAACAAAAAATCTTAAATTTGTATGGTGACACAAAAGACCTCCAATAGCTAAAGCAGTCTTGAGGGAAAAAATGGAGCTGGAGGAATCAGACTCCCTGACTTCAGACTATACTACAAAGCTACAGCAATTAAGACAATATGGTACTAGCACAAAAACAGAAATACAGATCAATGGAACAAGATAGAAAGCCCAGAGATAACCCATGCACCTATGGTCAACTAATCTATGACAAAGGAGGCAAGGATATACAACGGAGAAAAGACAGTCTCTTCAATAAGTGGTGCTGGGAAAACTGGACAGCCACATGTAAAAGAATGAAATTAGAACACTCCCTAACACCATACACAAAAATAAACTCAAAATGGATTAAAGACCTAAATGTAAGACCAGACACTATATAACTCTTAAAGGAAAACATAGGAAGAACACTCTGACACAGATCACAGCAAGATCTTTTTTGATCCACCTCTTAGAGTAATCAAAATGAAAACAAAAATAAACAAATGGCACCTAATCAAACTTACAAGCTTTTGCACAGTAATGGAAACCATAAACAAGATGAGAAGACAACCCTCACAATGGGAGAAAATATTTGCAAACGAATCAATGGACAAAGGATTAATCTCCAAAATATATAAACAGCTCACGCAGGTCAATAGTAAAAAAACAAACAATCCAATCCAAAAATGGGCAGAAGACCTAAACAGACATTTCTCCAAAGAAGACATACAGATGGCCAAGAGGCACATGAAAAGCTGCTCAACATCACTAATTATTAGAGAAATGAAAATTCAAACTACAACGAGGTATCACCTCACACTGGTTAGAATAGGCATCATCAGAAAATCTACAAACTACAAATGCTGGAGAGGGTGTGGAAAAGGGAACCCTCTTGCACTGCTGGTGGGAATGTAAATTGATACAGCCACTATTTCCTTAAAAAAACTAAAAATAGAATTACCATATGACCCAGCAATCCCACTACTGGGCATATACCCAGAGAAAACCATAATTCAAAAAGACACATTCACCCAAATGTTCATTGCAGCACTATTTACAATAGCCAGGTCATGGAAGCAACCTAAACGCCCACTGACAGACGAATAGATAAAGTAGATGTGGTACATATATACAATGGAATATTACTCAGCCATATAAAGGAACAAAATTGGGTCATTTGTAGAAACATGGATGTATCTAGAGACTGTCATACAGAATGAAGCAAGTCAGAAAGAGAAAGACAAATATTGTCTATTAATGCATACATGTGGAATCTAGAAAAATGGTACAGATGAACTGGTTTGCAAGGCAGAAATAGAGACACAGATGTAAAGAACAAACATATGGACACCAAGGGGGGACAGCGGGGGCGATGGGGGGTGTGATGAATTGGGAGATTGGGATTGACGTATATACACTAATATGTATAAAATAGATAACTAATAAGAACCTGCTTTATAAAAAAATTAAAAATTTAAAAAATAAAGTATACAATTCAATAGTTTTGAGTAAAAAAAAAAAAGAAAGAATGGAATAATTTAACTAGTTTCCTCTGCAACATTTTATTACATGAAAGGAGCACCTCCCACCCCCACATTATTTCTTTCTGAAGGCTTCTGTCATCAGAGGTCTCCTCCAAACCATTGCTAGTTCCCATTCCCTGCCCCTCAATCTTTGCCTTCATTCTTTGTGTCTTCTTTGTCATGTCAGGATCCACCTTAGCAACTGATCTATCCTCTACAAACATAAACTCTCAACAGCATTTATCTGAATCAGTCACTCAACAAGAAATACAAAAGTGGCTTGCTTCTCCTAAATAGATATTTCTTGCTGCATGATGTCTATCTGCTACTTTGTACTGACCTCAATGCTTGACTGGCCTTTGGTTTCCTATATTGCTCTCCTCTCTGCTAACAACTATTGATTTCAGTCTTCTGCTTATGCTTCAACTCTAGACAAACTGCATGGCTCAAGACCCCCTTCCAGCTAAGATTTCCAGTTTCCTAGCATTTAGCTCTACCAGCCCATTCTGGCATTTGTCCTTAAGCAAATGTTGCCAGTTTAGTACTCTTGGTCCCGACTCATCTCTGTGATTGCACAGCTCTCCCAATATTATGTTTTCAGACAGAGGTGTTGGAGTTTTGGGGACTGCAATTCACCAACCTTTGTGGAGAACATTCAGTTTCACGTGGGTTTTTCATATAAAACGATCACACACCATACACACACCCCACATACATGCAAGTACACACAATTTTCTATTTTGTGTCATTTGATAACAGTGAAATTACACCATACATTGACACAAGACACCTTCATGGTATGTTAAGTCTTCTGGGTCTCAAATGTATATCACTACCAAGTCAATTGAGACAAATTCTTAACATTTTCAGTTTTTCCAAAATATGTCCAGGAACAACTCATTTCATATCAGCCTCCTCTAAGACTACAGCCAATAAAAGGAAAAGGTTCAAAAATAGAGTATTTCTTGTAAAAATAAAACAAATTTATACAGTAGATAATTCCTTTAAAAAGGCTTATATGTCCTAATAAACTATTTAAAACACAGTATAGTACATGGTGTTTGTTAAAAATAGAGGATGTTTACATGTTGCAAATAAATCCATTTTTTGAGTTTATATTTTATGTAAACTTTTAAAATTATAAACTTTCAAAATTAAAAACTTTTCAGTGAAAGAAGTATAAGGAAATAGACAATAAAGAGCATAAAATAAGACAACAAACGTAAAATAAAATATATTGAATTATGACAATTATAAGTTGATTAAACATCATCTATTAAAATATTTCAAATAGATCAAAGCACAAAAACAAAGTATTACATCTATTTTCAAAAGTGATAGTGGCTCAAAATTTTCCCACATGTAGGAGATACTTGTCAGTTTTGGTTGTCCAGCATCCAACTCCCCTTTCAAACACAACCACAGTTTCCTTCCTTACTACCCAGTAAATAATCTAAACTTGTACAGTTGAGTACTATCTTCTGGGATTTAAATACTAAAATCATTATGCAAGGATAGGAGGAAAATATGCACCTCATTCAATTCAGTGGCAGAGCCCTGTTGGTGCTGCTACAGATCTACTCCTGGAGTTTGTGCTTCTTGCCTCTCAAGAATTCTTGGTTTCAACCCATTTTCCAACCTCGTTCTCGTGTTTTCCAACAATTCTATGAATTCCCTTATGTCTTCAACAAATTCACTTACTGCTGAAGTTCGCCAACATCAGTTTTATTTGTTTGTAAAGAAAGATTCCAATTAATGCAAATATTGATACAAGAAAGAGAACTGATAATAGAGACTTAGAGAACTGTAGGGTATTTGAAACTGCACTGTTGAGAAGGTGAAGATAAATAATGTCATACTTGTATACACATATACGTATATTTATATACAAATAAAGACAGACATGCACACACATGTACATTGTATTCCAGGATAGAAACTTTGAAGGCCTATGAGAAAATAACCAATTCAAAGTATTCACTTAGTATCACCTAGAACAATGTCTCCCTGGCACCATAAAACATTTTGAAGAGCATGAGGAATTAGAGCACCCTATGGTAGGGGGGCTGATTTCCATGAAACTGCAAAAGAATGCCAAGCTTAAAACCCCACATTACTACCTTAAAGAATGAACTGATGACCATGAAATAGTAGGAATTCAACTGATTCTGTAGTCTAGTAATACACAACTTAATTCTTTGTGTGCCTTTTGTTGGAGGCCATAAGACAATAATCACAAAGATGGGATTCTGGCTACTTAAAAGGGGAAATATGAAGGGAAGGAATGACTCACCCATCTGTCCTTGTCCTCTCCTATGAAGCACCCTCCACTG
The DNA here is from genome assembly GCF_965194805.1 of Balaenoptera borealis. NCBI lineage: Eukaryota > Metazoa > Chordata > Mammalia > Artiodactyla > Balaenopteridae > Balaenoptera > Balaenoptera borealis. Next base: position 117,974,825 of record NC_138861.1, on the reverse strand, counting down.
ACTGCCATTGCCTAAGGAAGTTCTTGTCATTCTTTGGAAGTTGCCCTTCCTTCCTGGCTTAAAAAAACCATTATTTCCTTGCCTGAGGAAGCTCCCTTAATAAGAGGTAGTTAATAAATCCTCTCGTGCCTTAGCCCATTGTTATTAGACCAGTAACCAGAACCAGACTCCAGAATGCCCCAGGGTATCATATGTAGTACTAAACTTGTATAGAAAAGACTAACAAACCAAAAAAAATGGCAAGAATTTGCTGATTTTTACTGTCAAAAGCTGTTTTTCCCAACTTTCAGGGTACATGACTAAGGAAGGCAAAGTTAAATTCAGATTGGTCTGAATTTGTCAAAATCAATGTACTTACCAGAAAATATATTTACAATGTGCCACCTGAAACTCCTACTATGGTCCTAAATTTTACTAGTAAGTTTAATGAACCTAAACCAAACACTGACACTCTAAAGGATTCTGACATGCCAAAAATCCTCAGGCATAATATAGACAAAATCCAAAGGCTTTGAGAAATTGGAAAAATAAAGTTTTGCTGCTACCATTCATGAATATGTCCTTGTTTTGTCTTTGGAAAACTGCTCAGAGACTGAGGCTGTCTTCGCCAATAACTTATTTAACACAGTTCACTGTGGGAATTATAATTTGTAATAATAATACATCACAAGCCAACAGCATATGGGATCATGTCTCTTAATAAGCCAATAAAGTATGTTATTACATACTCCAAACCAATGAGAGATTAATTACACTATTGTTCCAGGCAGAGGGGAGGTGAAAGAAATAAAGTCGAATTTAGTTGAGGTGTACATTTCTATGAGCTGGCTTTTGGAAGAGTCAGCTTAGCCAACCAAAAGCTGATGTCCAGCTGCCAGTGCAAATCAAAAGTCTCCTGTTACTAGAACACAATGTTAGTGGAATAATGGTGCCGGTGTTGGCAGGCAAGGTGGTCCGCTTTGAAGGTCATCACGCCAGGCACTGTTACACAGCTTTGCCACTATCTATGAGGAGCAGCCTTGCCAAAGCAGGAACAGATGTCCCTTCTCTTCCAGAGACTTCTGCAAGGTTTAACACTACTGCCGACCAAGAGTAGCCTGACCACACGGGAGCAAGTCTCTCAAGATCTTCAAAGAGCTATGCAGATCTGTAAAGAGTAGCCTTGCCCAGACCAAACACTCCCGGTAAAAGTTCTCACAAATTCTTGGTATTTAAAGCTTAAATATCCATGACATCACAGCTGGTCCTCCATACGTTCATACTGACAAGCACAGCAATTTTACTGACATCATCCTGACACAGCCCCCCCACACAATGTCACCCTTAGATAAGAACAACTTCACTTAAGCCACGAACAAGTAGAGCAAAACAACTTCACATAGTAATAAACAAGTGGATGTGAAGCCATAACAAACCAATAGACAACACTCCTCATTTTCTCCCTAACTTCATCCTTTAAGAGAGGTAAAAAGAAACTCCCTTTACTAAAATGTTGTGATATATATTGGTATAGCAGGCATCAGTATCTATAAGTCACACTGACTGTTCCCCCTAAGCTCATAATCATTATGAAAGACACTATAGTGAAAACAGCCTCCGCAATCTCAATGGGAATGAAAAAAAACCCTGTAGAGGCAGAGTCTAGGGCATTACACCAGAAGGAAAGTATCTGAGATGACTATAATAACTAGCAGTAATTCAAATAGTTTCATCTGCATAAATCTCTGGTGATGGTTAATTAACCACAAAGCCCTGGAGAAGGAATTATATATGCAAAATATGAAGGTTTTACCTGATTTACATGACAAAAAATACAAGTAAAAAATTTAATTTGAAAAAAAGAAAGAGAAAAATTCAATCTGAGAAAAAGGACTGATATTAACTACCACAAAGAGGAAGGTAAAAATAACAAAAAAGTGGTAAGTTGGCACTGATACTTTTTTGGCCATGGGAAAATCTGTGAATATTGGCAACCAAACGAACTTAGGTTTCAATAATTTTAAGAGACAATTTACAGAAGAGAAACTCTGAATGCCCAATAAATACATGCCTAGATGATCAATCTCACTTGTAATTAAGAAAGTGCAAGGTAAAACAAAACTGAGATGGTTTGGTACATATCAGAGAAGTCTGACAATATTAAGGTTTGTACTTTGTTTTATGTTGTAAGTTTATACAATCATATTAAAGAACTATCAATACTATCTATTAAAGCTAAAGGTAGATTTTTCCCTGATAGCTAGAAATTCTACTTCTAGGTACATAAAGAATTATATGTTGCAAAAGACATATATAAGAATGTTCATTATAATATGGACTGTATAGCCAAAAAAAATTTTTAATTATCTAAATGTCCATCAAAAGGGTAAAGATAAATTATGGTATATTCATACAATGGAATAATAAATAGTAGTTGAAATACATTAGATAGAGCTACTTTTTTTTTTTTTAACATCTTTATTGGAGTATAATTGCCTTACAATGGTGTGTTAGTTTCTGCTTTATAACAAAGTGAATCAGTTATACATACACATATGTTCCCATATCTCTTCCCTCTTGCATCTCCCTCCCTCCCACCCTCCCTATCCCACCTCTCTAGGTGGTCACAAAACACAGAGCTGATCTCCCTGTGCTATGCAGTTGCTTCCCACTAGCTATCTATTTTACGTTTGGTAGTGTAGAGCTAGCTACTTCTATCCAGATAAAATACCAAAAATATAATATGGAACAAGAGAAACATGTTAGCTAAGGATACTTAAGGTATGATTCCTTTCAGATGAGATTTAAAAACACATAAAAGAATCTATCTAGTGTTTATCAATGATAAACTTATAGGAAAATATGTGTAAATGTAGTCTCTTAGATACTAAAACTTCTAAACTAAAAGTCTCAGAAAATAGGTACAAATTTTTATGAATCTGTCAAAAGGTTTAACAATGAGAAGAACCACCCCCACTTCTAAATCTCTGGTTTCGAAATACATGGCTATAAAAAAAAATAGCACTGTATATCTGTATATATTTGTTACTAACATAAATATATACAAATACATATGTAAATATATATAAATATATGTGTGTATGTATATGTATACATATATGCATATATATTGCATTTGGGGCCCCAATCATGGAACTGAGTCATTGCTATGCCATTTTTCAGTACTATAAAACCAGGTGCTTTTAGGTATAGAAGTATCTAATAAAATTAGAACATCCCACGTTGTGTTACTACAGCATATCAGGTATTTTTTACTACACATATCAGGTATTTTTTAAGTCCACATAAGCTAACACTTACAGAGGTATAATAACTAGGGACAGTAAATCCAAGTCTAGAATGATTATTCCAGCAAGGATAAATTTACATGTTTCCTCCACGATAAAAGTGGAGAATAATCAACCTGAAAACACAGAATTGACAGGTGACCTCAAGATATGGTATCATCAAGTATCACCACAAAAATGAATGCTTCCTCAAAGCCTTCCTTGTCGTCTATGTCAGGTTAGTGTTCCTGCATCAACTAGTAGCTTCCATATTATAGTATTTATCACATTTTATTATAACCATATTAAGGGTCTATTGTTACCATTAGACCAAGCTCCAATAAGGAAAAGAGTTTTATGCATCTTGTTTACTGTTGAACTCTCAACTCCAAGACAATGGCTAGCAGGTAGCAACTGCTCAGAAATACTGTGAAATGGATGGTTATTCAAGAATTGACAGATATCAATTAAATATTCTAGTTCATGCGAAAATGTAAGGCATGTAAACACTTCATTTCCAATGAGCAAAGGAAGGCTTCTTGTATAATAATAATAGGTGACATTATAGAGTGCTTACTATTCACCAGACACTGTTTTAAGTCTCATTAAACACTCACTCACCCAAGGATCTCATATTATCTTTGTCCTCAGAAAGGTTAAGTACACCTTAGCTTCTGAAGCACATTTGGTCCACAGACATATTTTGGGGGTCTGCTCACTACACTTCAAAATTTTTGGAACGCATGAAGATGGACAAAATGGGTGAAGTTCATAATACATCGCACCACCACCACCTACTGAATTTCACTTGCCAGCTTCAGTGGGTTTTTTTGTCACCTGCCTGGTCCCTGAAAGCATTTAAATTAGTTATCCATGCCATAAACAGTAAATGTAATTATTACTTCTTTCTACTCACATGGTAATAATTTTCCAGCTTTCTGCCAGCGGGTGAGTAACTACATATAGTGTTCCCCAGTGGATTAGGACCAGAGGAGCTATCCAATTTTCTGTGTGTCCCTGAGGGGGCCAATTAAATAGTTTTAAATACGGGGGCAGGGAGTTCCAGAGGTCAGCCGGAATTGGGTGTGATAAAATTTCAGACATTTGTAAGCATGTCAAATAGATTAGTAGAGTAAAACAGCTGAAGATTTTGCTTGGAAGCTGGTAAACCTTACAGAAATAAGATATTCCTAAAGGAAAGTGAAGTTAATACTCACCAAACTGGTCTAAGAACAATAGTTTGTCATAAACGCAACGGGATGATTTTGAGTTTAGTAAGTTTTTTCCAGCAAGCTTCTGGTGACTGAGTGCAGAAAAGGAAATTACGGCAGATGTTATATCACAGTCAAAGGCAAAACCTCAGATTTTATTAATATCTGATATAGCTCATGCCATGGAAGCCAAGCAATGACCCATTCAAATCTTTATTGAAAAGAGAAAGTTTAACAACTCCAAAAATTATATAATTTCTCAAGTTTCCTTCAAATTCTTCCACCTTCCAGCAAAACCTAATAAATTTACCCACTTAACATACCCAACCTCAGATTAGGGTGGTGGAAAGACAGGAGTAAAACAACTTATCTGGAAAAATAACATTTTGCTTTACCCTGAAATCTCTCCTCTGGTTTTCTCCTGTGAGCTCATGTCACCTTTAATTTTTGACACACACCAAAGAATCTGTTACTAGACCTCTTGGACTTAGGTTTCTGCATATGTCAAGTGTGATCAGGTTCGTCAGCTAAGACCCAGGATTATCTAGACCACAGACCATCTTGAGAAAAGGTGAAAGGTCAGGAGGTTATCAGGGGGTGACTCCATTAACTAGATAAAATTTAGTCTCGGGAGCCACACATCACCCAGCTCTGGAGCAGTTGAGACTCTGGACACTAGGATACTCCCTCAATACCTTTAAAGGCATCCTAACACCTATATCTGCCTGAAAGTCCTAGACACATTTCAAGTCACAAATCAAATGCGCCTCTCTCAATAAGACCTTCATAAATGCAATTCATCACAATTTGTCTTTCTTTCTCTACTCTTTCAAGACTTCAATTTTACCCCTATTACAGCATTCACTGCCATACCTGTTGTACTAATTGTATCTCCTCAACCAGACTGTAGCTTCTGGGAGAAAAATATGAGTTCTGTATCAAGTTTCATACTGAATGAAATTGACTTCATAAAGCCATGAGTCTCTTGAATTTGGACAGGTATAGCATTTCCTACTGTTTCAGTCTGTTCTAGTTAAAAAGTTCTTCATTATAATCTGAGCCTGAGCCTAAACTAACCTCAATGTTAGAATCTGATAGCTGGCCAATGAAGAATAAGAAAACGATCTAAGTGTTCAGTTTTCCTTATTGCCTATATCTTGAAGCAGGTCCCACTATTAGCATCACTTCCATTTAATAATGGAGGTGGTTAATAAAGTGCACTGAGATAAACTGTTCATATGGGAGAGGGTTTCAAACCGGGGAGCATAATCCTCAAATTAGGAAACAAGGGAAATTGCCTCACATAAAATGCCATCACACTCAGGAAGTATATTTCATAGGAAGGAAGTTATTCAAGAGCATAGGTGAGCTCAACTAACACCTACATTTATATTTAGAACCAATCAAGAAAAGTAAACACAAATGAGAATTCTCTTAAATTGGAAGGTTCCAATATTCTAATAACTTAGAAAAAGACACTAGCTAAAAACTCTGGAATCTTTTCATTCCGAAACAGATATTCAATTTTCCCCTTGTTTATAAATTTTCAAAGTTGGAGTAGATTTACATAATGGATATGTTTTCCAAAAGAACATTTTATGAGATAAATCCATTTCTTGTTTCTAAAGATAAAACTGCATAAGCAAAGGAAAGAAAATCATGAATTCTAAGTGCTATAAAATTACAAAATGTCATTTTAAAAATGATAATGATGCATAATTAACAAAAAAGGAGCTCATTCTGAAAATAACAAGCCTTCTACCCTAACAAGGAAGTCAAATACCTAATACTTTAAACTTAGATATCTGACACGATTCAAGTCACAATTATAATGGAGAAGAGGCAACCTGGATAATGAACATGGTAACAAGTTTAATACTGTTGTTGAAATGTTATTTTTAGTTACAAGATCTCTATGTACTTATTACTTCAAGTTAAGTCTCTGCACCATACATTTATGGGTAGTAATTTTTTAAAAACTATATAGATTTAAGATGTTTAAAATCTTGAAAAATAAGGCAGCATATTTCACTAAAGTCCTTCTCCACCACCCACTCTCCCGACAAAAAAACCTCGCTTCCAGAAATGCATCTGCTAACACCTGCTAGTTTAATTTTGGTTTATCATCACTACTGAAATGTTAGCAAACGTTAAACATAAGTACCCATCCCTTTCAAATCACAAAAGTGTCAACTCTCCTCTAAATAAATCATACAACTATTCTATTGGTTTTAATGACCAGATCAGATGTACACTGCTTCCTCAATCATCTGATAGCACAAGAAACATCTGTTCCCTTTTCCAGAGAAGAATTGTTTTTTTCCTTTTCATTTTTTCTGAAGCTCATGGGCGCCCAATCACATTAAGCAGCAGAAACAGAATAGAATCTTTCTATGCTTATTTGAATCAATCAGCTGGAGGTCAATTATACAGCAGTAAAACTGACCAAGACCCAGGAGCACAGGTTGAAATTCAGCTAATAAGTTAAACCTACATCATCACTGCAATTGTCCTATGATCGTTTTGCTGGACCTTATATCATTTTATTGTAAATAACTTTTCATGTTCTAAGATGCACCTTCTCTACACAGTGGCTTTACAGTTATTTCAACTATCTCCTATTAATTTTTTATGATAATAGAACTGTACTATTCTATTTAGTCTCCATTTTGAATCCCTGACTAGCATTCAGGGAATTCTTAAATTATATTACAATTTTATTTTTTAACTTATTATCCTTTTCAACACTATTTAGAGTTAAGATTACCATTAAATGTATGTTATTAGTCACAATGTATTATTTTACATAACATTGTTCCAGTACTAAGAGTGTTTTAAACTGCTCTTAGTATAGATCCCAGAACTCTGACCTAACTTCCGCATTGAGCTACAGACCCATACATTAATTGCCTTCTGGAGAGATCTACTTAAATATCCCAAAGATAGTTGAAACTCAACATGTACAAACCACAATTTTTTGATTTTGCTTCAACTGTGATCTCTTCCCTTCTGCTGGAATCCTCAGAGTCCCCAAATAAGAAATGTGATGAGCATCCTTGACTTTTAATTTTCCTGTAATTTCTGTAGCCAATTAGATATCAAGTTTTGCGAACTACAATTTATAAATCTCTCTCAAACTTATCCTTTTATCTGTATTCCTACTAATAATACTGTGGGTTTGGTTTCCCATTATTTCTTTTCTAGATATGAATTCAAAACACACCTTCATCAAACTGTGGCCATGACTTATCTTAATCCATCTGAACCTCAGTTTCCTTATCTGTCAAATAAGAAATATTAGATTCTAATTACTGTTTTGTTTTGATTATGAAACGTAATAAGAAATATAGGTTAAGCACGTGGACAGTCTCTAGCTTATAATAAGTACTCATTAAAGCTGCATTTACAGTTATAAAATAAATAAGTCACAGGGATGTAATGTACAGCATAGGGAATACAGTCAATGATATTGCAATAACTTTTTATGGTGACAGGTGGTTACTAAACTAATCATGGTGATCAATTCATAATGTATACAAATATTGAATCACTATGTTGTACACCTGAAACTAATAAAATATTGTGTGTCAACTATACTTAAATTTTAAAAATTAAAAAACAAAAAATAAAAGAAACCAGAAAAGTGGGCATAAAAGCCATATTTGCAATAGATTTTATTGATTTACTAAGAAAAACAAAAACAAAAACAGTGCTTAAGAGTCTATGTTTGGAGGATCAGCCAAGATGACAGAGCAGAAAGACACTGAGCTCACCTCCTCTCATGAGCAAACCAAAACCACAACTACTTTTAGAACAATCATCTATGAAAAACACTGAAGCCTAGCAGAAATGATCTTCTACAACTAAAGTCATAAAGAAGGAACTACATTGGGACAGGTAGAAAGGCATGGATTCACAATACAATCAAGTCCCATAGGCTCAGGTGGGTAACCCACAAAATGGAGAATTATATTGCAGAAGTCCTCCCACAGGAGTGAGAGTTCTGAGCCCCATGTCAGGCTCACCAGCCCAGGGGTCCTGCACCAGGAAGATGAGCCCCCAGAACACTTGGCTTTGAAGGCCAGTGGGGCTTACTTCTGGGAGTCCCAACAGACTGAGAGAAATATAGGCTTCACTCTTAAAGTGCGCACACAAAATCTCATGTGCACCGGGACAAAAGCAGTAATTTGACAGCAGTCTGGGCCAGACTAACCTGCTGGTCTTGGAGAGTCTCCCGGAGAGGTAGGGGGTGGCTGTGGCTCATCCTGGGGACACAGACACTGGCAGCAGCCATATTTGGGAGCTCATTCTACTGTATGAACACTGGTGCTGGAGGCTGCCATCTTGGTTCATTAATGCCAAGACCTGGCCCCACCCAACAGCCTGCAGGCTCAAGTGCTGGGACACCTCAGGCCAAACAACTAACTGGGTGGGGACATAGCCCCACCCATCAGAAGACAGGCTGCCTAAAGATATCCTGAGCCCACAGTCACCTCTAGACATGCCTCTACATACAGCCCTGCCCACCAGAAGGCCAAGACCTAGCTCCACCCACCAGTGGGCAGGCACTAGCCCTGCTCTCCAGGAAGCCTGCATTAGCCTCTAGGACAGCCTCCCCCACCAGGGGGCAGACACCAGATGCAAGAAAACCACAATCTCTCAGTCTGCAATCCAGCCCACAAACAGCAGGACAGACTCTCACCTTGGATGAGCTGGGCCCCAGCCCTGCCCACTAGCAGGTCAACACAAGCTTTGGGAAAACACAGACACCATACCCAACTGTGTCAGGAACACAGTTCCTGAGCTCTGGGATCCCCGAGCCCTGTAACTAGACTCCAGAACCTGGCTCTGCCTGCAAGTAGTCCAGCACTAAGCCCAGGACCTGGCTTCACCCATCAGTAGGGGAACAACAGCCCCAGAATTTTCTGAACTCTGACTCCACCAACCAGTGAGCAAGCACTAGCATCGAAGCCCCCTGGAGTTCTGCAGTCAGCAGCCTCCTGAACAGATCCAGCTAACCAACAGCCAGCCAGCCAGCAAAAGGCAGAGCCTAGCAACCAACCAGGCTAAGGGCCAACCAAGCCTACCAGACCACCCACATAGTCAGCCTGCTACAACAGAAGGACCCACACAGCCCTCTTAGGGGGAATCTCTAAAGCATATAGCTTCGGTGAGGAACGAGGAGTATGCTGCAGGGATCCAAAGGACTTCTTCTACAGAGGGCAACTTCTCCAAGGTTGATAAATATAACTAACCTAACACATACACAAAAATACCAATGGCAACTTAGACAAAATGAGGCAGCAGAGGAACATGTTCCAGATGAAGGAACAAGATAAAACCCCAGAAGAACTAAGTGAAGTGGAGATAGGGAATCTACCTGAGAAAGAGTTCAGAGTAATGATTGTAAAGATGATCAATGAACTCAGGAAAAGAATGGATGCACAGAACAGAAATCAGAATTTTTCGGCAAAGAGTTAGAAAATAAAAAGAACAACCAAGTAGAGATGAGAAATACAATAAATGAAATAAAAAATACACTAGAAGAAATCAACAGTAGACTAAATGATACAGAAGAATGGATCAGTGAGCTGGAAGACAGAGTAGTGGAAATCACTGCCACTGAAAAGAAAAAATAAAAAAGAATGAAAAGAAATGAGGACAGTTTAAGATACTTCTGGGACAACATCAAGTGCACTAATATTCACATTATAGTGGTCCCAGAAGGAGAAGAGAGAGCAAAAGGGCCTGAGAACATATTTGAAAATGTAATAACTGAAAACTGCCCTAACCTGAGAAAGGAAAGAGTCACTTAAGTCCAGGAAGCACAGAGAATTCCATACATGATGAACCCAAAGAGGAACACACCAAGACACATTGTAATTCAAATGACAAAAATTAAAGATAAAGAGAGAATATTAAAATCAACAAGGGAAAAGCAACAAATAACATATAAAGGAATTCCCATAAGACTATCAGCTATTTTTCAGCAAAAACTCAGCAGGCTACAAGGGAGTGGCACGATATATTCAAAGTGATAAAAGGGAAAACCTACAATCAAGAATACTCTACAGAGCAAGGCTCTCCTTCAGATTTAATGGAGAGATCAAAAGCTTTATAGACAAGGAAAATCTAAAAGACTTCAGCACCACCAAACGAGCTGTACAACAAATGCTAAAGAAACTTCTCTAGAAGAAAAAATATAAGGTCATAACTAGGAAAATGAAAAAGCACACCGTTAAAGTAAAATATACAGTAAAGGTAGGAAATCATCCATACACAAAGCTGGTAGGGAAGTTAAAAGACGAAAGTAGTTAAATCATTTATCACTACAATAAGCAGTTAAGGGATACACAAAACAGTGAGATGTAAAATATATCAAAAACAGTAATTGTGAGGGGGGAGAGTACAAATGCAGGGTATTTAAAATGCATTTGAAACTAGGAGACGAGCAACTTAAAACAATCACACATACACACACACACACAAACTATACAAAAACCTCATGGTAACCACAAACCAAAAATCTATAATAGATATACACATAAAAAAGAAAATAACACTAAAGATAGTCATCAAATCACAAGAGAAGAGAAGAAAAAAGAAGAGAAAAAAAGACCTATAAAACCAAATCCCAAACAACAAAATGGCAACAGGAACATAAATATTGATAATTACCTTAAATATAAATGGACTAAATGCTCTAATCAAAAGACAGAGAGAGTGGCTGAATGGACACAGAAACAAGACCTGCATATATGCTGCCTACAAGAGACTCACCTCAGATGTAGAGACACACAGAATAAAAGTGAGGGGATGGAAAAGGTATTCCATGCAAACAGAAATCAAAAGAAAGTCAGAGTAGCAATACTTATATCAGACAAAAGAGACTTTAAAATAAAGACTTATACAAGAGACAAAATAGGACACTACATAATGATCAAGGGATCGACCCAGTAAGAAGATATATAACAATTGTAAACATATATGAACCCAACATAGGAGCACCTCAACATAGAAGGCAAATGTTTATGGACATAAAAGGAAAAGTTGACAGGAATGCAATAATAGTAGGGGACTTTAACATCCCACTTAGCATCAATGGACAGATCATCCAGACAGAAAATCAATAAGGAAACACTGGATGTAAATGACACATTAGAGCAAGTGGACTAACTGATATATATAGAGCATTCCATCTGAAAGCAGCACAATATACATTCTTCTCAAGTGCATGTGGAACATTCTCCAGAATAAATCACATGCTAGGCCCAAAAACAAGCCTTGGTAAATTTAAGAAAATTGAAATCATATCAAGCATCTTTTCCAAATGACAATGCTATGAGAATAGAAATCAACTACAAGAAATAAACTGTAAAAAACACAAACACATGGAGGCTAAACAATATGCTACTAAACAACCAATGGATAGCTGAAAAAAATTAAAGAGGAAATCAAAAAATTCCTAGAGACAAATAAAAATGAAAACACAAGAATCCAAAACCTTTGGGATACAGCAAAGGCAGTTTTAAGAGGCAAGTTTATAACAATACAAGCTTACCTGAGGAAATAAGAAAAATTTCTAACAACCTAAACTTACACGTAAAGGAACTAGAGAAAGAAGAACAAACAAAACCCAAAGTTAGTAGAAGGAAAGAAATCATAAAGATCAGAGCAGAAATAAATGAAATAGAGACTGAAAAAAACAAAAGCAAAGATGAATGAAATTAAAAGCTGGTTCTTTGAAAAGATAAACAAAATTGATAAACATTTAGCCAGACTCATCAAGAAAAAAAGGGAGACAGCCCAAATCAATAAAATCAGAAATGAAAAAGGAGAAGTTACAATCGACACCACAGAAATACAAAGGATCATAAGAGATTACTATGAACAACTTTTGGCCAATAAAATGGACAACCTAAAAGAAATGAACAAATTCTTAGAAAGGTACCATCTCCTAAGACTGAACCAGGAAAAAATAGAAAATATGAAGAGAACAATTACCAGTAATGAAATTGAATCAGTAATTTAAAAACTCCCAACAAACCAAAGTCCAGACCAGATGACTTCACAGGTGAATTCTACCAAACATTTAGAGAAGAGTTAACACCTTTCTCAAACTGTTCCAAAAAATTGCAGAGGAAGGAATACTTCCAAACTCATTTTATGAGGCCAGCATCACCCTGATACCAAAACCAGACAAATATATCACAAAAAAATGAAAATTACAGGCCAATATATCATTGATGAACAGAGTTGCAAAAATACAAAACAAAATATTAGCAAACTGAATCCAGCAATACATTAAAAGGATCATACATCATGATCAAGTGGAATTTATCCCAGGGATGCAAGAATGGTTCAATATCTGCAAATTAATCAATGTGATACACTACATTAACAAATTAAAGAATAAAAACCATACGATCATCTCAATAGGTGCAGAAAAAGCTTTTGACAGAATTCAGTATCTATTTATGATTAAAAACTCGCCAGAAAGTGGGCACAGAGAGAACCTACCTCAACATAATAAAGGCCATACATGACAAACCCACAGATAACATCATTCTCAATGGTGAAAAGCTGAAAGCATTTCCTCTAAGATCGGGAAGAAGACAAGGATGTACACATTCACCACTTTTAGTCAACATAGTTTTGGAAGTCCTTGCCACAGCAATCAGAGAAGAAAAGAAATAAAAAGAATCCAAACTGGAAAGGAAGAAGTAACACTGTCACTGTTTGCAGACAACATGACACTGTACATAGAAAATCCTGAAGACACTACCAGAAAACTACTAGAGCTCATCAATGTATTCAGTAAAGCCGCAGGATACAAAATCAATATACAGAAATCTGTTGCATTTCTATACACTGACAATGAACTATCAGAAAGAGAAATTAAGGAAACAATCCCATTTACTATAGCATCAAAAAGAAAAAAAATACCTGAGAATAAACCTACCTAAGGAGGTAAAAGACCTGTACTCTGAAAACTATAATACACTGATGATAGAAATCAAAGATGACACCAACAAATGGAAAGATATACCATGTTCCTGGATTGGAAGAATTAATATTGTTAAAATGACCATACCACCCAAGGCAATCTACAGATTCAACGCAATCCCTATCAAATTATCAATGGCATTTTTTCACAGAACTAGAATAAATAATTTTAAAATACATATGGAAACATAACAGACTCCAAAAGCCAAAATAATCTTGAGAAAGAAGAACAGAGCTGGAGGAATCACACTCCCTGACTTCAGACTATACTACAAAACTACAGTAATTAAAACAGTATGGTGGGACTTCCCTGGTGGCGCAGTAGTTAAGACTCCACACTCCCAACGTGGGGGGGCCGGGTTCAATCCCTGGTCAGGGAACTAGATCCCACATGCATGCCACAACTAAGGAGCCCATATGCCACAACCAAGGAGCTGGCGAGCTGCAACTAAGGAGCCTGCAAGCCACAACTGAGAAGCCCGCCAGCCGCAACTAAGACCTGGTGAAATGAAATGAAATGAAATAAATATTTTAAAAAAACAAAAAACTGTATGGTACTGGCACAAAAACATACACATCGATCAATGCAACAGAATAGAGAGCCCAGAATGAAACCCATGCACTTATGGTCTATTAATCTGTAAAAAAGGAGGGAAGAATATACAGTGGAGAAAAGACAGTTTCTTCAATAAGTGGTGCTGTGAAACTGGACAGCTACATGTAAAAGAATGAAATTAGAACATTCTCTAACACCATATACAAAAATAAACTCAAAAAGGATTAAAGATGTAAATGCAAGACCAGATACTATAAAACTCTTACAAGGAAAACATAGGCAGAACACTCTTTGACATAAATTGCAGCAATATTTTTTTCTATTTATCTCCTAAAGCAAAGGAAACAAAAGCAAAAATAAACAAATGGAACCCAATTAAACTAATTAAAAGCCAACCTACTGAATGGAAGAAGATATTTGCAAATGATATGACTAATAAGTGGTTAATAGCCAACATATATAAACAGCTCATACAACTCAACATCAAAAAAAAAAAACCCAATTAAAAAAGAAGAACTGAGTAGACATTTTTCCAAAGAGGAAATGCAGATGGCCAACAGGCACATGCAAAGATGCTCACATCACTAATCATCAGGGAAATGCAAATCAAAACCACAATGAGATATCACCTCACAGCTATCAGAATGGTTATCATCAAAAAGAACACAAATAACAAATGTTGGTGAGGATGTGGAGAAAAGGGAACTCTCCTAAACTGTTGCTGGGAGTTCAAATTGGTGGAGCCACTTTTGAGAACAATATGGAGATTTCTCAAAAACCCCAAAATAGTGCATATAACCCAGCAATTCCACTCCTCAGGTATATTTCTGAAAAAAACAGGAACACTAATTCATTATAGCAGCGTTATTTACAGTCACAAGGTATGGAAGCAACCTAAGTGTTCATCTATAGATGAATGGATATATATATATATATCTCACATATATATGTATGCATATATATATATGCGCATACACATTGGACTACTACTCAGCCATAAAAAATAATGAAATTTTGCCATTTGCAGCAACATGGATGGACTTGAAGGGCATTATGCTAAGTGAAATAAGTCAGATAGAAGAGAAAGACAAATACTACATGATATAACTTGTATGTGGAATCTAAAAATATATATATATAATAATCTAGTTCATAAAACAAAAAAGAAGCAGACTCACAGATACAGAGAACTAGTGGTTACACATGGGGAGAAGAAAGGGGGAGGGGCAATATAGGAGTAGAGGATTAAAAAAAAGAGTTATTATGGGATTATATGAAATCATGTGTGTGAAACTTCTGAAAATGTAAAGCAATATAGATTTTTAAAATCTTTCATTCAATAAAATAAGTTTAAAAAGTTAATTTTTTATAAAAGATTCAAGCATCTAGTAAAGCACTGAACAGGACATAGTCCCTGTAGCTTGCAGAACAGAGGAGACAGGTAAGAAATTAGATAATTTCAATATCGTTTTGCAAGTGCTTCAATAGGCATGGGCACATAGGAATATATAGGCAGGACATCTGACCAGGTCTTCAAAAATCTTGAAGGTTGATGGTTAAGATATAAACTGAGCAATTAGTAGGAATTAAAAGAGAGGGAAGAACTTTCAGGAGATAGAAATGACATGTGGCAACCAGTGAATGAGAAAGAAATTTATTTGTGCATCTTCAAATTTAGGAGAGTTGAAGCCCAGGGGTCATAAGAAGGAGTGGCAAAACTATTGTTGTTGATACGACTATATACCTGGAAAACCCAGAAGAATAAAGGAAGACGTTTAGACAATACAAGTATAAAATAAGATAAATACTTTAAAAATACATGCATACACATGTGTACGCACACACCCATACACAAACACACATGGTTTCCCTGTATTCTTCAAACAATTAGATAATATAAAAGTAAAATATCCCATTTATAATAAGAAAAAATGTAGAATTACTACAGAAATCCAATGACTATACAAAAAAATGGATTTATAATAATAATAATTCTAATGAATTCTTATCTACCTGAGGATATTTAAGACACCTTAAAAGACTGAATGAGATTCTATGCTCATGAAAGGGGAACCTCAGTGTTATGAACATGACAACTCTGTCTACATTCAACTTTAAATTTGATGTATAATAATCAAAATCCAATGAGCATTTTGTATATTTGATTTAATGCTGGAAAAATGTTTCTAGAATTCTTGTGAAGAAATAACTTTGGATAAGAATAGCCAGGGAATTTCTGAAAAAGTTAAGACGAAATATTTGCCCAGCCAACTATGAAAACTACTTTAAAGACAGAGCAATAAATAGAATAAATATTCAAGAGACCAAATATATTGTATTTCTATATTACTTATAATATATATAATTTTTGTTTATAGTAAATTTGGACTGTAAAATCAGTAGGAAATATTTAGTATATAATGTGGATACTTCTATTTAGTTTGCAAAATTAAATTAAACTAAAATAAAGTTATATTCTACCTCACATCTTAAATGAAAGTAATTCCAGAAGGAAGAAAGCATACATGCATTTCTTTTTATATTTGGGTGGGATAGGTACTTCTAAGAATGGCACCAAAGACAGAAAGCATAAAAAAAAGATTGATAAATTTGATTGCATAGAAACCTTCTTAAAAAAAAGAAAGGCAAACAAAGTAAGGCTGTGCTTTTTGCCACCAGTTCTGGTGAGGTATATTTGTGACTGTTTCCTTGCACTGCACAGAGTACTTGGTAAGGATATCTGGCATGCCTTAACACTGAAGGAAATCATGTCCTTCAGTTCTGGAAATTTTTCTTTAATTATGTCTTCAATTATGTTCTCCTCTTCCATTTCTTCTGTCCTTCCTTTTCAAATTCCTATGATTTTAATGTTGGATTCTCTGTATTAGTCCTCAAATTTTCTTTACTTTCTTATTTTCTATCCAGTTACCTTTTTCCTCTACTTTCCTGGGAAGTACCTCAATTTTGTCTTCCATCTCTTCATGAATTTTATAATTTTGCCATTATATTTATAATTTCCATGAAAATTTCTTTGTTTTTTAACTATTGTTTGTTGTTTTTCAGCATCTTATTATTATTTAACATATGCAATATACTCACTTTCTACCTTCATTGTGTGTTTCCTCCAAGTTACTTTTGCTTTAGCTTCTGTTTCCTTAAATATTTGATGTTCTTTTGTTATTTATTCATATCTATATATGGGACCTGAAAAAGCTATATGCATGAAAGTGACTCATCAACTGTTGGCTGTAAAATAACCTACTGGGTCATTTCAGTAAGAAAACACGGGCTTCCCTGGTGGCGCAGTGGTTGATAGTCTGCCTGCCAATGCAGGGGACACGGGTTCGAGCCCTGGTCTGGGAAGATCCCACATGCCGCGGAGCAACTGGGCCCGTGAGCCACAATTGCTGAGCCTGCGCGTCTGGAGCCTGTGCTCCACAGCGGGAGAGGCTGCAATAGTGAGAGGTCCGCGCACAGCGATGAAGAGTGGCCCCCGCTTGCCGCAGCTGGAGAAAGCCCTCGCACAGAAACGAAGACCCCACACAGCCAAAAATAAATAAATAAAAAAAAATTAAAAAAAAAAAAAGAAAACACTGACATCTTTATATCTCAGATCATTTCTATTGTGCTGTTCAGAATCCCAGAGGACACACCATAAATCTACTTCCTAGAATGAATAAGCCTACTACCTAGCATTCTGTGAAAAAGATACAGGAAGAAGACTGGGGAATCTCAATATTTATAACAAACTTTCACTTAAACCTTCTTTTCACTACAGTGCCCACTCCCAGCTGGGACTAGGTTCCCCAACAAAAAGAATAAACCTCTGGTTTTCTCTGGGGAGAAGCAGTCTCTTTGTTGCACAAAGTAGAGGAGGAAATCAGACGGTCTAACTCATTCTTAATCTGACTTCCAAATAATTCACCATATTTACCTCCACGTCAAAGGTAACTGGTATTGCCACTCTCTGAGTCTTTGGGATTCTGTAGTGTAAGCTGGGATGCTTTGGGCTTTCTCCATAGCAATCTTAAGATTTAACTTCCTCAAGTCTAAATCAGTTAACCACTCATGCATCTGCCTTTTAACTTCCAAAATATTTTTTCCTAATTATTCTAATTTTTGCAATTTTTCATCACTTAATATTTTAGGGTCTCAAAGAGAAGGAGAACCAAATGAAAACTTAATGAGTGGTTCAACATACCATCTTAAACAAGGCAGACCTAATGGTGAACACTTGAAAGACTTTAGTACTATATGATTAGTCATGTGGTTCAGAGCAAAATGAGTCAACCAATAGAGATAAACTGTCCAGCCACAAAGGGCAAAGGACAAGTCAGGAATACAGAAAGCTTTCCTTCATTATGTAACAATGAAAGGATTATATTAGTGTTAAATAGATGCCTAACTCCATACAGAAATCCTATTACCAGAGACAGAAAAGCTAAGAATTCTATTAACTGACTATTCTTAGGGGCCATGTTTATAAAATTGATCAATTAGATTCATTATGAAAGATTAGAAGAATGGCAAAAAAAATTACTTAACTATTTAAATAATATGGTAGATGATTATTAGAAAATGCTGTAGATCAGTCCTTCTCAAAATTTAATGTGCATATGAATCACATGAGGATCTTTTTAAAATGCCAATTCTCATTCAGTACATCTTAGTAGGGACCTGAAGACATTTTTAAACAAGTTCTTGGGTAATTCTGATGCTACTAGTCTACAGGCCACACTTTGAGTAGCAACATGGACACTGGATTTTTAAAAGCCCCTTAGATGATTCTAACATGAAAAAAGTTGGAAAGTCGTTAGTCTAATTCGTTTCCTTCAAATTGGCAGTATCAATAAAGCAGGGTATAACTTCATCAAACTAACTTTGTTATAGGTAAGCTGAGTCATTTAAAAAAGCAAAATTCTTCTACAACTATTCTTTTCCTCTTTAACTTCCTCTCTTTAAAAAAATCATTAATTCAGACAGAAAACATTTATTGAGTGCCCATTCAATGTTAGGTACTGCCCTCAGAGAAACAAAGAAAAATAAGACATATCAACTGAAAAGACAAGCAAGCAAATAAATTGCCATAGAAGTCCTATATTCAACAAAATGCTACTAAATTGCAGAGGTACCCCTGATTTCGTCAGGAAAGAAAGGCTTACTCTTAAGAAATAATGCCCTAAGAAAATCATGCAGAAATTCACACTGACTCCTTATCTCACTCAATCCTGCTCATTCCTTCCACCCAGGGCACATTCCTCCAGATGTGCTAACCCTCCCTATAGGGTTGAGCTGAACAATACATCTTTCTGCCACATACCATGTACACCATCCTCTGAACAAAAGAAACTTCTGTGGTTCCTAAAGAAGGTACAGACATTAGCTGAAAAAATAACTGCTATCATATAATCCATTTTACTATTCTTTGAGCCAAGCAGAGGTGAGATTAGTCACATTACCTACATGTCTTCAAACCACTCTTTAAAGCTATTAAAGACAATATTGGCCTGTAATTTTCTTTCTTTTTTTTTTTTGTGGTATCTTTGTCTGGTTTTGGTATCAGGGTGATGGTGGCCTTGTAGAATGAGATTGGGAGTGTTCCTCCCTCTGCAATTGTTTGGAAGGGTTTGAGAAGGATAGGTGTTAGCTCTTTCCTAATGTTTGACAGAATTCACCTGTGAAGCCATCTGGTCCTGGACTTTTGTTTGTTGGAAGATTTTTAATCACAGTTTCAATTTCATTACTTGTAATTGGTCTGTTCATATTTCCTATTTCTTCCTGATTCAGTCTTGGAAGGTTGTACCTTTCTAAGAATTGGTCCATTTCTTCCAGGTTGTCCATTTTATGGGCATACAGTTGCTTGTAGTAGTCTCTTAGGATCCTTTGTATTTCTGCAGTGTTAGTTGTAACTTCTGCTTTTTCATTTCTAATTGTATATGATACAGATGAACTTATTTGCAAAGCAGAAATAGAGACACAGATGTAGAGAACAAACGTACGGATACCAAGGGGGAAATGGGGGGGGATGAACTGGGAGATTGGGATTGACACATATACACTACTATGTATAAAATAGATAATTAATGAGAACCTACTGTATACCACAGGGAACTCTACTCAATGCTCTGTGGTGACCTAAATGGGAAGGAAATCCAAAAAAGAGGGGATATATATGTATATGTATAGCTGATTCACTCTGCTGTACAACAGAAACTAACACAACATTGTAAAGCAACTATATTCCAATAAAAATTAATAAAGAAAAAAGAAATAAGAGAAATGAAAAACTAAGAAGGCATACCTAAAAACCACTGTAATAGTTTTTTCTGATTATAAAAGTGATATATGTTTACAGTAGAAAATTTGGAAAATAAAATTGACCCACTAGGTCATCAAAAAAAAAAAAAAATACTGAGCTGGGTTGTGGGCACCAAGCGGTGAGCAAGATAAACATTACACCTTTGTCAGTGTCGGGGATCTCAAGGGTCCCTTCGTCTAACATTCTGTGAATGGGTGAGCTATCCTGTTGTTCAAAAGGAGCACCCGAATTTCTGAAAATTGAACACCTGGAGAAATCTACCTGGCAGACCCAATGTAAGTTGGCTCAAATTTGTCTGTGGGACTGTCTCTAATATCTTTTAATAAACATCTCCACATTAAAAAAAAAAAAAAAGACAATATAGAAAAGAAACATATAAGTACCTAGTAGGGGTGTGGTCCATTCTGGGATACCTGATCACCTGGTATCATCTTGATACTTGATTCAAGGGTGGAGGGAGAAAGATTCTAGGGCCAGTGCCTGTTGGTAATAGGTACTACTTTCTGTATTACCCCTTTTAGAGAACAGCTTTGATCTCCTTTTGATTTTAGATTACCCAAAGTAGAGGAAGATACAGAATCAGTTCTGTAGACAGCATTACATAAAAGCCCACTAAAATAATAACCATGGGATATGCACGTCAATCCATCCTTCTTGTCCAGATCCGAGAGTATGGGTTGGCCAGAATACCAAGATTTGTGCATACCACTCCATTCACGGGGAAAAACTATGAAACTACCAAGAATCATGCTGAAATTCAAAGGGAAAACAAACATTTCTGTGAAAATGTTTCCCTATAAGAAATTCAAGAGTATTTTAGAAAATGCCCTGAACTATGCAAAAAATTTTCTTCATTTGAAAAAGAATATATGTCTCTTGTGAGTATACACTATATGGTACAGAATAAAATAGAATTTTTAAATTCCCTATTAATCATATTATCCAGATATACCATACCCTTTCTCCATCACACTCTGCTATTTTGTTCCACTTTGTCTTTAATTCCTCTTTGCTGTTTTGTTTTCTCTTTTATATAATATGAAAACTATTACCTTTATTTTTTTGCTTTTAGCATAAGCAGCATTTTGAAACGAACGTATTATTGTTTTTCCTCTAACTTTTGTAACCATTTTTTATTGTGGTAAAATATATAACATAAAATTCATCATTTTAACCATTTTTATGTGCACAATTCTGCGGCATTAAGTACATTCGCGGTCTGTGCAACCATCACTGCCGTTTGTCTCTAGAGCTTTTGCATCAACCCCAATTGAAATTTTGTACCCAGTAAACGCTAACTCCCACTTTCCCCTTCCCTCCAGCCTCTGTAAACCATCATTTTACTTTTTATCTCTATGAATTTGACCACTCTAGGAACTCCATATAAATGGAATCATATAGTATTTGTCTTTTTGTGGCTGGTTTATTTTACTTAGCATAATGTCCTCAAGGTTCATACGTGTTGCAACGTGTGTGAAAACTTCCTTTCTTTTTAAGGATGATTATTATTTCATTGTATGTATATACCACACTATGTTTATCCATTCATCTAGTGACGGCACTTGGGCTGCTTCCACCTACTGCGTACTGTGAATAATGCTGCTATGAACACGGGTGTACAAATATCTGTTTTTGAGTCCCTGCTTTCACTTCTTTAGGGTATGTACCCAGAAGCAGAATTTCAGGATATGGCACCTCTATGCTTAACTTTTTGAGGAACCATCATACTGTTGCTGCTATACCATTTTACATTCCCACCAGTAATACACAAGTGTTCCAATTTCTCCAAATTCTTACCAACACTTATTTCCTGGTTTTTTGATAACAGTCATTCTAATAGGTATGAAGTAGTATCTCATCGTGATTTTGACTTGCATATCCCCCAATGAATTGGTGATGTTGAGCACCTATTCATGTTCATATTGGCCATCTGTATATCTTCATTGTAAATTGTCTATCCAAATTCTTTACTCATTTTTTAATCCAGTTGTTTCTATTGTTGTTAAGTTATAGTTCTTTTTATATTCTGGATATTAATGCCATATCAGATATATGACTAGCAAATATTTTCTCCCATTCTGTGGGTTGCCTTTTCACTATGCTGACTGTGCCCTTTGATGTACAGAAGTTTTTTGTTTCGATGAAGTCCAACTTACCTATTTCTTTCTTTTGTTGCCTGTGTTTCTGGTGTCACATCTAAGAAATGACTGTCAAACCCAGTGCCATGAAGCTTATGCCCTATGTTTTCTTCCAAGAGTTTTACAGTTTACCTCATGTTTAGGTCTTTGATCATTTTGAGTTAATTTACATATTTATATTTACTTATATTTATATTTATACTATGTAATATTTATTTATGCACCTATTTTATATCAAGCCACATAAAATAACAATAATTCTTACATGTGGAAATTGTACAGGGGTCCCATCTGTGATTACAAATGCCTTATAGTTTTAAATTAATATGAAATTAAATTTTAAAATAAGTAACCACTAGGAAATTTTTTAAAGACTCTTACATAACTCTGGCATCAATGAGAAAATGGCAAAAAACAATATGATCATTTTATAATACAAAACACAAAGAAATAGAAAGCCTGAGTAGAATTATAATCAGGACAGAAGCTAAAGTTTTTTCAAAGAACTTTGTCCATAAAATGTATCCACCTCAAAAGTTTTACAAATGAGTTCTCAAATTCTCAAGGAACAGATAAGTCTCATATATAAAATGTTTGAAAAACAGTTATTATTATTATAATGCCAAAAACTAGCAAGATATTTTTTTAAAAATGAAGCAAGCCAATCTCACTGAATGAATGCAAGTGCTAAATTCTAAATAACAGTTCAGCAAATTGAATCCAGCAGTCTCTCATAAAATAATATAATACATAGCCAATTTTATTTCAGAAATACAAGATGTACTGCATCCCTCATTCTCAGCAGTTGATCTTGTCTCTTACTTCACTCAGAAGACAAAGCTCACGCAGTGTAAAACTATGAACTTTTCTCTTTTAATATTCAGCATCTTTGCAATGTTAACCCTCCATCTGGCCTTTTAATTCCATTAGTACTTTTCCCATCATGTTATTCCCACTTCAATTTCCCACATCATCAGTGAGTCTTCTCCACTGACTCATTCCTTTACTTCTGCATCAGCAAGCTACGAGCAATAATTCTTCTCTTCACAGAATTAGTTTTCTACTCTACTCCCTTACCATATACTTATTCTGTAACCATCTGCAACTTATATTCTGTCGCACCTTTCTCCCACTTCCCTTAACATCTCCATCGACTTACTTGTACAAACAAGTAAATTCTTCTCATATTCTGCAGTCACTGACTGATCTACAAAATTAATGCTGTTGACCACCCTCCTTTGCCTGTAGTGACACACTCTTTCTTAAGTTTCCTTCTACCTCTCAGAATGCTTTTCTCATGCTTCTTTGCAAGTTCCTCTTCTCCAGTCATCCATATGAATGTGTCTGTCACTGGTCCTCTTTTCACTCATTCCTCTTTTCCTAATGGACTGATTCGTTCTTTTGACTTCGAAAAACACTACCATATTACGTTGCTATATTATTAAATAAGTTATGGAAAGTACCAAGAATATGGCCTGAGGACAAAGCAATTTCCATACATCTGTCTGCTCCATTCCTCTTATTCTTATACAATTCTTCCTTCTCTTTCTACTTTTGCTTTTCAAGTCCTTTTCTATTTTGACTCCTAGATCCAAAATTTCAGTTTTAGCTAATAGTAAAATTTTCTTAGTTAATTGGAGTGGATTCTTAGAAAAACGATTAAGTATTCAAGGCTCTTGCTACAGCTACACTAGTAGCTGCTAAGGACTCCACATTTACTCATTACCGTCCCCTTGAACTCTTCCAATCAAATCCCTGCTCATCCATTGATGTTTAAACTTCTATGATATTACACAGTCTGCCAAGCCTGCCCCTTCTTGTGGAAACTTAATTGAAAATAAAAAACTTCCAAATAATCTCCTACATTAGAATGAACAGTTAATTAGACAATCTAAAAACTACCGAGGTAGGTTATGTGATTTTGACAGCATCCACAGGTCACGTTCTAGAATTGGGATAAAATATAACTACCAAATGAATATATAAAATTATACACAAAATCCTGAATCAGATTATATATTTAATCTGAAAATTACACTAGCTTTTCCCAGAATCTCAAGGATTGGTAAACAAATTTTATTATGCGGAATTTTTTTCTTTCCTGCAAAAAAAAAAAACCTGATAATCTTTATTTATGAAAAATTGTACACTTATGGGCCAACACATTATTTTATTGAACACTTTGAAAAGCCTTAATATGGGAAAAACAGTTTTTCTTCTCTTCAAGTTTATGACCGATATAATACTGGATAAAGTCCAAAATTATTCTAAAGAAAATGAAGTTTGAGTTATCAGACTCCTTGTGTTGAGAACAAGGGGATGACTTACCTTTGAATCCATTTGCCTAGAGGTCAAAAATCCAAACCCTGACACCTGCCCCACTGCAGGCTATTATTATGCAATGTCTATTCATGCAGTCTATTCATCTAGACTGCAAGCTGACATCCCACCCAAAACTTGGAAAACTGTACGCCCAACAGATGTGTAGTATGTTTTGCCCACTAGTCCTAGAAAAATTGTTTCCCATAACGCATTTTGTATACTGTGGCGATTTCAGTGCCAGAATTGGTGGTGGCTCATTAAAATCTGTGGAAAAATCTAAAAAGTATATATTAGCCCAGCAGGCCTTTCCCTGGAATGAATATCTCAGAATAAGCACATAAATTTGGTTTGTGGTTGCTCAAATTCCTATTCTTATACCAAATACACTGTCTCCATAGAACCAGATAAAATAACCCCTATGGAATTTAAATGGTTCAAACAAGTAGCAGTGCCAGTACTACACAGAACACGAAACTTTTCTCCACATTGACAAATGTTATTAATAACGTTATAGTTAACAAAAGAATGAAAACAACAACTACTAACTAGTTTTGACACTTGGCATCCCAGAGTCATTCCTACTCTCTTCCACCTACTTTGGAAGTTGCTAAATGTTTGCCAATTGAAACTTTTAGAAAATATAACCATTTTATTAAGTAAGATACACTAGAAATAGGTGAGATTGCAGAGAAAGCCATTTTCCTAAACTCTCATATCTGCCTGATGTCGAAGACCTGACAATTGTGCCCTCCACATTACGTCCTTGTTTCCATTTGCTCTGCTGACATTCTAAAGAAGATCCTTACTGACTTGTTTACAGAATATTGCAATAATCCTGTTTTTTCTTTTCATTCTTTCTCCCACCAATCTCTACCTCACTCAATACTGTCACTGGAGTCATTTTACTACATGTTTATTTGATAACATCACTTCCTTGCAAAATACTTAGCGGCTGTCTGCTGCCCAAGAATAAAGTTTAAATTCTTTAATCTAACCTTTGGTCCTCCAAAGTAAACCTCTAAAGTTTCATTATTTCTAGAACTTATCTACTCACTTTACAAAATGGGCTTCCCTGGTGGCGCAGTGGTTGAGAATCTGCCTGCCAATGCAGGGGACACGGGTTCGAGCCCTGGTCTGGGAAGATCCCACATGCCGCGGAGCAACTAGGCCCGTGAGCCACAATTACTGAGCCTGCGCGTCTGGAGCCTGTGCTCCGCAACAAGAGAGGCCGCGATAGTGAGAGGCCCATGCACCACGATGAGGAGTGGCCCCCGCTCGCCACAACTAGAGAAAGCCCTCGCACAGAAACGAAGACCCAACACAGCCATAAATAAAGTAATTAATTAATTTTTTTAAAAAAAGGCTTTCAGGTGAACAAATGCACCCCCTTTTTTCTTTTTCTCTTTTCATTAACTTAAAAAGTTTTCCCTTTCTTCTCTACTTGGCTAAGGCCTATCTTTTAAGAATCAGCTTAAATCCATTTACCTTAATAAAACTTTCTCTAGAGTATGGTGATGTTTCCCTCAGCTGAAATAGAGCAATTATAGGCTGTATAATTTATTGAGAGTTTTTCATGGTGTCTTAACTCTCCTATTTTTCTCTTGAAATGTTATTTAAATTTTGAATTAGTATTTCACTTTTAAGATTTTTTGTGTGTGGTGATTTTCCCAGCTAGATTGCAAGGAATTTGGGGGCAGGGTTTTATGCTTCTTGTGTTCCCTCTAGCAATGAGCACATATAAAATCTGTGCCCCCAGCAACTGCTAACTTAGTTGAAAATAAAATTTACCATCCCCCTGGTTCAGGAGATTAGTTAAGAGCTAAAGATAGACAGACAGACACACACACACACACACTCCTCTAGACACATACAAATCTAAAAGCATATGCATCAGAGATTATTTTTACCATGTACAATTTCAAGTATATACAAAACTATACGATGGGATAATGAATCCCCAATAACTTGTCGTCCAGCTTCAACAATTATCAATGTACAGCCGGTCTTACATCTCTTTCTTTCCTTCATTGTTTAAAACCAAATCCCAGGCATATCAATATCAGAAATATTTCTCAAACACATTACCTATAAGATACATAATCAAGTACTAAGTCAGTTACTGGACTGGCTTTCATCAGAGCCAAGTAGGAAAGTTGCATGAAGGTAAACCAAATCACCATTTGATAGGCCAAACAGTGGTAGACACAGCTACATAAACTACTTCCTAGGTCTCAAAGAAGCTGTCCAGACACTCCAGCTGCCTTCTCTATAGGATAAACATCTATATAGCCACTTCTATGAATGGATGAACAATTGACTTCCTCTTGAATTACAGTTCATTTACTTAAATGTATCTATGTCCCAGAAGTTAAAATATCATTATTTTAAAAGATGATTATTTTTAAAACCTTTCAACTTTCTTCATTCTCATTTCTCTGTTCTGCAAAATGCATTATGAAGCTTCTCTAAATAGCAGTGATTTATACCAGTCATGCTAGTAGGCAGGAACTCAGGCTCAGGAGCTGGTCAAATGCAATTAGCTTGAGAATGTCAGACCTAAGATTTGCTAAAGTATTATATCAACAACAAAGAAAGCTGCACAGAGATTTGTAGTAATGAAATCCATAGACATGATTGCATTTCTTGTGCTGTTTTGAGATGTCAGTACCAGGAAGTGTACATTATTAAGTATAAATTCAAGATACAAATCAGAATTTATGGACTACAGATATGAAAAGTGGTTTTAAAAAAGAATTTAGGGCAAGACAATGAATTCTGAGATCTTGTAGAAAAGATGGCTATATAAAGAAGGAAAGAAAATACTAAATTAGGTGACAAATCAAAGCAGGTGACCATGCATTTTTGATGTTTAAATAATTTTTTTATTCTTTTTGTCAAGTCTCAGAATATTCCCTATTTGCCATTCATACCTGACTTTCAGATAGTCAAATTTCACACGTTTTTATGTGCATCTCTGCGTACAATCCTTTTATTATCAAAATAATACCACTGCAAGGAAAAAATATTCCAAGATCCAATAGACTGACCAAGTGATTTTTTTATTTGTTTAAATGTCATGGCAGTAAGGAGTTTACAATGGAGTTCCGGCAACCACATTCAAATTCCAGCTCTGCCACTAAATTGTGTGGCCTTGGAAAAGTCATTTAAACTTCCTCAGTCTCAACTTCCATTTCCATTAAATGATCCTCAAATTTGTCTGGGGAGCAGGGCCTTTGGAGGTTGTAGGACTCTTGCATATTATCAAGAATATATATACAGTATACTAGATATTATACTTATTTCCATTACATATACTTAGAACAGTTTTACTTCTAGGAGGGAAAAAAAAAAGACTTTGCTATATAAATGCAGGTCTTGACATCCTAAAAAATATTAAAAAACATTTTTTTAAGAAATTATAATTCTAAAATTTTCCTCTGTCCATTCAGAATTTGGGCATTCATTTTGTTACAGCTCAAAAACAAGAGCATTAAGTGACTTTTTCCTACAACTTAATGATTTTCCTTGTATCATAAAGCTAGTAAGTGGCAGAGTAAGGATTCAAATCCAGGCTGTGGGGCTCTAAGGCACCTTGACCATTACACTGTTCTTTAAGAGTCTCTGAACTAGATGGTCCCTTTTAGCATTAATATTTCAAGAACCCATTATTAGTTATTCCTAGAAATATTTACTGATAGTGTGCCAAGCATGGTACTAGGAGAGGTAGGACTACAAAGAGGAATCTGATGCCTTTCCTACCCGCTAGGGAGGTGACAGTATGGGAAGTGGAAAACAGTGTATAGAACTGAGAGCAACAAGGAGCTATAATGTTCCAGATGGATGAGGTGCACTCCTATGGGGCACTGAGGAAGGCATGATTAATGAGGGGGCGTGTGCTAGAAAAGATGATTCTTTGGAGAATGCAAGCAATTCCCAGCTGCTAGATAACAGTGGGATTAGAGAACAAAAACAGGCTTTGCGAGGGGGTAGGGGCGGCAATAAATGAGTTCAGTTTTGGAAATGTCGCTGGTGGCAACCACACATGAAACTATGGGACTTGGGATCAGAGACTCAAGCTATACTGGGGTACAGATTAAGTGGTCAATACAGTATTTTAGATGGCGGTTGAAATAAAGAGACATCATTCACTCCGGTGCTGTGGACACGGAAAAAAGGGATATGGTCTAAGGCAGAACCCTTGGAAGATAAGCACTTAAGAAATGGGCTTTAGAAAATAAACCACAAGGAGATCAAGACAGAGAAGAGAGAAAAGGTGACCCAGGAGAGAGCCATGGATGCCAAGGGAAAAGAGTTCGTCACAAAGAAGGTAGTAACAAAGGTTAGATGCCACAAAGAAGTCAAATAAATTGAGAGACAAAAAAATTATAATTTGGTAATCCGGGGTCTTGCTAGAGGACTCATCACCCAGCTTCATCAATTATCAATGCATGCCAATCTTACTTCTCCTTTTCCTCCCCTACCTGTATTATTCAGATGCAGATTTCAGATTTCAACATCAAAAATGTTTTTAGTATACATTATCAATCAGATACTTACTTGGCTAATGAATATTCAGAGCACATGTGTGAGGCATCCTGATGGTAGGAGATACAACACAAGTGGGAAAGCAAGGCACTAGCTTCTCTAAGAGCACACTCTCCTTATGAGGAAAGGCAAGAGGCAGGAGAGAGAAGGCAGAAGCAAGGGGAGGTTGTGGAGTCAGAGCAACAGGAGACTGGGACTTGTTTTGCCCTCTTGACAATTTTAACCTAGGAAATACAAGAGCTTGCTGATGAATCACTGGAAAGAGCTGGGGGGAAGGGGAGGGGGAGAGACTGAAAATAAAGAGATGGACTGATGCTGGGTCTAAAAGAGACTAAAAGGTACCAGCTCAAAAGCAGTTGTGGGACTGGGTATGAGCAGGAAAAGGAACTCCATTCTTCTGCGACTGGAGAAAAGGAAGTGATAGTAAAGGCTAATGTCACTTTATCTGTTCTTTGGAAGACCAAAATGAAGAAATCCATCATTGATAGACTCGATTTTCAACAGGAGAAATAATAAATCAACATTTTAAGAGAGATAAGAATAGGGCTTGAAAGAGTTGCTATGGGGAAATGGACTAAGACCCTGCACAGAGGCACGTAAAGGAGTCGTTCCCTTGGGGAGGCCGAGGGCCCAGCTGACGGGGCACAGTGAACACTATTATGATTATTTCACTGCAGGTACCTAAGCACAACTGCGGTTCTCTCTGGCCTAGTCTACATAACATGCTACTCTATAAGACTAAACTGCTGTAGCAGGCTGGCTGGCTGTCAAGCAGGAAACATTTTTCTCGCTAGAGAAATCTCTGTTCTCAAAGTATGTCTTTCTTGCCTATACACTACTCCCGGTTCGGGGAGGTTGAGATTCTCCCCAGTATTTCCGGACTGGATGAGATATGGAGCAATGGTGACCAAGAGGGGCCCATGCTAATGCTTTGCTCGAGTGTTTTAAAACTTGAGAAATTAAACATAAACATCTGGATTTTCCTCTTTTGTTATAAAAGTCCAGAGAGCGCTTGGTTTGTGTAAAGAATGGGTTGCAGGAGAATTAGGACCGGTTCACATTCCCTTGTTCACCACAAGCCTCACTACACCTTTCCTTGTAATGTTGATGCACATGTTTATATTTCCCTCTGCTAGAGAAGAATATTTATTAAGAATAATATTAATCTAATGTTAGGATTTCACCTATACTACAAAATACACACAAGACCATAGAAATAATCTAAGACCATAGAAATATCTTTAAAAGAATTTTAGGCCATTTATTGATGAGCAGGTGAAGGCAATTTTGGAGCTGAAAGGCCGTTCTGAGCGCCTCCTCCACTGATGACTGAAACCATCCATCCCTATTCAGCCGGTGAGTCCAAGGATATTATGAAGTTGTGAGCTGTGCTTGATGGGAGAAATCTCACCTGGACTATTGCAATAGCCTCTCAACCAAGCTCCTTGCTCAAACCCTCCTCTTAAGATCTTTCCTCCACACGGCAATATTACTCACATATGCTGTTTTACAGATGTGGAGAGCACAGCCCAAAGAAGTCAAATAACTTACCTAATTCTGCTGGATCTGAGACCAGAATGGAGGCCCTCCTATTTCTGCCAGTACTCTTCATGTTCCATCTTGTCTTTTTAAATGCTGCTTAATTCCTGAAAACAGAAAATGTGATTTTTTTTCTTGCTAAACTTGTTTATTAAAATTAAGTGCTCCTTGCATTTCACTGTATAGGAATTAAACCTCTGCAGCTGTACCCCCACACCCAAACATATACACACACCATCTCATTCGGTAGTGAACATACAATCATAGTTTCCTTCCCATGAGACATATTATGCATGAATATAGGGGAATTAGTCTTTAAAAAGATATTTCTACTTCATGAACAGGAGAGCTAAATTTGGCACAAATTAAAAAATGTTTTGAAACAAAATAGTCTTCCACCAACATTTCTTATGTCTTTCAGATACTGTTGCAATTAGGTTACTTAGCAAATCTGTATCTTATTTGGAAAAAGTGTTTAAGGGTACTGTGTAAACTTGGCCAGAACCAGTTCTAAAAATTTTTTATTCCTCTCATCTTCTGGGATCTAACACATTTCATAATGGCCCATAGATATGTGCATTCTAATTTTAAAGTATAATGGAACTGGCGAGATGAAAGCCTTGTATTAAACAACTATTCATTAACAACAGCTATACTCTACTTTGGATTACTAGGGAATGAACTGCAGGATATTCCACTGTAAATAAATTCTGAGTGGCATTTATGAAAGTATAAGAATGTGATATTTAAAATAAATAAGTAATAGGATTCTAATTTAGATTGTATGATAAAAATTTACTGTAATTTCCTGAAAGTTTTGCTGATAACCATAGCAGTCAAGTAAGATACAATAATCTAGAAAGCAGTAGATACAGTCACCTTCTGACTGAGACAATGGAGGACAGGAGTCTGTTATTTATTTAATAAGTAAACACTCAATTGCACCTACTCTGTGCCAATGTTCAAAAGCTTTACAAATATTCTATAATTGAATCCTCACAACCACCAGTGAGGAGTATGCACTATTATTACCCTCATTTTCCAAGCTGTAGAGACTAAGTAGCCCGCCCCACCATATACCTGACAAGTACTTCTCTCAGTTCAGCAAATAATATCATATTTGACTCTTTGAACATATTCAGGTGACACAGGGGAAAAACAATTTTTGAATGAGAAAACAGGACAAAGAGAAGAGAAGCAGATTTGTAAACAAGAGACTCAAATGAAGACAGTAGCAAAATGCAGGGCTATTAAAAATAGGGGTGATGTTCTGAATAAAGACCTGAAGCTGGAAGTGAACTTAAGAGTTAGTTCAGCCTCTCAGTTTTCAGATCAGATATTGTGGCCAAGAAAGATTAAGTGTTATGTTCAAACGTCCACAACTGATTAACGTCAGAGTTGGAGCACTCTCCAACTCTGACAGACACTCTCACTGGCACCAACTCTGAGCCAGGTCTGCACTGAGCACTTAGGGTAGAATCTAAACTAAGGATCCTCACCTATCAGGAAGTCACCATTAAGAGAAAGAGACCAATTGACACACAAATAATAACTGTAGTGTGAGGTGAGTACTAGTAGACCTCTGGACAAAGAGAAAGGATTAACAGTACTTGGGAAAGACAGGGAATATTCTATAGGATGAGTAATTGACTGATAAGGAAAAATGTAAAGGACAGGAAAGATTTTGCCAACCAGAGAAGAGAGAAGGCCATTAAAGGCAAAGGACTTAGCCCATAAGACAGACTTGAGTTCTGAAGCAGTGTGGCATGCCCCATGAACAACAGGTACATTAAGTGTATTCATTCAAATACGTTTTACTCAATCAACTTTTGTTGAGAGCCTACTATGTGCCAGGTAATGGCAGCTCAAAGATGACTGAAAAAAATGTTGTTGTCGTCTTCAAGTCACAGGGAATTCCCAGTCTAATCTGGGAAGCCAATTAGACTTAAGTGTAAGCAAATCAGACTAAGTACTAAGTGAGAAGTTTTAGCTTATTCTGGGGCTTCACATCTAAAGAAGTATTTCTGTCTGGAGAGGACATGTTGGTAAGAAAAGGCTTTGAGATGAAGCAACACTTGGTCTGAATCTTGAAAAATGGATAGGTGTTTTGTAGGAGTGTAAGGCAATGAAAATCTAACATAAATAATATCTTGCTGCTTATGTCAGAGGCTGTCTAACTTGATAAGACGGCAATGTTGGTCATTACCTTGTAACTGAATCCTCATGGCATCTGGATGCAAATCAATTAGATAGATGCTGAAGAGAAATAAATAACTCTAAATATATAAACCTCAAGCATAGCCTGTTGTCTCAAAAACAGCTCTAAATGACAACAGATCACATGAGGTTGCAAATTCCTTTTAAAGCACTTTCCAGTTGAAGGAATCGCAAAATAAAGTGACCATGGCTCTGGAAAATAAATAGAAATCCCTTTCTATTTTATTCTTTTACTTTACAATGTTGGGAAAGCTCAAACAAGCAGTATAGTTTCCTAAACCACACAGGCAGCTCTGTGCTGATGCCCAGACACTTGGAGCAGGGGCTTTGCCTTCATCTCTTTGGGTGGCAACTGAGAAATGGTCCATGGAAAATAAGAGGAACAGATGTGGAAATACACCAAACTGTGACCCTTAGTTTTGCAGGTTGAAGAAACCAGATCACCCCAGACCCTTGCTGCACACATGGGGAAGAGGTCAGTGGTGGGAGTGAGTAGGGACAGTGTCACAGTTTGCATAGGTTAATATGCTGGCTCAAAAGCGAGCAGGTTGGTGACTGGATCTGCAGTCAGGGATCAGTCAGCTTCTGATGGGAACTGAGTGCAGCAAAGGACACTCCTTAGCAATGTGCGTACCACCTGTTAATAGGGCCTAACCAATCCTAGACATCTCCAAGTTTGCCTTAAAAACCCAAATGATCTGTCAAACCCCACGCATGTCTGAACATAATGAGCCAGGCTGCACCAATAAATGTCCTGGGATCACAAGCATTTTTGAACCGAACATCACAGGGTAAGGAACAGAATACCAAGAATACATAAGCCATAAAAAATGAAAATGAACAGAAGGAATAAACATTTTGAAACTCACTTCATCAAGCTAATCAACCAGGGCCTAAAACCAGCAATTCCTCTGAAGCCTCTTTAAGAAGCCCACAAATCACCCCTGCTGACACAGCACAGCTGGCACGCCTCTGCTGGATGGGATCCTATAGACATCAGTTGCTCAAAGAAAATTTTTGAAAGGGGCAAGTCCAGTGGACAAAAAGCTAGACTCATCCTTTATAGCAGATCCACATTTTAAAGGTAAAACAATAAGAGTGACAGGGTCTCATATAAATGAAACTCTAGTGCTTTTATTGACCCCATGGGCTTTTCATAAGTGGTCTATCTTTTCAGCGCAGTGTAACATCACCAAAGTGACTGTTTACTTTATTGATTTGTGTTAGATATAGTTACAGATAGTAAGTGATAGATCATATCTGTAAGGCACATGAGGTCAGAAATAAACAATAGCCCTTTATCCTAAAGTTAGGTACAATATTCTATGGACCATAAGTAATTAAATTTGTTGAAAGTGAATAGATCATTTTAAGTTCTTGAGGATCTTTGCTTCAGATAGTTTTCTTTTTTTTTTAGGACAGTGGATTTAAAGCAATTAAAGATTTTTTCCAAAACACTGTAGCATAAATCTATTTGAAACATAACAGCTAAGAGAGAAAGAGAGGGGGAGGGGGAGGGAGAGAGTGAGAGAACGGGTTCTGAGGGGAAGAAAAGTGCTAATTCTAATTAACTGGGAATGGTTTGCATCTATATATAACTCATTAGCTGTATTGCATTAACAGATGACTGGTTTTCATTTGCTCAGTGATAAAAGATTTCCAGCCTCCAGAGTAAAAAACCCACATGAGATGTTCTATCTTCCCATGTGAATAATTACTCAGTGGTCAAGAAAAGACAGAGGCTTTGTCCACAAGTGGCTACCAGATTGAATCAGAA
The DNA here is from genome assembly GCF_965194805.1 of Balaenoptera borealis. Classification (NCBI taxonomy): domain Eukaryota; kingdom Metazoa; phylum Chordata; class Mammalia; order Artiodactyla; family Balaenopteridae; genus Balaenoptera; species Balaenoptera borealis. The sequence goes on along the minus strand of NC_138861.1, from coordinate 117,939,929 downwards.
TCAAGAGTTCCAGTAGACTCTGGTCTGATTTCCAGCAGAACACATTTTTGTCCTTCATTCATTCTTCATTATTTCAAAAAGTTTTGAGTGAGTAGTGAACAAAAAAGACAAAAAATCCCTTTCCTTGTATTTGGAGACTGGAGATAACCAACAAAATATATAGTATGTTCCATGTTATATATGTTACACGTTAATAAATGTTAAGGAGAATAATAAAGCAGGAACTAGGGGTAGGAAACGTGAGAGCAGGTTGCAGTTTTAGATCAGGAGAGCAGGGAATACCTTGTTTAGAGAGTGTCATCTGAGTCAAGATCTGCAAGAGGTAAGGGAGTGAACTAGGTGGATAGCTAGGAAAATAGAATTCCAGGAAAGGGAACAGCAAGGGCCAAAGGCTCTGAGGGTGGAATATGTGGTGTGTTTAGTAACACTACGGAGGGCAGTGTGGATGACTGGAGTGAGAAGAGGTGTGGCGTGGAAAAGGAAACTAGAGCGTCCTCAGGGATCTAAGTTATGGAGTGCCTGTCCGTTAACTGGACTTTTCTTTTCACTTTGATTGAGGTGGGGATCCCTTGAAAGATTTTAAGTAAAATAGTAACATAATATGGTTTACGCTTTATAACAGGATCTTTCAAGAAGACTGTTAGCCGTGCCATGGATGGTTACAACAATCAATTCCAAAAATGTTTGAATTTTTAAAATCTTCAGAGTTAACCTAAAATGAACTCCAAATTCCTCATTTTACAGTGATGAGATTAAAATATAGTGATGATGAGCGACTTTCCCAAGGTTATGCCAGTAGTTGGTGACTGAGCCAAAATTTTTCAAGCTGGAGTAGACTGGAAATAGAACTGATGAGTTCTGTAGTTTGAAACAGAGAAATGCACTGATTTATTTGGAAAGAGCCCATATGCAGAGGGCTAACTGACAAGATCTAATCACAATTTAGGTTTCTACTTGATCTGGTAATTTAATGTAATCATAGCCTAAATCTTCATTCATTATTCATATCCCAGTGAGAATGATGTCATTTAGCTTTCCCCATATTCTAGATGTTCTTAACACTTTTAGAAAAACTGGGAACTGAGGAATAGGCTTACCATGGAGTAGAAAGGACTAATTTGTCTATAGACTGGATAAAGTAGACATGACTCTAGGTTCGGTAAAAATCACCCTTGGCTAAAGAGAAAAGTATTTAGTAGGACTAAGAGCCTGTCTTAGAGAGCTGTTTCAATGAATAACCTTTGAGCACACAGACCATGACCACCTTTAGGTTATTCACATGGCTATGCACCTGAATATAACCCCTTCTGGTTCTTCAAAAGTTAGATCTAGGACAGACAGAGTTTCCATATGGAACATGGTCCTCTTTAGCCCAAAGTACGGAGTTCCTTTGGGGCACTGTTTGGTTGATTTCTACAACAAGAAGCTACATGTTCTTCAAAGATGGCATCCTTTCCTCATAGGTGGAGCTGTCATCCTCCTGCAGCCTAAGTACTGAGGCTGAGCCTTTGTACTGAGTACAAAGATCAAAATTCGATTTGGACAAATTCCCATCTGGTGGGAATCTGAGTACCTTTCATAATACAAAAAAAAAAAAAAAATGTACAGTTTTAAAACTTAAAGCACTCAAGGACCAAGTGTTACTAAAAATAAGCCCAAGAAAAATTTAAAAGCCCATACAAATTCTAAGTTAGACAAGCACTGTCAAAACCCCAGGGGTATGTCAGTCTTTTGAACACTGCCACCATAACCACATCAAGGCATGCAGTGAAGGGTTCCAATGAATCAGATTATGAAACAGACAACTGAGCATCCACACATTCTTTTGTCTCACAGTTTAAAAAGAAGAGAAAAAAAAGTGGCTAGTATTCTCACGTCTTATTAATAAGACTAATTTATCAAAACAGAGCCTATCAGAGGTAATACTGGGACAACTCAATTGATGGAAAACATGATTAAGGACTGCAGGACGGGTTATAGAAAGAAAAGGCTAGAGAAAGGAGGACCCCCAGGAGGCTACTGTCATCTAGATGCGATGCTGTGTGGAAGGTGTGAAGGGACTGATTCCAAAGTCAACATAACTACAAAGGAAAGATTGGCCTCTGCAGAGATTTCAACTGAAAAACTAATTAAAACATGGTGATTAGCTAAATCAATAGAGAGATAAATTTTTAAAAACTCTAGAACTTCACATACAGATGGCCAAAAAGCACATGAAAAGATGCTCAACATTGCTAATTATTAAAGAAATGAAAATCAAAACTACAATGAGGTATCACCTCACACTGGTCAGAATGGGCATCATCAAAAAGTCTACAAACAATAAATGCTGGAGAGGGTGTGGGGAAAACGGAACCCTCCTGCACTGCTGGTAGGAATGTACACTGGTACAGCCACTATGAAGAATAATATGGAGGTTCCTTAAAAAACTAAAAATAGAGCTACCATATGTTCCAGCAATCCCACTCCTGGGCATATATCCGGAGAAAACCATAATTCTAAAAGATACATGCACCCCAATGTTCAATGCAGCACTATTTACAACAGCCAAGACATGGAAGCACCCTAAATGTCCATCAACAGAGGAATGGATAAAGGAGATGTGGTACATATATACAGTGGAATATTACTCAGCCATAAAAAAGAATGAAATAATGCCATTTGTAGCAACATGGATGGACCTAGAGATTATCATACTAAGTGAAGTAATTCAGACAAAGAAAGACAAATATCATATGATATCACTTATATGTGGAATCTAAAAAAATGATACAAATGAACTTATTTACAAAACAGAAATAGACTCACAGACTTAGAAAACAAATTTATGGTTACAAAAGGGGAAAGGTGGTGGGGAGGGGTAAATTAGGATGTTGGGATTAACATATACATGCTGCTATATATAAAATAGATCATCAACAGGACCTACTGTATAGCACAGGGGACTCTACTCAATATTCTGTAATAACCTATACGGGAACAGAATCTGAAAAACACCTGAAACTAACACAACATTGTAAATCAACTATACTCAAATATAAAATTAAAAAAATTTTTTTAAAGTGAAAAAAAAAACTCTAGGACTTCAAATCTAGCATGTTAGAGTAGAATCACTGACAGATGTAGGCAGTTAAAAAAGGAATTTGGATTAAAGAGATGAGAGTAAAAATAGAAGCTGCCATTCATTGACCATTTCCCATGTTCTAAGCACAGCACATTCATTATCTCATTTAATCCTCTCAACAACTCTATGAGAATTGGTTTATTCATGTACTTATTCATTCATAAACAGTTGTCAAGTGCCTACTCTAGACCAGGCATTGTCCTATGTAAACATTATTATTTATATTTTTATACACAAGGAAAGTGAAATTCAGACAGGTAAGGCAACTTGTCCAAGGTACCCTAGCCAGAGCTGGAATGCAAACCAAGATTTGATGGATTCCAGTTTCCTGTTATGAGTTTTAGTTTTGGATTTGTTGAATTCAAAAGATGACAACTGACAATAAATAAATAAATAAATAGGCCAGTTGTGAGAAGACAAGGTAAAAAATAGGACTGGAGAGCCACAAAGCTAGTGGCAGTAACTGATTAAGGAAGGACCAGGACCCTAGGGATCTGTGTGTGTTTGGGGGGGGGGGGTGCATAAAAGGGAGAGGCAGTCTTATTACCCAAGCACCTTTGAGAGCACTGACCTTGGATAACAGTATGGAGGGTCTAAAGTTATAAATCCAGGTGCAACTACTGCTGGATTTTCTGGTCTCTAAGATAAGAAAGGACGTTGTAGAAGTGAGATGGCCCCTTATCACCTCTGAAATTCAAAACAGAAACTGACAGTCTCCACAATATTCAAGATATTAGTGGCACATTAAGTTACTCAGTTCTCACAGATTAGATAAGCCTGTGTTATTTATATTTTAAATTAGTACCATTCAGGGTTGAATTGTGTCCTCCCCAAAAGGTATATTGATGTCCTATACCCCAGCAGCTCTGATTGTGACCTTATTTGAAAATAAGGTCATTGCAGATGTAATTAGTTAAGATGAGGTCACATTGGAGTAGGGTGGGCCCTTCTTTCTTATAAGAAGAAGAGATGCAGAGCCACACCAGGAGATGTCATGTGATGACAGAGGCAGAGACTGAAGTGATGGACCTATAAGCCAAGGAACTCCAAGGACTGCCTGCAACACCGAAAGCAAAGAAAAAGGCATGGAGCAGACTCTTCCCCAGAGTATCCAGGAGGAGCCAATCTTACAAACACCTTGATTCAGACTTCTAGCCTCCAGAACTGTGAGAGAATCAATTTCTGTTGTTTTAAGACGCCCAGTTTTATGATACTTTGACAGTAGCCCTAGGAAACTAAAACTAAAAGTGCTTATCAAACCAAACATTTAAATCATGCTTATGATGTCCAGGAACTGTTCTAAGTACTACACAATATTAATTCATTTAAGCACCATAACAACCTAAAATGCTAAGTACTATTACCTCCATTTTACTGATGAAGAAACAGAGCCATAGTGAGTTTAGATAACTTGCCAAAGGGAGACCTGGGATCACAGCCCAGACCCGCCCCAGAGTCTCTGGACCTAACCACCATGCTCTTCTGTGTGCCATTCTCCCAAGACTTCCTATTGCCCCTGCTTTTCAGGATGCCATCGCTGGCACTCAGTCTCATTCCCAAAGCACTGGTAATCTTGAATGACAGAATCTCCAAACGATGACAAGAAGGCTCATTTATGTACTGGTATAGCATTTTAGCAAATGTTTCTCACAGGTAGTTTCACACTTAATCCTTGAAACACTCTGTGGTTGGCCTAATTATTGTCCTTATTTTACAAGTGAGGAAACTTAGGCTCCAAGAGGTTAAGAACTTAGCCTTACCTCCATAACTGGGCCTGGAAGTGTTGGACAGTAAGTGGAGGTCCTGTGACTACAAAATATCCACTCTTTCTTTTACACAGCCCTTCCTCTGTGAAACCATCTGTGACTCCATCCTCACTCCCACTCCTACCCGCCCACCCCCAAAGAATTGACTGCTTCTTTCTTTATGTTCTCATCATATTCTGCAAAGCCACAAATTTATACTACCTTCCCTGCTGCCTGGGAAAATGAGCAAGGGGACCAAACTTATTAATTATTTTGTACCTAATACCTAGCACAGAGCAAAGAGTAAGCATAAAATAGGTATTTGCTGAAGGAAGGAATGAATAAACAATCAACGGCACTGAAATGCAAAATATTCCTTCACCTTTCAATGAAAAAACAAGGTGCATGAGAGTGACTACCTGATAATAACTTTCTGTAGTACTTCCACAACAGACAGTGAAGAAAGCTTTGAAATAAACATGTTCACCACGTGTAGTATAGAAAAATGCATTACTGTGGTTTCTACAAAAAAACAGGCATCAGCAGACCTTAAATTAAATATTATATATTCAGCCTCTCCTCCTCGCCCATCTAGTCTCATTCCCTAGAAGTCCAGGTCCTTGGGAGAACTCTTTGTATTTGCTGATCATAGAATCTTTTGTTCTGTGGAGCTTGTTAATAAAGATGGGACACAGTGATTTGAATGACAATTACATAGTGATGGTAAATGTGTGTGTATGTGTGTATACTGCAGAACAGTTTTGCAGGATGAACAGAAGTTACTAACCTTTTGACTTTGGTTAACTGCTCACAACATTGTTATAAAATAAAACAGAATAAAGCAAAGCATGTGATTAACTGTATCGAAGACTGATGAGAGATTTCACCAATCTGCCCAGAAGGTGGTTTATGTATCGGAGGAGAACTGGACAGCATCCCTTTTGGTGGTTGCCAATTCTCTTCTGGAGTCATCTTTTTGCTTCATTATTATGAAAGACAGGATACTCCCTTCCTCAAGGGGCCAAAAAACAGACCCACTCCACAAGAAGCCAGGACCAGTGTGCCTTAACAAGGAAGCTGAACTAGGTTTGCCTCAGGGCAGCACACTCCCACAAGTCCCATAAACTTTCCAGGAATCCACCAGATTAGCCAAAAGAAACAATACACTGAAGTTGAAGGAAAAGAAAGAAGAAAAAATAAAAAGAATCCACATGCAACTAAACTATCTTTCCATGTAATCCCCAGCTGCCTCAAACTGGCAGTTCTAGGACAGCAAGAGTTAAGAACATAAGAGCTATCAGAAACTTCTTTTCCTTATGTGGGAACCTTGCATGTGAAGGTCCAGACCAAGTCATAGAACAATATGGAAAACACATGTATGTGTTGTTGATGGACTATAAGGATACAGTCAACCTCTTGTCAGCTTTGTCAACAGCCTAGATGACAGCTGTTTGACTTTCAATTCTTGTTTGCTTTCTCACCTCCTTTGTCAACTTATTCCATAGGCAGCCCACAGGCAAGGAAGGAAACTTGAAGTCTACATTGTAGGGCAGGCACTCATTGCAGTAAACGAAACTATTTCCATTTCCTAAGAGCTACTAGAGAAAACCATTTTAAAATGCACACAATTTAACTGTGTGACCTTGGGCAAGTCACTTAACCTCTCTGTGCTTCAGTCTCCCTATCTTGTAAAATGGGAGTAACACCTACCTCACAGAGTTGTTGTGGGGATTAATTAGATATAATGTCTATAAAGCATCTAAGGTTCTTGAAGAAGTCACTATATAAATACAAAACAGTATCTATTAAAGTTGGTTTATTTGTGAAAAAAAAATGCACACACAGAGACAGACACACACTGGCAATATAGTGTGAAAATACAATGAACCTGAATTGACAGGAGTCATTCTGTTAAATGATGATTTATTGATAGTAAAATTGGAGATCAAGGAGTTGAGCTAAGGAACAAAATGGAACGAATGTTCCACAGGAAGAGCAAGGGGGCTTGATGTTTTCTTTGAAAAATGTGGTTCTCAGAACAGCAAATCATACTAAATCTACATTTAAAAATGTTCTTCCTCTAAGTATTTTTATAAATATTCAAGTGGATAGACAGTTGTAAGTTTATCAATATATAGTGTGTACACATCTTCCCATTTGTGCAAATTAATCAAGCATGTTTGGTAATTAAAAATAATTATTTAAATTATTTTAAAAAAATAATTTGAATAACTCTACCCTCCACTTCATTCGGTAATTCAGTGAGCTCATGGTCTGCACTAAACATGAATCTCTATGCTCTCTGTCGTGCAAAGGTTTTGCCACAATAGGCCATAACAGGGCCCAGAACACAAGCTAACCACTGCATCTGGTGCTCAAATGGAGAAAAAGTCATCTGTTCCAACACTTAAGAAAGTCTGCCTGTGTTGGATTTAATGAGAAATAATACATCAGAACAAGCATGTATACATAAAACCAGGCATGTTGAATAAACTAAAAAGCCCAAGGGATTTTTACGTATAATTTTGGCAATAGGTAATTTTTAACTTCAATATTTATGGTATTATCTAATCCAGCATAAAATGTAATTGCATTATATAACTTTGTAAATATGTACCTATTATTTTAGACTGTCCATACCATTCCTCTCCTATACACATAAAATTGAGAACTAACTGCAATCAATAGTTAATAGAAATTTCTATAAGTCAATAAAACTCTTATTACTTCCTCCTCCCATAACATGTAAACCACCAATGAAGTTATTACTTTTTAGATGAGACCACATCAATAGAGGCTATTTGACAGAAAATATTACGTCTATGTGTTAGAATATCTGACATTTAAATAAATAACGATGTCACAAAGATAATGATGTCACAGAAGAATAAACAAAGACCAAAAGGAAATGGAGGAGAATGGAGCAGTTTATAATACAACTGGGAAACTGTTTTGAATTTAAGGGATGACAACAAAAAAAGTGCTATTTTTTGCATGATGATGAAGCTAAGGGCAGGAGCCCTTACATAACCATGATAAATTACTTAATTTTAGCTCTTTAAATATTACAGGCCATATATATATATAATTTATATATATTTATCTATATATGTAATTTAATTCTTTCACTCACTCTCCATCATAGACATGACAAATATTATCATAGATAGAAATTAAATAAACCTATACAAAGTAATACAGCTAGTTCATGAACTCATGTCTTCTTACTCCAAGTCTAGACCTCTTCCCATCATGAACACGGTTGCATTCCCTATAAATAAATAGTAAATACCAGCTAAAGAGTTTTGGAGAACACAGGAGTGAAATCTAAGGTAAGTTAAGGGTGAATACTGAAATAAAAGTGAAAAGTCATCTATAGAACTCTCGAGCAGAGTGGGTAAGAAAAAGAATAAAATCATTTATATATTTAATAAAAGTTTTGATTTATCTTGTTACATGAGTAATTGTTGGTATTGTATTTATCTACAGCACTTTATTGCCTTCATTTATATGTACATCCAGTCAGTTACTAATCATCATCAAGCACGTACCAGACAATGGCTGGGCACCAGGAAGGCAAAGAAGCAGTAAGCATGGATCCCAATCCTTGCCCCAGAGGAGTTCATGATGTCCTAAACTGAATGTAAGGGAACATAATAAGGTCATCATCACAAGAAAAATGAGGACTTCTTTGCCAAATGAGGATGGTCAAGCAGATGCTAAAGACAGAGCAAATGCCAAAATATGCAGACGTTTTGCCAGGGTTTGGCTTTCCTAAGTTGAAATTGGAAGAACACAAAGATATACAAATAGTGGAAAATAGCAACCATCATCAATTGCTTAAAGACAGAATTCCAAATAAATATGGCTGTGGATACCTGAGTCACGCTAATACTTTGTTATTCCTTCAGACTGATATACTTTAAGTAGTTAACATTTATTTAGACAAGATACAGAATACTGTACGAGAAAAGAACAGAAATGGAGCCCCCTCGTGGCTGTCCCCAGCTTCTCCTCTAAGGTCTTAAACAGTCAAATTCTGTTCCCAGCTGCACATCCTACTATACTAGGAAAATAGTAGCCCTACAGTTAATTGTCACCCTCCTTTAGATTGGCAGCTTAGGGACAATATATCTCATGTCTCAAATGGCTTATGAAAGTATTACTTTCAATTGGATTTCTACTAGAAATGATTTAGAAACATAATTTGATGTATCTTTTTATATATTCCATAATATTTTAGCAACCTAATGATGGTTTAGCCTCCCTTACAGTTCAGGACCCATATAAGTATCCACCTATCCTACTTCTTGATCCAATAATATTCCCGTAACTATTCCACACAGGTGCAAAATGGACTTAAAAGCTCTTCAAGAGCATGTTTTCAAATTTGAGATGAAAAATAATGTCTCCCATAAAAGGCAGATGTTCCCTTAACCCTACTTTAATCTTGTCAGGAATTTGAAGAAAAGCTAATATTTCTCCTCTTTTGCTGATTTCAACCAGTAAACAATGGATGTGTGAGCAGGCTTCACAGGGTTTACATTGGAATTATTTACTTGAACATAAAGTTCTGTAGGCAAATTGAAAAGAGGACAATAAATAAGAAAATAACCTTTGAAATAATAGAACTAAAACATTTTCAGTAGATCATCAGGTCCTCCAAAGCAGAGGAATTATTCCCCCAAAACACGGTTGCTTGGGCTACTATAAAATTTACCTAATGAAAGATGCATTTCGGCTTCCTAAGGACTATTACCCTTCTGTGTTCCTAACCCTATACGTAGAAATTGCTCCCTTACTAGTAACGTGAGTCTTATTCTTTGTATACTTAAACTTATGAATAAATACACTATTTAAAATCTTCAGTGGCAGTCCTTCTCCAGATCAGGATGATATGTGCCACAATGATCTCATCACAACGTGGGACAGAAAACGGCTATTGAGGTCATCCTAGCAACAACAACCTCTGTTGAAGCAGAAGCACATATTATCTGATAAAATAAGGCAACTCAGCTATTCTTTCAGCTCAGCATGCCTTTTCATCTGCTGTTGTCATCATAAAATTCCCAAGTGTTGGGTTTCCAGTCACAGATGCCTCTTTCAGATGAAGCAGGCTCATGCAATTGTCTGCTCTAGAAGAAGCCACTACCAATCATGCACTCCTTCATACTGAGCTCAAAGTCATTCTGAATATGATTCTCTGTCCTCCTCTGGAGTACAGGTGTGGTCCATGAAGAACATTACCCAAATATGATTTATTTCCATACAAGACTTATTTCCACATAATATTTATTTAACTATTTATTTGGGAAGAATTATTTCCCAAATATGATTTTGGAAAACCAACTCAAGACGTCTAATTAGACTGGGTTGAAGATGAATAAAATACTGGAGGTTATGGCTCTAAATGTTTGCTTTCAAAGTGAACAAACTCATTAAAAGAACTTGCATTTTGCAGAAATTTTGTAAAACATATGAGAAGCAGAATATTAAGAAAAATACACATTTGTGTGAAAACAATTATTCAATCTGGTAATCAAAATCATACTTCCAGTAGAGAAGATTAAAAAGGAAAGTGTCAGAATAAAATTTATGACACCACTTTTTGTATATATCCTAAACTGGATCCAATGTAAAGTGGAAAATTATGCAGAAAACTTAAAATCAATAATATAATGAAAGGCAGTGTGCTGTCCTAAATACAGAGTAATTTAAAGCTGGAAAGAACTTCAGAAATAATCTAAGCATGCTGCTCGTTTTTTCAAAAAGAAACTGAAGCCCAGCGCAATTAAAATTTTGCCTACGGTTATACAACTAGTTAAGGAGAGAACCAAGACAAGGTTCTCACGCCTCTCAGTGTAGTACTTTCTTCCCACTTTCACTTAAAATAAATGACAGCAGAAGATAAGCCTTTAACTTTAAATAGGATAAGGATTGTGTGTACCTAGGGACCAGTTCTTCTCTGATAGTTTCCTATGTGCCTCTATCCCAGCTCAGCTCAGCCAAACATGAGGAAGAAGAAACAGATTACAGAAGCAAAGGAGGGTCGTCTCCTTCTGCAGAATTGTGCCTGTAAACTCAAGGAAGGAGAGCAGTAGCAACCATCTTAGATGGCAGCAGTGACACGGGGGAATGGCGGGGCGGTGGCGCAAAACAGGTGTTGTCTTTCCTTAAGTACAATAGTAATTCAACTTAATTGATTCAAATTGTATGTATTAAATGCTTGGTGACTGCAGCACTACTCTCTCTCTTAAAAAGAAGAGTAAAGAAAAGCTTTATATATTAAGACAAAAGGAAAGTACCATAAGCAAACAAAGCATGACTATGACTGAGCTGCACTCTAGCAAACTGAAAATCATGCATTGAAGCCAAGCATGGAAAATGGGCAGAGATAGCTACAGGAAGGCCATTTGCATATTTTTAAGGCTGCCTGCTATATTTCAGGAGTTGTCACCTGGAATGCAAGGCAGCCAAATTATGTCAAAAAATTCCCCATGGAGAGCAGCAGTGAACTCTTCCTAGCTCAACAGCCTCCTTGAGCCCCACGGTGAGGTTATATGTACAAGTGCAGCTGCAGCTGAGAAAGACCAATCAGAGGGCGGTACAGATGGCTCTCCCTATGGAGTTGTATCTTTTAGACCATACTTTACCTGCAGGCCATACTGTACACAAGGAGAAGAAGGAAGAGGGAAGAGTGGCATCCGTGCAGCCCACAGTGCCGACACTGTACTGGCCTGTATAAAGTAGAGGAATGTATCTTCCAACATTGTGTTTTATATCTTACACAAAAAGGAAGAAAGATTGTGCTGTTCATGATCAGCAAAACCATGGGACTCATCAAAGGAACCAGAGGCAGAATCTTATCAAAAGTACTGTAGGCACAATAAAATCACAGCAAAAAAAAATTAAGTTAAAATAAAGATTCAATCAACAGTTCAGACACATTTGTTTTTAAACTTGCAGATGCTGAACTTTATATTGTGGCTCATGACACTGGCATCAACCAGAACATTATCACTTTTGTTATTATTGTTGTATTTTTTTAATTTTAAAGTGCTTGAAAATTCTAAAACTAATTGTAGGCCATGAGCTAAATATTTTATAGAAAATCTGCAATATTTTTTCCCATCCTTTTGCGTGCCATATAGCCATTCTTGTGAATTTCCCCAAGATATTTTTGCTTCTTAGTATGCCTTGATATTTCAACTACTGGCAAAGATGCAATAAGAATCAGACTGCACTGTCAGTTTGTGTTATGTTAAGACTGAGGGTAATAGTGAACTATTTTAGTTTTTGTTTTTTCCTATCTAGAGTTTTCCTTTTGGGAACCACTCCCCTCTCATCTGGTACACATGCCAATCACATTGTCCTACCTCCCCTACCAGTGGGGTAGGTATGATATCCCAGTGGGCCTGCCAGAACATCACATCTCATTTAGACAGTAATTATGCCAGAAGTGGGCACAAGACCTAACAGAGTTAGTCAATATCCTTTTGAAGTTTTTATATGAACAGCAACAGGAAAAAATATCCCTTTCTTATCTTCAAGGACCTTGAGCATAAAGAACCCTGTTAGCCTAGAGCTTACAGGGTCATCTTTGCTACAGCACGTCACAGGGCTGTATTCCTTCTGAAAGCTCTAAGAGACAATCCATTCTGTGTGCTCTACTCAAATCCAGAGACTTAAACGTAAATCTCATTTTAAAATATCTTCAAAGAAACACTAAGAATAATGTTTGACCAAATATCTGGATACCACTGCCAGACAAACTGACACACAAAATTAACCATCACAAATGGAAAGGAGGAAATTGGCACATTAACTTTAATAGGAAGTAAGGACAAGAAAGAGTCGTTTTTAAGATGGGAGAACTCAAAGCATATTTACATTCTGAAAGGATATATCAAGTAGAGGTAAAAAATAATTTGTTTGAGAGAGAGAGACAATATTTAATATCCTCGAGTAGATAAAAAGGATGGAATCTGATGCACAAGGAAAAGAACTGACCTTCACAAGGATCATGGACAGTTCTTTTTGGTATCAGGAGGGAAAGCAGAGACATTGCGGAGTGGGTATGATGCATGCACGTTAAGTTTTTATGGTGATGGAAATCTGTGGAAATTCCCTTTCAATTACTCTAATTTTCTTAGTAAAATAAGAAGTTAGGTAATCAGCTGAGAGAAAGGATAAAGGAGAGGATTTGGAGGTTTGAGGAAAGAGAAGGAAGTATAACCAGAAAAGAGAGAAAAATGAATGACTTAGACAATATAGTAGGAGTGCTTGGTGGTATCCCACTTTCAAATAGTGGTCATGAATTTAAAGTGATACCAATTGGTATACAGTTTTGTGGGTTTTTTCTAGCAGAATTTAGCAGGACGGGCATAGGCATAGAAAACAGAGACAGATTTAACCAGAGCGGTGGTTTAGCCAACTAAGCATGACAAAGGAGGACAGGGCAAAAGAATGGAAGGTGTATGCAAGGAACTGATTGAAATGATTGCCCACAGAATCTGAGTTGTATAATGACATACAATGATGTAAGTGAAGATAAGACAAGGTGAGGGATAATGAAAAGCTGACATTATCAATTGAATGAAAATTTCCATGTGATAGCAAAGTTGTTGAACTCAGTTTACTAGAAGGAATGAGCTAGGAATATAGGAGGAAGCAGTGTGAGAGTGAGATCAATGAAATCAAGGTTATGAATTGATTAAAGCTACTGGTAATTACAAGGTGAAGAGCATGGCAATAAGACGGTGCCTGTGGTAAGGTACAAGACAAAAGTCATTGAAAGAAAAAACTTTAAGGAAGTGGGGCGGAGGGGGGAGTCAAGAGGTCGGAATGTGATGCTGATATCACCAAGAATTCTGACAACGTTAATGCCCTCCAAAGTTCACCAGGAACATACTTGTATTTAAACAAGTCAGAGTGCTCACTCATTGCAGCAAGAGAGAATACAAACCATGGGGAATCATGGAATATCTCAGTAAAAGGGTGTCAGCAAAGACCAATGATAGTATTTGGACTTTGGTGGAGGGATTGAGAAAGGATCTAAGGAAGCTGGTGTCACTCCATACTGGATGGTGTCAGAAACTGGGAATAATTCTGTAACTGAGTACCTCAATAAATCTTTCTGGGGAGGGCAAACTAAAGCAAGGCTAAAGCTATAACTGGTAAAAAGGTAGCAACTACTCCTTTTGGCTAAGAGAGAAAGATACTTGGTATTTTAAACAAAGTTATGAAGTAGTCTTATTTTCTCTCTTTTTATCATAGTCTCAGAGGGTGAGGTTGATCTTCTGTGAGACTGTTTATTATCCAACAAAAAAGTAACATGGCAGATGGTAACTAGACTTATTGTGGTGATCGCTTCATAATGCATAAAAATGCTGAATCACCATGTTGTACATCTGAAACTAATATAATATTGTATGTTAATTATAATTCAATAAAAAAGTAACATAGACTAGCTTCCAGTTGTCAGGGGATGTTCTTTGCTTGGTTTAAAAATTACTTTCTCAACAAGAACAATGTTAAGAGAGTGTCGGTAAAATCTTTAAGGAATAAGAGGAAGGGACCTGGGAGGGTAAATGACTGCAAATAGGTATAGGGGAGGTAGAATCTGATAACATGAGACACAAAGATGTATGTTTTTTTCTTTCTTTAAATAGGAGGTTGGGAGGATTGACTGGAAGCAGCAACAAGAAGTAAGGATGGTACTTCTTCCATCTCTAGGCCCAATAATAAGAAGGAAACCAGTCACGATGTAAGAGGGCTACAGAAGAAGCAATGTCATCAAGGGGACACTTGGTTTTAGTTATAGCAGAAGATAAAGAGAATATTCACAGAAGAAAATAAGGATATGTGCACAATGCAAAGGTTTCAGAAGATGGAGTAGAACGTAGGGTTAGAAAATGGGATGTACACAACCATATGAGGGATAACCTGGTCCTACAGCAGATAACGGTTGTGAAGCTGTGAGTGTTAAGGGGAAGGAGGGAGGGATGGAGAAATTTACCAGAATTACTCAAAACTCTGGGCTCTCACTTGAATCATGGCATCGGAGGCCTGGAGTTCTACACTGGGGCAATCTTCATCATTGCACAAGTACTATCAAAACTCTTGCTAAGGACTGACCTACAAAGGGATACTCTTACCCTGAAAATGTAGGCTGTCCTTCAAACTAGAAAGTGTTATTTGTTGCTAGTTCACTGAAATGTTTTTATTACTTGAGTTTATTTTAATGACTCATAAAAGCCAAGGAAGTTGCTCAGTTAATCCGATGTATTATATTACATTTATTTTTGGAAAAGTCTCTGGATGGCTCTTAGAATTTTCTTCTTATTCTTTACTGAGTAATTAAATAATTGTAGACTTCATTTGCTTGTTCTTTGGGTATCTTAGTATTTGCTTCAATTATGCAGTCATTTAACTTAGCTGTTCAATCTTTAAAATAGGTATTACTTGACTACCATAGGCAAAACACTATGCTGAGGACTCTGTTTACTTATTCCATTTATTTAGCCATGAATTTTGATGTATTACTAGGAAGTAGAATAGCACTGTGTTTAAGAATGGGGGCCCCGAGTCAAATTGTGTGGACCTGAACCCCAGTTACACTGCTGATAATTAGGTGACCTTGTGTAAGCACTCTTAGTTTCAATCTTTGCATCTGTAAAATGGAGTTAATAATAGTACCTAGCTCATAGGTTGTGAGATGATTAAATAAGATAATATATGTAAAGTATTCAGCACAGTAACGTCTTGGCTTCTAGATAATATACCTCACTGTATTACTTGCCATGGTTATTGTAGTTATTGTTGCTGATTTCATTATTATTATTTTATCATGGTATAGTGAGAAAAGTCCTTGATCTGTATTTGTATGGCAGCTGGGAAAGCTATTTAATGTCTCTGAGATTTCTTTATCTGTAAAATGTATACCATAGCACTAATTTCAACAGGACCATGAGAGGATTAAATATGATGGTAAATATGCAAATGGCTAACATAAAGTAGGCATATCGTAAGTGTTAGTTTCCTTCCTTCTCATCTGCCACTATCAATGTGAAACCTAGATATATTTCCAAAGATAGCACTCTCCTTTACTGGTTGCTTAGTCTTCAGAGCACAGTACCTAGTACAGACAAGTATCTGATGAAGCTTTTATGCATCCAAGAGACAAGTATCACTGAGCAGAGAGGAATGGAGGGTCACTTCCTTTTGAAATAAGGACTTCTATAAGCACCAATCTTCCTTTAGCGTTAAAAATGTCTCCTAGTACATAGAAGCAGAGAAGTATGACCCACGGTAAGTACTGGAGTTTTACATAAAGTAATCTGGTTTGCCCTGCTAGAGGCAGAAGAGAATGAATATTTTTCTGAGAGAGAGTACAAAATTTCCAAAGCATCACTGAATGACTTCTGCCTGAAACGACATAACTTTCCATCCATTTATTCTCTTACTTCAACCAGTTGAGCAACTTTCTCCCAATTTCCAACCAGCCCTGTGACATTACCTTCCCTGAATGGCACTCTCAGATTCAAGGAAGTATCATGATTCCCTGTGTCATTCAAGTAAAAGCAAAATAGATGAGAGACTTCTAAGTGCTCACATTCTAAGTCATGACATTCAAGAAAATAATCATGTCTAAAAACATTGCCTGAATGACTAATGTGGCAGGGTACTGTGCTGGCTACTGGGCACACAGCAATGAATAGGTTATAGACAAGGAGGTAGTGATGATAAAGGAGATGAACTAATCAAGATACAATTAGGAGCAAATACTATATCAAACCTGTATGTGAGGATATGAAGGAGAAGAAAGATTCTAGGATAATTTCTAGATTTCTGGCTTGGATGACAGGGTAGGTAGTGATATGATTCACTGACAGGAAACAAAATGAACAGACGTTTCGTTTTTGTTCTTTTTTTTCCTTTGAAGGAGACAAAAATGGAGAGATAATATATTTGCTTTGGTATTACTGAATATACAACTCTAGAACTCAGGGGAAAAGACTGGAGCTGTAATTACTGAGCTAAGTCAACATACACACAGGAGATAGAGCAATGGGAATAGATGAGAGCAGCCAGCCGGGGAGACTGTGTCCCTCCCTGCTTCTTCCTTGCCACCCACAGTTATGTAAAGTGGTAACATTAAGACAGAGAGTCATCTTCAAACATTTCTCCCTGTCCATAGTACTTCACGCTCATTAATGTAACCTGTATGGTTGCCAAGAATAAAATGGTCTTTTGAGCACTCTCTTATCCCATCTCTGTGCATTATTTCTCTCATTTTCTCTAGTTAATGAATGGGAGTATCATTCAATACTACATACCATGTACTTGATAAGTAGTATTTTAAGGCCTAAATTGATTGACTTCTGATACGGGAAGATATTTCCTCAACACTTCTGAAGAGTCTTCCTCAGCACATCCAAAATTCCCAACAGTGGTAGATCAGTGGACCAATCCAGCAGAAAGTCAAACTAAGAAGGAACTAGGTCAAAAGTTTAGTACTATTCCTTCTGGGCAGAAGGATTATGAGTGATATTTTCCCCTGGATTTTTTTTCTACGTTTCTCTATTAAAAAAAAAAAACAACACTCATAATAAATATGCATTGCTTTAATAATCAGGAAAAAAATTTTTAATGAAGTCAGTCTGGCAAAATCTTCCAGATCAGCCAGAGACTCTGGCATAGTCAATTGAAAAGGGGTTTCATGAAAATCACAGTGGGATATGCTCAGCACAGAATTACTGGATGGATGAAGAAGACTAAAGCAGGGAACGTCATCAACTAGCAAGTACTCTCAAGGTCCTGTTTTTGTTTTATGAAAAATGGTCCAGACCTCCCAGAAGAGCCTGTAACAAACATAACGTTCAAAATAGGAATTATTCATCTAATGATTTCTGCAGGCAGCAAAAATGAGTCTATCAACTCAGAAGTAATTTTCTGGAAGGCAAGTTAAATTTATGACATTATGTCACTTTCATAAGCCAGGAACTTTGAATCTATCTAGAAGAGACAAGCTAAGGACCACTTTGCATCCAGAAGAAACTAAAGGGCAGTGCCAATGTCCTTCCAAATAGAAAGAGCTCTTTATTTTTGTTTTTAAGCACATATAGTCACATTACATTATGGAAATGGAATGGTTTGATGATAGTTGTTTAGACCAGTCTGTCATGCATTACCTATGGTGAAAGGCAAAAGCAAAAAGAGCTACTATTTCTATGGGCTTTCTCAGAATTATTAGAATAAAAATCATTGCCCTTTTGTTCAAGCTTTTTTCTTTCTTTTGAGACACAGCAAAACATCAATTTTCAAGTTAAAATGAAGTGTGACACTTCAATGAAAAGAAAGCTATGGAAGCCAAATACTGAACTTATAGTGCACAGTGGAGTAAGCAGCCTACAGATGGAAGGAAAATAATAAACTTTTTTGCCTATATTTGCCAAAATGAAAAGAAAATCAAAGCCATCAAGCACTTATATACCATGTCTAGCATTTAATACAATATTTGCACATAGCAATAAAATAAGTAAAACTATAATTTGGTGTACCTCTAAGGATTATGTAAAACAGTGCATTTCCATCCCCTCATTAGATGGCCTAATCCACCAGCATCTGCCATCACATAAACCAGGATGTGGCTTTGTTTTGACCACCAACAAGCTCTAACAAGTGTCTTCCGCTCCTGGGAAGATTCTATTCAAATATCAGATATGGTTGGTGAAAACTAGCTATTATAAAGAAAAGTGGGTTGATTTTTCTCTATGAAGAGATCCATCATAAATGCTAAAATGTATCTTGATTCTTTTCATGTATGGGGAATGAATTATAATTAAAGAAGCATTCCTTTCCTCAAACACATTTCTTCACACTTCTTCAGCTGCATTACGAGAACAGTATGGCACTGTCCTCAGAAATCTCTGTGGACCCACCATGTCCAGTCTTACATTTTTGTCCCTACTTGTTTATTTAGCCACAAATTTATCCAGAGGCCTATGTGCTACTCCTTCTCTTTCCAAGATGTACTTACAAGCTTATTTGGAATAATTTCAAGCTCTGATAAGGGCAGTTAAATTTAAGTGGAAAAGTTTGGGGAAGCCTGGAAGAGGAAATCATGAAAGAAGATTAGAAGCTATTTTCAGGAAGAGGTTGCTTGAAAAAAGTTGAATAGAGATACTCACATTGTGTGTACTAAATGCCACTGAATTGTGTGTTTTAACAGCTAAAATGGTAAATTTTATGTTATGTGGATTTTACAACAGCAAAAACGGCCCAAGTAAAAGGAAAAAAAAGTCTTTTACCACAGACTCATAGCACTTCAGAATTATAAATAACTTTAAATGTTGTCTAGGCAAATTTTCTTAAGCTGCTGGCAGCAACCATTGTGTAAGTCATGAAGTCAATTTACATGAGACCAGCATTTTTTAACAAAATAATAGAAGAGAGAACGTCTGAGTGTGTGTCACATATAGTAAGGGCAAGTATAGTTTAATGAAACCATGCTTCAGTTCTGTATGTGTGCGTGTGTTTATGTACTGAGCTGTGATGTGAAATATATTTCTCACCACATGTTATAGTTTAAAAAGTTAGAGGTATCTTGTCTGGGCCAATTTTTCATCTTAAGCAATATACCCTCCTCGAAACTTCTGACTCTTACATTAAAAAGGCAAAGGTAGAAGATTCTAAATTTAACAGTGGTAAATACGCAAATGATAGTAGACCTAACTAATAAAATCAGATATAGTCAAATACCAAGATCATAGGCATGTCCAATTTTGAAACAACTCAAGCATAAAACTGTAATACTGATGTTGACTAGTAAATAGCCTTTGTGATTTGTCATTTACAAAAATGACTCAGGATGTGACCCTGAAAACTGCAGGACGAGTCACTTCCATGCCAAGGAACACAGCAGGATACAAATGAAGTAATAAGCCTTTTGAACATTTAAGAAAGCAAAACCTTATAGGGAAAAGGCAATTGGCATTCTGCAGAAACTATTTCCAATTAAACTGTAAGTATGTGACAAATATGGAGTTTAAGAAAGTAAAAACGGGGGCTTCCCTGGTGGCGCAGTGGTTGAGAATCTGCCTGCCAATGCAGGGGACACGGGTTCGAGCCTTGGTCTGGGAAGATCCCACGTGCCGCGGAGCAATTAGGCCCGTGAGCCACAACTACTGAGCCTGCGTGTCTGGAGCCTGTGCTCCGCCACAAGAGAGGCCGCGATAGTGAGAGGCCCGCGCACCGCGATGAAGAGTGGCCTCCGCTTGCCGCAACTAGAGAAAGCCCTCGCACAGAAACGAAGACCCAACACAGCCAAAACTAAAAAAAAAAAAAAAAAGAAAAAAAAGAAAGTAAAAACGTAGTAGGACAATATAAAGCCACTAGAAGTGATTTTCTTATTTATATGCAATCCTAACAAAAACTATACGGAAAATTTCTGTCTCTATAGAACTGGAAAACAAAACTATTTGCCCTAGTGAAATAACTAGAAGGAAAATAAGAATAGGATAATATATGTACTTCTTTGCATAGAGAATTGTAGTGAATTTCTTCTAACAATCTTAGGTAAAATTTTAAAAGATAATAAACAAAAAAGAAGGAGAAAGAAAAGTCACTGATAATTTCCATATTTACACATGGTACTTAGCTCTTTTAGATAATGAAATAGCCACTGAGTAGCTCATGTGAGTACAGGAATGCATCGAGCAGCCACAGATGACACTGAGAGTGGCCAAGATGATAAATTTCACGGAAAATGGCTAAATTCTACTTTAAATGATTATAGGATCTAACTTCTTAGCTATGTTCCCTGTGAAAAAATACAGTAAATAATTTCATTTATTTCCCTGAAATAATCTATAGGAAAAGTCTTGCAGACAAAATAATTCACAAATGGTTGGAAATCATCAGCTCAGATACTGTAAAACTAACAAAAAGCATTCTACCTTTGTGCAAAATCATGGTGAATATAAATCTAGACTAATGTATTGCAGTTCTGGCCACAGGGATCTAAGAAGTATATAATGGAGTTCGAGAAAACCTAAGGAGTTAGACTTTTTAAAACTAATTAAAATTTGATATAATCTTAACAAATATTTTTAAAAAATGGATCAAGTATGGTAAGTGTTATCTTCATCTCCAGTACCACCAAATATTGAGTAAGGGTGAGCCTATCCAGCGAAAATCAAAGTTATCTTAACCTCAAATTCCTAGTGGTTTGTTATACTAAACGAGGACATCTCAGTCGACAATGAGGTCTTTGTTCTGCAAAATCCACCTTTTTACAGATAAGATGTATCAACACACATGGCCCTTCTTCCTGATCTCCTGAGACCCACTAGGCACTCCTGGCAGAGAAAACAGGGACCTTATTCCTGGTCTAAGTCACTCATCAATGAGTGTCAGATGTTTTCCTGGAAGATATGACAAAGGAGAAAATGCAACACATCCTAAAATGGTATTTACCCTACACACAGTGGGGTACCAATAAGAACTTCCTGACAATCTTGACTTAAAATTTTCTGCTTCCAGAAATGCTAAAAATAAAAACCCAAAACCAAAGACACTTATGCAAGATAACCTCTTCTCATGTACCAAAAATAATTTCTAGGCAGCACTCATAAACATTCCACAACTTCTCTCAAAGGAGGTTTTACCATGGCTTAAGAAGCTCTGCAATACATACATTCAGACAAACTGTATTTGAAAGCAGCTGAGAAGTCACCATTTCCTCTGCTCTGAAAAGAACTTGGGGGAAAAGGGAAACACTATCACCTTCTGAACACTAAACTGATAAAATATTTTTAAATGACAAAACTGGCTACCTAAAGAAGTAACCAAAGTGACATAGTGAGTAATTGAGGGATCTAGATCACTCAAAATTCCAATTCATGTAATTTAGAGATGCAAAGTTGAAGTGTGATCATAACTGGAAAAGGTGAAATCTAAACTATTACCCTCACTCTAAAGAACAAATATAATTTCTATAATCTAATTTAAATCTAGTTTATGGAAAAACTATTTTATAAGAGAATAATAACCAACATGGAGTCTATTTAAAAGGAAAAAGACCAAATCATGTTGAATGTTTTTCTAGGAAAATCTAACTGGTAAGATATTTGCAACTGGCTATGATGGATAAACAGTCCCCCGACTTACCCTCCAGCTATAAACAAGCTATAAAACTGAACAAAATACATGAAAGGAAAAAAACCCTTGTTCTCATTAGAGGACAGCACAGGACTGAGATACTGAAATGATCAAGTTAATTTATAAGTCACTTAATTGCTTGCCAGAGCAAAGCCCAACACTCTTCAAAGAAAGATTAAGAAGATCTGGACACTTAATAATGCAACATTAATAATGTCCAGTGTCTAAATATGCTAAGAAGCAGGCAAATGTGACCTGTAAGCCAAGAGAAATTTCAGTCAATAAAAACAGACTCAAAAATTACAGAGAACTTTAAAAACAAAGCTATTACAAATATGCTCTCCATGTTCAAGGATTAAAGGAAAACACAGTGATAAGAGAAACAAAAGATATAAAAACAAATAAAATGGAAATTTCAGAGATGAAAAATATAATCTGAAATGACAGTTTCACTGGATGAGGTTAAAAGCAGATTAGACACTGCGGAAGAAAATTTCAGTGAACTTGAAGTCATAGCAACAAAAAACAATCAAAACAGAAGCAAAAATAAAAATAACAAATTGAACAGAGACACACTGACTGGTTGAACAAAGAAATATATATGGTCAAAATGTTTCAAATTTAATGAAAACTATAAACCTAAAGATTCAAGACACTCAAAAAACCCCAAAAAGGATAAACATAAAGGAAACCCAAATAGGATATATCATAATCGTACTACCAGAAACCAGTTATAGGGAAAAAAAATTAAAGCAGCTAGGACAAAAAGAGATACAATTCATACAAACAAAGATAACAATGATCAAAGAATTTTTGTCAGCAACTCTTCAAGCTAGAAAATAGTGAAACTGCATCTTTAAATGCATGCCAATTGGAGAGAAAAAAGTAAAACAGTCTTTACTCTCAGACAACATGATTAACTATGTAGAAAATCCTAAAGAATCTACAAAATACTATTAGAGCTAATAAGTGAGTTTAGAAAGATAGCAAGATACATGGTCAATATGTAAAAATCAATTGGATTTCTGCTATTTATCAACAATTAGAAAATAAAATTTTCTAAATTCTATTTTTCAGAAAATAATTAAATAAAGTAAATTTAACAAAATAGGTGCAAGACCTGTCAATTAAAAACTACCTAGTACTGATAATAGAATTTAAAGATTTTTTAAAATATGGATTGAAAGAACTATTATTTTTACGATGGAAAATCTTTTCTAATTGATCTATAGATTCAATGCAATTCCAATCAAAATCCTATCAGACTTTTCAGAGAAATTGATAAACTGATTCTAAAATGTATATGGAAAGCCAAAGGACAATTCTGAAAAAAAGTTGCAGAACTAGTACTACTACCAGCTTTTGAAACTTACTATGAGAGCACAGTAATAAGACAATGCAATATTCATAGACCTATCAATGAAACAGACTAGAGAGTCCAGAAGTAGACACATTCTTGGAAAGTCAATTGATTTTATACAAAAGTGACAAGGTAATTCAATGGGGCAAAGGATAGATTTTATGACAGTGCTAGAACTTGATATCAATGTGCAAAAAATAAACCTCAGAATTTCTCTCACATCATAAACAAAAGTACCTTGAAGCACATTATTGACCTAAAAATGAAATCTACAACTACAAAGCTTTTAGAAGAAAACACAGGAGAAAATCTTCAAGGTAGGCAAAATTTCCAGAAATAGGTCAACATAAAATACCAATCAGAAAGTAAAAAATGATAAATTGGAGCAACTGTAATTTTAAAATTCTGCTCTTCCAAAGAAACAAATAAGAAAATTAAAGTCACAAAGTAGGAAAAAATATTTGCAATTCATATATCTGATATAGAACTTCTATCCAGAATATATAAACAACTTGTAAAACTCAATAAAAAATTAAGCAACAAATTAAAAATGGGCAAAGGATTGGAACAGAAACTTCACAAATGACGATATACAAATGACAAACAGGCATATGAAAAGATACCATCATCATGCTCATAAGGGAAATGCCAATTGAAAACTACAATAAGACTAAAATTTAGAAGATTGTTAATAGCAAATGTTGATGAGAATGTGGAGCAATTGGAACTTTCATAAATTGCTGGCAGGACTGTAAAATGACACAAATTCCAACTGCATCCTTAAATATTTCCCCAAGAGCAATGTAAACATACAGCCACACAAAGACACTGCACATGAAGGTTCAGTTGAGTTCATAATAGACAAAACCTGGAAATAATACAAGTGTCTACGAACTTGTGAATGGTGAATGGATTCAGAAAGTGTGGTAAAATCCAACAGTCACAGGCCCTCTGTGAGGGTGTCAGTGGCAGCCAGGGTCTCCCTAGGTCTGTCCATGCTATTCTCAGGGTTCTGCACACACACAAACTGTTCTCCCTCATTCAAAAATCCTTTCGTATTCTGATAGCTTTAGCTGTGAAAAATATGACAAGACATCCAGGTTCTTGCTATATCCTTCTCTTGGTCTTGTCAGGTCCCCCATACAATGGAATACTACTCAGCAATGAGAAGGAGCAATCTACTGATATGCACAACACCAATGACACTCAAAATCAACGTGCTAAGTGAAAGTAGCTGAACCCAAAAGAATACATACTTTATCATTCCATTTATATAAAAGTCTAGAAAAGGCAAACCTAATCTATAGTGACAGGAAGGAAGCATATCAGTGGTTGTCTAGGCCAGGAGGGGACTGGGGTATTACCGATGTAGAAGCCCTAAGGAACTTTTGATGATGATGGAAATTTTCTGTGTCTGGATTATGGTACACATGTGTCAAACTCATCAAACTGTACACAGATCTATACATATGTCAAACTTACCAAACTGTTCACTTAATACAGAGATATTTTATTGAATATAAACTATACCCCTATAAAATTGACTTAAAATGTTTATTAAGAGACCAGGTCTGTATACTGAATGAATGCTTATCTAAAACATCTGAAGAACAGGGGTCAGTTAAGCGAAGGACTTTATCAGGGGCTGTAGTATGTATCATCCTTATTCCTTTATATCCAGTGAATTAGAAGGCAATAAGATAAATTTTACACTGTAGCTGTTTTAACTGAAAGTTGTTCCATAATCCAAAAACTGTTTTTCAATATTGTAGTGCCTTAGGATCATTTTATGAAGAGGGATTATTAATACTGTGTTATAGAAAATTAAGGCATAGATAATTGGGTTAAATCCATTCTGAAAGTAAAAGTAAGCTGAAATAAAGCTATAATGTAGCTATGTAGTCAAATATTACATTTGTGTATATATACATATACATGCTATTTATGAGAGCTCACAGGTTACATTACAAATAAGTTGGAATTTTGGAATTTACTGACGCTGCAATTAATATGGAAATAGTTAAATAATTTTTTTGAAAAGATGAACTATGAGTTGATATTATTTTATTTAGGCCACCCAATTCTCAGATCAAATAATATGCTCTTTCTGAAAATATTTGATTGACACACGACTTCTCAAAGAAAGCAAATTATAAAATTTTACATCTAAACATGTTAAAGAAAATAAAAAACAACCCAGCATTTTTCACATGTAAAGCACATCTTATCTCTGTCCACTCATTGGCTTTATTTTCTATCTTACAATTTTTTGCTTCATGATTATCTGTTGTATTCACTCTAGCAGATAAAACGCAGAGAGATATAGAGAGGAATTTTTCAAACTGCTGACTTAATTCCTTATCTTTAACCCAGATCTATACTTTAAAAGCAGAATTATTTTACATATACTGAGAATATACAGTGTGGCAGACACTGAGAGGGGTATAAAGATAAGGCAGGATTCACAATAACAAAGAGTCCCATAGAAGATACATATTTAAAGTGAACAGATTCTGCTGGTATTCTTTGGAATGCTATCTCCAAAAATTTTAATACTGGCAATAAACTACTTGAAAAGCTTACAATAACTCAACTATATTCTCTTTCCTCTGTGATTTCATTCAAATCCAATAAGCATGTACCCATGTGAAAACAACTAAAATTATCTGTGGAAATGGTACAAATCACTTCATAATAAATGAAAAACAAAAAGATTTTGTTTTAAATTATCTTCTGGAGCAACTCATCCATGAGTACAGGTATCTTGTTTTATAGATTTTGTTAAACATTTAGTTTACATGACCACTCCATAAATATCAGGGTTATACCACGTGCTTTTCTATCCACCGTGAGTGGGAATATATTAGATGAATTAGATCTTTGCTTCCTTTGTTGCATATCATCTCCTATTTTTGTATAAACCACCTGTGGAGTGACCTTTCAATAACAACAAAAACAACAAAGTAATAAGAGTAATAAAGCAAAAACAAAGCAACATTTTAGCAGTCAAGGAAAGAAAGAAACAATTCATTCTAGCTTCAAGACAGTATGATTACATAATAAAAACATGATCTAACATCCGCACATTTCAAAACATTTCATATGGGGCTTGTTTCCTCCTTGGGAAAAAAAGTTGTCTCTGAAGCACTCTTTCGTTCATACTCATATCTCTCCACCCCCTTGCTTCTTATGCCCAGCACACCATCCTTTTCTTTCTATCGTGGGAATGTCTTTTACCACATCGCCTTAGTTCAAAATATAATAGTCATAATGGTTCACTACAAGCTAAAAGGAAAAGAGAACAATCTCTTATTTTACAAATATTTTTCCAGAATAATTTCTCTTGAAATATAGGTTTCTTTTGGTAGCCTTAAATTGTAATAGCTAACATTTATCAAAAGTTTCTATGTACTGGGCATTTTTCTAATATCTTAACATATAATAAATTTTAAAAGTTTCACAACAACCCTAGGAGGGAAGAATTATTAAAACTTCATCTACAAATGAGGAAACTGAGGCACAGAGAAGCTAAGTGACTTATTCAAGGTAAGTAGTAGGTCAGGATTTGAACACTGGCATTCTGACTCGAGTCAGTGTGCTTGATCAATATGCTTTTAACAGTAAGGAAACCAGAGAATATGAGCTGTTACAGGAAAATGGACCATCTCATATGCATATCAGTCGGGATTCTCCAGAGAAACAGAACCTACAGGATATATACAGATATGTGTAAAGAGGAGATCTATTATAGGAATTGGCTCATGCCATTATGGAGGCTAAGATGGCCCATGATCTACCGAGCTCATAATGTAAGTCCTGGTCCAAGTCCGAAGGCCCGAGAACCTGGAGCTCCAATACTGCAGAATAGGAGAAGACGGATGCTCCAGCTCAAGAAGAGAGAGAATTTGCCCTTCCTCTCCTTTTTTGTTCTATTGAGGCCACTGAATGAATTGAATGATGTCTACCCCATTGGTAAGGGCAGGTCTTCTTTACTCAGTCTACTGATTCAGATGCTAATCTCTTCCCTAAACACCCTCACAGACACACGCAGAAATAATGTTTTACCAGATATCTAGGTATCCCGCAGGCCAACATAGCTGATACATAAAATTAATCATCACAGTATCCTAAGTGAAATATTTTTGTTAATTTGTTTGTTTTGGCAAGGAGCAGAAACCCATCCAAACCACTTCATGTTAAGAGTTCATTCAAGGCTACAACAGGCTATCTCAGAGACATAAGAACAGAAGTTTAGCATGCTACTCTCTCACTTCATCCCAGCTTCCCCTTCCCCCACTGTGTCCTCAAGTCCATTCTCTACATCTGCGAAATGAGAGAGTAGCTTTGACATATATACACTATCAAATGTAAAATGGATGGCTAGTGGGAAGCTGCTGCACAGCACAGGGAGATCAGCTTAGTGCTTTGTGACCACCTAGAGGGGTGGGATAGGGAGGGTGGGAGGGAGGCTCAAGAGGGAGGGGATATGGGGATATGTGTATACATATAGCTAATTCACGTTGTTGTACAGCAGGAACTAACACAACAGTGTAAAGCAATTAAACTCCAATAAAGATGAAAAAATAATAAAAATAAAAAATGTTTAGCATGAACTGACGTCGAAAAACTATTAGAAACAAAAGCTCCTTTCTTTGACTTTCAGGACTCTTATGGTCGGTTCGTTGGTGACTCCTTACTGCATATGGCGCTCACGTTTGCAAATGTACAAGAAGGCCCTCTTCAATCTGGCAGAGACCATTTTCCAACCTGATCACCTAGCACACCTGTCCCATTCCCACCACTACATTATTCACCATTCTTTAGCACACCTCGCTCTCTCCTATCTCCATGACTTTCCTCACACTTTCCTCTGCTCAATTTTAGTTTCCTCTTATCTCTGTTGGTTGAAGAGCTACCTATACTTAGGAATCCACACACACACACAAAAAAACTCCTCCTCTGAAAAGTTTATCCCAATCTCCCTAGTTAGGGTTAATCTTCTCTTCCCTATCCTCTTATGTTACAGTCTTTCTCTTTATAATGATAATCGATCTGCCAGAGAAAAAAAAAACCAAAAATGTAATAGAAGCTTTCCGCAAACAGGACTCTAAAGCTCAAGGAAAGGACCCCATCCCCAAATTCCCAACACAAACTGAAGGCCCTAGATAACCCTCCTTGTTAGAAAAACCAGATAATAAGTACTCTCCTCATATAGCTTTCAATTGTTTATTATCATTTTAGCTGAAACGGTAATACACAAGTATCTAACTAGGAGTACTAGTTTAGCCAAAACAAGGAGAAGCAGACAACACAAGTTGGTAGACACTGATAATGTTGAATTATATTCCCAGTATTCTGTGGGTTATCAGACATTTAGAAAGTTAAAACAGGAAGAAGAGAAAGAGCAGTGATACCTGCATCTCAGATCTCAACTTATCACCTCCATTTGGGCACTGCCTTGTGTCAGCTACCTTAAAGGCAGTCAAATTAGAGCAAACTCCTATGGCTCCCTTTAGGAAATCCCAAAGTGTCATGAGGGAGTTGGAATAGAAAAAGGATAGGATATGGGGCATGTTTCGGCATTTAAGCATAGAGGCGGAAATGGTAGCAACTACCAAAGAAATGGTGCTTTTTCATGAATCTTCAAAAGGCACTAAATAATTTTTAAGACTCTGTGATAAATAGAATCCAGCTCAGAAACAGCAAATAATTCATGTGTTACTATTTTTTATCTATTTGTTCATTCAAAAGATATTTATAGATTATCTACCATGCACTAGGTTCTACACTAAGCACTGGTCCTTTAACGGACACAAACTTTTTTCTAGGACACACACAGACTTTTACTCCAAGGGACACACAACTTACTCTAATGAAATATGACCGGTAGCATGTTAATTTTTTTGTCTATTGGATTTATTTATGGAGTTTCTGCTATACAGAAGTTCAATTTATCATTCTTTTCCTTTTATGGTGAGATATTTTGTGTATTTAGAAAACATTACAAAATCACTCACCCATTATCAAGGATTCTTGAACTACATGTTTCGGCAAACAGTCTAACAACCTCAATGACAAACTAATAATAAATAACATAATAATATTTTTTCCATCTACTCTTTACCTAATACAGTATCTCACATCTGTAACTATGAAGAGGTGATGATATTCCCATTTATACAGATAATGAAATAGAGGCTTAGAGAAATTAAACTACTTTTGCAAAGTCACAGAGCTCTAAAGTAGTGGTTCCTAAAGCTGAGTGTGGATCACAAACAACTTGTTAAAAAACATACATTGTTGGGTCCCATCCCCACAGATTCTGATTCAGTAGGTCTTAGGTGAGGTCTGCGAATTTGCATTTCTAGCAGTTTCCCAGGTGAAAATGCTAATGGTAACAAAATGTTATGAGCACACAAAAAAGGAAGGACTCCTTCCCAAAGCTAGGAAAGGGGAAATACTACTTATAGAAAAGATGATATTGGGGATGGACCCCTAAAAGATGGTTAGGAATTCACCTAGCAGAAGGAGATGCCTGAGGCAGGCCCATAGGAGCAGACCCTGAGGGATAAGAACCCAATATACATTTTTTTTTTTTGGCAATTGACTAGGAGGGGACATGAGGGAACCTTCTCAGGTGATGGTATTATTCTATACATTTCTTCCCTTAAAATGGGAGGGTAGAAGAAAATGATAAAGATAAAAATAAAATTAGAGGAAGAGAAGTATGTTGAGGTAATTCATACTTGATAAATATCCAAGCCACCAATGTGACTAGCCAAGTTTAAGAAAGGCATTTTAGGACTATTTTAAGTATCTTCTCATTTCTGGATTTCTCTGAACATCGTTACATGGTTGGAACTTCTACTTTTACATTGGTTTCTACTGTTTTTACCACATATACTGCAACCTTCCTACTTTCTCTAATACTCTTCTTCATACTTAAATTTCACTCATTTTGCAGAATGAATCTTAGGAACACCCCTTGCTTGGTGGTTGGATTATATATACACTATTAAGCTTACACTGATCCACAGTATATACATTAATGTTCACACTTGTTTATTACAAGCACATTTTGAAAAAACACTTTGGTTGTGAAAAATTGATGTTTATTAGTAGAGACAGTTAAATTTCAAGAGCTGTCATAATCTCATGCTGTGGCCTTTGTGGTTGTTTTGGAGTGCAGTATAAGCACATTGCACAATGCAAAAGCCAGCTGCTTGTCTTTCCTGTGCAATGAAGTATAATAATTCTTTGGGAAGCCGGATATCTGGTTATTAGTATATATCCATTCTCCGGTTCCACTCTCTCAAATAAAGTTTTGTCTGACAGATGTTGTGCAGTCTTCTCCAGACCATAAGCACATCTGGCAAACAAAGAAGGACACTGTCAATATTCCAATGGAGCTGTGCTGTTTGCCCCAAATATTCTCTCATATCATTGCAGTCCTACTTGAGACAAAAGCTGAGACGTTTCTTACTCCAGAAAATAATTCCAGGGTACTATTTCTCTGGTGAAAGGATAAGAGAATCACTTGAGTTTCTAGTAGTCATGTCCATTGCTTACTTGAGTAAACAAATATCAGTGTGACTTTGAGCAATTTACTTAACCTCTGCTCCTCAGTTTCCCTATCTACAAGATGAGAATAGAAGTAGTACCCACATCATATGGTTGTTAGGAATATTAAATCAATCATTATGACTATTAAGTCAATTAATATAAGTAAAGCATAAACCAGTGACTGGGTCTCACTGTGACATCTCCACTTCTCCATTTGTTGACATCTTATTATTATAAAAAAAAAAAAAAGTTGCAGTAGATACATTTGGTCCATTGTTTTCCAAAATTAGAAAAAAAATTGCTGAGCACTGTAGAATATTTGTATTGCACCAACCTGGGTATGTTTTTACAAGGTAAAGAAACAACTTGAACTTGTACAGGATGTACATTTGTTTCCATTTTGGTTTGCTGGCCTTCTGGGCATGTTGGAAATGAGGGGGGTCAAAAAAATGCTCCCCGGAGCTCACAATTTACACAGAAAAATGAGGAAGTTTTACACGAAGAGTTGGGAACACAACTTTCGAAGTGAAAATTATTTATTTTGTGAATTCAGACCAGTAATGTTGAAGCAATTGTATTTTGGATGTGTATAGGAGTTCTTTCTATTTGTTTTTTTTTAAATTATTGCCAAGATTTCTTTCTTCCAGGCTCATAGAACCTTAAATGAAGTACATAAATATGGTTATAGAATGATTTCGTGCAACCAAAAACAAGATAATGTTATTAAAATGTGCTTATTGGTGGTGGTAAAACTATTCTGAATGATACTATCATTGACACATGACATTATGCATCAAAACAAAAAGAACTTTACAACACAAAAAGGGAACCTTAATGTATGCAAATAAAAAATAATTTAGGAAGTAATGTAATCCCAAAGAGAAATGAAGCTATGAAAGGAAGATCTAGTTTATTACAAATATATGGGGAAAAAAGAACTCACTGAAAGGGTTGGGGTATTTGCACGTGCCTAAGTAACTGGAAATGCGTGGAATTTGTAAAACTTATGGCAAAATGAACTGCATGTAAGTATTATATCCTGGTTATTAAGTTGTTTTCCATAGGAGTATGTGTTAACAAGTCTGACACTATTATACCTGTGTACTGGAATTGAACAATTAAGTAAATGGATGGTGGATGGTAACAGCCAGGTTTCTCACTGTTGGAGTAGGAATTTCCAGATAAGCAGGGTGAAGAGCCTTGAATGATCCATGTGCAATGCACTGGAATTGAAGACATCAGTAAGAAGCCATGTTTAGGGTAATGCAGATGCAGATGATTACATACAGAAATATCTATAGGTCTGTGTACAGAGACCTGTTAAGATACATATATATTTCTTTGGTATGTCAGATGACAGGGCCTAAAAGAAATGATTCCTCACAGGCAAAGAATGCACAGATCCAGATCTTGGATTCTAATACCATTCTCCAATAAAAGAAACCAGGGCTCCTTGGATAGATGGCTGATTCTAGGACCGGGGCAGGAAATATACAAGATGTGTCTGGAAAAGAAAGACAGAAAGACAGAGAAAGACCAAAAGATGAAAGAAAGAAGGAGGGAGGGAGAAACTCACATTGATGAGGGTATATCAAAGAAGCATAGGTGCCAAATGAAAGAGATCCCAGTGGCTAAAGCTGGAACAATTTGAGTAATATAAAGTAGTGTTAGATAATTACCCAAAATATAAAATAAATATTCATAGCTCCATATTTATATAAATGAATGAATAAATAAATATATGGGGGATAAGAGAAATTGATCCATGCAGAAAAATTCTGAAGTATTTATGTAAATACTACTCCCTTAACGGGGGGAAATATAACTCCTCATTCCTTAAGTATAGGCTGTACATAGTGACTTCCTTCCAATGAATATAGCATGGAAAGGGAGAGAAAAAATAAGTACTTTGCAGAGGAGAAGCTTGACCCACACATCGGCCAGGTGATGAAATTCAACATCAGTAATGATAAATCAGGTTGATGGCATATACCCTTAATGTGATGTGATGAGAATAACATTTTATTCTTGTAGTCTTTCTCCCTCAAACACATAAATACTGTTTAATCATGAGAAAAAAACATCAGAAAAGTTCCAATAGAGGGGCATCCTACAAAATACCTGATCAGTACTCCTCAAAACTGTGAAGATCATCAAAAACACAGAAAGTCTAAGAAACTGTCACAGCCAAGAGGAGCCTAATGAGAAATGACAAGTTAATGTAATGTGCTATCCTGGCTGGAATCCTAGAACTAAAAAAAGGACATTATGCAAAAACCCAGGAAATCTGAATAAAGCATGGACTTTAGCTAATACTGTGTTAGTATTGCTTCATTAATTGTAATACATGTACCAGGCCAATGTGAATACTACTAATGTGAATAAAAGGAAGAATTTGGCTCAGGGTACACGGGAACTCACTGTACTATCTTCAGAACTGTTCTAAAAAAATATTCTATATTCAAAGATGTGTTCATTGGGACAAACAAATGTGATGAGATGCAGAGTTCTTTTATGTCTGGGATATTTTCTGTATTAGTTTAGGTGCTGAGCACATCCTAGAATAATGGATTATACCAGCTTTGCAGTGACTGACCCAGCTGACATGACTTCAAGAATGTCACAGGATAGTACCAAAACTTTTTGGTTACTTTACACACTTGTGGGAAATGGAGACAAGTAATATGGCCTTGATACGGTATTATTTGCAGTGATGTGAAAGATGTAGATTCTGGAATCAGCAAGCAGCATTCCTGATCATAGATGTTGTACAGGAATTAAGAGCTAGAATTTCTTGATTTAAGGGAGAATGAGTTCATTTTGATTCTAGTTATTAACTAGAATCCCTATCCACTGATGTCACTTATGTTGTCTAAACTCAGCTGTCTTCATACCAGGATACCTCTAAGACAAGTCTGAAGGGAGCACTGAAATGAAAACAAGAAATGGTAAAAGTGAATAATACTTTGATATTTCTACCTAAATTCTAGCATGTACAGATTTACCATGAAGATAATGAATCTTAAGTTATAGAACTCCTCACCGGCATTAATCCTTCTGAAGTTTGTATACTTAATTTTATATTCTTAATTTTATGTTTGTTTTCTTAAAAAATAGCCTCTGAAATTATATGAGTTCAGGCCATATGACCCCAAAGACACATCTGCCCATCATGTAACTGAAAGAAGGAATATCTCAGATATTTAAAACCCACAAATCATTTTAACTACCAGTTCAATCAAATAATTTCAACATTTACCACCAAAGTAGACACTTGGAATAGAACTGATAACAATTAGCAAATGAAGTCACTTTTTTACCTTCTATTCCCCCTAGATGTTCCCCTAGGGAAGGGACTAAGGAGAACTGAGAAAATCAAATGTAAGAAAGCCAGAAATGGGTTTTTTGTGAAGTTGCTTGTCAGCCACTATACGTTAACAATCAATTAACAATATCACATTAAATGTGATATAAATCACAATATTGTAAGAGAATTCTTACTGATTTCTGTCTGATTCTCTAATATAAGTTAGACTATGACAGTCTCACTGACTATCCTTCAATGGTTTAAAGCTATTTTTACAGAATGTATCCCTTGTTTTTTAGGAACAAAGGAAAAATGTTTATCCTCTAATCCATTCCAGGGCACATCATACTGTCTTGCTAATACAATACAGAAAGGGGAAAGGCTGCTTTCATTAAAATGCTCCCCATTCTACAAGATCCACTTCATTAAGTGCTTACTCTGTGTCAGACACTGTACTAGATGCTGGGGTACAAACTGACCAAAGCATCCCTGGCCTAAAACATCTCACAATCTGGTGGGTGAGGAAGACATGATAGTCAACTATCATATACGATAGTAAAACAATGCAGAAACAGCATACTCTCATGAAACAAGAGAACAACATCACTTCGCTGATTGGCAGTGGCCACAGGAAGGCTTATTGGAGTTGGTGACCACTGAGAATAACAGGGGAGTTTTGAGCAAAGTCATACTACAAACAATTTGGTGTTGTTGAGCATAAATTTTGGTATAATGGTTGTTAAGATTTGAGGCTGGAAAGTTAGACAAGGACAAGCTCATGAAAAAACACAGAATGTGAAGGAATGGAACTTTAGCCTGCAGATGATACATCACTGAGCAATTTCAAAACGGGAAATACATGGCCATACCTGCATTTTAACTAGATCAAACTGATGACTGTGTGCCACATGAATCAAGGAGTCAAAACTTAGGAGCAGGAAGGTCAATGAGAAGATCGTTCTAATCAACGAGACATTGTTAGTAAGACTGATGAGAAGAGATAGGATTCAAGGAATGTTAAAAGGGCTTCTCTGGTGGCACAGTGGTTAAGAATCCGCCTGCCAATGCAGGGGACACGGGTTCGAGCCCTGGTCCGGGAAGATCCCACATGCTGCGGAGCAACTAAGCCTGTGCGCCACAACTACTGAGCCTGTGCTCTAGAGCCCGTGAGTCATAACTACTGAGCCCGCATGCCACAACTACTGAAGCCCGCGCGCCTAGAGCCCATGCTCCACAACAAGAAAAGCCACCGCAATGAGAAGGCTGCACACTGCAATGAAGAGTAGCCCCCACTCACCACAACAAGAGAAAGCCCGTGCCCAGCAACGAAGACACAACACAACCAAAAATAAATAAATAAACTAAATAAATTTATTTAAAAAAAAAAAAGAAATGTTAAAAGAGGTTCTGGATCAATACAGCAGAGTAGAAAGACCCTGAGCTCACCTCCTCCAACAGACACACCAAAATTACAACTATACATAGAACAACTATCTCTGAGAACAACCTGAACATTAACAGAATAGATTTTCTACAACTAAGGATATAAAAAAAAGGCAACATCAAGATGGATAGGAGGGGCAGGGACATAGTCTAGTCAGAACACACACCTCAAGTGTGCAACCCACGAGCAGGAGGGATATGACAGCTGCAGAGGTTGCCTCTGAGGAGCACAGGGTCCAAGCCCCACATCAGGCTCCTCAGTCCAGTGGACCTGAACCAGGAAGGTGAGCCCCCATAACATCTGGCTTTGAAAACCAGCATGGCTTATATCTGGGAGAGCTGGAGGGCTGTGGGAAACAAAGACACCATCCTTGAAGGGCTCATGCAAACTCACTGTAAGTGCTAGCACAAAGGCAGCAGCTTAAAAAGCACATGCGACATATAAGACAGAGATTCATTGACTAATTTTAGGGCATATGCAAAAGGGGCAGGGATCTGGTGGAATTTTCTCCAGGGACAGAAGTGCCAGCAGGTACCATTTATGTTTACTCTCCTTCCACCCAGCTGGCCCAGTGCTGGCAGGCACCATTTCTGTCATTCTCCATTAATCTGGCTAACAACAGGTGCCCCACTCTGCTAATGTTTCCCTGAGGATCTGCCCTGTCCAACATGCCCACCCCAAATGGCTCCCATCCCACCCCACACGCTGAGCAGACCTGGCTGGCACCAATGTATCTTCAAAGTGGTTCCCATTCCGGAAGCCCAATCCCATACACCAGTGCACTCACAACAGTCATGGCTGGGCCTTGCAGCCAGTCACTCAAAGAGCCAGCCCCAACTGCCAGTATACCCACAGCAGTCACAGCAAAGCCTTGTACACAGCCAGCCAGGGACCAGACCCCCCCACCAAGGCATCCACAGCAGTTCAGGCCAGGTCTTACAACCAGCTGGCCTGGATGCCAACCCAACCCACCAGCACACCCACAGCAATTGTGGCCTAACCACAACAGAAGGGTACACAAAGCCCATGCAAGGGATACCCCTGAAGCACCTGGATTTGATGACCAGGGGATATTGTGCCTCTGGGTCCCAAAGGACACCTTCTACATATGGCCACCCTTTCAAGACCAGGATATATAACTGATATGCCTAATGCATAGAATCAAACACAGAGAGTTAGGCAAAATGAGGAGACAAAGGAATACCTTCCAAAACAAAACAACAAGACAAAATCCCAGAAAAAATAAATAAATAAATGAAATGGAGATAAGCAATTTACCAGATAAAGAGTTAAAAGTAATGGCTGTAAAAACTGACAAACCTATGTCCACGCTCCCCAAGAAGAAAAGAGAGAAGACCCAAATAAACAAAATAAGGAATGAAAGAGGAGAAATCACAACTGATAACACAGAAATACAAAAAACCATAAGAGAATACTATGAACAATTATATGCCAACAATCTCGACAACCTAGAAGAAATGAACAAGTTTCTAGAAACACACAACCCACCAAAACTGAGTAAAGAATAGATAACTTGAACA
The DNA here is from genome assembly GCF_965194805.1 of Balaenoptera borealis. Lineage (NCBI taxonomy): Eukaryota > Metazoa > Chordata > Mammalia > Artiodactyla > Balaenopteridae > Balaenoptera > Balaenoptera borealis. The sequence continues at coordinate 117,902,682 of NC_138861.1, read as the reverse complement.
GACCAATTACTAGAAATAAAATAGAATCTTTAATTTAAAAAAAACCACAAAACTCCCTACAAATAAAAGTCCACGACCAGATAGCTTCACAGACGAATTCTACCAAACATACAAAGAAGAACTTATACCAATCCTTCTCAAACCCTTCCAAAAGACTGAAGAGGAAGGAACACTCCCAAAGACATTCTATGAAGCAACCATCACACTGATACCAAAACCAGACAAAGACACTACCAAAAAAGAAAATTACAGGCCAATATCTTTGATGAACACAGACTCAAAAATTCTCAACGAAATATTAGCAAAACAAAATCAACAGCACATAAAAAAGGTCATACACCATGACCAAGTTGGACTCGTCCCAGGGTCACAAGGATGGTTCACAATATGCAAATCAATCAGTGTGATACACCACATCAACAAAAGAAAAGACAAAAACCACATGCTCTCTCAATAGATGCAGAAAAAGCATTTGATAAAATTCAACAACGATTCATAATAAAAACCCTTACAAAAGTGGGTATAGAGGGGACATATCTTAACATAATAAAAGCTGTTTATGACAAACCCACAGCCAATATAATACTCAACAGTGAAAAGCTGAAAGCCTTCCTGCTAAAATCTGGAACAAGGATGCCCACTCTCACCACTTCTATTCAACATAGTAATGAAAGTCCTAGCCACAGCAATCAGACAAAAAAAGAAATAAAAGGTATTCAAATCAGTAGGGAAGAGGTAAAACTGTCACTATATGCAGATGACATGATACCATATACAGAAAACCATAAGACTCCACACAAAAACTAGAAATGAAAAATGAATTCAGCAAGGTAGTAGGATATAAGATAACATACAGAAATCAGTTGCATTGCTTTACACTAACAATGAAATATCAGAAAGGGAATGTAAACAATCCCTTTTAAAGTAATATCCAAAAAAAAATGCTTAGGAAGAAACCACACCAAGGAGGTGAAAAACATATGCTGAGAACTACAAAACATTAATAAAGGAAATTAAAGATGATTCAAAGAAATGGAAAGATATTCCATGCTCTTGGATTGGAAGCATTAATATTCTTAAAATGGCCACCCAACCCAAAGCAATCTACATATTTAGTGTAATCCCTAACAAATTACCCATGACATTTTTCACAGACCTAGAAAAAATAATCCTAAAATTTATATGGACCCATAAAAGACCAAGAATTGCCAAAGCAATACTGAGGAACAAGAACAAAGCAGGAGGCATAACTCTCTCCCAGACAATACTACAAAGCTACAGTAAACAAAACAGCATGGTACTGGCACAAAAACAGACACGTGGATCAATGGAACAGAATAGAGAGCACAGAAGTAAACCTACACACCTATGGACAGTTAATCTTTGACAAAGGAGGCAAGAATATACAATGGAGAAAAAACAGTCTCTTCAGCAAGTGGTATTGGGAAAGTTGGACAGCCACATGCAAATCAATGAAGTTAGAACACTCCTTCACACCATACACAAAAATAAACTCAAAATGGCTTAAAGACTTAAATATATGATATGACACCATAAAACTCCTAGAAGAGAACATAGGCAAAACATTCTCTGACATAAACCATACCAACGTTTTCTTAGGTCAATCTCCCGAGGCAATAGAAATGAAAGCAAAAATAAAGAAATGCGACCCAATTAAACTTATAAGCTTTTGCACAGCAAAGGAAACCATAAACAAAATGAAAAGACAACCTACAGACTGGGAGAAAATATTTGCAAGTGATGCAACCAATAAGGGCTTAATTTCCAAAATATACAAACAGCACATGCAACTCAATAACAAAAAAAACAAACAACCCAATCAAAAAATGGGCAGAAGACCTAAACAGACATTTCTACAAGGAAGACATACAGATGGCCCACAAGCACATGAAAAGATGCTCATAATCACTAATTATTAGAGAATTGCAAATCAAAACTACAATGAGGTACCACCTCACATTGGTCAGAATGGCCATCATTAAAAACTCCACAAATAACAAGCGCTGGAGGGGGTGTGGAGAAAAGGGAACCCTCCTACACTGCTGGTGGGAATGTAAATTGGTGCAGCCACTATGGAAAACAGTATGGAAGTTCCTCAAAACACTAAAAATTGAATTGCCATTTGATCCAGCAATCCCGCTCATGGCCATATATTCAGACAAAACTATAATTTGAAAAGATATATGTGCCCCTATGTGCATACTATAGGAACCACAATGAGACAGGTAGAAGGGGCAGAGATGTGGTATACACCCGGGTGGAAGACCCACAGATGGGAGTATAATTACAACTGCAGAGTTTCTCCCCAAGGAGCAAGGGGTCCAAGCTCCACACCAGGCTCCCCAGCCTGGAGCTCCTGTACCAGAAAGGTGAGCCCCCAGAACGTCTGACTTTGAAGGACAGCAAGACTTACTTTCGGGACACCCAGAGGGCTACTGGAAATACAGATCCCACTCCTAAAGGGTACACTCAAATCCCACACTCTTCAGGACCCAGGGTAAAACCAGTAATTTGAAAGGAGCCTGGGTCAGACCCACTTGTTGATCCTGAAGAGCCTCTCGGAGAGGCAGGAGACAATCAGAGTTTACACTGGAGACACAGATGCTGGTGACAGCCATTTTGGGGGACACAGGTGCTGGCAAGTACCATTCTGGAATCCCCCCTCTAGCTTATTAGCACCAGGACCTGGCCCCACCCAACAGCCTGTCAGTATCAGTAACTGGGAGGCCTCAGACCAAGTAACTAGCCAGGTGGGGACACAGCCCCACCCATGAGCAAGCCAGCTGCCTTAAGACCCCCTGAACCCACAGCTGCCTTAGGACCCAGCCCTGTCCACCAGGGGGCCCAGGACATGGCCTCATACACCAGTGCACCAACACTAGCACCAGGACCCCCAGTGCTCTGGAGCCAGCAACCCATTGACCGAGCTCCACACCAGTGGGCTGGCACTAGCCCTGGGCCCCAGCCCGACCCACTAGCAGGTCGACACTAGATCCAGGATCCCTGGCTCTGCAAATATCCACCCCAGAACCCGGCTCTGCCCAACAGTGGGCTAACACTAGCCTTGGGACCCCCTGGGGATCTATAGCCAGTCACCTTGTGACCTTGCCAGCAGCCTCTGCACAAGACAGGACTTAGCAACCAACTGGACCAGGAGGTCAGCCACACCTACCACACACTAACATTAGTCAGCCTGCCACAAAAGAAGGGCCCATGCAGCTCACATAGGGGGCACCTCTAGAGAATAAAGCTCTGGCGACCAGAGGAGAGTGTGCTGCTGCGAGATGCAGGATGTCTCCTACAAAAAGCCACTTCTCCACAGTTTGGAAACAACCAACTTACCAAATGTGTAGAAATAAAAATAGCAAATTAGGCAAAATGAGAGGACAAAGAGATATGCTCCAAACGAAGGAACAACATAAAACTCTAGAAGAAGATCTAAGTGGAGATAAGCAATTGACCTGATAAAGAGTTCAAGGTAATTATATTGTAAAAATATTTAGAAAGCTTGGAAGAAGATTGGATAAAGAGATAGAACTTAGAAGTTTTTAACAAATATAAAGAACCAAACAGATGTGAAAAACTCAGTAAGTAAAATTAAAAAAACACTAGAAGGAATCAACTGCAGATTAGGATGGATCAGCAAACTGGAAGAAACAGTAGTGGAAATTACTGAGGCTGAACAGAAAAAAGAAAAACAAAAACAAAAACAACTGAGGACAGTTTAAGAGATATCTAAGACAACATCAAGCATACTAACATTTGCATTACGGGGGTCCCAGGGGATGAGAGAGAGAAAGTGGCAGAGAACATATTTAAAGACATAATAGCTGGAAACTTCCCTAACCTCGGAAAGGACACAGACATCCAGGTCCAGAAAGCACATAGAGTTGCAAGCAGGATCAACCCAAAGAGGACGATACCAAGACACACTGTAATTAAAATGGCAAAAATTAAAGATAAAGAAAGAATATTAAAAGCAGCAAGGAAAAAGCAACAAGTTACATACAAGGGAACTCCCATAAAACTATCACTGACTTTTCAGCAGAAACTCTGCAGGCCAGAAGGGAGTGGCATGATATATTCAAAGTGATAAAAGGAAAAAACCTATAACCAAAAATATTCTACACAGCAAAGCTTTCATTCCTATTTGATGGAGAGATCAAAAGTTTTACAGACAAGCACAAGCTAAAAGAGTTCAGCACCACTAAACCTTTATAAGAAATGTTAAAGGGACTTCTCTAAGTGAAAAATCAAAGGCTACAAGTAGAAATCTGAAAATTATAAAAGGAAAAATCTCACTGGTAAAGGCAAATATAAGTAAAGGTAGTAAATCAACCACATATAAAGCTAGTAGGATGGTTAAAAAACAGGAGTAAAATCATCTATATCCACAATAAGCAGTTTTTTACACAACAAATAGATGTAAAATATAATGTCACAAACTAAACATGAAAGGGAGGAGTACGAATGCAGGATTATTAAAATGCATTTGAAATGAAGAGATCAGCCACTTAAAATAAAATAATCATGTATATGTACAGATTGCTATATATAAACATCACGGTAATCACAAACCAAAAATCTATAATAGATACACACAACACACACAAAAAGGAATCCAAGCATAACACTAAACATAGTCATCAAATCACAAGAGAAGAAAGCAAAAGAAGAAGGAACCAAAAAAAGCTACAAAAACAATTAACAAAATGGTAATAAGTACATACCTATCAACAACTACTTTATATGTAAATGGACTACATGCTCCAATCAAAAGACATTAGCTAGCTGCATGAATACAAAAATAAGACCCTTATATATGCTGCCTACAAGAGACTCACTTCAGATCTAAAGACACACACAGACTGAAAATGAGGGGATAGAAAAAGATATTCCATACAAAGGGAAATCAAAAGAAAGTCTAGGTAGCAATACTTACATTAGACAAAATAGACTTTAAAACAAAAACTGTTAAGAAGAGACAAGGACATTACATAATGATCATGGGATCTATCCAAGAAGAAGAATATAACAATTGTAAATATATATGCACCCAACATAGGAGCACCTAAGTGCATAAAGCAAATATTAAAAGACAGAAAGAGAGAAACTGACAGTAACACAATTCTAGTAGGGGACTGTAACACCCCACTTACATCGATGGGCAGATTATCCAGATAGAAAATCAATAAGGAAACTGTCCTTAAATGACACATTAGACCAAATGGATTTAATAGATATATATAAAGAGAGAACATTCCATACAAAAGCAGAATACACATTCTTGTCAATGCACATGGAACATTCTCCAGGATAGATCACATACTATGCCACAAAATAAGTCTCAGAAAATTTAAGAAAAAGGAAATCGTATCAAGCATCTTTTCTGACACAATGCTCTGAGACTAGAAATCAACTATAAGAAAAAAATTGCAAAAATACACAAACATGTAGCAGCTAAACAACATGCTACTGAACAACCAACAGGTCACTGAGGAAGTCAAAGAAGAAATCAAAATATACCTTGAAACTAGTGAAAACTGAAACACAAAACCCCAAAATCTATGGGGTACAGCAAAAGCAGTTCTGAGGGAAGATTATAGCAATAAAAGCCTGGCTACAGAAAAAAGAAAAATCTCAAATAAACAATCAAAACTTACATCTAAAGGAACTAGAAAAAGAAGAAAAAAACAAAATTCAAAGTTAGTAGAAGGAAAGAAATAATAAAGAAGAGTGGAAATAAGTGATATCAAAACTAAAAAAAAATGATAGGAAAGATCAAGGAATCCAAGAGCTGGTTCTTTGAAAACATGAACAAAATTGATAAACTAGACTCATCAAGAAAAAAGAGAGAGGGCACAAATAAATAAAATCAGAAATGAAATAGGAGAAGTTACAACTGAAACCACAGAAATACAAAGGATCATAAGAGATTACCATGAACAATTATATACCAACAAATTGGTGTTGACAACCTAGAAGGGATAAATTCCTAGAAACATACAATCTTCCAACATTGAATCAGAAAGAAGAAAAAAATCTTAACAGATTGTTCACTAGCAATGATACTAACTTAGTAACCAAAAATCTCTCTCCCAACAATTAAAATTGCAACACCAGATGACTTCCCAGGGAAATTCTACCAAACATTTAAAGAAGAGTTTACACCTACTCTTCTCAAACCATTCCAAAAATTGAAAAGGAAGGAACACTTCCAAACTGATTATATGAGGCCAGTATTACCCAGATAGAAAAACTATAGATATCATTAAAAAAAGAAAATTACAGGTCAGTATCCCTAATGAATATAAATGCAAAAACCCTCAACAAAAATATTAGCAATCCAAACTCAGCAATACATTAAAAAGATCATACATCATGACCAAATGGGATTTATTCCAGGGATGCAAGGATGGTTCAATATTCAAAAATCAATCAACGTGATACACCATATTAACAAAATGAAGGATAAAAATCATGATCATCTCAACAGATGCAGAAAAAGCATTTAACAAAAATCAACATCAAGTTATAATAAAAACTCTCAACAAAGTGGGTACAGAGGGAACATACCTCACCATAATAAAGGCCATATATGACAAACCAACAGCTAACATAATACTCAACCATGAAAAGCTGAAAGCTTTCCTTTAAGATCAGGAACAAGACTAGTATGCCCACTACTGCCACTTTCATTCAACACAGTATCGGAAGTCCTAACCACAGCAACCAGAAAAGAAAGAAAAATAAAAGGCACCCAAATTGAAAGGAAGTAAAACTGTCATTGTCTGCAAATGGAATAATACTATGTATAGATAACACTAAATATACCACCAAGAATCTATTAGAACTAATAAATGAAATCAGTAAAGTTGCAGGATACAATATCAATATACACAAATCTGTTGTGTTTCTATACACTAATAACAAACCATCAGAAAGAGAAATTTAAAAAACAATTCCATTTATGATTGTATCAAAAGGAATAAAATACCTAGAATTAACTTTAACCAAGGAGCTGAAAGACCTACACTAGGAAAACTATAAAACACTGATGAAAGAAACTGAAGACAACACAAATCAATGGAAAGATATACCATGTTCAGAGACTGGAAGAATTAATATTGTTAAAATGTCCATAGTACACAGGGCTTCCCTGGTGGCGCAGTGGTTGAGAGTCTGCCTGCCAATGCAGGGGACACGGGTTCGAGCCCTGGTCTGGGAAGATCCCACATGCCGCGGAGCAACTGGGCCCATGAGCCACAACTACTGAGCCTGCGCGTCTGGAGCCTGTGCTCTGCGACAAGAGAGGCCGCGATAGTGAGAGGCCCGCGCACCGCGATGAAGAGTGGCCCCCGCTTGCCGCAACTAGAGAAAGCCCTTGCACAGAAACGAAGACCCAACACAGCCAAAAATAAAAATATTTAAAAAAAATAAAATAAAATTAATTAATTAATTAAAAAAAAATGTCCATAGTACCCAAAGCAATCTACAAAGTCAATGTAATCCCTATCAAAATACCAATAGCACTTTATACAAAACTGGAACAAATAATCTTAAAATTTGGATGAACAAACCTGGCATTATCATGCTTCCTGACTTCAAACTATAATACAAAGCTATAGTAATCAAAACTGTATGATACTGGCACAAAAAGACACATAGATCAATGGAACAGAATAGAGAGTCCAGAAATGAACCATGCTTTATTTACAACAAAGGAGCCAAGAATATACGATGGGGAAAAGACAGTTTCTTCAATCAATGGTGCTAAAAAAACTGGACAGCTACATGCAAAAGAATGAAACTGGGCCACTTTCTTATACCATATACAAAAGAAACTCAAAATGGATTAAAGACTTAAATGTAAGACCTGAAACCATAAAACTCCTAGAAGAAAATATAGAAAATACACTCTTTGACATCAGTTTTAGCAATATTATTTAGGATCTTTCTCCTCAGACAAGGGCAACAAAAGCAAAAAATGAACAAATGGGACTACATCAAACTGAAAGACTTTGCACAATAAAGAAAACTATTAACTGAACAAAAAGTCAACTTTCTTAATGGGAGAAGATAATTGTACATGATATGTCTGATAAGGGGTTAATATCCAAAATACTTAAAGAATTCACACAACTCGATAACAAAGAAACAAACAATTGGATTAAAAAATGGGCAGATGACCTGAACAGACATTTTTCCAAGGAAGTCATGCAGACAGACAATAGGCACATGAAAAGATGCTCAACATCACTAATCACCAGGGAAATCAAATCAAAACCATAATGACATATCATCTCACACCTTTCCGAATGGCTTTTATCAAAAAGACAACAAACAACTATTGGTGAAGATATGGAGAAAAGGAAATCCTCATGCACTACTGGTGGGAATTTAAACTGATGCAGCCACTATGGAAAACATTATGGAGATTCCTCAAAAACTTGAGGAATATAATATACAGCATAAGTAATATAGTCAGTAATATAGTAACAACTTTATATGGTGATAGATATCTACTAGACTTATGGTGGTAACCAATTCGTAATGTACACAAATGTCAAATCACTATGTTGTACACCTGAAACTAATATTATGTGTTAACTATTCTTCAATAAAAAAATAAAAAGAAGTATGTTAGAAAATAAATCAATTGGTTGATTGTAGGGGGTAGGAAGAGAAAATGTCAAGGATAATTCCCAGATTTTCATCCCAAGGAACTGAGTACAAGATTATACCACCAAAGAATACTGAAGGAGAAAGCAGTTTAAAATGGGAGACTGTGGGTTCGACATTGGGTTTTGTTTTGTTTCATTTTGGAATCTGAAGTGCTTCTGACACATTCATGTGAAATTGTTGTCCACAGTTAGATAAGGCTATAGCTCAGAGGTATGATTATCATAATTCTTCTCTGAGTTACCCTAACCAGATGAAAGTTCTCCACACACAGATTCCTTGTAACACTAACAAGAGATGTTAGTGTATCACTTATGACACAAGTGTAACTCTCCTTTATAAGATAGTTCTTGCATGCTTTTACTATATGTGCCCTATATTGGCAGTCCCCTTGATGAAGGAAATATGTCTCATATTTGTACTCTTACCTAAAAGAGCCTAGCAAGTGTCCTACACACAAAAGATGTAAAAATGTCAGACACATAATGGCTACTCAACGTTTACTGAATGAGTGAATAAATCAATAAGACATTTACTGAGTTGATGTTAATTATAAATAATACATATGCAGGTTGCACAAGTTTTGATAATTATATTTACATTTGAAAATATATACTGCTTTATAAGATTATCTGACTCTTTCAATGTGTTAGCATATCCTAACAATGTTAATAATAGCTGCCATTTTATTTTCCTCCTTTTTCTTAAAGTTCTTGTTAGCATAGCCAGAAGGCTCAAGAGAAGAGAGTACAGCTGGTCAAGAAAGTACCTTTAATACTGGAACAGAGTATTTGCTTTCCCGTAAGTTTGTATACCCCTCTCTCTCAGCACTATCGCTGGCAGAGCTATTTCTTTGCTAGAATGATAATATCCTTGCATTCATTCTCTGGGGACCATTCTCTGGGGAACTAAAATAATAACATCCTGATATCAAAGCCTTGTAAAAAAGAAATTTAAGACACTTTGTTTGTACACTCTATTTCCTAGATACCTGGAGTAGAGCTTTAAAAATGATAAAAATAAATAAATTAATGGAAACATTTTAATTATTATTATCAAAGAACCAAACTTTGTTTAATTTAAACAACTGCTGAAGTCCCTAGAAAAAAATGTCTGTCTTGCAATTTGGACTTTACAGACTACCCCTTAAAGAGAAATAAACAAATACAACTGGGATTTAATTTGAGGCTCTAGCTTAACTGATCACAGATGTAGGTAAACTACTAATTGGAGCCATAAGCATGATGCCATTTTATTAACTTGCTGGTTCAACTAGTGGGATTCTGGCTATTATTAAGCCTCTTTTTCTTTTTTTTTTTTTTTTTTGCTTTTTGGTTCATTATTTAATGCCTACTACTAACTACTACTGAATTCATGGCTTCAGTGAAGTTCGATTTATTTTTAAACGACAATCCATCTCCATGTGTGCTTCTCTTAAATATTAATTTAGGTGACCCATAATACATTTTTTGAAGGGCAAGAGGAATAAAAGAACAAGCTTCGGTTGAATGCCTGCTTTGAGGCTGGGTGAAAATGGGGCAGATTTTTACTGACCTAACACTATCACAGCTCCTTTCCTCCAAAATATTCCCAACCAAACCATGGGTATGATGGAAATCGAAGTGAAATACAAATATATGATTTTACTTCCTTATACACCTATTGCTATTTTTCAAGAAAGAAGCTTAAGTTGTCCATGCCCCTCTCTGAAATGCACACTCCCCCTGTGAGTATCAGATTAATCCAATTTTAGCTTCCAAAATAAGTCCAACATAAGTTCCACTTCTGGGACTCCTCCATGACTTCCAGACTCCTTCAGCCCACTGTGATTTCCCTTCTTTCTGTACATTTGCTTTTAACAAAACATTTATTGCATGCATACTCTGTCAGGTACTGTGCTGGGCCCTGATGACACCAAACTAGAACTCACTAAGGTCTGAGAAGAGGAGGAAGACAGAAAAGCAAATTGAGAAATAAATACAGTATCATGAGTACCGTGAAAAAATTTGTATTTGTTGTGTGTGTAGGTGAAGGTAAGAGGAGAATTACTTAAAAAGTTCTTTTAAGAGGTAACAAATGAACTGAGTTAAGGGTTAAAAATTTTCTCCTTGATAGAATTATCACTATGATTATTATCAGTACATAACTGATTAAATAACAAATATATAACATTTTGTTAATAATTATTAAAAACAATATTTCACTAGAAATAGATCTCAAAACATTTTTAATAAGCTCATATATCTATACATTAATATTAAATTTTGCTAGAATAGGACATAGATCAGCATCAATTCTGTTCCTATTTTTCATTTTTATACAAATAAGATAACACATAGTCTTATAAATAAGCAGATGGGAACAGAAAGAGCTTTGTAATAGTAATATTCAAATCTTTGAACTCCTTCTGGGCTTCTGGGTCATAAGCCCAAATCACAGTGATCTACCATAAAAAATTATGTTTAATCAGCTGACAATTCAAGCATTCCCTCAAATTTGTTAAAAGCAAAGAATGGGGAACAACTGACCTTTAGAAAAGGATTTAGAATAGTTTATGTCCAGTCAGCATATTGCCAGGAAACAATGTTCTATGAATATTTTCATATTTCTGCACAGAAAGGTCTTTCTGAACAAAACTATCCTACTAGCAACCTGGATTAAGGATCACTGAATGGCAAACAAGCCGTGAAAGTTAGATAGAGACCTCCAGAGAGATTCAGTGACATCTCTCCTGGAGGATCTGTTTACATTCCAGGGATTGCAAACCAAGAGAACACCCACTCCTCTCTCCAGAGAGGATCTACTTACATTCTAGAGCAAAGGTCTCCGTCTCTATCTCCAGAGGGGAGGAGGGCCAACTGTGTGAGCTGCCCTACATAAGTTTCTAGAATTACAATGTCAGGGTCTCTCTCCTGTGGTACAAACTCTGTTATGTGCTCAGGTAACATATGTAATCATTGAGTCTTGATGGAGCACTTCAGTAAAAGGAACTGATGCAAGATTTTCTGTGTTAATTAAAAATCTGCCTCTGGTTCTGAAGTCTTGTGATTGTGTGTGTGTGTATGTACAAGCATATGCTCATAGAAAAAGACAGAGATACCACAGTTTTAGACTCACATAGATTAATTCACTTTCTCAAGTCCAATATTTCTAACTGTTCCTGTTTTGAATCCCTGAAGGTTTGACACTGCAGGGTACTATAAGGACAGGTTGTGCCTGTCTTTTATAAGGAAAAAAGGGGGGGGGCTTTGGTAAAGTACAGGTGGGAGGGTAATATCTAGAACTTTATTACAGGCAGATCAATTTTAACAAAACATACCCTTTGGAAAGTCTATGCGTATACCAATTGGCATACCAATTAAACTAAACCTAGTGAACAAAACAAACTGCAGAGAAATGTCAAAGATAATTCTATTTTTACAAAGTAAAAATTACAAAATTTTCAGAATTGCATGAGTCTGGTTATAAACTATTAAGAAAAGCAAAGAAATGATAAAAATTCAGGACAGTGGTTTACTTTTTGAGGGAAAAGGGATATAGTTATGGAAGGCTAAACAGGAGGCTTCAAATACATTAGTAATGTTTTATTTTCTAAATATTTTATTATTTCCTGTAAACTAAACACATGTTACTTTATATTTTAGTATATAAATATTTTATAATGATTTTTAACTTACCCATTTTTTAAAGTTAACTGTTGATGTCAGAGCTGAGTGATGATTGAGAGGAACTTAAGTGATATTATGAGTGCCTATTTACATAAAGCACAGCAAATAAAAATATTTTGTTCATTCATCCATTCACTCTATAAATATATACTGAGCACTAATAATGTGCCATTGTTCTAAGTGCTTGTGAAACTGTTGATAAAACAGGATAGAATGAAGGAAAGCAGCTAAAGGTTATTTCAATAATCCAGGTGAAAGATGATGATGGCTTTGACAAGGGTGGTAGTAGTGGAGATAAGTCATCTGATACTAGTTATATTTTAAATGTAGAACCAACAGGTTTTCCTGACATTTTAGAGGTAGAATGTAAAAGAAAAAAATATTTAGTATAACTCCAAGGTTGTGACACAAGCAATTGGAAAGATGAAGTTTCCATATACTCAGAGAGGTTAGAGTATAGATGAAGCAGGTGTGATGGGAAAGAAAATTTGATATCTCCATTAGATACCCAAGTGACACTGGATGTATAGGGCTGGAGTTCATGAGAGAACTATTTAGACACCAGATGTGCAGCTTACCAAGTCTGTCAACTGAAAGCATCTATTCTTGCTTGAAATTTTCATTTGAGTGTATTTCTTACTGAGATAACAACACCAAAATTTGTCTTTTGACTCAGAACTATACACATACACACACACACACACACACACACACCCCCAAAAGGATGTTTTTAGTGGTAAGATATACAATTTTCTAAATATTTAACTTCACAAACACATAAGCGTTATGTGCATGTATGTGTGTGTATTTAATAAACTACAAGCTAATATGGTTTTGGCACTGATTTCAAACTTCCTCACTGGGAAATGTTGAAACATTAGCCAGTAATAGCTAAGGAAAATATCTCTGTCACCATCTAGCTCTGTATTATCTTTCCACAGACCTTGTTGTGACCCATGACATTCTGGGCTGAAATAGCTATTTCTTTCTATCATGATTTTTAAAACCAATTACAAAGCTGTTTTGAGCTCTCTATTTGTAAGTGATCAAGTGTCAGGCTTTAAATAGAGGGCCAATTAGTTCTCTGGCTATTAGTTATCTCTAACTAATAGGTTAGATATATCTCTAACTAACTAGGTTAGTTATAGCTAATACAGGTTAGTTATCTCTCACTAATCCTAACTACAGGTTCTTTGATTAGTGCTATCTCCCACACCAAACATTCTGTACAATAGCAGTTGCAACTCTGTCTCTCAGCTTTGAGTGCTAGCTCATATTCACTCTAGGTATCTTATCTCTGTCTCTGAATCGTGAAGCTATAATGGGACACAGTTTACAGGTATTCTTGTTGTTCTTGTTAATAAACAGTAGATTCCACTGGGCTCAAATACTAACTGAAAAATGTCTCCAGCTTTGTGGCAAGGTCATGTGTAACATTAGAAAAGTTGCCCTTGGCTCTAGAACTCAGAATTTTACTACTTGATTATATCTTATTTTATATAAAGTAAAACAATTTTGTGAGGTTACCTCAAGTCTAGGGTATGATTTTCAATATTGTACATGCATAAATTTATCAGTTGACACAGATATAAGATTCATTTTTATCAGGATAGTCAAATTTAGAATACCTATTTATTATTTTACATGAAAAATATAAACTCTAACAGGGTGGAACTATAGTGTCCGATTCAACTCTTTATTCTCCTATATGTAGAAAATTTACATAGATAGACAGATTTCTACTAAGATATTGCTTAGTAGGTAGAATAATATTGTTTTGAGTAGGTAACTGATTGTCTTTAATAACTAAAGTTACCAAATTACATAACTGAAAGACAAATTAGAATTAGGGAAACCTTTCCCTAGATTACACTTGGCTGCTGACAAATTTTTAATTTTTGGCTTTCCTTTTTCTCGTAGTCATAGAGACCATCACTCATCTTGGTATGTATTATTACCTCAGAGGTGTAATGTTACTATTTCTTGGTATCAATTATATTGAAGTAATACCCATTCATTCAACATATTTCTTAATATTCACTCTGTATCCCATACTATGTTAATCACAAGAGATATGAAAATTAAATAAATAAATAAACCCTAGCTAAAAAGTATATAACTAAAATATAATGAAAACATATTAAATAACTTCATTTCATTGTGGTGCATTTGTTTTCAGATTTATGCACAAAGATCAGTGATATTAATGATATAGCTATAATTCTATTCCAGGAATGTTTCAAAGACATTAACTACATATTGAAAACTGAACAAAAATGTATCAAGTAGACAAGTGGTAGAAAAGCACTCCTAGGAAGAAGTATGTGAGTGCGTATAAACTGTATCACATATTTTGGTTCTCATAGAACACAAGGTAAAAGAAGGGAATTTTCAAGAGATAAAGCTAGAAACAGAGGCAAGGATTTCATCTTTCTGCAGTATGAAGATAATATACCTGGGATACACAGAAGGTCTTTCCCAATCCAATAAAAATAAATTATAACAAACATATTTTTAAAACATTACAGTGCTCACAGAAAAGTAAAGAAATCTCAGGAATAAAACAAACAATTGAGAACAGTGAACTGAAACTTGAAAAATAAGAATAATCAATAAGCACACAAAAACGCTGGGCTCGCCCTGATACCAGTACCCAGAGCCTATGACAAAGTGTAAGAGTTAAATATGACATTCCTGAATTAGGCAGAGCTAGTTGAAGGGTACTTAATTCCCAGGTTCATAGAATGACCAGGATCTCAGAAGAAGCAAGAAGTTAAAGCAAATCCTCTACAGAGAAAATTAATACTGATTTAGGACTCTAGGATTTCTGCTAAATCCCAATTACACAAGGAAATAAGCCACCATAAGTGAAAGTCAGGAGATTGCCCTCTGAAGGAATCTGGATAATGGAATTGCTAAATAAGACTTTAGGGACTTCCCTGGTGGTCTGGTTGTTAAGAATCCGCCTTGCAATGCAGGGGACACCGGTTAGATCTCTGGTCAGGAAACTAGAATCCCACATGCCACGGGGCAACTAAGCCCATAAGCCACAACTAGAGAGCCTGCATGCCGCAACTACAGAGCCCATGTGCTCTGCAGCCCATGTGCCACAGCTAGAGAGAAGCCCGCGCACCACAATGAAAGATTCCACATGCCACAACTAAGACCCGATGCAGCCAAAAAATAAATATTTTTTTTAAAAGACTTTAAAAGATTTATGTTAGAAATACTTAAAGAAATATAAAATGAAATTTAAAAGTCAAAAGTAAAAAAGACACTATAAAAATAATTAGAAATATCTGATAATGAACCAAACAATTCAAATAACTGAGAAATAAGATATATAATAGTTAAATTTTTAAATAAATATATTCAATGAATTAACAGATGAGACACAGACAAAAAGAAAATCTGTCAAGTGAAAAAGGATTTGAAGAAATTATCCCAAATAAGTCACTGAGAGTCAAAAGAATAAATAATATTAACAACATTTAAGAAAAAGTAAGATAGAATGAGAAAGTTTAACATATAGCTTATCAGAGTAACAGAATAAAAGGACAGAGGGAATAAAGATATAATTCTGTGATAATGCAGAACTTTTAAGAATTGATAAAAACCACAGCTCTGCATGTATAAAAATTCATAACATGTAATAAGAAGGATAAATAAAAATAAATCTGTATCTGCACACGTTTTAAAGAAACTTAAATAAAATGAAGCTTTTCTTTAAAAAACATAAACTATCAAAACTGAATCAATTTCTGGCCATGAAGAAGTAACATGAAACAGACTTACTCCCCATTATTGTAAACAGCTAGAAAGCTGGGCAAAATATATGAAACAACTATTTTCAGACATCTAATAACCAAAAGTGCAAGACTGTGATCACTGAGAGAAAAAAAATAAATGAGTGTTACAACTGTCTCAGATTTCTCCTTGGAGTCACATTCCAGAATGTTGTATAGAGACAGGAATCCCAAATAGAACCCAAGAGTCTCACTGAATTTTCTTGTCTGAGGTCAAGAAACCTGAAGTAGTTGGAATTATGGATGAAAGTTTCAGTATACAGCTACAGGCTGAAAAAGATGCTTTAGAAATATTCAGAGGTCTTTTGACATTTTACTGAATACTAAGCCACTTGAGTACATGATGAAATTCTGAGAGACTGAACAAAGAAAAACTAAGAAGTGGTAAGCAACCAATTCCAAGAGCTTTTATAGGGATGGGAGATATTCAAACTCTGACCAGTGGAAGTGGAGATTCATTATTGGTCACTAATAGCATTCAGTAGAAATCCCAGAAGGGACACACCTTAGCATAAAGGATAAACTATTACTAGACTATTCTAAGCCTGCTCTAAAAAATGTTAGAAATAAACCTCAAAGGGTTTTAGCTAATCTGTAAGTAACCTTACTATTTGCAGACTAATATGCTAGAACAAAATCCAAATATTCAACAATGTAACATTCACTATGTCCCCCACAATGAAAAATAACAAGCTATGCCAATAAACACGCCAGGAGAAATATCAGAAAATAGAAACATTCTCATGAACGATAGCAGAAATTATGGAATTAGCTGACAAGGACCTTAAAACAGCCATTATAAATATGTTCCATATGCTTGATAATTTTAAAATATATATATAGACATAAGAGACATGGGAAATATAGAAAATAACTAAAAGGAACTTCTAGAGATGAAAAATAAAAAAAGTGAAACAAAAGAGTTACTGCATGGTACTAGTAAGAGCATAAACACTTTATAAGAAAAGATCAGTGATCTTGGACCATAGCAACAGAAACTATCATACTGAATAACAAAGAGAAAAAAGACTAAAAACAAAATAAAAGATCCTCAGTGTCTTATGGGACAATGTTAAGAGGCCTAATATATGTATAATTGGAGTTGCAAAATGTGTGTGTGTGAGGGGATGAAGGACAAAAACTGAAAAGTAATGCTGAAGACATCTTCAAAGTAGATGAACTCCATAATTGCACAAACCAAGAAGCTAAATGAAACCAATACATGACAAACACAATGAAAATCATACTAAGACACATCATAATTAAATTATGAAAAGCCAGCAATAAAGAGAGAAAAGTAAGTGTGAGAGGGAAAAAAACATTTTGCCTACATGTGAAAGTTGATTTATCTGTCAACCTGACTGAGCTAAGGAAGGCCCAGACAGCTGGTGAAACTTATTTCTGGGTGTGCCTGTGAGGGTGTTTCCAGAAGAGTTTAGCATTTGAATCAGTTGATTGAAAAGATCACGCCAACCAATGTGAGTAGACAACATATAATTGGCTGAGGGCCTGAGTGGAACAAAAAGATGGAAGAAGGGAGAATTTGCTCTCTTGCTTGAACTGAGATATCCATTTTCTTCTGTCCTTGTACATAGGTCCTCCTGGTTCCAGACTCTTGGACTCAAATTAGGACTTATACCATTGGCTCTCCTGGTTCTTAGGGCTTCAGCTTTGTACTGGAACTACACCACCTGCTTCCTTAGGCTTCCAGCTTGAAGACAACAAATTGTGGGACTTCTTGGCCTCCATAGTCACATGAGCCAATTCCTACAATAAATTGCCTCATTCATCTATCTATGTATCCATTCATCCATCCATCTGCCTATATATCTATCCATCTATTTACCTATTTACCTATCTATCCTATTGGTTCTCTTTCTCTGGAGAACACTAACACACTACAAAGATAATAATAATCACAGATTTCTCATCAAAAATTATCCAATCCAGATGAGATGGAACAACATCTTTAAACTACTAAAAGAAGCAACTTTCATATAAAAATACCCTTAAAAAGAAAAGTAAAAGACAAACAAAGAAAACTCTTTTTCATGGTAAACAAAAACAGAAAGAATTTGTCTCCAACTGTCTTGCACTATAAGAAATGTTATAGAAAAAATTTTAAGCAGAAGTAAAATTATAACATGAAAATTAGGAACTCTACTAAAGAAGGAATGGTGCTGAAAATGTTAAGTATGTGGTAAATAAAAAAGATGTTTTCTCATTTTAAATTTTGGTTTAAATTATAGTTGACTGAAATAAATAATAATAATAATAATAATATAGTGCTTATGACAAATATAAAATAAAATGTATGACAACAACGGCACCTAGAATGGGAGGAGATAATGAAAGTATACTACTGTAAAAAGTAATATAATACTGGAGACTAGATTGTAATACAATAAAGATAAAATTTTAAAACCAGAACAACCATGAAAAAAGGAAATAAATCAATATTGGAATTAAAGACACACATTAAAACCTCCATTCAAAAGAAGGAAATAAAAATGGTAAAAGGAAAAAAGAATAGATGGGATAAATCGAAAACAAACAGCAAGATGGTAAATTTAAAGCTGAACAAATTGACAATTACATTAAATGTAAATGGTCTAAATACTACAATTAAAAGACAAATATTGTTAGAATTCAAATGCAAGACCCAACTATAAGCTATAAACCTGTTTTAACTATAAACACTTGTGTAAGCTAAATGCAAATTGATGGAAAATACAGATCATGAAAACACTAATCCCAAGTAAGAATTACACTAAGGAGTTTGAACTGTATTTTATAGGACATGTCTCTAAAATTGGATGTGAAAGATGACCTTTCCATAGGTACAAGGAAGATATTAAAATTTATATTTTTATTTATTTTCTTTAAAAATGGGAAAGAAATTAAGCTTTGATTATAATCAGAATGCATGGATTAATGGATCCCTAATTCATACTATGTGAGGTGATCAAATTATCTCCTATGGAACACAAGAGAAAGTTCCAAAACAGAGAAGTTTATGTGTTTACTTTTTGAGTATTTCAAAATAATGTACTGTTCGTGTGCTCAGTTAACTGAATTCATGAATTATATTTCTAATTTTATCAACATTAACTATATTTAGTGGTCACAACATAGATAAGTGGTTTAAAAAGAAACAACCCTCTATAAATATAATGCTAATAATGCAAACATAGCAATGAAAGCATGGTGGAGATGGCATTTCATCAGCCACATTATGAGGTTAAAAATGATGATCTAAGAAGATGGAGATCAGCATCATGGTGGTTGGTGTGAGTCATCCTTTTTCTCTCTCCACTTTGATTTACAACTAATAGGATATCCATAACCAATCAAAGTTCCTTTGCAGAGCACACCAGAACACTTCAGAAATGCATCCAAAAGTGGATGCATTAGACCATGGTGGAGGATATAGAGTCAAGGGAGTTGCAGCAGCTGTAGCATTGGGGCAGTGGTGGTGGCAGTGACACCAACACTAATGGTAGTGGCAGCCCTTCTAGCAGAGGAGGTGGAAAGTAAAAGTATGCCTGGCCGCAGGGGCTGCAGTAGAGGGTCCTGTTGCTCTTCAGCAAACAGATTTCTGAAGAGAGGTCTCCATGACCGGGGGAGGGAAAGCAAAAGGAAGAAGGCAGACAGAGAACTGAAGGAATGCATTTCATGCCATCTGCCCAAAATGTCAGCAAAAGATCTGCCCACAAACCTCTTGGACTCCTCCACTCCCTCTGAGACTCCCCCTACTGGGCAAGAACCCAAGTGCTAAGAACACACCTCTCCCAACTCTTGCCACCAGTTTTTGTTTTTGTTTTTGTTTTATGCCAGCTTTTGTTTTTATGGGCTCACTCCCAAATTTAGCTACAAGTTAGCACCAGTAACAGAAACCAAAAACTTGTGCTATAGTGCCACCTTCTGGAAAATAAAAGAAAGACTTCTAATTGCCAACCTGTTGGATTGTTAGAATGAAAGAAAACAAAGTCTTACCTAAGTAAAAAAGTTGTTTGCTAATTCAAATGCAGCAGCAGAGGAACATTTCATCAAATACTATGAAAAATCATGGTAATATGGTATCACAAAAACAAAATCACAATTCTCCAGCAACTGAAATTGGACACAGAATATTGCATTCTGATAGAGAATTCAAAATAGTTGTTATGGAGAAATTCAACAAGCTACAAGAAAACTCAAAAAGGCAATTCAATGAACTCAGGAATAAAATTAATTAACACTTTACCAAACAGATGTAAATTCTAAAAAAGAACTAAACAGAAATTCTGGAGCCAAAAAACTCAAAAAAAAAGAGATGAAGAATGCATTAGAAGGCACTGGAAACAGAGCAGATCAGATGGAAAAGAGAATAAGCAACCTGAAAGTTAGGAATTTAGAAATGATTCAAATGGAAGGTGAGAGAGAACTAAGATTTTTTTAGAGAGAAGAAACCTTATGAGAGTTATCAGACTCCATTAGAAAATCCAACATAAAAATAATGGGTTCACCAGAAGGAAAAGAGAAGAAGGGGACAGAGAGTTTATTTTAAAAAACAATACCTGAGAACTTCCTAAACCTGGGTAAAGAACTGTATATACAAGTCCACAAAGCTAACAGAACACCTTAGTATCTCAATGCAAAAAAAACTTTTCTAAGACGCATTATAATGACACTGTCAAAGTCAATGATAACGAAGTTTAAAAACACTCAGTGAAAAAAAGAAAGTAATCTATGAAGGGACCCCCATTAAGCCATCATCAGATTTCTCAGTAGAAAATCTACAGGCCATGAGAGAGTGGAATGACATGCTCAAACTATGGAAACATAAAAATTGCCAGCCAAGAATACTCTATCCGACAAAGTTATCCTTCAGATATGAAGGGAAAATGAAAGCTTTCCCAGACAAAAAAGAGCTGAGGGAGTTCAAGTCACCAGACCTGCCTTACAAGAAATGTTGGAGGGAGCTCTTCAAATTGAAATGAAGACAAAGGCACACGAAACTCTTATTAAGATGATAAACAGACAGTCGGAATTAGAATACTGTAACTCTATTTTAGAAGTGTGTTAAACAATTATAGCATAAACGTTAAAGGAAAAGAATATTAAAAATAACTATAGTCACTACAATTTGGTAACAAATTCACAGCTTAAAAAGATAATTTGTGACATCAAACCATAGAAGAGAAGGAATAGAAGAATGGAACCTTTATAGGCAAATGAAGGTAAGTTGCTATAAGCAGGAAAAGGACTCTTTTATTTATGAGATGTTTTATGTAAACCTTATGGTAACCACAAAGCAAAAACCTAGAGCAGAGACACAAAACAAAAAATAGGAGACTGAACAAATCACTATGTAAAACCACCAACTTACAAAGGTAGACAGAAACAGAAGGAAAAAGAAACAATGGAGAAACAAAATAACCAGAAAACAAAAGATAAAATGGCAGTAGTATGTTCTTACACACCAATAATCATCCTAAATGTAAACAGACTGAACTCACTAATCAAAAAAACACAGAGTGGCTGGATGAATTAAAAAAACAAGACCCAACTGTATGTTACCTACAGGAGACTCACTTCAACTCTAAAGACACACATAGGCTCAAGTGAAGGATTGAAGATGATATTCCAAGCAAGAAGAAACCAAAAGAAAGTGAACATAGCCATACTCATATCAGACATAACAGACTTCAAGCCAAAAAATGGTAGCAAGAGATAAATAAAGTCATTATAAAATGAAAAAGGGGTCAATACATCAAGATATAACAATTGTAAATATACATGCTCCCAACACTGAGTACCAAAATATTAAGCAAATGCTAATGGATCTTAAGGGAGACCTACACAACAATACAATAATATTGTATTTCAATATCCCACTATCAGGAAAGAATAGATTGCCTAGACAGAAAATGAACAATTAATGTTGGAGTTGAACCATAATTTAGAACAAATGAACTCAGCAGACATATACTGAACATTCCAACCAACCATAGCAGAATACACAGTTTTCTCAAGTGCACATGGAACTTCTCCAGGACAGATCTATAACAGGACACAAAACAAACCTTAACAAATTCAAGAAGACTGAAATCATAGCAACTATCTTTTCTGACCACAATGGTATAAAACTAGAAATCAACAACTATAGGAAAGTGGTAAGATGTACAAATATATGGAAACTAAACAACACACTTCTAAACAACCAATTGGTCAAAAAAGAAATCAAAAGTGAAATTAAAAATTATCTCAAAACAAATGAAAATGGAAATACATCAAATCTTATGGGATGCAGCAAAAGCACTTTTGAGAGGAAAGTTTATAGTAATAAATGCATATATTAAGAAATTAGAAAGATTTCAAATAAAATACTTAACTTTACACCTCAGGGACCTAGACAAAAAAGACCAAATCAAGCCCAAAGTTAGCAGAAGGAAGGAAATAATAAGGATCAGAGCAGAAATAAATGAAATAGAGACCAGAAAAACAATAGAAAGGAACAACGAATCTAAGAGCTAGTTCTTTGAAAAGGCAAACAAAATTGACAAAGCTTTAGGTAGATTAACCAAGAAAAAATGAGAGAAGACTCAAATAAAATTAGGAATTGAAGAGGGAACATTGCAACTAATACTACACAGAAATACATAGGAACATCAGAGACTGCTATGAATAATTAAATGTCAACAAGTTACATAACCTAGAAGAACTAGATACATTTCTAGAAACACAACTTACCAAGACTCAATCAGGAAGAAATACAAAATATAAAGAGACCAATAATGAGTAAAGAGATTGAATCAATAACAGAAACATCCCAACACAGAAAACTTCAGAACCAGACAGCTTCACTGGTGAATTCTACCAAACATTTAAAGAAGAATTAACACCAACCCTCCTCAAACACTTCCAAAATATTGAGGAGGAAAGAACACTTCCAAATTCATTCTACGAAGCCAGCATTACTGTTATCGAACACAGGTCTGTGTGCCCTACGCACAGTGAGGCCAAACGATACTGAAACTTCGAAGTTTGGAGCCAAGAAAGGTTTATTGCAGGGCCATGCATGGAGATGGGTGGCTCATGCCTTAAAAAACCCCAAACTCCCCAAAGGCGTTCAGCAAAGCCCTTTTAAAGGCAAGGTGAGAGAGGGGTGTGGTTAGTTGTTGCAAAATTCTTGGTGTCGGATCCTTTGTCCTTATAGCTGTCCATGGGGTCAGGTCATGGTCAGGTCACAGTGTTCCAGCCACAGCATCTTCAACTGGCCTTTCACACCAGCAGAGGGTCTACCTAATGCACGATCAGACAGAGCATCACCACCTCCACTAGGCTGCCGGTCTTCCTGTCAGTATGCCTGCCCGGCCGCCTGAAACAGCCCAGAGTCACCCAAAGTGAGAAGCTGAAACGTTTGCGCCTGCCGCAGCCTTTCCCTTCTGTCCCCCTCCTCAGCGCCCTGTTATGTCAGGACTCACTCAGCAACTGCTCTGGGGAAGGGGGCAAGAGGACAAATGGGGGCCACATCCCACAGACTGCAACCAAGGGAGACTGCCACCGTGGGGACCATTGCCATGCTGACCATTGGTGAAGCAGAACCGCTAACGGCCATGGACCAATGGTCACACTCCCGCCCTGCCCCTATTACATTACCTTGATACCAAAACCAGGTAAGGGTACCACAAGAAAAGAAAACTATACACCAACATCCCTGGCGAGCACAGATGTAAAAATTCTCAATAAAATATTAGCAAACTGAATTCAAGAACACAGTAAAAAGATAACACACCGTAATCAGTGGGATTCATCTCTGGAATGCAAGGATGGTTCAACATACACAAATCAATTAATGTAATATATCACATCAACAAAATCAAAAAATCACATGATCATTTCAACAGACACGGAAAAAGCATCTGACAAAATACAATATGCTTTCATGATAAAAAGCCTTTGACAGATTGGGTACAGAAAGAACATAACTCAACATAATAAAAGTCATATTTAACTAACCCACAGCTAACATTATACTCAATGGAGAAAAACTGAAAGCTTTTCCTCTAAGATCAGGAGCAAGACAAGAATGCCCACTCTCATCTCTCTTATTCAATATAGTACTGGAAGCCCTAGACAGGGCAATTAGGCAAGACAAAGAAATAAAAGGCATCTAAATCAGAAAGGAAGATGCAAAACTATTGCTTCTGCTGATGGTATGATTTTATATATAGAAAATTCCAAAGAGTCAACAAAAAAACTGTTGGAACTAATCAACAGTTTCAGTAAAGTTGCAGGATACAAAAGCAACATACAGAAATCAGTTGCATTCCTTTACACTAACAATGAACCATCTGAAAAAGAAGTGAAACTATCCCTTTCACAATAGCATCATAAACAATAAAATACTTAGAATTAAATTTAACCAAGGAAGTCAAAGATCTGTACAATTAAAACTACAAGACTGTGAGAGAGTGGCACTGACATATATACACTACCAAATGTAAAATAGATAGTTAGTGGGAAGCAGCCGCATAGCACAGGGAGATCAGCTCGGTGCTTTGTGACCACCTAGAGGGGTGGGATAGGGACGGGGGGAGGGAGATGCAAGAGGGAGGGGATATGGGGACATATGTATACATATAGCTGATTCACTTTGTTTTACAGCAGGAACTAACACAACACTGTAAAGCAATTATACTCCAATAAAGATGTTAAAAAAATTTTTTTAAATATCAGAATGATACCTAAAAAAGAAAAAAACTACAAGACTTTGCTGAAAGAAATCAAAGACACAAATTTTTTAAAATCCCATGTTCATGGATTGGAAGAACTATACTGTTTAAATATCCATGCTGCTCAAAGCCATCTACAGATTCAACACAATTCTCAACAAAATATCAATTATTCTTCACAGAAACAGAAGAAAAAATCGTAAAATTTGTGTGGAACCACAAAAGACCTTGAATAGCCAAAGTAATCCTGAGAAAAAAGAACAAAGCTGGGGGTATCATGCTTCCTGATTTCAAACTATACAACAAAGCCAGAGCAATAAGAACAGCACAAAAATATACATGTAAACAAATGGAACAGAACAGAGAGCCCAGAATTAAATCCTGGCATATACAATCAACCAATATTCAACAAGGAAGCCAAGAGCACTCGATAAGGAAAGGATAGTGTCCTCGACAATTAATGCTGGGGAAACTGGAGAAATACATGCAGAACAGTAAAACTGGATCCCTATCTCACACTACTCATAAAATATTAACTTGAAATGGATCAAAGACGTAAACATAAAACCTGATATCATAAAACTCCTAGAAGAAAATACGGGGAAGAAGCTCCTTGATATTGATCTTGGCAACGATTTTTGGGACATGATGCCAAAAGCACAAACAACAAAAGCAAGAATCAACAAATGGGACTACACCAAATTCAAAAGCTTCATACAGTAAAAGAAACAACAAAATAAAAAGACAACCTACAGAATTGGAGAAAAAATTTGTAAACCATATATCAGATGAAGGGTTAATATCCAAAATATACAAAGAACTCATACAAGTTAATAACAAATACAAACACCCAATTTAAAAATGAGCAAAAGAACTACATAGATATTTTCCAAAGAGGACATCAAAATGGCCAACAGGCTTATGAAAAGATGCTCAACATTACTAATCGTCAGGCAAACGCAAATCAAAACCACAATGAGATACCACCTCACACCTGCTAGAATGGCTAGCATCAAGAAGGCAAGAGAGAGCAGGTGCTGGCAAAGATGTGGTGAAAAGGGAGCCCTTATAACACTGTTGATGGGAATGTAAACTGGTCCAACCACTGTGGAAAACAATATGGAAATTCCTCAAAAAATTAAAAATAGATCTAACAAACAATCTAGCAATTTCACTTCTGGGTATACCAAAAGAAATGAAAACAGGATTTTGAAGAGATATGTGCACTCTCATCTTTACTGAAGTATTATTCACAACAGCCAAGATATGGAAACAACCTAAATGACCATCAGTGGATGAACGGATAAAAAAGATGTCCTATATATACACAGTTGAATATTATTCATGTGTGAGAAAGAAGGATATCCTACCATCTGTGACAACATGGATGGACCTTGAGCACATTATGCTAAGTGACAAGTCAGACAAAGAAAGACAAGTACGATATGATATCACTTATACATGGAATCTAAAAAAGCCAAGCTCATAAAAAATAGAGAGTAAAACCCTGGTTACCAGGGGATGGGGAGATAAGACTGATGCTGTTAAGAGAACAAACTTGCAATGATCTAATTCACAGTATTAATGAATATAAACAACAATATTGTACTATAATTATGTAATGTGATAAATATCACTACAACAGCAATCATATTACAATATTATGTATCAAAGTAACAAACTATACACAATGTTATATGTCAAATATATTCACTATAAAAAGATCTGACATGAAGACAAGCAAAATAAATTAAAATTAATAAGATTATTTTAAATATGGACTTGTAACCACCATCATTAGTAGTTAATCTTGCTCTAAATTTAGTTTACCTTGAAATATTACCTAATAAGAGTGGTAAAGCATCTACAAATACTTTAAATTGAATTTTTATCCTCTCGTTTTTCTATTTGGAAGTATCTTTTATCATTTTGATCAACAGGACTGTGCAATAAGAAAAGTATGGAAAATATTGGTATAATCATTGGACAACCTTTGAAAGGCTTTCAACAGTGCAGTAGCATGGCCATATTTTCACTTTGAAAGCTAAGAATGGAATAAAATATAGGCAAAAAGCTGAGTTCAGAGGATGCTGTAGTAACTCAGGCAGGAGATAATTAGGACATGAAATAAGGAAGTAGGAATAAGAAGAGGCTGTTTTGTGAGCACTTTGGACCATGGAATTAAGAAATGTGATTGACGGACCTGAGGCAAGGGCAATGCTGAGACTAAGGTGGAATCAAGGAGAACTGCCAATTCCCTAGGTTTAGTGAAAGAGTGTGGTGTACATCCCGATGCACCTTAGGGAGATGTGAAAAACTTCCCTAACTCCTTCATAAAGAGTTCAGATCACATTGTTTTTAAATTGAGGTATAATTGACATGTAACATCATATTAATTTCAGGTGTACAACATAATGATTTGATATTTGTATATATTGCAAAATGATCACCACAATAAGTCTAGTTAACATCCATCACCATACAAGTTACAATTTTTTTTCTTGTAATGATAACCTTTAAGATCAGAATGCATTCTATACATTGCTAATCGTATTGTTTTATATGGAGCTATTAAGTATAATTATAAAGAGATAATCTCTGACTTACAAATCAATTTAGTTTAATACACGTTTGTTGAATATCTAGTGAATATCTGTTCATCAGCTCAGTACTGAAATTTGAGAAACATGTTCCACTTGGGGTTGTATCATTAACTGATGATGGATATGCATATTGCAACACTATTATACATTTCTTGTATATATGTCCACATTTTTCACTCATCATTCCTTTATTAGACTATTATATAATAAAGAACAAATATGAAAAAAGACTGTTTTGGGCTTCCCTGATGGCACAGTGGTTAAGAATCCGCCTGCCAATGCAGGGGAGACAGGTTCGAGCCCTGGCCCGGGAAGATCCCACATGCCGCGGAGAAACTAAGCCCATGCGCCACAACTACTGAGCCTGCGCTCTAGACCCCATGAGCCACAACTACTGAGCCCACGTGCCACAGCTACGGAAGCCCACGTGCCTAGAGCCTGTGCTCCACAACAGGACAAGCCACTGCAATGAGAAGCACACGCACCACAACGAAGAGTAGCCCCCGCTCACCACAACTGGAGAAAGCCCACACGCAGCAACGAAGACCCAACACAGCCAAAAATAAATTAATTAATTAATTAATTATTTTTAAAAAAAGACTGTTTTAACCAGAAACCTATAGTCATAAAAATGTCTATACAATATATTTACTGTTTTCCTTGCATTTTGCCATGCTGCCATTCTCCTTTTGCAAGCACTTTTGTCTGTCTTTTCTCACAGCCTCTGAATGGAAAAAGCTACAATTATTAATGATACAACAATAAGTGAGTCTGAAAAGCAGAATGAACTTAAGCCAAAACAAGTGAAAGATTACTCTGTTATTGCCAGTGAAAATCACAGCCTAAAAATATATAACTACTAAAATGAGAAAAACAGAGAGAACAGAATAAGAAGGGAAATGGGGCAAAGGAAAAAGAGGTGGCATATGCCACGGAGAAAAAAGACATGGGTCTCTAGTCTTCCTGAACTCTGACCATGACCTTGGTAAAGCTATCACATGTCTTGTCTGAAATTACATAATAACCTGATTGGTGAAAGTAAGTTATTATGTGTGCTTTGCATTAATACAAAAAGAAAAAAGATTTAAATTATTTTTGAAGAACACCTGGAGCATATCCTTTAGACACTTGTGGATAAGAGACACCTAGTCTGCAACTATTTAACAAAGAGAAGAACACTGAGAAAGTTTTTTCTTTCCTTTTTGGCTCCTAATCATTTCAGAAATTCCTAACATAAGTAATTAGGCAAAAATAAAATGCAAAAGGAATTCCTACTGGCATTTGGCAATATAAATATTACGTGTACAGGGATGACGCTTTGCTAACATCCTGCAATCCCCTGTTTTCAATTTCCTCCATTCTTTTATATAGTAAAGTTTTAGTTATGCCTCCGGATACAGGCTAAATTAGGGAAAAAAGTTTAAAGCCCTGTCTTCCTAATTATTCTTCTTGTAAAATATCCTAAAAGTCCATTAATTGGTTCCTTCAGGAGTTTAAATAGAATGGCACTAACAAATTTACATGTAACGAAATGTTTGAGGTAAGACTCAGAAATAGTGAAATTATGCCCTATTTGTCTGGTCTTACTTGGATTATCCATTTTCCAATCTATAGGAGCAAGTATTTAATTTTCCAATTCCTTCTCGATTCATATTCCCTATGACCAAAAAAAAAGGGTGGGGGGGACAACTCTTGGAGAGATTATTCTACCATCTATGTGACAATAGTAACTTTACAAATTCTTTTTAAATTCTTTTCTGATTTTCAGTTTTCTTTAAACAGAATGTCATCCTTATCCACATTTTTATTATGTATTATAGCCAACTGAAATGTCACTTTTAAAAGATTTACCGAATGCATAAACAAAATGTGATACACACACAGGAATATTATTCAGCCTTGAAAAGGAAGGAAATTCAACATGGATGAACCCTGAGGACATGACCTAGCAGCTGAGGACACACTGAGTGGAATAAACCAGTCACAGAAATACAAATATTATACGATTCTACTTACATGAAGTACTTGAGGTAGTCAAATTTACAGCAACAGCAGCTTGCGGACACTCAGAGGAGCGGCATCTTCCCCAGGGCGCAGGCGGGTTCGGGTTCCGAACGCTGCCGGCCGGGCCGCCTCCGTCTGTGCGGATTCAGCCACAACATGGCAACTGTCTTTATAAGGAATATGGTAGTTTCTGCACATGAAACCTCCGCTAAGTCAGAGTTGTTGCACGAGGAAACCTCACACACGCTCGTGCACACTCCTGCCGCGAGCCCCTTCGTGCTGCGGTGCCCCCGCAGTGGGTACAAATCCCAGCACAGGCAGGCGTCGCTTCTCTCCAACCTCCTGCTGCTGCGCACACAGCCAGCTCTGGCCTTTAAAACCAGGCACGTCATCAAGAGGCGCCGCAAGGACTGTTCGCCCAGTGAAGAGGCGTGGAAGCCGGTTCAGCTGTTACAAAACGAACCCAAAGCACAAGCAGGCAGGTGTAGTGCCTTTGGCTGTGAAATAATGTGTTAAATTGTATCATTTCCTTAGGAAATGGTGTTACCCTAATGAAAGAAAAATAAGATTTAAACTTTCTGTTGTATTAAAAAAAAAAAAAAAAGAATCATAGGAGCAGAAAGTAGGAGGGTCGCTGCCAGGGGCTAGGGGAAGAGGCGAATGGGGAATTGCTAAATGAGTACAGAGTTTCAGTTTTGCAAGGTGAAGAGTTCTGAAGATGGATGGTGTTGATTGGTAGCATAACAATGTGACTGTAATTGAAGCCACTGTACACTTAGAAATGGTTATGATGGTGAATTTTATGTTACTTAAATTTTATCATAATTAGAAATAATTTTTAAAAGATTTATATAAGTTTTCTTGATCTTACTCCAATTATGTGTTGTCCATTCATCATTTTAAAAATGCATGGAAGTAAACAAGCATACTACATTCTAAGGGATTCAAATAATGCATAATTGTTAGAGCAAAACAATAAATTCCTCCTTGACTTAACTGCTCCCTTCCCCAGGGTCACAGGTGATGGGTATTCTAGTTTCTGTCTATGGGATAGGTATAAATCTATAAATAAAATGTATATATTTGACATATACATATTACATATGTATATGTGGATATCTTTTAACCTAATTGGAGTCATGTCATGTACATAGTTCTCAGACTTGGCTTTTTTTATTTAATACGTCTTAGAGATGTTTCCAACTCAGTGCATATGGCTTTTCCTCATTCTTTCTAACAGCTGCACAGCATTCCATTGTACGGATTTACTATCATTTATTTAACCATTTCTCTACTGATGAGACGTTGAAGTTGTTTCTTCTTTCATTTTTCAAATGTCTGACCTTGGTAGAGGTCCACTCTGCTGAACAATGTACTAAAATCTTTGCATGGAAGTATGCCCAGCACCTACCATAGTCCCTCGAATGTACACGAGTTAAATAACATCTTAGATTTAGATTCTTTGAGGTGATGGGCTTGACTTCTGTTGGTACTATACTAAAAGATAGTAAAGAAAAAATATATATACATCATACATACCAAATATGTAAATGTGAATTATTATAACAAATGAGAGTACAATTTTTAAGAAACTAAACAAATGTGGAATCCAGAGGATTTGTTTTGGCATTGTAAAACTGTCCAAGAATCATTTTTTCCCGCGCAGAATATTTATTGCAAATCCAAGGCTTGCTATAGCAAAGATAAGGAACTTGAATATCTTCTTTCCCTCTCCCAGTTTCCTGCTTTAAAACCACAGAGAATATTCCAAAACATGTTTTCATCTTCCTAAAAGGAGGATAAAATGGAAGGTAATGAAACCCAGACAAAACTAAAATCATTCTTTTAGCAAAAGCAATCCGTAAAGACTATTGATCTATTAGTTACAAAGGAACTTGAACTTACAAACCAAGACAACAAGAAAGTTGAATATTATTAGTACATTACTTATAAATGCTACAATTCTTTGAATGCTTTCCCCAGGTATATGATCTTATTGAATCCTCTCAACTCCGTGAGGTAGATAGTACTACCTCCATTTCACAGGTGAGGATACTGTAATTTGAAGTGGTTAAGTATTTCCTGAAGGTCACTTGGTTTGGAAGAGCAGAAGCATTACTTAAGCCCAAGCCTGTTAGGCTCTCAAGAGCAGTACACGCAGACCATATTGCTCTCAGCTGCAACAGCTTTACAATCCCTAGGGAATTCTTTTTCAAAGCTTTTGGCCATGAGATCTTGAACCATCCGGTTTTGGTTGGTTTGTTTTTCTAAATTCTTTTGAAAAAAATATACGAGAGAAAACAAAAGATTACAGAAAAAGGTATCTCCTGATCCTCCCATTCCCTTCCCCCCAAAAAGGAAGGAAAAAATCAACTACAAAAACTTCTCCCTGCAATGACTGAAGATGATCCGAGCCCCAGGTGCCATTTGTGATGATCATTTCTGCTATCTTCCAACTCCTCTGAGCTCCAGCCCATGCTCTACTCAAGATACACTGTCTCCCCTGGCAAATATACATCATGAATCACTGACTGCTATGACAGTGCCCTTCCCCAACAGCTTCCTTCCCTGCTCCTCAAGAATTGAACTTGATAGAGAACACCTGGGGTTAAGAAGGCCAGTTTTTTTAAAAAAAAAAAGGCCAGTTAACTGCTTAGGGACTTCGTGTGCAGAAGTGGCACAGGCTCAAGTAACCCTTATATTATGTTAAAATTCATGCCTGAAACAATGTTAACCCTATTTGTAGTTTCATAATATAAATTAAGACAAAATCTGACGCCAGGACATTTGTAGTTTGGGGGGGGCGCGGTTTGGGGGGTTTTGGGGTTTTTTTTTGTTTTTTTTTTAAGCTCAACTAGAACAAAGTGTGATCTTATCAAGAGAGTATTTTGGCTCTCTTATCTCATAACCTATACCAGTAATGTTGTGAAGAATCAGCAAATGACAAAAAGAAAAAGGAAATAGAATGAATGAATGAATGAAAGGATACACAATGAACAAATAAATAGCCAAAGATATGTAACAAATCTATAATTTAAATCTGTTTCTCACTCACAAGAAACTCTGTTCATTGTTATGTTTATATAATTCAAAAAAGTAAGAAAAACTAAAAGTAATAGAGGCAAAAAAATTGAAAAGCATAGTAACCTGAAGCTCTTCAGCATAAAACAACCCAAATGAGATAATCATTGGAAATATTATTGTGTCACATTATGGCTCATTAGCTGTTATTTATAACAATAGAACTGAGACAGTGAAAAAATGTTTAAATACCAAATACCTTTTCTTTGAAAAAAACTAAGGAAATGTGTAACACGTTTTAAAAAGATTCCTTGAAAAAAATTAAAATTTTAGTACTTTAACACAGATATGCTATCTGGAAAAATCACTTACATGGACTGTTTCATGCCACACATACCTAAAATATTGGGTGTTTATTGCTACTGTATGGAACATTTTGTTTTTTAATGGATCGCTTGGTCTTTCCTTGAGACTCTGGATGATAATGACTCCTGGCTTTTAACATCTAATGAAATCATCAGCTTTTCTCTTTTGGAAATTCAACACTGAAATCAAAGACATCCATCCCTCTCTTCTCATTCCAGCCTGGTACCAACTAAGTTAGTATTCAGGGAGACTATAAAAGTATTTTTCTACATATGCCATTGGTTGCCACCTCTAGCACTTCTTTTTCCATCTAATTTCCTCAGCCTCTGAAATAAATTTAAAAAGAATTGAAACAAATATGATGAAGGCATTCCAAGATAGAAATTATAAAACAAAAATTCTTGACATTCAGTTAAGGAGATATTCTGTTCATCATCAGTCAATACTCAGAGAAAGTAATATAATTTACTATGGTAAATTTGTCCTCAACTCCATCAAAGTTTGATTTGAGAGCAATGGGTCAGATGTAGAATTAAAATTCAGATATACTGTCTTTATGAAGATTAAAAAGAAACAATCTCTTTAGAATCATATAAGGCTAGTTGGGGATAGTTCTCGATACAAGTGATCTTTTTATTGTAACACTTTGATGCCCAGAGCCAAGACCGTGCGATATGGAAGCAAAACAGGACTGGGAAAGGAAGCAGATCTTCAGCCACAGTCATTTTGAGGCAAGATTTCCTTACTGTAAATCTTGTCATGTAACTTACAACTCAATAGGGGTAAGTCAGTAACAGCAGCACAGAAGAACAAAAACTCTAACACCAAAACACAGTGTAATGTAACTGTTATTATACTGTTATAACCCTTATTCATGTTATTCATCTTAGAAATAAAGGCTTTCTGTTAAGAAATTGTCCTACTGGCTATATAGAGAGCCATTCAATTGTATCTTCTTTACAGGAAGAATCCTTGTTGCTCAAGTCAGAGACCAGGAGTCTTCCTTGACCCTCCTTCATTGGCATCCCTTCAACCAATAAAACAAATAAATAAATAACAAGTCTATGGCCATTGTCACATTATTAGTCCAAACCAACTCATCTCTTGCTTAAATTTCTGCAGCAGCATCGTAGCTGGCCTCCCTGCACACAGTTCCACTGACCCTACCTCCAGGACATTAAGAATATTTCCACTCTTATCTACTCCTTTCTGCAGATAAAGTGACTTTTTTAAATGCAAATTTAATCACATCATGCTTCTGATTAAAACCCTTCAATAGATTCCAATCACCCTCAGATGAAGCCCAAATTCCTTAATACAAACCAACAAGACTCTCCTCAATCAAACCTCTTCACACCTTTTAAGCCCCATTTTGTGCCGGGGAGGTTTATTAGGGATCTACACCTATGAGACAAAGGGGGGAGAATTAAGATTGGGCAGAGTGAAAAGCTGAACCTTGATGCAACACAGTCTAACAAAGCTTCAGTCAATCTGGGTGGGGGGGTGAGGGGTTGGGGGACCATGTGGAGCAACTATTGCTGATTAGCACCATCCTTCATCAAACTAAAATGGAAAAAACTTTTATGGACTCACCTCAATCTGTCATTGGATGCAAGTGTTTCCAGGAAGGGAGTGATCTTGAGTGAAACAACCCTACAGCTGAGGCAGACCCTGGGGAGTTGGCTCTCTGTTAACCTCATTCCTCACATTTGTCAACAAGACCTTTCTTAGAGAAAGAATTGGGTGGTTCAAGCCCTTATCTACCATAACTCATCCATTGCATCACTCAGATATAATCCTCCATATACATTTAGGGGAAAGTTCCTTCAGAATTTTAGGCATCCTCTCTTCCAGAGGAAAAACTTAGAAGAGTGATTTTAGTGGATTGAACAACAGTCTTCGCATCTACAGCTGTCTCAGATCTATAACTGATATTCATCACTTCTCTCCTCCATAATGTATTCCAGATTTCCTTCACACTTACCTTCCCCATCTTCTAGGCTTGGTAGTTTACCTAGTGCCATGACCCAAGTCCTCATGCGCAAGTACCCTGGTTCCCTGGTCACCATGCTTTCCTCAGGCTGGGGTTGCTGTATCTATCCATTTGCAGTAACATTTGGGAAAGGGAGTACCAAGAGGCACCCATTTGGGTCACCTAGGCTCCACACATATTCCTCCCTGTCTCATCGTGTAGTAGCTGGTCCACCTCTTCCTTATAATTAGAGTCAGTTACCCCTGCCAAGATGTTGACACCTCTTCTTGCACGTTGGTCCTAGGATACAAGGAGCCCAAAGTGTGTAGCTTAAAACTTTAATGGTACCCTTACTGTGTCCCCTGATAAAAGTACACCCTTTTGGAAACCTAGGATGTCTTAACCTCTCAGAGCCCAGAGTTGCAAGAATATGAATCACGAAGTCCCCCAGTGGGTTATTGGAAGTAATGGTAAATGGAGCCACTGCTTCTTCCAACCCTTGTTTTCCTTTCCTATTGGGAGCATAATGCCGTATAAGGTCTTTGATTCAATGCATATACTGTGTCCTGGAGGATGGCATGTCATCCACAGAGTATCACCTCCAAAGCTGGCATTTCAGCTGTGTCTTCAGTGAGTGGTTCCAATGCTCTGTCTGGTTTTCAGCTTCTAGGTAAGTGCAATGTGTGATATGACGTTGATCCCACAGTCATGAGTCCTTTCCCACACCACTTTTGTTATAAAGTATGCCCCTTGTTCTGATGCAATGTTATGTAGGATCTCACACCAGTGGACCAAATACTTAAATCTTCAGAGAATGGTACTAGCTAAGGCTCTGTGGACAAAAAAAAACAAACCCATGCCTGGAATATATGTATATGCTGTGAGAATGAACCACTGGCCCTTCCAGGGTAGAGAGGGCCCAATAACATAATTGGCTTGCCAACAAGGAGAGAATTTATCTCCTTAAGAAATGATGCCATACTGGGATCTTAGTACCTTTCTCGTTGCTGTCAGACTAGAAACAGTCTGCAGTGGCAGTACCTAGATGAGCCTTGGTAAACAGGAGTCCAGGACATTGGGCCCATGTGTGACCTACATCTCTGTCACTGACACTTGTGTGCCCATCCTGCCAGCACCGGGCAAACAATGATAGAGGCTGGCTAACATTAAAACAGGTTGGGTCATATTGTCTACCTGGATTTTTAGTGCCTCTTCTGTACCGAATGTTCTCTGGTGGACATGAACTACTGATAGAAAGAACTTTCTACTTTATGCCCATTCGTATGTTTATTCACATGCTTCTATCCTAGACCACCTTGTCTCCAATCTTTCAGTCTTTTTCTTTCTAAGCTCTTGCTAGGCCATTTGCCTCGCCCATAATTCTTATATATTCTAACCAGGTGCACTTCCCAAAAACCTGCCTATTGGGAGAATTTATGATCACTTTTATTTTTCAAGACCACCCCTGACTGAGGCTGCCATGCATTTCTGGCGCATACCCACATTCATTCATTCAACTTTTACTGAACACTTACTCTGTGTGCCAATTGCTTTGCCAGGGTTTGGGAATCAAAGAAGAAAAAAACGCAATCTTTTCTTACTAGTCTAGTGGAAGTCAGGAAAAAATACAACAGCATAACTGATACTAGCAACATTAATAGCATGCTGTCAAGGAAATAGATATAAATATTAGATGTTTTAAAGATGGAAATTACCAAGTAGCAAAAGATTAGCTCAAAGGTTGAATATGCATAGCTTCATAAAATCACAATTTTAAGTAAAAACAATTAATGTACAACCTGCAAATGTGATTATCAGTCCGTAGAGATGAAACCCAGCATATACTTTGGGGAAGTTGGCAAAACAATCCCCCATCAATACTGCAAATGTAGCACACCAAGTTCTGAGATGATGTAATTCCTCTTTTTCAAAGACATGGCTCAGGGTAGATCTCAGAAGCCACCACTGCCTGCCAACACTGGAATAGATTACCACCTCGGGAAGGTGATGGGAGACAGTG
Source organism: Balaenoptera borealis (assembly GCF_965194805.1). NCBI lineage: Eukaryota > Metazoa > Chordata > Mammalia > Artiodactyla > Balaenopteridae > Balaenoptera > Balaenoptera borealis. The sequence goes on along the minus strand of NC_138861.1, from coordinate 117,865,799 downwards.
CCAGAGGAGGCAAAGAAAGAAGAGGGAGAAGGGTGTGCAAAAAGAAAGATGAAGTATCACAGAACAATGTGTTCCAAAATAATATAGATGTGCTTATTACAGTTCAGACTCTATGTGGTCTCTGGCACAACCCCTCAAAACAAGTCAGTTAGACGTAGGCAAATGTTCTTGGCATTGCAAAGCGATTGGTCCAAAGACCAAAAAGAAAATTATATCTCAACTGAGATTTTGAAATAAAAAACTCAAACTACTCCAAAAGGAAGAAGACCAAATTCTAGGTCTCAGTCTAGGTTCCTAGGTGAAAACAAGGGACCTCAACTTAGGAGATACCCTCTGTCAAGAGCAGTCATAGAGTAAATCGAGACCCCCCAACCAAATATTAAACCCAGACCCTGAGGAATGTTTCTTTTCCTCTAAGTGTAGAAAGAGAAAAAGGAAAAGGAAAAAAAAAAAAATCAGCTAACTAAATCCTGAAATTCCAACAGAATAAGCATTGAAACATTTGGTCAGCTACCCACCTCTTTAAAAATTCGTAAGAAATCTGGCTATGTCTATCATGGAAAACATGGAATTATGATGCTTCCAAACCTTCCTGGATTTAATCATAAAGTACCTCAGACCACTTACATGACTCATCCATCCTAATGATGAGGATGAAAATCAAAGCATGTTTCTTGGTGGATTAGCTTACACTCTCGGAGTGAACTACAACAGGCAAATACAGAATTATTATCAAGGCATCATGTTCATTCTTGGCATAACAGTCACTCAACACCATCTGACAGTGAAAGATATTTTGTGATAAAGGGAGCCTTTCCCAAAGAGTGGGTGAGTTTTTGCCAGTGACTGGCAAAGTACAATTTATAGTTTACACCAAGTAAACAATAATTCATAAAAAGGCATTAAATGAGAATCATGTAAGTACCTAAAGAGTCCAACTCCACATGCAGTAAGTTAGTGGCATAAACCATAAACCCTTGAGGAATGTGCCGTTGGAACCCCCATAAGTAAAGTCACTGTTTCGGGGCTGTAGGTACCTCAGCAGCAAACTCTTCCATAACAGGATTCATGGAAAATTTGTCTTATACCAATACATTTAAATACTAATCCAATATATGTTCAATATGGTTAAAATCAAATTTTAGACTATTGTTCCTGTGAAATATAATGTGGCTGTAAAATTCCTTTTCATTATAATTGCCTATTTGATTCACTTCTTTCCTCATAGCTAATCAACATCAGACCTAAGTCCTGGATTCTAAAACTTACTCATTTTACAAGAGCTGTTCACAGATTCTATATAGCAATGAAGAGCATTTTCAAATACCAAATGCCTTTTTTTCTTGGAGGTAAGAAGAGATTTATGGAAACATTCATTTTGGCCAAAAACTTAAAGTTAATTCTCCCATAGTCTTCACTAAAAAAAGTTTTATTTTTTAGAAGAAAAAATATATTAAAACTAATGTCAAAACTGGGGTTTTAATAAAATTTTACCAAATTTAAAAGTCTCTAAAGTAAGATACTAGGGTTCTTTGATAAGGAAGTAATTAAACAGATTGTCCTTCCTAGCTTATCTGCCTGTCATCATAAATATTACTTTGTTGCAGCATCACAAAGCACATCTACTACCTGGAGGAAACAAGATAACACTCCATGATTGTTAACCCCAACAATTGTTTACCATGGATATTCCCTTTTCAAATTTGCAACTTGCATTTGAAATGCTCAGCTCTTACGAGTTTTATTAGTATAAGAAAGCAAACAAGGAGACTTCCCTGGTGGTCCAGTGGTTAAGAATCCACCTTCCAATGCAGGGGGTGCGTTTCTATCCCTGGTGGGGAACTAAGATCCCACATGCCAAGGGGCAACTGAGCCCGCACGCCACAACTACTGAACCCATACGCCTCAACTAGAGAGGCTGTGTACAGCAAACTGCAGAGCCCATGCACTCTGGAGCCCACACACTGCAACTAGAGAGAAGCCCGCACTGCAACTAAAACCCGACGTAGCCAAAAATAAAATAAAATAAATAAACAAATAAATTTTAAAAATAAACTAGATTCCTTAAAAAAAAAGAATGCAAACAAGAAATATTAAAAATAGAAATTATCTGGTTATGAGTCTAAACATTTGACAGTATGCTTTTGGCCACAAGTAGCAGAAACCATAAGGAATTTTAAACACAAAGAAAACTTATTATCTTACATAATAGAAACTCATAGAAAGTTCAGGTTTCAGGGCAGGTTACTTAAGTATTCTAACAATGTCATCCAAACCACAGGTTCTTAAAATCTCTCCTTTTTTCCCTCCCTGCTTTGAGCTGATTCACAGGCTAATTAGATAGATGGCTGAAGCAGGACCAAATGCCTAATTCAGACAATAAAAATAAATATACCATCCTTTGATGTGGATATCTCTTAGGATTGAGGTCGTTTTCCAGAAAATGTACCGGCTGATTTCATTTCACAGTTCATTGGCTAGGACTGGGTCACATTTCCATTCTTGGACCCATGACTAGCAAAGATAATCTGCTTACCTTTAGGCAAACTAGTTACATATACTACTGTAGCTGGGACAGGGTCACCCACCTTCTCTTGGGGGCACATGGCTGCATATGGGAGCACTGTATACCTGAATAAGTTCAGGTTTTAGTAGGAAGAAGAGAAAAAGTGAACCATGGGCAGATAACCAAAAGTGTTGTCTTTACAGTAACTGCATTAGAATTATAAAGGTTAAAGGATAAGGGTAAAAGTGGGTAAAGCATTGCTCAGAGGGTAAGGATTTGAGATTGAAAATCTAAATCAAGTTAAGCTGATGTTTCTTTTTCTAGAATAAGGGTTAGAGATAACAACAACAAAATACCCTATAAATAGAGATTAAATTTAAGGTAATACATCTTTCAAGGATAAATATCTATCAGTATTGAAAAGTAAACCATTATGAAAATTCCAGTACAAATGCTACAGTTTATAAATGAGGAAACCAAAGCTTAAGAGAGTTTAAATTGTTCAAAATCACGTAAGAAATCAGTGATAGGCAGAAACGCTGAAATTCATGGTATTCTTCCTGAATTCAATTCAATTTTGCCCTAACATTATGTTTTTCATTGGATGTAATCTCAAGAATAAAGATAGGTGTGTTGTAATTTTTTAATACAAAAATCATTATTCCAAATTGTACAAAATGCTCTTATGTCAGCTCTAGTAATGGAAATAAAGCACATTTTGTCTTTTAGCATCCTGTATTATTGGAGATTAAGTTATGAGCATTAATATTGATACCAATAATTTAGCATTTACTATGTGTCAGGCATTTTACCAGGTGCTTTATAGTCATTATTTCTAATCATCCCAACACCCCAAAAGGGAACTCTTAATATCCTCTTTTGAAGATGAACAGAGGCTCACGGGCTTTAAGTTACTTGACCAAGATCAAATTGGTTCCAGGGTAAGGATTTTTTTGTTGTTGTTAATTTATTTATTTTTGGCTGCGTTGGGTCTTTGTTGCTGTGCATGGGCTTTCTCTAGTCGTGGCGAGCAGGGCTACTCTTTGTTGCGGTCCGTGGGCTTCTCATTGCGGTGCCTTCTCTTGTTACGGAGCACGGGCTCTAGGCACACGGGCTTCAGTAGTTGTGGCACACGGGCTCAGTAGTTGTGGCACACAGGCTTTGTTGCTCTGCGGCATGTGGGATCTTCCTGGACCAGGGCTCGAATCTGTGTCCCATGCATTGGCAGGCAGATTCTTAACCACTGTACCACCAGGGAAGCCCCCAGGGTAAGGATTTAAACCTAGGTTTGTTTCACTTTAAAGTTCATTCAACCTACTAACATTCACCAAAAGATGTTTTGTTAAATTCTTGTCCTTCTAGATGATCCATTAAAAAAAAAAAAAAAAGGATCCCAGGTCAAATATATTTGGGAAATACTGTGCTTTATATCCCTCTCACGGAGATTAAAGATACACAATATAATATTTAAAAGTATGAGAAATCCTACAAAAACAGAAATTTATCCAACTCAGTTTAATCATTGTTTCCTACCATTTGAAGACTAAATCCTTTTTTCACTAGCAGACATTAATATTCAGGGAAGTAATGTCCAGTGGCCCCCTTCTTGGGAAATACTGCACTACATTATTTGACATTCAAAATACATAATGCATGTTAACAATCAAATTATATTTGAATGATAGTATTAATATGTAATTATACTAAACATATGTAACCAGTTTAGGAGTCTTACTATGAAATGATTTTATTTTCCCAATTACTGCTCTCAAATGTCAAATCTTGCTTTCCCACTGAGTAGCAGATCCCTTCACAACATCTTGATCAAATTACCTTTCTCAGTTATGGTTATTTTTCACATTTAAAACTTAATATTAAAAAACAGTAGAGAAAATCAGTGAAACAAATAGCTGATTTGTTGAAATCAATAAAACTGATAAACTTCTAGCCAGACTGATTAGCAAAAAAAGTTAACAGAAGCCACAAATTACCACTCTCAGGAATGGGAGAGGTAACAACTAGAACATGTTCATGTAAGTAAAAGTATAATGGGGGAATATTATGAACATCTTTATGCCAATAAATTTAACATCTTAAATGGCATGGACGAATTCCTGGAAAGATACTGCAAAAGCTCACCCAAGAAGATAGATAATCTAAACAGCTCTGTTTTAATGAAATTGAATTTGTAGTCAAAAACTTTCCCACAAAGAAAACTCCAGGCCAGATGGCTTCAATGGTGAGTTCTAACAAATATTTAAGAAATAAAAAATATCAATTCTACACAAACATTTCCAGAAAATTGAATAGGAGAACCATTTACCAGTTCATTCTATGAAGCCAGCATTACCCTGACACCAAAACTGAACAAATATATCACAATAAAACTACAGAACAATATTTCTCATTTTCACAGATGCAAAAATTCTAAACAAAATTTTAGAAGATTGAGTATAAAAATACATAAAAATTATAATACATCACAACCAAAAGGGATTTATCTCAGGAATGTAAGGAAAAATGTAATTTTTCTCAAAAAGCAATCAATATACTTCAACATATTGAGATTAAAAAATTAAAAACTCTTGATCATCTAAATAAGTGCAGAAAAAGCATTTGACAAAATCCAACATGCATTCCTGATTTTTAAAAAAATAAATAAATAAACTCCCAGCAAACAAGAAACAGGAGGGAACTTTCTCAACCTGATAAAGACCACCTATGAAAATCCTTTGGCTAACAGCACTTGTATGGTAAAACTGACATTTTTCCAGTAAGATAAAGAATAAAATAAGGATGTCACCTCTCATCACTTCCATTCTTCATCACACAGGAGGTTTTGGCACTTGACTGCAATAAAGCATGCAAAAGAAATATACAGCATTCAGATTGGAAAGTAAAAAGTAAAACTGTCTTAATTCACAGATGAAATAATTGTCTATGTAGAAAATTTGGTGAAATATATGAAATAGCTGCTAGAACTAGTAAGTGAGTTTAGCAAGGATAAAAGGTCAATATCCAAACATCAATTTTACTTTTATATGATAGAAACTATCATAAATTAAAATTTTTGAAGTTACCTATAATAACATCATAAAGATGAAATATTTAGGGATAGATTTGAAAAAGATGTAAAGGACCTGTACACTAAACACTACAAAATTTGCTGGGGAAAATTAAAGAAAGTCCAAAAATATGGAGAAATATATTGTGCACATGGATTGGAAGACTCAGTAATGTCAAAATGTCAATTCTCCCTAAATTGATATATAGAGTCAATGCAATCCCAGTCAAAATCCCAGTAGGCTTTTTTGTAGGAAGTTACAAGCTGAAAGGAAATGCAAAGGATAAAGAAGAGCCAAAACACCTTTGAAAATGAAGGGTAAAGTCAGAGAATTTATGCTACCTGACTTCAAACCTTATTGTAAAGCTACAATAATTAAAATAATGTGGTATTGGTTTAAATATAGACAAATAGATCAATGATCACATACACATATAGACAACTGATATTTGCAAAATGTCCAAAGATACTGTAGAGGAGAAATGATAGTCTGGCAACAAATTATATTGGAACTATTAGAAATCCACATGCAAAAAAAAAAAGAACTTTGGCATATACTTCCTGCTATGTACAAATATTAACTTAAATGAATTACATACTTAAGTTAAAAAGCTAAATCTAGAAGAAAATACAGGAAAAATTCTTTGTGATCTTGGATTAGGTCAAGATTTCTTAATTACAACAAAAAAAGCATGATTCATAAAAAGAAAAAATGCATTTTATTAAAATTAAAACTTCTATTTTCAAAAGACACTGTTAAAAGAATAAAAAGACAAGCCGCAGACTTGGGGGAAATAGTTGTAAATCGTATCTTTGACAAAAGGCTTATATATAGAATATAAAATCTCAAAACTTAATAATAAAAAAATGGCAAATATTTGAACACTTCACCAAAGACATATAAATGGTAAACAAATACATGAAAATATGCCCAAACTTATTAGTCACTAAGGAAATGCAAATTAAAATCACAATGAATATAACCACATGCTTTCAGAAAGACTATAATTAAAAAGATGAACAATACCAAGTGTTGGCAAGGTCATGGAGGAATAGAATTCTTATGCAATGCTGGTGAGAATATTTAATGATATAACCACGTTGGAAAGCAGTCTAGCCATTTCTGAGTTAATCATACATCTACCATATCAACCCTCTATTTCACTGTTCAGTATTTCTCATGAGAAATGAAAACATATTTATAAAAAGATTTGTACAAAAATGTTCATAGCAGTTTTATTTGTAATAGCCAAAATCTGAAAACAGTACAACTGTCTATCAGCAGGTGAATGGATAAGCAAATTATGGAACATTCAAACAATGGAACACTACTCAGCAATAAAAAGGAATGAACTATTGCCACAACAAAATGGATGAATCTCAAAACAAGTATGCTGGATGAAAGAAGATAGGCAAAAAAGAGTTTTACAAAGGGACATGAGAAAATTTTTGCAGGTGATGGATATTGATTTGGGGTGATTTCTCAGATATGTGTGTGTGTATATATGTGTGTGTATATATATATAGAGAGAGAGAGGGAGAGAGAGAGAGAGGGGAGAAAGAGGATATTCAATATATATAAATTGTATGCTTTACATAAATGCAGCTTATTGTATGTCAAATATACCTCAATAAAGCTGTTAACAAAAACAAAAAATAATCTTATTCATTTTGAAACTTCAAACTTGAACTAGATCCAAAATTAATTTCCTCTCTACCACCTACATAAACTAAACCAGAAGCCTCAGATGCATGGAATAGATAGTGTCAGGGAGAAGGTTCTATTTCCTCTAGTGTGGGGCAGGGATAAGGAAGAGAGGAGGCATGGTCTGTACAACTTCCCTCTTGCTGGTAGTTGACTGGTACTCCCGATCCCATTCTGGTTTTCTGGTTTCATCTGTTATTGGGGACTTTGCTGATATTAGGATCTGCATGTGGGTGGTATTCATGGTTTCCTCCGCCTGGTGTACACTTTCACTTAAGCTTCCTCCTTTGCTCAAGAGACTTCCTTAGAAGAGCAGCCACGTGTCCCTTTGGCTTCACCGGCAATGACACATCTCCCAACAACTTCTCTGGTTGGGCATTTTGTCACTCTTCTCAGTGGCTACCTATGCAATATATAAAAGTTGTCCATTCACCACCCTCTGTGCTATTCCATGTGAAGCCTTGCAGACCTGACACTGGGAAGCAATTGTCCTAATTTTCTTCTCCAGACAAACTACTGTATATCACTCGTCCCTCAATCCCTGTTACTCCATGGAGCCTCTTGTCTTCAAGAAAGTAAATGCCAGTCTCTGTTTACTACCTAGGCCCTTAAACTCTCTCCTTTCCAGTGTGGGAGTGGAGGAACTTAGTAAGAATTTATGCTATACTCCTGGGCCCCCTAAAAAGTTCTCCCCAGAAATCTCTTACCATGTTCTATCCTCTGGAGGACTGAAGCTCAGAAAGTACCTGTTAAGGGAAGAGAAATCAGTTTCCCCTTCTTAAAGATACCACCAACCTTCATGAGTTATTGTTTTGGGTTCCCCTTCACTTAGCTTCAGTAAAGAAGCTAGGAAAGACCTTTTTCCCACAAATATTTTACTCCACAGTGGCACAGACAACTGTCTGATTACCAAATATGTTTTCAGTGGGCACAAAACTAGTCTATATTTTCCAGAATTGCTAGCATTTTTGTGTGACCATGACACTGAGTTCTATGCAAAGAGCAGAAGCAAAGTGTACTACTTTTAGCCTGAGACCATTAAAATCTCTAAGAAATAATTTTCGATGTCTTTCCCCTAGCTTCAGGTTGGTTATCAATGCCCAGGAGGAGCACAGAAGATAGCAGACCCTCCAACAAGCTGGGCCCCCAAATGAACACATAGACCCAACACCCCTTTCCCTGAAATTTGACCCACATTACTGTTAAGTAAACAGAAATAAACTTTTATTCTTTTTTTCTTCTCTCCAAAGTTTTTATGGTTGTCTATCATGGTAGTTAACCTATCAAAACTAACATAAAAATTGGTACTGGGGTGGAATATTACCTCAAACAAAGGCAGCAAGGGGTAAGAAAAATAATATTGGGGACGTCCCTGGTGGTTCAGTGGTTAAGACTCTGCATTCCCAATGCAGGGGGCGTGGGTTCGATCCCTGGTCAGGGAACTAGATCCCGCATGTGGCAACTAAGAGCCCAGCCTGCATGGCTGCAACGAAGATCCAAATTTTAAAAATAAATAAATAAATAATAATATTGGAGTTGGAAAGATGCAGACATTATGCAGTGGCAAAATATCTGGCAAAACCACCTCCTGTGCGGAAGGTAAAACAATGGCACCTGAACCAGTCATTCTAGGGGAAGTGGTTTACAAGAGTGCGAATCTCGGCTTTTACTCAATGCCTTTAACAAGGTATCACAAGAAAGAAATGAGATGAGGAAAGACTTGCACAGTCTGCAAACAGAAATGAAAGGGTATAGAAAGAATCCAGAAATCCTGGCTTTCAAAAATTAAGAAAAGCTAATTTTCTAGATTCTAAATAGTAAGAAATTGATAAGGCCTTTGAATAACAGAGGCCCCGTAAGACTTAACTGAACAAGGAACTCAGCTCTGCTTTTGAGATTGAATTGAGGATAGTGTATTTCCACCACAAACTATTGTTTCATATGAACTCAAGGTAGTTTCCCTTAAGCTTCCAAGCGGAGAGAAGCATGGAAGGGAGGCAGCAAAGGCATAAACCAGGTTTGAGAGTAATATGTGGGAAAGAATTTCATGTAAGCTTATTGGCACGGGGAACTGATTAGAAGCAGGTAGGTCAAAATCTTCCTAAGGTGTTCAGAGCATTGTCTTACCAAAGAAATTATATATGCCTTTGACTTCTTGAATCTTCAACCAATCCATTGGTGCCCAAACTTACCTAAACAGGAAGTGGACTGCAAAATCTGAACAACTCCCAATGAGTATATGCCCAAAGTGCACTTCATACGTGGCCATGGAGGATAATAGACAAGAATGAACCTCGCAAAGAGTAGAGCCAGTGGCCTCACAGAGCAGTGGTCAGGAATGGTCCTCCCAGAGGGAAGAATAAGGATCTAATCAAGAACTGCCAGAGCAAAGGACCCTATAATGCCTGCCTTACAGGAGTTCATTATTGCTATGTACCAGACACTGCTGTGTCTCTCTCATTCTTCCTCATTTGGACAGTTTACTGCTGTTATTCTGTTCCTGCTTCACTATTATATATTAGGTATGGAGGCAGGAGGTGAGGAGATAACTTGTCTTTTAAATTCACAGTCACTGGACCAGCAGAAGCTATATCTGGATATTATAGTAAGACTGCTCACCACCTGGAGATCATACACACTGAATCTGTGGAGGCAGGGTAGGTAAACGCCATGAGTAAGAAGTATGAAATGGATATTTGGTGACCAGACTATGGAAGACTCTGCTCCCTGATCAAACCCATTCATTTTCCTTTCTCTTCTTCCTGGCTACACAGGTAGCCTACATTTCCTAGTTCCTTTTGCATTTAGGTGTAGCCAGGAGTTGGAGTTCTAGCCAAGGATTCCATGGAGTGGAAGTAATTTATATGACTTTAATGGCTGGCCCATGTTACTGAATTACATCCTCCCCCAATTCATATGTTGAAGCCCTAAATCCCAGTACCTCAGAATGTGACTATATTTGGAGATAAGTGATTAAATTAAAATGAGGCCATTAGGGTGGGCCCTAATCCAACCTGGTATCCTTATCAGACAAGGAAATTTGGTCACGCAAAGAGACACCAGGGATGCACACATGTGGAGAGGACAGACCATGTGAGGACACAGCCAGAAGGTGGCCATCTGCAAGTGAAAGAGAGAGGACCCACAAGAAACTAAACTTGCTGCCACCTTAATCTTGGACTTCTAGCTTCCAGAACTGTGAGAAAATAAATTTCTGTTGTTTAAGCCACCCAGTCTGTGGTATTTTCTTATGGCAGCCCTACCAAGCTAATACAGCCCATAAAACCGTCCCATGAATAATCCTCCATGTGGGCTTCCCTGGTGGCGCAGTGGTTGAGAGTCTGCCTGCCAATGCAGGGGACATGGGTTCGAGCCCTGGTCTGGGAAGATCCCACATGCCACGGAGCAACTAGGCCTGTGAGCCACAACTACTGAGCCTGAGCGTCTGGAGCCTGTGCTCCGCAACAAGAGAGGCCGCGATAGTGAGAGGCCCGCACATCGCGATGAAGAGTGGTCCCCGCTCGCCGCAACTAGAGAAAGCCCTCGCACAGAAACGAAGACCCAACACAGACAAAAATAAATAAATAAATAAATAAGAATAATTTAAAAAATAAAAATAAAATAATCCTCCATGTCCTCCCTTTCTAGCTGGATGGAATGGAGATGACCCCCCACCCCACCCCAGGACAAAGTTGGAAGCCATGTGCTGAAAATGGCAAAGTTACGAGCTGGAAAGAGTGCTTGAAGGAAAACCATCCAACCAGGAACACCCACATCGTTCAATTGCATGAGAGAAAAATAAAATTTTATTTTATTCTGAAATATAGGTCTTTGTTAGTTACAGCAGTTAGCATCACTCTCAACTAGCACACCCTACAAGGCTGATGATTCCCTTTTCCCTCCCCAGTTCTCTTCTTAGTCACTGTTGGCAGGGGGTGGTATGCACTTTTCACCTCTTAACAAGCCCTGTGGGAATATGGCTGGCTTCTATTACATACTGGCTTTCAAAGTAGGATACTTAGTGCCTCTTGTCCACAATTTGAGGCCTTAACCACAACTCTGGGACACAGTGTATTTTCCACTCAATATCCTCTGATATATTTTAAAAATAGATTGCTTAAGGTAGAAGAAATAGAAAATTCACAAATATATTAATAATAAAAATATATCCCACTTATGTGTCATTCAGTGGGAGAACTTCCATTATTTAGGAGGAAATGAGGAAGCTATTATTTTTTAAAAACACTACTCTGTCATAAAGACCCCATATAACTGTCTTACCTTTCAAGACTGGACTATAGAGACCACAGTCCACCTATAGACAGTGTTAAGGACCTTGAGCTCAATAAATGAGATTCTTTCCTCTCCTCTTCTACCCATGCTCCTTAGAATTAATAAAGAAGTAGGAATAGCAAGGCTACAAATTACTCTTTATATTAAAAATCCATTTATTTATATATTTATATAATGAATATCATGCTTCTTGCCTGATCTTTGCCTGTGGGAAAAAATGGCCTAAATGTTGTATCTTTGAACTGATATATCAGATATCTTTGAATAAATTATCATGAAATTCAGAGAACTTGTCTTAAATTATAGTTGGAGACAGTATAAATCAAAGATTCTGTAAATACTAATCTGGCATCAAAGGAAAATTGGCTCTATTTGTACTTAGGCAGTGAAGGAAAGCAGCGAACATGGGTAACATCTGAAAACAGCAGGAAAACAAAGATTGGGAGTAACCAATGGATAATGACCCAGTATCACCAACCAAAGCCATCACTGGACAATTAACATGGGATAGTCCACTTACGATGGCCCTAGGAATGGGCAGACATTCTCTATAAGAAGGGTGACAATTTGTCTCAGTTTGCTCTAGATTATCCCAGACTATAGTTATAAAAACTGTACTGATTTAGATGATAAACTTTATGAACATCGTATCCATTGGATAAGTTAAATATACATATTGAGAGAAGGGACAAAAGACAAGTCCCCATGGAAAACATTAAGGAAAGTTTTTGAAACCACACAACTCAGATTGGGACTTGAACCCGCAGGCTGGGACTTGAACCCGCAGGCTGGGACTTAAACCCAGCCAAAACTCAGATTTGGGACTTGAACCCACTATCTTTTAATTGAAATTGCACACCTGGTCTCAGGACTTAATGAAGATCAGGTTCTTTATGTCTTGTCGCAGAAAGAATTCAGTGAGACACAAAGTGATAGGTAAGAAGTGGATTTATTTAGAGAAATCCACATTCCATAGGCAGAATAAAACCATGTACCTCTGATTGCGACTCGAACCCACGGTCTTTTAATTAGAATCACTCACCTGGTGTCTGGACTTACTGAGGCTCAGGTTCTTTGTGTCTCAGTGCAGAAAGGAATTCAGTGGGAGGCAAAGTGATAGGCAAGATGTAGACTTATTAATATGGGACATTTTTTAGAGATGCAAGCTTGCAGGCCAGGGGGCTCTGCCCCGAGGATTCAATGGGCTACATTTTTAAAATCAAAGGAGAGTGGGGGAGGGGGAAAAGACCGCCTTCTTCCTCATTTTTCAAGTAGATGTCAGGTTTACATCACTAGCTCCTCCTTCATATCAAGCAGGAGAGTGTCTGACCCTATGAGGTCAAACTAGGATCGTCATAGCGCTCATTCAAATCAGCAGCAGGGTGGTTACATTTTTCTTTCACTTAGCAAGCCTGCTTCATTCCATGACATTTCTTGCGCAATCATTAGCATACGGTGGTCTCCCAAAGTTCCCTAGGTTTCCTTCCCTCTCTATCTATAATCCCCTACTGGAACTTCTACAACTACATGTATAACTGTCCTATTCTATCCCTATCAAGAATGCAGTCTGTCTCAAAAGGCAAGAGCGGCCCCAGGGCATGGGATCACCTTGGAAAGCGAGAGCGGCCATGGGAGAAACACATTCCACAGACAAAGTGTGGGCCCTCTCAGAAGGTCAGAGGCCCTGAAATATGGGGTGGTTAGTTTTTATGGTCTGGGTAATTTCATAGGCTAATTAATGGGAGGATTATTACAACTATTTTGGAGAAGGGGCAGAGATATACAGGAATTGGGCCACTGCCCACTTTTTGGCCTTTTATGGTTAGCCTCCAAACTGTCATAGCACTGGTGGGTGCGTCATTTAGCATATGCTGATGTATTACAATGAGCGTATAATGAGACTCAAGGTCTACTTGAAGTCAAATCTTCGGCCATCTTAGACCTAATTGGTTCTAACCAGTTCTTGTCATATCCTCAGTCTTTTAAAGGTTGTGCCCTGCCCCCTTCCCTTCTCTTTCATTTTCATTAAAACTATATGCTTCACTCCTAGAGGAATTGTGTCCTCTCTTTTATGTGGTTCTTTCTAAGGGTAGTTGTATTAGTCTGCTCATGCTGCCATAACAAAATACCATAGACTGGGCAGCTTAATCAATAGAAACTTATTTCTACTGTTCTGGAGGCTAGAAGTCCCAGGTCAAGGTCCAGCACAGTTTCTGGTAAGAGCTCTCTTCCTGACTTACAGACACCACCCTCTTGCTGTGTCCTTACATGGCCTTTTCTCAATGCATGTGAATGGAGGGAGAGAGAGATCTCTCTCTTCCTCTTCTTTTAGGCCACCAATCCTATTGGATTAGTACTGCACCTTTAGGACCTCATCTGAGTTTAATTACCTCCAAAAGCCCTGTCCCAGACACAATCATCTTGGGGGTTAGGGCTTCAACATGTGAATATGGCAGGAACACAGTTCAGTCCACAGCAGTGGTTAAGGTTTTTGAGGCACTCTTGTTAGTTGCTTTCCTATTATATTACCACAGCTTAGGTGGAAAAGTCAGAATTATATTTAGACTTAAAAAAAAAAAATTGCTTCTTGGCAGCTGCCACAGCATTTGGCCAGCCAGGATCAAAGAAAGCCAGAATTGTAAACAAGAGTCTATATTTACATTAATAATGTTTTGTTATAAACCAACAAGTCTGATCAGCTGAATCCAGAGCTGAGAGATAAAGGACTTTGTATTGTAAAGAGTGATTGGATGAGTGAGTTTCTTTGCTGTGTTCAACCCAGTTTCATTAGAAAAACAAGAATGGATTAGGAACTAAGATGGCGGAGTAGAAGGACGTGCTCTCACTCTCTCTTGCGAGAACACCAGAATCACAACTAGCTGTTGGACAATCATTGACAGGAAGACACTGGAACTCACCAAAAAAGATACCCCACATCCAAAGACAAAGGAGAAGCCACAATGAGATGGTAGGAGGGGTGCAATCACAGTAAAATCAAATCCCATAACTGCTGGGTGGATGACTCACAGACTGGAGAACACTTATACCACAGAAGTCCACCCAGTGGAGTGAAGGTTCTGAGGCCCACGTCAGGCTTCCCAACCTGGGGGTCCGGCAACGGGAGGAGGAATTCCTAGAGAATTAGACTTTGAAGACTAGTGGAATTTGATTGCAGGACTTAGACAGGACTGGGAGAAACAGGGACTCCACTCTTGGAGGGCACACACAAAGGAGTGTGCGCATCAGGACCCAGGGGAAGGAGAAGTGACCCCAGGGGAGACTGAACCAGACCTATCTGCTACTGTTGGAGGGTCTCCTCCAGAGGTGGTGGTGGGGGGCTGTGGCTCACCGTGGGGACAAGGACACTGGCAGCAGAAATTCTGGGAAGTACTCCTTGGCATGAGCCCCCCCAGAGTCCACCATTAGCCCCACCAAAGAGCCCAGGTAGGCTCCAGTGTTGAGTTGCCTCAGGCCAAAAAACCAACAGGGAGGGAAGCCAGCCCCACCCAACAGCAGTCAAGCGGATTAAAGCTTTACTGAGCTCTGCCCACCAGAGCAACAGTCAGCTCTACCCACCACCAGTCCCTCCCATCAGGAAACTTGCACAAGCCTCTTAGATAGCCTCATCCACCAGAGGGCAGACAGCAGAAGCAAGAAGAACTACAATCCTGCAGCCTGTGGAACAAAAACCACATTCACAGAAAGATAGAGAAGATGAAAAGGCAGAGGGCTATGTACCAGATGAAGGAACAAGATAAAACCCCAGAAAAACAACTAAATGAAGTGGAGATAGGCAACCTGCCAGAAAAAGAATTCAGAATAATGATAGTGAAGATGATCCAAGGCCTCGGAAAAAGAATGGAGGCAAAGATTGAGAAGATGCAAGAAATGTTTAACAAAGACCTAGAAGAAACAAAGAACAAACAAACAGAGATGAACAATACAAAAACTGCAATGAAAACTACACTAGAAGGAATCAGTAGCTGAATAACTGAGGCAGAAGAACGGATAAGTGACCTGGAAGACAGAATGGTGGAATTCACTGCTGTGGAACAGACTAAAGAAAAAAGAATGAAAAGAAATGAAGACAGACTAAGAGACCTCTGGGACAACATTAAATGCAACAACGTTTGCATTATAGGGGTCCCAGAAGGAGAAGAGAGAGAGAAACGACCCGAGAAAATATTTGAAGAGATTATAGTCGAAAAATTCCCTAACATGGGAAAGGAAATAGCCACCCAAGTCCAGGAAGTGCAGAGAGTCCCAGACAGGATAAACCCAAGGAGAAACACACCAAGACACATAGTAATCAAATTGGCAAAAGTTAAAGACAAAGAAAAATTATTGAAAACAGCAAGGGAAAAATGACAAATAACATACAAGGGAACTCCCATAAGGTTAACAGCTGATTTCTCAGCAGAAACTCTACAAGCCAGAAGGGAGTGGCATGAGATACCTAAAGTGATGAAAGGGAAGAACGTACAACCAAGATTACTCTACCTGGCAAGGATCTCATTCAGATTTGATGGAGAAATCAAAAGCTTTACAGACAAGCAAAAGCTAAGAGAATTCAGCACCACCAAACCAGCTCTACAACAAATACTAAAGGAACTTCTCTAAGTGGGAAACACAAGAGAAGAAAAGGACCTACAAAAACAAACCCAAAACAATTAAGAAAATGGTCATAGAAACATACATATCGATAATTACCTTAAACATCAATGGATTAAAGCTCCAACTAAAAGACACAGGCTTGCTGAATGAATACAAAAACAAGACCCACCTATATGCTGTCTACAAGAGACCCACTTCAGATCTAGGGACACAAACAGACTGAAAGTGAGGGGATGGAAAAAGATATTCCATGCAAATGGAAATCAAAAGAAAGCTGGAGTAGCAATACTCATATCAGATAAAATAGACTTTAAAATAAAGAATGTTACAAGAGATAAGGAAGGACACTACATAATGATCAAGGGCTCAATCCAAGAAGAAGATATAACAATTATAAATATATATGCACCCAACATAGGAGCACCTCAATACATAAGGCAACTGCTAACAGCTATAAAAGAGGAAATCGACAGTAACACAATAACAGTGGGGGACTTTAACACCTCACTTACACCAATGGACAGATCATCCAAAATGAAAATAAATAAGGAAGCAGAAGCTTTAAATGACACCATACACCAGATAGATTTAATTGATATTTATAGGACATTCCGTCCAAAAACAGCAGATTACACTTTCTTCTCAAGTGTGCACGGAACATTCTCCAGGATAGATCATGTCTTGGGTCACAAATCAAGCCACAGTAAACTTAAGAAAATTTAAATAATATTAAGCATCTTTTCTGACCAAAATGCTATGAGATTAGAAATGAATTACAGGGAAAAAAATGTAAAAAACACAAACATATGGAGGCTAAACAATACGTTACTAAATAACCAAGAGATCACTGAAGAAATCAAAGAGGAAATCAAAAAATACCTGGAGACAAATGACAATGAAAACATGATGATCCAAAACCTATGGGATGCAGTAAAAGCAGTTCTAAGAGGGAAGTTTATAGCTATACAAGCCTATCAAAAGAAACAAGAAGAATCTCAAATAAACAATCTAAGCTTACACCTAAAGGAACTAGAGAAAGAAGAACAAACAAAACACAAAGTTAGCAGAAGGAAAGAAATCATAAAGATCAGAGCAGAAATAAATGAAATAGAAACAAAGAAAACAAGAGCAAAGATCAATAAAACTAAAAGCTGGTTCTTTAAGGCAAACAAAATTGATAAACCATTAGCCAGACTAATCAAGAAAAACAGGAAGAGGACTCAAATCAATAAAATTAGAAATGAAAAAGGAGAAGTTACAACAGACACCGCAGAACTACAAATCAACTACTACAAGCAACTCTATGCCAGTAAAATGAACAACCTGGAAGAAATGGACAAATTCTTAGAAAGGTACAACCTTCCAAGACTGAATCAGGAAGAAATAGGAAATATGAACAGACCAATGACAAGTAAGGAAATTGAAACTGTGATTAAAAATCTTCCAACAAACAAAAGTCCAGGACCAGATGGCTTCACAGGTGAACTCTATCAAACATTTAGAGAAGAGCTAACACCCATCCTTCTCAAACTCTTCCAAAAAACTGTGGAGGAAGGAACACTCCCAAACTCATTCTATGAGGCCACCATCACCCTGCTACCAAAATAAGACAAAGACACTACAAGAAAGAAAATTACAGGCCAATATCACTGATGAATAAAGTTGCAAAAATCATCAACAAAACACTAGCAAACAGGATCCAACAACACATTAAAAGGATCATAAACCATGATCAAGTCGGATTTATCCCAGGGATGCAAGGATTCTTCAATATACGTAAATCAATCAATATGATAAACCATATTAACAAATTGAAGAAGAAAAACCATATGATCACCTCAATAGATGCAGAAAAAGCTTTTGACAAAATTCAACACCCATTTATAATAAAAACTCTCCAGAAAGTGGGCATAGAGGGAACCTACCTCAACATAATAAAGGCCATATACAACAAACCCACAGCAAACATCATTCTCAATGGTGAAAAACTGAAACCATTTCCTCTAATATCAGGAACAAGACAAGCATGTCCACTCTCACCACTATTATTCAACATAGTTTTGGAAGTCCTAGCCATGGCAATCAGAGAAGAAAAAGAAGTAAAAGGAATACAAATTGGAAAAGAAGAATTAAAACTGTCACTGTTTGCAGATGACATGATACTATACATAGAGAATCCTAACGATGCCACCAGAAAACTACTAGAGCTAATCAATGAATTTGGTAAAGTTGCAGGATACAAAATTTATGCACAGAAATCTCTTGCATTCCTATACACTAATGATGAAAAATCTGAAAGAGAAATTAAGGAAACACTCCCATTTACCACTGCAACAAAAAGAATAAAATACCAAGGAATAAACCTACCTAAGGAGACAAAAGACCTGTATGCAGAAAACTATAAGACACTGATGAAAGAAATTAAAGATGATACCAACAGATGGAGAGATATACCATGTTCTTGGATTGGAAGAATCAATATTGTGAAAATGACTATACTACCCAAAGCAATCTACAGATTCAATGCAATCCCTATCAAATTACCAATGACATTTATTTACAGAACTAGAACAAAAAATCTTAAAATTTGTATGGAGACACAAAATACCCCAAACAGCCAAAGCAGTCTTGAAGGAAAAAAAACGGAGCTGGAGGAATCAGACTCCCTGTCTTCAGACTATACTACAAAGCTACAGTAATCAAGACAGTATGGTACTGGTTGAAAAACAGAAATATATATCAATGGAACAAGGTAGAAAGCCCAGAGACAAACCCATGCACCTATGGTCAACTAATCTATGACAAAGGAGGCAAGGAGATACAGTGGAGAAAAGACAGTCTCTTCAATAAGTGGTGCTGGGAAAACTGGACAGCTACATGTAAAAGAATGATAGTAGAACACTCCCTAACACCATACACAAAAATAAACTCAAAATGGATTCGAGACCTAAATGTAACACCGGACACTATAAAACTCTTAGAGGAAAACATAGGAAGAATACTCTTTGACATAAATCACAGCAAGATCTTTTTTGATCCACCTCCTAGAGTAGTGGAAGTAAAAACAAAAATAAACAAATGGGACGTAATGAAACTTAAAAGCTTTTGCACAGCAAAGGAAACCATAAACAAGACGAAAAGACAACCCTCAGAATGGGAGAAAATATTTGCAAACGAATCAACGGACAAAGGATTAATCTCCAAAATATATAAACAGCTCATGCAGCTCAATATTAAAAACACAAACAACCCAATCCAACAATGGGCAGAAGACCTAAATAGACATTTCTCCAAAGAAGACATGCAGATGGCCAAGAAGCACATGAAAAGCTGCTCAACATCACTAATTATTAGAGAAATGCAAATCAAAACTACAATGAGGTATCACCTCACTCCTGTTAGAATGGGCATCATCAGAAAATCTACAAACAACAAATGCTGGAGAGGGTGTGGAGAAAAGGGAACCCTCTTGCGCTGTTGGGGGGAATGTAAATTGATACAGCCACTATGGAGAACAGGATGGAGCTTCCTTAAAAAACTAAAAATAGAATTACCATATGAGCCAGCAATCCCACTACTGGGCATATCCCCAGAGAAAACCATAATTCAAAAAGACACATGCACCCCAATGTTCATTGCAGCACTATTTACAATAGCCAGGTCATGGAAGCAACCTAAATGCCCATCGACAGATGAATGGATAAAGAAGATATGGTACATATATACAAGGGAATATTACTCAGCCATAAAAAGGAACGAAATTGGGTCATTTGCTGAGACGTGGATGGATCTAGAGACTGTCATACAGAATGAAGTAAGTCAGAAAGAGAAAAACAAATATCGTATATTAATGCATATATGTGGAACGTAGAAAAATGGTACAGATGAACCGGTTTGCAGGGCAGAAATTGAGACTCAGATGTAGAGAGCAAACGTATGGACACCAAGGGGGGAAACCGC
Source organism: Balaenoptera borealis (assembly GCF_965194805.1). Classification (NCBI taxonomy): domain Eukaryota; kingdom Metazoa; phylum Chordata; class Mammalia; order Artiodactyla; family Balaenopteridae; genus Balaenoptera; species Balaenoptera borealis. The sequence continues at coordinate 117,845,657 of NC_138861.1, read as the reverse complement.
CACTGGGGTTGGGGTGGTGGTGGTGGTGTGATGAATTGGGCAATTGGGATTGACATGTATACACTGATGTGTATAAAATTGATGAGTAATAAGGACCTGCTATATAAAAAAATAAATAAAATAAAATTCAAAAATTAAAAAAAAAAGCACAAGAGATAAAAAGTGCTGACTAGACTATGGTGCACTCTTGGTGGGAATGTAAATTGGTGCAGCCACTGTGGAAAGCAATATGGAGGTTCCTCAAAAATTGAAAATAAAACTAACATATGATCCAGCAAAAGAAAAAGAAGAAAAAGAAAAACAGAATGGACTTACTGGGGTGTAAATTGGTTCATTAGGAGGTAGTAAAGTAACTCAAGAGACACTGTGACATACACTTACTTTTCACCTTAGGGCAAGTTATAATTGATAATTGGATGTCTGTACCCTTTAAAAAATTACTGCTTACTTATATTGAACAATTACTCATGAACCATAGGATAAGAGAATATATAGTGTCTTAAGTATTCTTCCTCTCTTCAGAAAGCAAATTCTCTTCCTTAAGTATCTTGTTTATGAGATTACTTCTCAATTTTACCATAATTGTCTTGAGACAATCATCTACAACTGATTCCAATAAGGAAAATCTGATCACAGTGATAAGTCAAAATTACCGTTTGAAGACTGTGAACATGCTGAGTTCCAAAAGCAAACTAAGAACAGGAGTCTATCTTTTCTGGAAGAAAAGAGGAACCTCTTGTATATATAGGAGACATAATTTTAATGAAATCATTAAATATACAGGAGCCCCAGATAGTAGTAAAATCCTATCCTTTGCATTTTTAGATTGAACAAGTAGACCTTAAACTAAAAAAAATCTTGGGGGGGGGGGGGGGCTTCCCTGGTGGCACAGTGGTTGAGAGTCTGCCTGCTAATGCAGGGGACGTGGGTTCGAGCCCTGGTCTGGGAAGATCCCACATGCCGCGGAGCAACTAGGCCCGTGAGCCACAACTACTGAGCCTGCGCGTCTGGAGCCTGTGCTCCGCAACAAGAGAGGCCGCGATAGTGAGAGGCCCGCACATCGCGATGAAGAGTGGTCCCCGCTCGCCGCAACTAGAGAAAGCCCTCGCACAGAAACGAAGACCCAACACAGCCAAAAATAAATAAATAAATAAATGTGGGGTTTAAAATGTTCTGATATGAAAAGAGTACTTTAAAAAAACAACAACAACAACAACAAAAATCTTGGCCTTTAAATGATAAGGCAGCAAACCCAAGGAAAGTCAGAAACCCTGGGAAGAGTTATCTAGGAAGAACCGGTTATCTTACAAACCAGGTATAATATTACAAACAAGTCTATCTGTATCTATTGATACTGGGACAAGAGGTAAAAGAGGAAAGTAATAATGTAGTCTAAACTGAAAGCCCTGTAGGCGTGGCTATTTGTCTGGACAGACAACAGGAAATGACAAACCCTATAAAGGAAAAGATAACAGAGTTTCATCGAAATAGCATGTTGTTGACATCTTATATTCCCAACAGAAGTTAGAGAAGAAGATGTTGAATGTACAGGGAGGTAAATGATACAAGGATTTTAGAACAAAAATTACAAATGATCCCAGAGAGAAAGCAAAAGCAAGAAGTGTTTAAACATTATCTGACAATAAAAGTTAGGGATGAACTTGTGAGTCACTGGATCACACCAAATTTCTCCCTTGCCAATTTCCCTTCTGCCCTCCACCCCTTAGTATAGAAAACGGGATTTTTTTAACTTAACCAGAAAGTAGCTCATGAATGCTGATGCAGATCACAAATGAAATAATAAAATGTTGTGAAAGAAGCTGTTCCTGTGACAGAACACGGCCACTGATTCCTGTTGAAAGTGACTTGCTTTTGAAAAGCAGGTTCAATGAAATCTTAGCAAGACCCAAGAGGATATCCAATAGTCTTGGGTTATGTCAACTATCTCTCTCCAAGAACAGGAGGCATCCTTAATCCTGTACAAGGACATTTACCTGAACCAGGAAGAGAAGGGAATTCTCTGCTGATTGAGCCAGAGAAAGAATGGCAATACCTCAGGAAAGAGAAAGTCATACAAAAGTTCACAAAATTATACAACTTTGCCCAATCTCAATTTGCTTCACAAGCTTTTTGCTTTTTCTTTCAGTTTGCTTAACATTTTAGACAGGCTGGCACCATTAAGTGAAGCCAAGATTGGGACAGTGCAAAGTATTGTCAGTTCAAGAGTGTGAAGTTTATGCCTAGGAAATAGAATCATGGCTCTCCCTTAGAGCCATGATAATTCAGCTAGGGTTGTGGAAATAATTGCCCCACAGCTACCTGAAGACTTCCCTTGCTGTTTTAATCAGAGTATTTCCTATCTACCTTGGAAGCCTTGACCAACACTCTCAAATGCTCACTGATCTCTGATGATTGCCTTCCTAACAATCTCAGCTTTTCTTTTCTTAATTATTCAACTCACATTGTTGAATGCCTTCTACATCCCAGTCTGTTGTTAGACATCTTCACTTTTTGCTTATAAGTTCTTGGAAGTAGTGTCTTCTTCATGTTTCCATCCCTTTCAATAACAACATTTGCAGTGCCTTCCTCTGTGCACAATATAAAGTGCACATATTAGTAATTCCATAATATTATTCTCAAACATGTCTATTGAAAATAGAATGAATTCAGGGTCATTCTTTTTTTTTAAATATTTATTTATTTATTTGGCTGCATCAGGTCAGTTGCAGCGCACGAGCTCTTTGTTGCAGCACGTGGGTTTCTCTAGTTGTGGCGCATAGGATCTAGAGCACACCGGCTCTGTAGTTGCGGTACGTGGTGGGCTTAGTTGCCCCACGGCATGTGGGATCTTAGTTCCCCGACCAGGGATCGAACCCGTGTCCCTTGCATTGGAAGGTGGATTCTTAACCACTGGACTGCCAGGGAAGTCCCTACAGCAACTTTCCCTGCGCTTCTTTTGTGAAATTTCTCATTCATTCTCAGAGCACTTATTCACTTGTTTCCCTGAGGGAGAGTCCAAGAGTATCTGAGAAAGTGAGCAGTTAGTGTCCAGAAGGATTTTTTACCTATCTTCTCTCCATCCATATGATCTGGACAAGTTAATTAACTTATCTAAGCCTCTGTTCTCTCATCTATAAAATGAAACTGATAATACACACTTCACATGATTTTTATTTTATTTTTTCAGAATATAGGAGATAACATACATGAAGTATTTATTTAGTTCTATACCCAGTAAGAACTCAATAAATGTTTACTACTAGTATTTTAGTATTTCACTCTGATTAGTCTCTGTAATTTCCATGTTGATCTTCCTGATATTCTCTTCTCAAGGTTTCCCAGATTTTTCACTGCCATTTGCAGAGTTCACACACTACCTCCAATCCTACATATTCCTAAGTGTTCTCCTGGATTCCTCTTTCCCTCACTTTCCACATCCAATCAAGCTACGTTATTGGTTCTACCTCCAAATCTATTCTGAATCTGTCTACTTCCTCTCAGCCAGGCCACTAGGACTCACTTCCACCCTACCATCTTCTCTCACCCGCACTACTAAAGCAGCCTCCAAAATGGTCTTGCTGCTTCTATTCTTAACCCTCTACAACCCTTAGTCCATGCACCAATCAAAGCGATCTTATAAACCTAAATTATGTTACACTATTCACATTATTAAAACTCTCCAGTGGTTTCTGATCGCAATAAAATCCAAGGAAAATTCATGTTCTTCAAATGTACCTCTCATTCTCACCAGGCCTTTCCACTATCTACTGCTCCTATAGGGAGTGCTCTTTCATATAATATGTTTATCAGTGTCTCCTTCTTTTCTTGCAGATCTTAGAATAAACACTTCTCTTCATCTCTTCATAAATGCCTTCTATGGCCACCCCATGTACAGTAGCCACTCAGATACTCTTTTGTTCAAAGAAGTTGCTGAGTCAGTATTAACATTTGAACTGCACAGGTTTGAACTGCACAGGTCTACTTATAATGCAGATTGTTTTCAATAAATATACAGTCGGTCCTCTGACCCGCCAAATTTGCTGCATGGGTTTTGCACCCATGGAAGGATTCAACCATCCTCTGATGGCAATTTCCATTGGCGATTGGTTGAATCTGCGGTTGTGAAACACACAGATACAGAGAGTGGACTGCACTACACCATTTTATGTAAGGTACTTGAGCATTCACAGATTTTGATATGGGGGTGGGGGGGTGGTGGTTCCTGGAACCAATCTCCACGGATACCCAGGGACCACTGTATTTATTGATGACCACCCTCCCCCCCCCCCCACTTCTTATTGCAAAGCACTGTATTTTAGTGGCTTATAGTCTAAAGGACAAACTCAAGCCTAAGTATTCATTGATTTCTTCTGGGATACATTTCTCACTGGAGTTATTTTTCTATCTTCAACATGCAGGTAACAGTGATGGTGACAGAAATGCAATAATCCCTACTTATGTAGTTTGCCTGATGAATACTTAATGACTTTCAGTGTACAAATCTCTGTGCTAGTGTTCTAGGTAGCGTTGGGAAGAAATGCCCTACTCCTCCCCATGCTGAGGGGTATCAGTCACGGTTCCTATGATCCTCAGGATATTGGAGGGAATGCATTGAAAAGTCTTGCTCTCATAAGGATTATATTTTAGTAGAGGAAAATAGATTATAATCAAATAAATGAAGAAAGAATGAATAAACAAGAAAAATATCAGGCAGAGCTACGTAATGCAATGTAATAAACAGTGACTTCAACAAAACTCAATATTCTATTAACAAAACTTTCAAATAGATTAAATACAAATTAAGGGAGGGAATTCCAATGACCAACATTTCCTCTAGTGACTGTCTCTAGAGACATATTGCCTAAATGTTCAGCTATAAAATTTCTTTCCTTTAGTTTTATTCAGATTTACCCCCGGGGTGTTTCAAGTGACAGATATGCATGTTAGTGGATGGCTTCTACTAATGAAGTTCTCAAAAGCACTTCTCATTAACACAAATCAATGTGGCATCTATGTTTGTAACATACCTCACAATGTTTCCATAGACCTTAGTAGCACTCTCTCCAAATGTTCATCTTCCTTAAATTCTTTTATAAACTAGTCATTTTTACCATAAATTTTCCTCTCACTTTATGTATAGACAGATCACAATAATAGCAGCAACTGAAATGAATTTTCAGCTTGGAAAGAATTTTCAGAGTGATCTCTCAACCTCATTCTAGCTCAGGAAGAATTCAGTTCAGGTTACCTTTCATCATCCTTGGTGTTTATTCTAGGAATTCCATCATCAAGAGTAGCCCAGGGCAGACTTAGCCAAGTTGACACAGCAGAACTCAATTTTTCAAGAGATTAGGAAAAGAAAACTCCCAATGTGTTAAAGTAGTTTCTGATCTCTAGGTGAGTATTTTATATTATGAACAGAGAAGCATCTAATGCAAGCTTTATTGGTAGAAATTTTAGGGGCATATTTTTCAAATTGTATAAGAAATATGTGATATTTCCTTCCATTATGTATTTTATACTCTATATCAGGGGTATATAATCTTAAAAGGAGGAGGAATTTCATAGCTAAGCTTCCAGAATCCAAATCATCATTGTTGGTGTGCATGAGTCTGCATGATGAGTGCTTCAGGGTAATCACTTTCTACATATCAGAATTAAGGAAAAAATAATTCATCTAAATAGAGTCATATTTTAAGCTGTATGGTATTAAGTATAAATGAGCTAGGCCTCTTCCGACCTGCTATAGACCCTTTTCATCCATATTGCATGTGCCTTTAATTACCATCAATACCATCCAACCCCACTCTGAAGTTTTCCTACCGAGAACCCCTATCAGAAAGGTCAGGTCCTTTTATAAATAAATTTAAGTGAAAAGAGACACAACTGGCATTTTTCATGTAGTTCTAAATGGGTTTGTTAGCACCTTATAAACATACCTTATTAAAACTAATGATATTCTTTTTTTTTACAGGAATTTTTCCCAGCCTGCTTCTCTTAAAGCAAACAGATACAACATGACTGAGCTCCTGGGGAAACATCCTTTGCTTTGGACTGACAGCTTTGCCTTAATCGTTTACAAGGAGATCCCCATACTTCAATCAGGAACCAGAAGTGAGCATAGCAGCTGCAGTCTAGAAAGGTTAGACTTTTACACTCCGTAGTCACACTTGCCAATTTTGTGAACCTGTGCAAGATACTTAACCACCCTATGCTTTAATGTCCATATCTGGAAAATGAGACTAATAAAAATGCCTAACACATAGGGTCACTGTGACGATTAAATGAGAAAACATTTATAATGTACTTACAAATGTGCTTGGCACATAGTCATTGCTTAATAAATGTTGGCCAATATTATAACTCTGCAAGTGATTAGAATGTGTAAGAAGCAGTGTGCCAACTATAGTGTTGGAGGTGGGAGGAAAGGGAAGAAAAAGTTATATGCAGTCAAAGACTAGTTTTGTTCAGTGTTGTTTTGATTTTTAGCTATGTATTAATAGCTATTAAATTATTAATGGAATTCCTGTAAGAAAAATAACCTGCAACTGCAAGGCTAAAACTACCATTCTAATTCCTCTTTTCACATTGAAATAATTGTTTTATAGGGTGGTTTATGCCAACTTAAGGGTTCTTAGGAATGCAATTCACAGTTTATAGCTGAATATTAAGTACATAGTCTCATCAGAGCCATGATGCAGATAAGGAAATTGAGGATCAATAGGATACTGAGAATGATTTAAGATTTCACAAAAAAGCATTTTGTGCTAGATGGACACCTCAAATCACTAAATTCCATCCACTAAGGCTTTCAACACTCTTGAAAATTCCCCCCACAAAAGATTCTGTCTAAGTGGTGTGATTAAACACGCGGGTCAATGGATTAACTCTCAAAGTTTAAAAAGTGCAAGATTTGCAATTCAGTTAGAATTCCTCTGATCAGGAAGGGGAAAAGGGGCAGATCAAAGGCAAATAATGTGAGTGAACCCAGCTGGAAAGCCATTACAATCCATTTCATAGAAACAGTCTACTAAGTAAATGATATATCATTTGTACATATATATTTTAATATATATAAGTCACATGGTTAATCCTGCTATTGGACACCAAATTTACCCTCCTTTGGTTCCAAGATCACAGGTTAATAACCCCCAATCCTGACTAGTTATATGAAAGTCCAGTTGACCTTCTAATGTATAAATTGAGTTGACACTTAGCCGTAGCACTTGGCACTTAGCTTAAATGACTTCTCAGGAAAACATTTCTTAACTATCTTATCTAAATATTTCTCCTCTGGTTAAGGTGAACCATTCCAACCTGCTTACTGCTTCAGAGCACTAACCACTATATGAAAGTATTTGTTAATTTATTCATGTATGTTCTTGTTTACAATGTCTGCCACCCAATTCCGCATATGTTTGGTTCACCTCCATACGTCAAGTATATACTACAGCCCCTAGCACACAGCAGGCACTCTTCAGAGGTCCAATGAATAGAGATAAAAGTTCTGCAAGAGGTAGACCTAGACAAATTTATCAGCATCACAATTTTATAGACATCATATCTTATTGGGGGGCAAAGGAATAGCAGCACAAACTCATTAAATACAGTTGTTTGAGTTAATTTTGTTTCCTTTGTTTTGAATTCCACTATTTTTATATCTTTTACTTTTACCTTATTGTTTCTTTTACTTTCTCTTGTTAATGAAGTTTTAAAAAACAACTGGAATGGTAGTGCCTTATGCAGTAGTCTTTGTAAAACTTACTACTAAATGACTTCCAAAAAATAATTTCCTCACTACCTATGGAGAGGGGAATGTCTAAATTCCTAATGAAAGGATAGATTACAATCTTTTTCTTTCCTGGGCAGATAACTAAGAATGAGTTTTCCAGCAAATCAGCTAGGTGTGGAGTTGAAGTATTTGCTGAAACAAGCACTGGTTTAATCTCAAGCACAGTCAAATTTCTTTCATCTGAGTAAACTAGGCCTTCACTTAAATTCGTATTTCAAGTGAGAATGAACGTTGGTGCCTGTTTAATTCCTAGCACTATAAAAGAGTTCACGAACTAAAGTAAAATACTCCAGCTGCTTGTAGACAATTACCAGAATTGAACAAAAGAAATATAATTTGTGGAGAAAGAAAATGGACATATAACAGCCCCAAATCCAAAAAATATGCCAGAACAAGTTCTCAGTAGTTTACAAAACATCACCAAAGGCTTTTCTTGCAACTGGTGATTACATAGCCATGGGATAAGTTTGTCCCTAGACAGATGCTTTGTAGAGACTAACGTTGTGGTACCATATGAAGTCAAACCGAGTTTTAAGATGTCATCTTAGGTTTAATGAATTACTTCCTGAATAACAACTTCCAAGCCATTTGCCAATGTATTTTGCAAAAAATTTTCAGTTGTAATTGATGAGTAATATATGACCAATTATAGCAGGTTGAGTTTTTTCCAAAAATTTTATGTTCCTACAGATAACGATCCCTGAGGACATTTTTGGTAGTAATCTTACAATGCTATACTGCTTGGGAGTTGGGGAAATTGATGCTTGGTAAATTGGTGCTTTAGTTATACTTTTCCCCCAATTCAATTTCCTCCAATTTCCTAGGGAAATCAGAGAATCTTGTATGTTATTCCTTTCATGAGGGAATACTTCTTTGACATGTTAGATGAGTAATGGCAGACATCTGTAATTTCTTTTGACCACTTTATCATACCAAGAAGGATTTTATGCAACAGAAATAAAACTCAAAATAGAATTTGATTTAATAAAATAAATCAAACAACTATTTGCAGTGTCTAGAGATATAACAGATATTTAAGGAGCTACTTAGGACTTACAAATTAAACAATCTATTGTCCTGTTTAATTTCTTTCATGCCATTTTTCATTCTCTGAAATGGTCTTGTTTGTTTATTAGTTGCTTGTCGTGTTTGTTGTATCTCTCCCTCTACTTCTCTCCCAATCACAATACCAGCTCCAAGAGCACAGGGAGTTTCTCCTGTTATCTGCTATAACCTGGACATAGCTGAGGTTTTCAATCAATATTTGTTGAATTAGTGAATTCAGTAGAATGAGACAGGTATTGATTGACATCATGAAGAAAATATCTTGACCATTAAATTGTTTCATTCAACAGAGCTATAGTGGGTTGAAGAGAGTCCCCATTAAAGATTCATCCAAGTCCTAATCTCCACCACCTGTGAATGTCACTTTATTTGGAAAGATGGTCTTTGCAGATGTAACTAAGTTAAAGATCTTGGGATGAGATCATCCTGGATTTAAGGTGGGCCCTAACCTGGAAGACTGGCATTCTTATAAGAGAAAGAAGAAGCAGTTTTGAGACACAAAGATCATTTGGGAGAAGGTCATGTGAAGATGGAGACAGAGATTGACGTGATGCATCTACAAGCCAAGGAGCCTCAAAGATTCTTGACAACCACCAAAAGCTAGAGAGAAGCATGGGATGGATTTTCCTTCAGCCTCTAGAAAGAACTAACCCAGCCAATACCTTGATTTTGGAATTCTGGCCTCCAGAACTGGGAGAGAAGAAATTTTCGCTGTTTTAAGCCACCAATGTGTGGTAATATGTTACATCAGCCCTGGGAAACTAAAACAAAAGCAAACTGAAATCATGATTATTTAACTTATTCTTTCTTATAATGGCAGAAAGGAGGGAAAGATAAGATCTATCAATTGGTCATTCATCAGTGTGTGATAAAAAGAGACTATAGAAGAAGTTTTCATAAATAACATTTTCTAATAAGTAGCAATGAAAAATCATAAAGCAATGGAAGTAGCAGTTTGGTCAGGTAATGGATGAATGAGGCAGTGATGCCAGACACTGCTTCAAATCTTGGGTCTACCTCTTACTAGCTATGTAACCTTGGACAAGTTATTTGATCTCTTTGACTCACCTCCGGAAAATGAAGGTTATAATAGTATCTACCTCCTGAGGTCGTTGTAGGGATTAAGGCAAGTAAAACACTTCAGTGGGGCCTGAGATTCAGGAAGTGCTAGTGATTATTCATGAACTTCTTAATGATCACTTAAGAGAACACAGTTATGCAAAGAGAGCATGGGATTAATATTACTTGAAGGCAGCACGAAGGGGTACACCAAGTAATATGTTTCTGATTTTAAAAGCTTTCTAAATTGAAACCACAGGTTTCAATATCCTACGACTTAGGATCTCATCCTCCTTTTTTCTCTTGTTCTCTCTCCAGCAGTTCTTTCTGTCTGAAAAGAAGTGCTTGTCTACCCTTTTATTCAAGTATCTCCTCCAGCATCCTAATGCTTTTGGAAAAAGGAAGGAACGGGAGCAAGTAAAGTGTGAAAACCACAGTTCTCATCTCCTATGCCAATGGCAGAGATTAGGCACATTCCATTTTAGAGCTTGAAGGCACATTCAAAACCATCCAGTTCAACTCCTTTGTTTACAGATGTCCACAGAGTTTATGAAACTCATCCAAGATTACTAGGTTTTGTGAGAGCAAAGAACTAGGGTATCTTATTAACTGCTATATATTTATATGTTAGCACAGTTTTCCATATAAAAATATATAAACAAATGATTAACTTAGTTGATGCCATTACCACTAGTACTGTATTAATTTTGCATCTCATTATGAGAGAGAATAAAATGGATGATAACACAGTGGAAGACAAAAATGTTGACTTATATGTTCATACTAATCTGAAGTATGTAATATTGATTATTCTATGTTGGAGGAATGAGTCCTGATATTGCTGAAAATGCATACCAACTCATTAGAACCTATGCAAATAATAAAGATGATTTCACAGGCCTAGAGCCACTTAGAATAACAAATGTATTATAATATTTATCCTCTATCATTTTCTTGCTCTGTAAAACTTCTTTCAAGGAGTTATTAGAATATCATCTATTTCCAGAAATGCCAGACCCCCTTTTTATCCCATCTGCAAGACACGTGTAGCCATCTCTTCCATCTTTCAGAGGGAATCAGCTTGTGTCCATATTCCAGAAAGTGAGTTTGGAAGGTTGGAAAGAGTGGGAGGTGGTAGGAAAGTCAGCCAAAATGAGCAATTTCAACTTATTTGCTTTTTTGCTCTATAAATGTGGTGGCCAAGACCCAAACAGCTCTGGCTTTTCCACCAGCATGCACTTTTTCCATCACTCCTCTCTGGCTAGAACTTTGATCCCTGAGCATCACTTGCAAAATCATTTATCATCAGGTGTTTAACATCCCTTAGAGGAGCTCTGTTTCTGGGCCCTCCTAAAGGATATTAAGGAAAACTAGACAACTTTACCATATTAAGTTTAAAACACAGAATTCTGCTCTTTGCCACTTTAGCTGAAATTTGCCTAGCTGCAAAATCACTTTAGACACATCACCATTTTATAATAGTATCCTATAAATGGAGTCCTCTTACCCAAGGATTCAAGTTGGGTGACTGGGGAAAAGATTAGACATCTATATAGAAAATGATTTTTACTAAAATGCTTGAAAACTGAAGGATTCCCTCTTAAAGTTTTATTCTTCTTAATTTACTGCAGACAGGAAGAATGATATCATTTTGAACCAATGAGAGTTCTGGATCCAGATCTCAGAAAGATCAGGACTCTGATAGGAAAATACTCATGAAAAAGCATTAAGATATCAGAACATATGCATTCATTTGTATTATTTTTTTAGATTACACATATAAGTGACATCATACAGTACGTGTCTTTCTCTGACTGACTTATTTTACTAAGTGTAATATTCTCTAGGTATATGCAAAACAGAAACAGACTCACAGATATAGAAAACAAACTAGTGGTTACCAATGGGGAGGGGGAAAGAGTGAGGTGCAAATTAGGGGTATGGGATTAAGAGATACAAACTACTATGTATAAAATAGAGAAGCAACAAGATTATATTGTACAGTACAGGGAATTATAGACTTGTAATAACTTTTAATGGAGTATAATCTGTAAAAATACTGAATCACTATGCTGTACACCTGAAATTAATATAATATTGTAAACCAACTATACTTCAATTAAAATAAAGATATCATGGGAGTTCCCTGGTGTTCTAGTGGTTAGGATTTAGCGCTTGCACTGCTGTGGCCCAGGTTCAATTCCTGGTTGGGGAACTGAGATCCCTCAAGCCACGTGGTCAAAAAAAAAAAAAAAAAAATTAGGTATCAGAACAAACGACCTGTAAAATTAGAATCATTTTCATTGTACCACGAAGTACTTTATGGCCCATAGTATTCCTTCACACTGATATAAAGGAAACTGCTTTTATTTCTTGAAATGCTGCCTTTCTTCTATAATCAGATCTTCTATTTATTCATTTTTGAAATTTAGAGGAAAAAGCCAACTGGCTTCCAAGTAATCAGCAGGTCCCAAGCTCAGACATGTTTCCCAAAGAGCGCTTTCCCTATAGCTAAGTTCCATGATTGCAAAAGACAGACAGTAAGAATTTAAAAATAGGTTTAAGTCTTCAGAACATTGACACCATCAATCAGCTGTGGAGCTTGTAACAAATCCAAGAATTCTTAGTGCCCTATTCTTTGTTCCTCGTCCATCTCTTAGGCTTGGGTTTTCCCTCCCTTCATTAGTAGAACAATATAATCAGTAGAATGTGTGCTTTTAAAACTTTTTTTTCAGTTGTTCGTGATAGGCTTCATGTTGTCATTAATTTCTCTCACTGGGTTCTACTTTACACCAAGGGTAAGTATCTGTGAGTGTCTGGTTAGAATAGGTTTTCATTTTGTGGCCACCAGACAGTTTTCTCTTTGTAAAGTTCACTTGTATTTTGATCTCTTTAGCACTCTGAGTTCACTGGAGACACTTCATCTCCAATTTTAACATCTCCTCTAACTGTTCTTTTTAAAATGTTTATCCCTATCATGTCTCCTTCTGAGAGTTAATTTGCTTTCTTTCTACAAGATTTACTTTTTTCCCCCTTTTCCTTATAATTTACCTCTTAAACAGCTCTTTGGAATAAGAAGCCTAAAGAAAAGACTAACAGGGAACAAATGTCCTTTTTAAAACAAAGACTAAGCCCTATGCCTAGAAAGAATAATAATGTTTATTACAAATTAGCTTTGTGCTACTCTGATCAAAGAATTGGTTTGGGGCATTTTTCATTTCAGGTTAACATCATAATATGCCTCAACTTTCTGTAACAGTACAGCTGTATCGTTTGATCTTATTATTTAAAAAAATATGAACTTTGAAAGTGCCAAGGTTCTAATTTCCAAAACTATTTCTTCTATTAGACTGACTTTAATAGAAAACTTAAGTAACTGGTTATTATGAAAAATTGTATGTATTATTGAATCTTTTTCAAAGTCCATTTAAAAGATTAATCATATCTCAGAACATCTGGGAAGGTAATGCTTGAGTAAGTCACTTCTCAGACCCTCAGTTTTCTTATCTGTAAAATGAGGAGGTTGGACCACCTTATCTCTAAAGTCCCTTCCAACCCTGAAAGTCTATGAGATCAGTGTTTCTTCCTTAGGATTCCTGGATTCTAGAAAAACATCCAAGCACAGGATGTTATATATTCGAATCCTAAACTCGATTTTTTTTTTTAAGTTCCAATTCCCTCAACTGCCCCTTGTCATCCAGATCAAAATACATTTCCTGGCATGTTTGTGATGCCAAGCAAACTTGAAATATAAGCTGCTGACAGTCACTAAGATAAGCATTCTGCATGTACTTCCACATGGTTTGCTTAACTGAAGCTTCTGAACCCTAAAATAACACCACAGCAATCTAATCTAGAGATAATAGGAGGAAAGATATGTAGAGGTCCTCAAGAAAAGAAATACTTCAAAATCAGACTAACTATGGATCAAAACTATGTACTATTACAGAAAATAAATCATGAAACACAAAAGGAAAAAAAGCTATTGCATAATTTGCTTCCAAATAATTTATCTCTGATATTAAACTAATATGACCAATATTTTAGAAGAGAAAAAATCCTCCTCTGAAGTCAAAATACTTTTCTTCCTTACTTCCAACAGTACCATGATAGCAAAATGAAACTACATGAATGGAAGACTTTTGCTTGTACATGTGTAACTTAATAATTTTATTCCAAGTGACAGGAGAAACCTTAAAAGCATTCTTACTGGTTAACAAACACAATTTGAGGCAGAACTCTGCCTTAGGACCACAGTAATTGTCAGGAAGCTTCGCTGATTCCTCATGTTTGCTGTATGTTTTCCAGCAATGTACTTAGCATGTGACCTTTATGTGGCTGTACAGTTTCCCCCACTGTTTTCATAGCTCATAAAATGCTTAGGAAGTGTTTATAAAAATTGCTCAAAGAAATTGGGCCACAAAGAACTTGAGCTTTGTGCATCTCAATGGTCCAGCTTTAATTTCATTTTCAAGGAAGGAATATTTTCATTGCAAATGCACTGGTAACATCTGTATTTCAGGTTCTCTTGGAATAGCAAGTATAAGAAGTGGTTCTGCCCAATGTGTATTATTTGGCCGTCACCCTGAAATATGTGATGCTCCAATTACTCTTCTCATGAAATCATGCACACAAATGAACCCTCCCTCTTCCCTTAACATCACCCTCCTTTTTGTGTGGTCACTTTCAGTTATCTGACTATGCTGGAAAGACATTATGTCATAAACAGCATAAAAACATCTGCAAAGAATCCCTTTGGAAACCATTGCATGAGCTGTCAAAGCCAAAGTGTACTCTTGGATCTGAAGTCCATTACTTACAAGGGCTGACTTTTAGCCCTATAACATTTGAATTTTTTTTTTTTTTTTCATACAGGCTGCTAGGGGATACATGGCCAGAGAAGCATCACAAACAAGATCTCAGTTTATAGCTGTCTGGAGAATCACTGAATCGAGAAGCAACAGCAAAACATTGTAAGTATCAACTTGCCTTTTCTATTTGGTTTTGGTGTTTTACAGGATAGAGTGGTACTGGATAATTTGAGTTTAATTGAATGTGCAGTCTTTGCTCTGAAATGCTGGTTTGGAGCTCTACACTTGGGTCTTAGGCTGAACTCTACGTAATATAACTGTTGGCAGTACAGGCTGATGAATACACAACATATAAGGTGTATCTGTATGAATTCATTAATGTAAACTGCAGAGGAAACTGTCAGACCAACTCTAACACAGCTGCCTCATCCTTGAAGGCCACATTCCTAGCAAAGGTTCCATAGAGAAAGAAATACCCAGTCTTCCCTTTTCAATGGTTTATTTGATCAACCTATTACAATGAATACATTTTCCTTTAACAAGTCTAGGTGAATAATTTGGGAAGATAATGAAAAGAAATATGAAATCTGGAAAACTTTTCAATGTACAGAATAATGCTACAATTTTGCTTAACAATTCAAAACTTGTATGTGGGTAACACATGAACGTTTATAAAAATGGACTTGTGACCCTCCTACTTCACGTATCTAACCCAAAGAAAAATTCCAACAGAGATTACTGTCCCAGTTATTTGCCTCGAAAAAAGAAATAAACCCTGTCAACATGTAGGAGGTGTCTCCCTTTTAAACTGATGCACTTAAAGAACTAAACAATTAGGGAAGGGAGCCAAGGGTCATAAGTTCCTACTTCATGCTGTATACACAAGGTTAACTGTAGACTGTGTTCTGTATTCAGTCATGGCTCATTACCGCATGTGCCTTGGAATTTGTCCTATGGGGCAAAAAATTCAAAATATTGTCAAGCACGTGGTACATTTCCAGTCTCCTGAGGAAAGGTGAATCTAGCCTACCCCTCAAAGTCCTCAAAACCCTGACAATGGAAACACTATAAATTGCCTTTAAAAACCTGAGAAAAAATGTAGGTGTTATAGCTAGAGGAATTAGATGTGAAATGTGTAACCAAGGAGGCTTATCCAATAAAGAACAAGGAAAAGTAAACTCAATCTGTGATACAAGAAACATCATTTGATTTATGGAATATATTCTTGATTAATTATTCCAGCATTCAGCTTTATGATAACTTAAGTGATAAGAGATGTCATTTACCTCTTAAGCTGTAAACAAGTTAAATGGGCCAAAAGTCAGTGAGTATTTTCCAACTGTCTCATTCTGAAATAAGAAACGTTTGGAAAAACAAAATGCAAATCCAAACTCACCCTTTAAGGAGTTTTTCCCAGTCTGGGACTTGGTTATCACTGCCTGAATCAAGACAGAGCCAATAAAGCCAGGCCTGTTCCCACAAAGAGCCATCAGCAGTAGTCACACTCAACTCATTGTCCTGGTCATTGCTTTGGCCTATGGAAACAGGCACAGCACAACTGATCCAGTGTGGATATGGGACCTACTAGGAATATTCCACCTCCAAAGTCCGGAAATAATTTTACCAAATAGGAAGAAGCTGAAAATATTCCTTATTTTCTGAGAAAAGAAAAAGGCTCTGGGATGACCTGTATTGACAATATTAGCTTGTGAAGCATTCTGAGCTTTCACAAATTGTGCTAATAGAGATGAAGAGAAAAAGAAAGACTGAGTACAGGGCAGTTCACTAGGATCCCAGATGGTTTTAGGAAGGAGTAGGAAAACACAGGAACTTCCAAAGGAAAATGTCCCCACCTCCAACCAATCAGAGCAGGTTCCATCTTGTTTGTTGCACTGAAGCACACCAGCTGATTATCAGCCCTGGGACTAGGGAGAGAAAACAAGCAGCTATAGAGATGGTTCTACTAAGCACAGTTGGGTCAGCCAAGGCTTGTTACTCCAATAAGATTCCAAATGTCTTTGTTGCCATAAGTTATTCTAGTGAGCAAAGAGTCAAGAATAATCCAGAAACCATTTGAGTTGTTGTGAGTTCAATAGGATCTGCCTTTCCATAGCAGGATGGTCACAAAGACAGTGAAGAGTGAGAGAGGAATAAGAAACAGAGATCAAGATTGAGGCTTGGAAGAAAACTGGCAAAATACACATTCTGGTATTCTATTTGAGGTTCAGGGCTGGGCACCAATACTACAGGGAAATATGGCAAGAGGCAAGGTAACTAGGTGGACTACAGATAGAAAAAAAACATATATAAGAGGACCTTCAAGATGGCGGAGGAGTAAGATGTGGACATCACCTTCCTCCCCACAAATACAACAATAATACATCTACATGTGGAACAACTCCTACAGAACGCCTACTGAACGCTGGCAGAAGACCTCAGACTTCCCAAAAGGCAAGAAACTCCCCACGTACCTGGGTAGGGCAAAAGAAAAAAGAAAAAACAGAGACAAAACAATAGGGACGGGACCTGCACCTCTGGAAGGGAGCTGTGAAGGAGGAAAAGTTTCCACACACTAGGAAGCCCCTTCACTGGTGGAGATGGGGGTGGGCGGTGCGGGGGGGGGGAGTTTGGAGCCATGGAGGAGAGTGCAGCAACTGGGGTGCAGAGGGCAAAGTGGAGAGATTCCCACACAGAGGATCGTATCAGTGCTGACCAGCACTCACCAGCATAAGAGGCTTGTTTGCTCACCTGCTGGGACAGCTGGGGGCTGGGAGCTGAGGCTCAGGCTTCAGAGGTCGGATCCCAGGGAGAGGACTGGGGTTGGCTGTGTGAACAGAGCCTGAAGGGGGCTAGTGTGCCACAGGTAGCTGGGAGGGAGTCTGGGAAAAGCTCTGGACCTACCTAAGAGGTAAGAGAGCATTGTTACAGGGTGCGCAAGGAGAGGGGATTCAGAGCACCACCTAAACGAGCTCCAGAGACAGGCAGAGCCAGGGCTAACAGTGCGGACACTAGAGACGGGCATGAAATGCTAACGCTGTTGCTGCAGCCACCAAGAAGCCTGTGTGCAAGCACAGGTCACTAAGCCACACCTCCCCTCCCAGGAGCCTGTGCAGCCCGCCACTGCCAGGATCCCATGATCCAGGGACAAGTTTCCCAGGAGAACACACGGCATGCCTCAGGCTGTTGCAACGTCACGCCAGCCTCAGTCACCGCAGGCTCAACCCGCATTCAAATTATAACTACCTTACCCTTCCCTCCCCCTGGACCGAGAGAGGCAGAGCTCCCTACTCAGCTGCTCCTTTAACCACCCCCATCTCGGCAAAGAACAGATTCCAGAGGGCAACCTACTTGCAGAGGCAGGGCCAAATCCAAAGCTGAACCCCAGGAGCTGTGTGAACAAAGAAAATAAAGGGAAATTTCTCTGTGCAGCCTCAGGAGCAGTGGATTAAATCTCCACAATCAACTTGATGTACCCTTCATCTCTGGAATACCTGAATAGACAATGAATTGTCCCAAAATTGAGGCAGTGGACTTTGGGAGCAACTGTAGACTACCAGTTTCCTGTATGTGACTGACTAGTTTCTGATTTATATGTTTGTCTTAGTTTAGTTTTTAGTGCTTGTTATCATTGGTGGATTTGCTTACTGGTTGGCTGCGCTCTTCTTTTTTTTTTATTACTTTTTAATTTTTTATTGTAATAATATACTTTCTATTCTTTATTTCAATAACTTTACTTTATTTATTTATTTTTTTTCTTTCTTTTTCTTCCTCCCTTTTCTTCTGAGCCATGTGGCTGACAGGGTCTTGGTGCTCCAGCCGGGTGTCAGGCCTAAGTTTCACAGGTGGGACACCTGAGCTCAGGACATTGGACCATCAGAGACCTCCTGGCCCCACATAATATCAATTGGCGAGAGCTTTCCCAGAGATATCCGTCTCAATGTTAAGATCCAGCTCGACTCAACGACCAGCAAGCTACAGTGCTGGACAAGCTATGCTAAACAACTAGCAATATAGGAACACAACCCCACTCTTTAGCAGAGAGGTTGCCTAAAATCATAATAAGTTCACAGACACCCCAAAACACACCACCAGATGCGGTCCCACACACCAAAAAGACAAGATCCAGCCTCATCAAACAGAACACAGGCACCAGTCCCCTCCACCAGGAAGCCTACACAACCCACTGAACCAACGTTACCCACTGGGGACAGACACCAAAAACAATGGGAACTACGAACCTGAAGCCTGTGAAAAGGAGACCCCAAACACAGTAACTTAAGAAAAATGAGAAGACAAAGAAATATGCAGCAGATGAAGGAGCAAGGTAAAAACCCACCAGATCAAACAAATGAAGAGGAAATAGGCAGTCTACCTGAAAAAGAATTCAGAGAAGTGACAGTAAAGATGATCCAAAATCTTGGAAATACAATGTTGAAACAACAAGAAACGTTTAACAAGGACCTACAAGAACTAAAGAGCAAGTAAACAATGATGAACAACACAATAAATGAAATTTAAAATTCTCTACAAGGAATCAATAGGAGAATACCGAGGCAGAAGAACAGATAAGTGACCTGCAGATAAAATAGTGGAAATAACTACCACAGAGCAGAATAAAGAAAAAAGAATGAAAAGAATTGAGGACATTCTCAGAGACCTCTGGGACAACATTAAATGCACCAACATTCGAATTATAGGGGTCCCAGAAGAAGAAGTGAAAAAGAAAGGGACTGAGAAAATATTTGAAGAGATTATAGTTGAAAACTTCCCTAATATGGGAAAAGAAATCGTCAGTCAAGTCCAGGAAGCACAAAGAGTCCCATACAGGATAAATCCAAGGAGAAACATGCCAAGACACATATTAATCAAACAATCAAAAATTAAATACAAAGAAAAAATATTAAAAGCAGCAAGGAAATTCCCATAAGATTAACAGCTGATCTTTCAGCAGAAACTGCAAGCCAGAAGGAAGAGGCAGGACATATTTAAAGTGATGAAAGGGGAAAACCTACAGCCCAGATTACCCAGCAAGGATCTCATTCAGATTCAACAGAGAAATTAAAACCTTTGCAGACAAGCAGAAGCTAAGAGAATTCAACACCACCAAATCAGCTTTACAACAAATGCTAAAGGAACTTCTCTAGGCAGGAAACACAAGAGAAGAAAAAGACCTACAGTGACAAACCCAAAACAATTATGGAAATGGTAATAGGAGCATATGTATCAATAATAATCTTAAATGTAAATGGATTAAATGCTCCAACCAAAAGACATAGACTGGCTGAATGGATACAAAAACAAGACACATATATATGCTGTCTGCAAGAGACCAACTTCAGACCTAGGAACACATACAGACTGAAAGTGAGGGGAGGGAGAAAGATATTCCATGCAAATGGAAAACAAAAGAAATCTGGAGTAGCAATTCTCATATCAGACAAAACAGACTTTAAAATAAAGACTATTACAAGAGACTAAGAAGGACACTACATCATGATCAAGGGATCAATACAAAAAGAAGATAAAACAATTGTAAAAATTTATGCACCCAACAAGGGAGCACCTCAATACATAGGCAAATGCTAACAGCCATAAAAGGGGAAATGACAGTAACACAATCATAGTAGGGGACTTTAACACCCCACTTTCACCAATGGACAGATCATCCAAATTGAAAATAAATAAGGGGCTTCCCTGGTGGCGCAGTGGTTGAGAATCTGCCTGCTAAAGCAGGGGACATGGGTTCGAGCCCTGGTCTGGGAAGATCCCACATGCCGTGGAGCAACTAGGCCCGTGAGCCACAGCTACTGAGCCTGTGCGTCTGGAGCCTGTGCTCCACAACAAGAGAGGCCACGATAGTGAGAGGCCCACGCACCGCGATGAAGAGTGGCCCCCGCTTGCCACAACTAGAGAAAGCCCTAGCACAGAAATGAAGATCCAACATAGCAATCAATCAATCAATCAATCAATCAATCTTTAAAAAAAAAAAAAGCCAGAAAGAACTTTCCATACCCTCCCACTGAAATCCTAATGCCCCCTCCTCCAGTTTAAAAAAAAAAAGAAAATAAATAAGGAAACACAAGCTTCAAATGATACACTAAACAAGATGGACTTAATTGATATTTATAGGACATTCCATCCAAAACCAATAGAATACACTTCCTTCTCAAGTGCTCATGGAACATTCTCCAGGATAGATCACGTCTTGGGTTACAAATCAAAACTTGGTAAATTTAAGAAAATTGAAATCATATCAAGTACCTTTTCCGACCACAATGCTATGAGACTAGACATCAATTACAGGAAAACAACTGAAAAAATAAAAAAACATAGAGGCTAAACAATACACTACTTAGTAACCAAGAGATCACTGAAGAAAACAAAGAGGAAATCAAAAAATACCTAGAAACAAATGACAGTGAAAACACAACGACCCAAAACCTATGGGATGCAGCAAAAGCAGTTGTAAGAGGGAAGTTTATAGCACTACAATCTTACCTCAATAAACAAGAAACATCTCAAATGAACAACCTAACCTTACACCTAAAGCAATTAGAGGAAGAAGAACAAAAAAACCCCCAAAGTTAGCAGAAGGAAAGAAATCATAAAGATCAGATCAGAAATAAATGAAAAAGAAATGAAGGAAATGATAGCAAAGATCAATAAAACTAAAAGCTGGTTCTTTGAGAAGATAAACAAAATTGATAAACCATTAGCCAGCTTCATCAAGAAAAAACGGGAGAAGACTCAAATCAATAGAATTAGAAATGAAAAAGGAGAATTAACAACTGACACTGCAGAAATACAAAGGATCATGAGAGATTACTACAAGCAACCATATACCAATAAAATGGACAATCTGGAAGAAATGGACAAATTCTTAGAAAAGCACAACCTTCCAAGACTGAAACAGGAAGAAATAGAAAATATAAACAGACTAATCACAAGCACTGAAATTGAAACTGTGATTATAAAAATCTTCCAACAAACAAAAGCCCAGGAACAGATAGCTTCACAGGTGAATTCTATCAAACATTAAGAGACGAGCCAACACTTATCCTTCTCAAACTCTTCCAATATATAGCAGAGGGAGAAATACTCCCAAACTCATTCTATGAGGCCACCATCACCCTGATACCAAAAGCAGACAAAGATGTCACAAAGAAAGAAAACTACAGGCCAATATCACTGATTAACACAGATGCAAAAATCCTCAACAAAATACTAGCAAACAGAATCCAACAGCACATTAAAAGGATCATACACCACGATCAAGTGGGGATTATCCCAGGAATGCAAGGATTCTTCATTACATGCAAATCAATCAATGTGATACATCATATTAACAAATTGAAAGAGAAAAACCATATGATCATCTCAATAGATGCAGAAAAAGCTTTCGACAAAATTCAACACCCATTTATGATAAAAACCCTCCAGAAAGTAGGCAAAGAGGGAACTTACCTCCACATAATAAAGGTCATATATGACAAACCCACAGCCAACAACATTCTCAATGCTGAAAAACTGAAATCATTTCTTCCAAGATCAGGAACAAGACAAGGTTGTTCACTCTCACCACTTTTACTCAACATAGTTTTGGACGTTTTAGCCACAGCAATCCGAGAAGAAAAAGAAATAAAAGGAATCCAAATCGGAAAAGAGGAAGTAAAGCTGTCACTGTTTGCAGATGACATGATACTATACATAGAGAATACTACAGATGCTACCAGAAAACTACTAGAGCTAATCAATGAATTTGGAAGAGTAGCAGGATACAAAATTAATGCAAAGAAATCTCCTGCATTCCTATACACTAATGATGAAAAATTGGAAAGAGAAATTAAGGAAACACTCCCATTTACCATTGCAACAAAAAGAATAAAATACCTAGGAATAAACCTACCTAAGGAGACAAAAGACCTGTATGCAGAAAACTATAAGACACTGATGAAAGAAATTAAATACAAACAGATGGAGAGATATACCATGTTCTTGGATTGGAGGAATCAACATTGTGAAAATGACTATACTACCCAAAGCAATCTACAGATTCAATGCAATCCCTATCAAACTACCAATGTCATTTTTCACAGAACTAGAACAAAAAATTGCACAATTTGTATGGAAACACAAAAGACCCCGAATAGCCAACATAATCTTGAGAAAGAAAAATGGAGCTGGAGGAATCAGGCTCCCTGACTTCAGACTATACTACAAAGCTACAGTAATCAAGACAGTATGGTACTGGCACAAAAACAGAAATATAGATCAATGGAACAGGATAGAAAGCCCAGAGACAAACCCACACACATATATGGTCACCTTATTTTTGATAAAGGAGGCAAGAACATACAATGGAGAAAAGACAGCCTCTTCAATAAGTGGTGCTGGTAAAACTGGACAGCTACTTGTAAAGAATGAAATTAGAACACTCCCCAATACCATATACAAAAATAAATTCAAAATGGATTAAAGACCTAAATATAAGGCCAGACACTATAAAACTCTTAGAGGAAAACATAGGCAGAACACACTATGACATAAATCACAGCGAGATCCTTTTTGACCCACCTCCTAGAGAAATGAAAATAAAAACAAAAATAAACAAATGGAACCTAATGAAACTTAAAAGATTTTGCACAGCAAAGGAAACCACAAACAAGACGAAAAGACAACCCTCAGAATGGGAGAAAATATTTGCAAATGAAGCAACTGACAAAGGATTAATCTCCAAAATTTACAAGCAGCTCATGCAGCTCAATATCAAAAAAACAAACAACCCAATCCAAAAATGGGCAGAAGACCTAAATAGACATTTCTCCAAAGAAGATATACAGATTGCCAACAAACACATGAAAGGATGCTCAACATCACTAATCATTAGAGAAATGCAAATTAAAACTACAATGAGGTATCACTTCACACCTGTCAGAATGGCCGTCATCAAAAAATCTACAAACAATAAATGCTGGAGAGGGTCTGGAGAAAAGGGAACCCTGTTGCACTGTTGGTGGGAATGTAAATTGATACAGCCACTACAGAGAACAGTAAGGTGGTTCCTTAAAAAACTAAAAATAGAACTACCATGTGACCCAGCAATCCCACTACTGGGTCTATACCCTGAGAAAACCATCATTCAAAAAGCGTCATGTACCACAATGTTCATTGCAGCTCTATTTACAATAGCCAGGATATGGAAGCAACCTAAGTGTCCATCGACAGATGAATGGATAAGGAAGATCAAGTGGGATAAAGAAGATCAATGGATAGAGAAGATCAAGTGGCACATACATACAATGGAATATTATCAGCCATAAAAAGAAATGAAATTGAGTTATTTGTAGTGGGGTGGATGGACCTAGAGTCTGTCATACAGAGAGAAGTAAGTCAGAAAGAGAAAAATAAATACCGCATGCTAACACATATGCATGGAATCTAAAAAAAAAGGTTCTGAAGAACCTAGGGGCAGGACAGGAATAAAGACGCAGACATAGAGAATAGACTTGAGGACATAGGGAGGGGGAAGGGTAAGCTGGGAAGAAGTGAGAGAGTGGCATTGATATATATACATTACCAAATGTAAAATAGATAGCTAGTGGGAAGCAGCCACTTAGCACAGGGAGATCAGCTCAGTGCTTTGTGACCACCTAGAGGGGTGGGATAGGGAGGGTGGGAGGGAAATGCAAGAGGGAGAGGATATGGGGATACATGTATACATATAGCTGATTAACTTTGTTATACAGCAGAAACTAACACAACAATGTAAAGCAATTATACTCCATGAAGATGTTAAATATATATATATAAATATAAATATAAATAAGCCCATGTGAAGAGCCAATAAACAAATGAGAATGAGGTACTAGAAAGTGGAGGCTATATTTTCTCATACATAAAATATGATGCAAATAGATTTATCTAATTTAAGAACTATAACTCAAGAAATTTTTCTTCTAGATTTATGATTATTATTTTTCTCTTTGTTACTTTCTTTCTGTCAGAAACACCTATCACTTTGATTTCTACCCTTCATCTCTACTGATTTTCCATCTCATTGTTCTCATCTTTTGACCATTTCTTCTTTGTTCTATGAAGTTTTGATTCCAAATAGTATTGTTTCTAAAGCCGGAATTCCTAGGATTAGCCAGCGTTATATATATGACATTTCCAGTGCATTATGTACAGTTGTTGAAAGAGATTAGTAACATAAATAATAAGGCATAGCACTTAAGTTTTCTTTTCTTTTACAAATACATTGTACTTTTTTTGGCCTCAAGAAGCATAAAACAATGTTTGTGTATGGATAGTAATAACTTTAATGTCTTACCTGCTCTACATGATTTCCCATTCCCCTTTTTTGGTTTTTGAGAAACTTCTCTCCCAACCCATATGTTTCTAGAGGAGCTATCAGTCATGTGTCTTACCCCTCCTTCTCCTTGCCAAAGGGGTGGGCAGATGATCAAGCTTGATCCAATCGTAATACAAGATCTCCCAAACAAAATGAAAGGGTTAGTATAGACTTAGGACTAAGCTTGACCAATCAGAATACTCTCAGGGATACTTTAGCTGTAGCTGCTGCAGAAGACTCTTCTATTTGGATCACAAGTTCTAATGATGTAGACCTGGGATTGCTTTTCTGCTATATGATGAGAGCCTATCCACATAGAAGAAAGAGGCCAACACCTAGGTAGAAGCAGAGAGAAGGAGAACCTAGAAATAGAGAGAGCTCAAACCATGAAAACATCATTTGAGACAAGATTCCAGCCTCAACCTGCCAGTTACATCAGCCAATAAATATTGTTCCTTGCCTGAGCTAGTTTAAATTGAGTTGCAGTCACTTACAACTGAAAAAGCCCTGGGGTATACAAATGTCAAACACTATTAACAGCAACACAGCTGATAGTAATACAAAGCCTCTATGGCTTAATGACAAATGACTAATGAATGCTTTTCACATTTTCCAGAAATTCTTAATGCCCTATGCCAGTATTGTTGCACATGCTCAGCAAGGTTGGTGAACATATTAATTACTATGGTTTACAGAAGGATTTCCAGGTCATGGTTTCATGATTTTCTACTATTTTAAACAGCACTCTGGATGTGGATTTTGGATTTAGGATGATGCATATCTTCTTCACTCTTGGATGCTATACAAAAGTGGACATGATGTGGTTAAATAGTAAAAATCGTATTCTGCTCAAGCCAGAGGTAAAATTTTATAGTCACACATAGGAAGTATTTCTGTCTCTATCTTCTACCAAATGAGAGGCGGCCCCTTGAGTTCAGATTTAATCTAAAAACTGTTTTCATCTCCAAAAATAAATATAGTGAAAATAAAGTACTGTCCTATTCTCACTGAATTTCCAATATTAAGTGCATTCGTCCACTGAAACTATTTTTAAATAGCCTACTATGTAGCAGGCAGTGTATTATATGCTGTGGATTGCAGTAGGGAGGATATAGTACAGGCCAGGAGTGAAGGCAGATAATAAACTCATAAACAAATAACTAATTTGGGGTGGTAATAAATGTTGTAAAGAAAAATAGGTAAGGGAATAAGGAGATGAAGGCTTCCCTGAGGAGGTGGCATTTAAGAAGATATCTGAAGGGTTTAAATGAGTAATGTGGGGGAGAGCAGGCAATTAGAAAAGTCTTGGGGAAAGGAAAAGCTCAGCATATTCAAGAAATGACAAGAAGCACTGACCTGAAGCAGAGTGAACAGGGCCTTGTAGACCCTGGTAAGAAAAGTAGATTTTATTCTACACATTATGATAAGTCACTGGAGAGTTTCGAGTGGAAGAGTTGCATGATTTGATTTAAGTTTTTAGCAGGTTACTCTGGAGGTGGGAGGATGGCAGCAATTGTAGAAGTAAGGAACTAATGGAAGCCAGTGAAGGAGTTATTACTGTCACCCAGGTAAGACCACATGTTGGCTTGAGTTAAGATAGTAGCAATGGAGTGTTGAGAAGAAGTGGCTTAGGGATACAATTTAAGGTAGAGTTGAGAAGACTTCATAACAGATTGGATGGGGGTGAGGAAAAAAAGAAGAATCAAGGAAAAATCTAAGTTTTTGATCTGAGCAACTATTTAAATGATGGTGGCATTTACTGAGATGAAGAACACCAAGAAGTACATTTCACTGTGAAAATTCCAAGGGAATTTCTGCCTTCCAATTTTGAATAGGATCTAGGGAAGCAGTCAGACTCCAGGATTCCCTGTGCCCAGCATGACAGGGTAGTAGGGTAGAAGTATTGAGAATTTGTACTGTCCAGGCAGAGAGGTCTAAGAAAGGGCCACAGAGTTGCCTGAACCCAAATGTGGTATTGGAACAGTTAAATATATTCCCTACACCCAAGAACAACATTGAAATGGCACAGAAGACTGATTATCTTAAGCCATGGTGATGGTAATAATGGAAACATGGCAATGGTTTATGGGAAGGCAGCTCCACCCATTCTGAAAAGTGAATATTTGAGGAGAAGCCAGAACAAATCAATGATTACCTCACCCCATTTACCACAGAAAGCCCCAATTTCACACCCCACTCCCACTGGAGAACTTTGACAAAATCTGGGGATAATGTAAAAAGATCCAAGCAATGATTAATTTCATCATGCAGCTCAATAGAGGCTGGTTACAATTCAGTTGTAGGAAAAATAAAGATAGCCTAATTGTACCTCTAAGTTTGTGAACTTGGATTTATATTTTCTATATAGGGTAGAGACTGTTCCAAGGCTAATTGGCATGGATTTTGGAGAGCCAGGAGAAAGAGGAGGCGTCACTGAAGTATCTGAGAGCTAAGTGAAGATATATTCCTTCATCACATTTGACCAAGGACTTCAGCAATCTCTATGGATATTAAAAGCCACTGCCAGTCTCTATGGTAAATGCATTAAATTAATACCAAGAACACACAAAATATTTGTAGATAGTTTTTAAAATATTTAGCAATATAGCAAACACTATAACTATAAATCTTTAATGAAGGTTTGGTTATTTCCGATTAATTCATTTGTTTTATGAGATCATGAATTAAAAAAAAACATGCAGATATTGTACAAGTGCACCCCAAGTGACTATGGTTGTCACAATGCTGATGCTCAGAAAAGGTAGCTCAGGTAAGTAGTATCACTTACTAAATGTTATCTAAACCAGGTTCACTCCTGTTTATATTGATACATAACTGTTAAGATTTCTTTGTAAATGTGTATAATTATATCCTAT
Organism: Balaenoptera borealis; assembly: GCF_965194805.1. Lineage (NCBI taxonomy): Eukaryota > Metazoa > Chordata > Mammalia > Artiodactyla > Balaenopteridae > Balaenoptera > Balaenoptera borealis. The sequence continues at coordinate 117,817,703 of NC_138861.1, read as the reverse complement.
ATGTCACCTTGTTCTCAAGTAGTCCAGTGTGTCTCAGAGCATCTTCTGCCAGTTTGCTCAAGAACCATGTCTGCATCTATCTATTTGTTATAAGAAATGGACATAGATTCCGATGTTAATTATATTCTAAGAAGAAATACTCTCATTTTTGTATACAATACTACAGAGTTATGATTTGTAATCCTTTAGTAAAATAAAATGGTGTAATTAATTTGTATATAGAAATGCTTAGACTTTTACTCACAAATTTGATGAATTGTCCAAAGGACCTAAAAGCACATGGTGATGACATCAGAAGCTATGGTTTCTTGTTGCTCTTTCTTCAATTATTTTCTTGTACCAAATGATATGGGACCTCTTGAAGTTTTTGGTGAGTTCATGAGTGTTTCATGAGTTTGTGTTTTGTTGATTCCATGATCCATTTCCATATCATAAAATGCAGAATCAAATATAAAATCTTAAAACACAATATCTCTAAAAGGAATTTTAAAATTCCATATACAGCAGACATTCCAAAGTAAAGGTGATTACCTCAGAAAATATTTTTTAAAAAGATTCACATTTGAACCTCTACAATAGCATCATTCACAATTGGCTGTGGACAAACCAGAACAGTGTCAAAATTTTCAAGGCCTTCCATCATAAAGAAAAGCAAGAAGTATATTTTATTTATTCAGGTATATGGGTGCAACTCTAGTGCTCTTGTTCAGAGTGCTTTGGTAGTCTGCACAAAATTTCTCATTATAATATGCCATAATACTGGGCTAATTATCATAAAATCCACACAGAATGGAAAATTCCTTGTTGTTAATTTGCTTCAGCCATTTAAAATTTGTATTCTTTTATAACAATGGAATATTCCAAGCTTTCAATTGAAACTAGTGCAATACCTGGATCCAGTTGGGAATGACATTGAATTTCCCAAGAAAGTTCCCATTCTCTCAGAAAATAGCTTTGGAAAGTCTAGTACTAACTGTATAATTTTTGAAACAGATATTACATGGTGGCTTACCTAACTTTGGTGCAGGTCTCATAAGAAAACATTTTTCAAGGCATCTTTATTAACCATGATAAGTATATTCAACATCTTTTGTTTTTGCCTGCCCAGTAACCCTTCGTTTCTGGTAGAAATAGCAGCCTAGTTTACCTTTTGGAAACTATCTTTCCCCCAATTCAAATGACTTTAGTAAAATAATAAATGATACGTCCACTATCTTTTCTCATTTCTGTCCCAAATGAGAGGTAGTAACCTGGATCATCCTATCTGTCACAAGGCCTAGCTGTTCCTCTTCCTTAGATTCCAGGGACCACCCCATACACTTCCCATTATTTTCTTTCTTAACGTAGTCAAAGAAATCCAACTGACACAATATACCATTATTTATATCAACTTGGATTTTATTCCTGGCCATTTATGAGCAGTTTTGTAAATGCCACAATATTCTGAACTATGTTGCCCAAATGCATTTGAATGGAATAATACTTGTGAGTTTGAATGACTGTTATCTGCCTGAGTGAGGTACTGAAATATATGAACCAACTCGTAGCTCATATAGAACATACATTTGCTGCAGTCTGCTCTTCTTACATTGCTACAAACAATTTTATACTAGAAAATGTTCTTCTCATTTTTCTTATATGTGGTGATACAGTACCACTTGCAAGGGCATTTTCTAGGGCCATTATAAATATTAAATTTTGTTCAGTCAAGAGAGAGTGTAATAATGCCTTCCATTTTACAATATTTCATACTGTATAAGAAAATTCTGAGTATATCATTTACTCTGTTGTTGATATCACATTGGTGAGAAAACTGAGGCTTACAGAGGTTAAATGAATTTCCCAATCATACCGTTGGTAAATGTCAGAACTGAAACTAATCTCAAATTTTCTAATTCAAAGTCTAAAGTTGATTTCTTGAGCAAGCCTGGCAGAGGTACAAGGCCCTCTACCGGCCTCTCCGCCTACTCCAACCTCCACTGCCTCAGCTTTACAAGAGAGTCCTATGGGCATCGGAGCAGCTCCCACGGCAGAGCAGGAGCCAAATGGTCAGAGAAGCCCGGCAGCCCCAGCAGCCATGGAGTCACATGGCACCCAGACTGACTGGCACAGTGGAGAAACCACCTCGAAAATGGAAAAGCAGCTGTGTGGCTGACAGGGTCTTGGTGCTCTGGCTGGGTGTCAGGTCTGTGCCTCTGAGGTGGGAGAGCTGAGTTCAGGACACTGGTCCACAGAGACCTCCTGGTCCAATGTAATATCAAATGGTGAAAGCTCTCCCAGAGATCTCCATCTCAACGCTAAGACCCAGCTCCACTCAACGACCAGCAAGCTACAGTGCTGGACACCTTATGCCAAACATCTTGCAAGACAGGAAAACAAACCCACCCATTAGCAGAGAGGTTGCCTAAAATCATAATAAGTTCACAGACACCCCAAAACACGCCACCAGACCCGGTCCTGCCCACCACAAAGACAAGATCCAGCCTCATCCACCAGAACACAGGCACCAGTCCCTTCCTCCAGGAAGCCTACACAACCCACTGAACCAACCTTACCCACTGGGGGCAGACACCAAAAACAATGGGAACTATGAACCTGCACCCTGTGAAAAGGAGACCCCAAACACAGTAAGCTAAGCAAAATGAGAAGACAAAGAAACACACAGCAGATGAAGGAGCAAAGCAAAAACCCACCAGACCAAATAAATGAAGAGGAAATAGGCAGTCTACCTGAAAAAGAATTCAGAGTAATGATAGTAAAGATGATCCAAAATCTTGGAAATAGAATGGAGAAAATACAAGAAACGTTTAACAAGGGCCTAGAAGAACTAAAGAGCAAACAAACAATGATGAATGACACAGTAAATAAAATTTAAAATTTTCTACAAGAAATCAATAGAACAATAACTGAGGCAGAAGAACAGATAAGTGACCTGGAAGATCAAATAGTGGAAATAACTACCACAGAGCAGAATAAAGAAAAAAGAATGAAAAGAATTGAGGACAGTCTCAGAGACTTCTGGGACAACATTAAACGCACCAACATTCAAATTATAGGGGTCCCAGAAAAAGAAAGGGACTGAGAAAATATTTGAAGAGATTATAGTTGAAAACTTCCCTAATATGGGAAAGGAAATAGTCAATCAAGTCCAGGAAGCACAAAGAGTCCCTTACAGGATAAATCCAAGGAGAAACACACCAAGACACACATTAATCAAACTATCAAAAATTAAATACAAAGAAAAAATATTAAAAGCAGCAAGGGAAAAACAACAAATAACATACAAGGGAATCCCCATAAGGTTAACAGCTGACCTTTCAGCAGAAACTCTGCAAGCCAGAAGGGAGTGGCAGGACATAATTAAGTGATGAAAGGGGAAAACCTACAAACAAGATTAGTCTACCCAGCAAGGAACTCACTCAGATTGGATGGAGAAATTAAACCTTTACAAACAAGCAAAAGCTAAGAGAATTCAGCACCACCAAACCAGCTTTACAACAAATGCTAAAGGAATTTCTCTAGGCAGGAAACAAAAGAGAAGGAAAAGATCTACTATAACAAACCCAAAACAATTAAGAAAATGGGAATAGGAACATACGTATCGATCATTACCTTAAATATAAATGGATAAAATGCTCCAACCAAAAGACATAGACTGGCTGAATGGATACAGAAACAAGACCCGTATATATGCTGTCTACAAGAGACCCACTTCAGACCTAGGGACACATACAGACTGAAAGTGAGGGGATGGAAAAAGATATTCCATGCAAATGGAAATGAAAACAAAGCTGGAGTGGCAATTCTCATATCAGACAAAATAGACTTTAAAATAAAGACTATTACAAGAGACAAAGAAGGACGCTACATAATAATCAAGGGATCAAACCAAGAAGAAGATAAAACAATTGTAAATATTTACGCACCCAACAAAGGAGCACCTCAATACATAAGGCAAATGCTAACAGCCATAAAAGGGGAAATGGACAGTAACACAATCACAGTAGGGGACTTTAACACCCCACTTTCACCAATGGACAGATCATCCAAATTGAAAATAAATAAGGAAACACAAGCTTTAAATGATACATTAAACAAGATGGACTTAATTGATATTTATAGGACATTCCATCCAAAATCAACAGAATACACTTCCTTCTCAAGTGCTCATGGAACATTCTCCAGGATAGATCATATCTTGGGTTACAAATCAAGCCTTGGTAAATTTAAGAAAATTGAAATCATATCAAGCACCTTTTCTGAACACAATGCTATGAGACTAGACATCAATTACAGGAAAACAACTGCAAAAAATACAAAAACATAGAGGCTAAACAATACACTACTTAGTAACCAAGAGATCACTGAAGAAATCAAAGAGGAAATCAAAAAATACCTAGAAACAAATGACAATGAAAACACCATGACCCAAAACCTATGGGATGCAGCAAAAGCAGTTCTAAGAGGGAAGTTTATAGCAATACAATCCTACCCAATGAAAAACAAGAAACACCTCAAATAAACAACCTAACCTTACATCTAAAGTAATTAGAGAAGTTAGCAGAAGGAAAGAAATCATAAAGATCAGATCAGAAATAAATGAAAAAGAAAAGGAGGAAATGATAGCAAAGATCAATAAAACTAAAAGCTGGTTCCTTCAGAAGATAAACAAAGTTGATAAACATTAGCCAGACTCATCAAGAAAAAAAGGGAGAAGACACAAATCAATAGAATTAGAAACAAAAAAGGAGAAGCAACAACTGATACAGAAGAAATACAAAGGATCATGAGAGATTACTACAAGCAACTATATGCAGTAAAATGAACAACCTGGAAGAAATGGACAAATTCTTAGAAAAGCACAACCTTCCGAGACTGAAACAGGAAGAAATAGAAAATATAAACAGACCAATCACAAGCACTGAAATTGAAACTGTGATTAAATATCTTCCAACAAACAAAAGCCCAGGACCAGATGGCTTCACAGGCGAATCCTATCAGAGGTTTAGAGAAGAGCTAACACCTATCTTTCTCAAACTCTTCCAAAATATAGCACACGGAGGAACTCTCCTAAACTCATTCTACGAGGCCACCATTACCCTGATACCAAAGTGAGATAAAGATGTCACAAAGAAAGAAAACTACAGGCCAATATTACTGATGAACATAGATGCAAAAACCCTCAACAAAATACTAGCAAACAGAATCCAACAGCACATTAAAAGGATCATACTCCATGATCAAGTGGGGTTTATCCAGGAATGCAAGAATTCTTCAATATATGCAAATCAATCAATGTGATAAACCATAATAACAAATTGAAGGAGAAAAACCACATGATCATCTCAATAGATGCAGAAAAAGCTTTCGACAAAATTCAACACCGACTTATGATAAAAACCCTCCAGAAAGTAGGCATAGAGGGAACTTACCTCAACATAATAAAGGCCATATATGAGAAACCCACAGTCAACATCATTCTCAATGGTGAAAAACAGAAACTATTTCCTCTAAGATGAGGAATAAGACAAGGTTGTCCACTCTCACCACTATTACTCAACATAGTTTTGGAAGTTTTAACCACAGCAATCAGAGAAGAAAAATAAATAAAAGGAATCCAAATCAGAAAAGAAGAAATAAAACTGTCACTGTTTGCAGATGGCATGATACTATACACAGAGAATCCTAAAGATCCTACCAGAAAACTGCTACAGCTAATCAATGAATTTGGTAAAGTAGCAGGATACAAAATTAATGCACAGAAATCTCTTGCATTCCTATACACTAATGATGAAAAATCTGAAAGAGAAATTAAGAAAACACTCCCATTTACCACTGCAAGAGAAAGAATAAAATACCTAGGAATAAACCTACCTAAGGAGACAAAAGACCTGTATGCAGAAAACTATAAGACACTGATGAAAGAAATTAAAGATGATACAAACAGATGGAGAGATATACCATGTTCCTGGATTGGAAGAATCAACATTGTGAAAATGACTATACTACCCAAAGCAATCTACAGATTCAATGCAATCCCTATCAAACTACCAATGGCATTTTTCAAAGAACTAGAACAAAAAATTTCACAATTTGTATGGAAACACAAAAGATCCCGAATAGCCAACACAATCTTGAGAAAGAAAAACGGAGCTGGAGGAATCAGGCTCCCTGACTTCAGACTACACTACAAAGCTACAGTAATCAAGACAGTGTGGTACTGGCACAAAAACAGAAATATACATCAATGGAAGAGGATAGAAAGCCCAGAGATGAACCCACTCACATATGGTCACCTTATTTTTGATAAAGGAGGCAAGAACATACAATGGAGAAAAGACAGCCTCTTCAATAAGTGGTGCTGGTAAAACTGGACAGCTACATGTAAAAGAATGAAATTACAACACTCCCCAACACCATACAGAAAAATAAACTCCAAATGGATTAAACACCTAAATGTAAGGCCAGACACTATAAAACTCTTAGAGGAAAACATAGGCAGAACAGCAAGATCCTTTTTGACCCACCTCCTAGAGAAATGAAAATAAAAACAAAAATAAACAAATGGAACCTAATGAAACTTAAAAGCTTTTGCACGGCAAAGGAAACCATAAACAAGACAAAAAGACAACCCTCAGAATGGGAGAAAATATTTGCAAATGAAGCAACTAACAGAGGATTAATCTCCAAAATTTACAAGCAGCTCATGCAGCTCAATATCAAAAAACCAGACAACCCAATCCAAAAAATGGGCAGAAGACCTAAATAGACATTTCTCTAAAGAACATGGACAGATTGCCAACAAACACATGAAAGGATGCTCAACATCACTAATCATTAGAGAAATACAAATCAAAAGTACAATGAGGTATCACCTCACACGGTCAGAATTGCCATCATCAAAAAATCTACAAACAATAAATGCTGGAGAGGGTGTGGAGAAAAGGGAACCCTCTTGCACTTTTGGTGAGAATGTAAATCGATACAGCCACTATGGAGAACAGTATGGAGGTTCCATAAAAAACTAAAAATAGAACTACCATACGACCCAGCAATCCCACTACTGGGCATATACCCTGAGAAAACCATAATTCAAAAAGAGTCATGTATCTCAATGTTCATTGCAGCTCTATTTACAATAGCCAGGCCATGGAAGCAACCTAAATGTCCATCGACAGATGAATGGATAAAGAAGATGTGGCACATATATACAATGGAATATTACTCAGCCATAAAAAGAAATGAAACGGAGTTATTTGTAGTGAGGTGGATGGACCTAGAGTCTGTCATACAGAGTGAAGTAAATCAGAAAGAGAAAAACACATACTGTATGCTAACACATATATATGGAATCTAAAAAAAAGGTTCTGACGAACCTAGGGGCAGGACAGCAATAAAGACGCAGATGTAGAGAATGGACTTGAGGACACGGGGTGGGGGGGAAGGGTAAGCTGGGACGAAGTAAGTGAGTGGCATGCACATATATACACTATCAAATGTAAAATAGATAGCTTGTGGGAAGCAGCCGCATAGCACAGGGAGATCAGCTTGGTGATTTGTGACCACTTAGAGTGGTGGGATACGAAGGGTGGGAGGGAGATGCAAGAGTGAGGGGATATGGTGATATATGTGTATGTATAGCTGATTCACTTTGTTATGAAGCAGGAACTAACACACCATTTTAAAGCAATTATACTCCAATAAAGATGTTAAAAAAATAAATAAAGTTCATTTCTTTAATCATAAGAGGCTCTGTCTATAGGATCTCATTGTAAATGTTACATAAATAGTGTTCTTACTGTGTCATTTAGGAAATACCCCATATTGAAGAGTAGATCAGTATATTTTGGATATAGAAATATAGACAGCAAAAATTCAATTGAGATGCAATTGTGTTTGTGATGCATAAATTTCTGTTTAAAGCCTAAATCTCTGAAGAATGATTAAAGCTGTGAGTTAGAAGTTTGATTTTAATAATCTTACAAAATTTCACAGGGACAAAGCATATTTTTTTTCTATTTTGTTTCTCTGAGATGGAATAAACGTGTCTCAGTTTACATACCTAGGAAGTAAACTGATTATCACCAGTCTTATCAATGTGCCTCGGAGAAATCCTTTTAACATCAGGGCTTAAATATTGTTATGGGGGTGTGGATATAGCAGTGAATCAAATAAAGAAAAATAAAAAAAGTCCCAGGATTTTTGGAGCTTGTATATTAATTTGAATAGGAACTAATTTGTTTCAAGTTAGTGTTATTACAAATACAACCTGCTTTCTAACTTTTAAAAAATAGGATCTCATACATTTGTCTCAAAAATGTAGTATAGGTGGTATTAAATAGCAGACTTGTGGTTGCCAAGGGGTGGGGGAGGGGAGGATTGGGAGTAAGCCAGGTTAGGTATGTCCTATGAGGCATATGGTATAGGCATGTTAACGTAACTTCCATTAAATTTGAAAATCAGAAAAGTTGGACTGTCTTTTTGTTTTTTAATAAATTTACTTATTTATTTTTGGCTTCGTTGTGTATTCGTTGCTGCACACAGGCTTTCTCTAGTTGCGGCGAACGGGCGCTACTCTTCGATGCGATGCACGGGCTTCTCATTGCAGTGGCTTCTCTTGTTGTGGAGTACGGGCTCTAGGATGCGCAGGCTTCAGTAGTTGTAGCGCAAGGGCTTAGTTGCTCTGCGGCATGTGGGATCTTTCCAGACCAGGGCTCGAACCGGTGTCCCCTGCATTGGCAGGTGGATTCTTAACCACTGCGCCACCAGGGAAACCCAGACTGTCTTTCTAAATTAACAATTTAAATTCATACCAATTGAAAATTAAATGGATACAGTCTAAGTCTTTCAAAATTCATAAATACAATATGACCATATCATTCTTTCCATAAAATAAAATGTGCTTCACTGTTAATAGCATAGCCATTTAAAAATTTATCCAACATTTCTATTTTCTGGTTATGAAGAAACATTTTCTTAGACCTCATCCCTTTTCTTCTTGTCTACCATGAGGACCAGTAATTGGCTTTCTTTTCAGGGCCATTTTTACATACAGAGACTGGTTATGCACACTCAAAATTACATCACAAACCTATGACACTGTGCTCACTTCAACTCACTTTGGTTATTACTGCATATAGGATGATGAATAAGCAATAAAGAAGTTAGGTGGTCAGCTAGACTCAATCACTAGTCAAAGTCTTTGTTCTACATATGAAACCTCCCTAATCAATCATACAATTCAATGAAGACCTCAGCAAAATCACTGATAACTTGGAATTCCCATAAACAGTTGAAACCAAGAATGTTAAGTCCATGACTACCAAGATTATATACTTACTCCTTGTAATAAAGAAAAAAATTTGAGATATTTGAGTACATATAAATATATGGATATATATAAATCCTGGCTCATTTTTCAATTCAAGAAGTTGTATTATGTGACACCTAACATGTTCTTAATTATGCCAACATTATCTGAAACCTCTGAATATTTATACCCACAAGGAATTTAGTTCTACAAAAGTATTACCAAAGAAATACTCTGCCAGACTACCTAAATGTTTTTTTCATAATTCCCAGCACTTACTAGTTGGGCTGGTATATTTCTCACATATGCTTCCATATGGCCTGTCATTCAAGGGCCCAAGCTTCTTACAAGTATTTTGATAGTGTCCTTTGATAGTACCTTCCTTGGTAAATGCCTGTTACAACTCTACCTAATATTAATTCCACAGGTAAAAAAATAAAAAAAGAGCTATTAAACTATTTAGTCATCATAAAATGTGATGAAACATTTTTTTCTGCCACATTAAGAAAAAAAATAAGTCTCAACCCCAAACAAAAATGAGACAGTGGTAGCTAAAAAGTAGTTTTGTTGGCCAAGAGAGGAGTCACTAAGGAAATGTCTGGGAAAGGCTTTGATCTCTGCTGGATCTCTGCTGCCCGTCATGGTTAGCATGAGATGCTTCTCCCTTTACATTGAATAAGGACTCAGGAAACTTCGCCACACTGTTGGTAGGGTCAAGCAACTTGGTGGTGGGGACTGTTTGCTGGGAAATGAGAAATGAGAGCTAAACATACTGAATTTTCTTTTGCTGTCATACTGTGCAGTTGTCTGCTTTCCAGTGACCTTGATGTACTGTGTTTTTCCTCAGCAAGTTCCTAGCACCCTCCAATAAGCTTCTTGAATTATAGTCACATATCTACACCCAGTTGTTGTATAAAGATAAAGAAACACTGTAACCTGCTATGTTTGGACAGCCTTCTTGGTAAGGCAAAACAGATGTCAAGAGAGGAGGACTATCAATCTAAAGCTAAAGTGAGAGGAGAAAATTAAAAAAAAAAAACTTCAAAATAAATCATTCACTAGGGAGTCAGCAGATGACAGAGTATGATAAAGTGGGGTGGCAGCTCCAGGCAGGAGGCTCAAAACAGGCTCAAGATCCTGTTTCAGAACCAGAGTGCATTCAAAGTGTCAAAAGCGCCTCATTTTAAGCATGATCATCTGTGGATCCACAAAGGAATTGCAGGAGGCAGAAATTCTGATGAAACGAATCATAGGATCCTTGGTCTCTTTAGAAAGGCATGTCCAAAAGCTAGTTGTGAATCTATAATCAGCACAGATTCAAATGCATCCTCCTCAAGCTCCAGCCTCCCAATGCCATCTTTGAACCCTCCATGTACTTGTGAAATTGCTGTATTGTAGTTCTCTCTCTGTCCTTCCCTTTTACTCTCCCTCCACCCCACTCATTTTCTGTTCCATAGATAGATGACAGATACATAGATAGATACATAGATACATAGATATAGATAGATGATAGATAGATAGATATAGATAAATGATAGATAGACAGATAGGAAGAGGATGGGTGACAGCTGTCTTCCTGTTTTTGTTTCTTTATCTCCCCCTTTAAACTACAAGGCTCCGGAAAGCAGGAGCAGTGTCTGCTGTCCAATGTGCACACCCAAGTGTTTAATTCATTTGGCGGCTGCCGAGAAATACTTTTGAACTGTCTGATTAAATGATTCAAGAGTTTTAGACTTCTTTTAGAAAACATAAAGGAAAATATGGATTAACAGAATATATACAATGAGAACCAAGTGCTTTTGAATGTTTTCAGAAGAAAAATGCCGAACCCTGCTTGGCCAAGACATGTGCCTTTATTTTATTTCAAGGGCACTTCAAGAGGCGCACCCAAGGCCAAAATGTAATACTTTAAAAATATAGAAAAATACTCAGAATCAGCAGTTTATTTCTGTTTTTGTAAGAAGTTCTATATTTTGGCACTGGAGAAATAATATTGCTGGGGCAAGATGAAGGCCCTGTTCTTGATTCTGTGGCATATAATTTGAATATTTCATAGCACTGAATTATAGCAAGCATCTGATTCAGTTAATGTTCAGAAAGCTCTGGTTAAGCAAAGAATACATCTGGCCTAAATCAAACTGGGTGAGAGCTTACCAGAGAACTAAGGAGAGAACAGCTATGTTGGGATATATGATATTATCCCATTCTCCAAGGAGGTGAAATTCCAGGGGAAGAGGTAGTTCATCAAATCTGAATCTCATTTACAAGACTTGTCACCCAAGCTGGAGGACTAGTAAAGAACTAGGTCAAAACGCTATTTCTTCAGTTCCACGCAAGACTGTACCTCAACTATCTTATATGGACAGCTGCCTCTTCTTTTCTACATGAACCTCATAGCACCACCATCAATATTAGCCTCATCTTTTACCAAAATAAGAAGTTCCATATGTCTCAAAATCACTTTCCCTAGTATCTCACAGTACCTATACCAAGAAGCTCTTACTATGTATAGCATGTTTAATTTTAAGCCTCTTCAGCCTTACATTCTAAAACACAATACATGCAGACACATGTGAATCATCTGAAAATGACAAACACTATTTAAGGAAGACCTAGGGTACAATCCCTTATAATTAAGAATGATTCAATAAAAGAATAAGGAAATAGCTCAAGTACACAGGCCAAAGGAACACAATTAGTTTTTCTTTCAGTTTTAGATAATATAGTAATTCACTTAGGCATGCCTGCTTTAAATACTGATGTAGTCTCAAGAGATGATAGAGTGCCTTTCTGGATTGCTGTACGGAGTTTACGTTCAATCAGCAGCACAGAGAAAACAGGCCGTTCACTTCCATACTCCAGACAAAGCAAAACAGTTACTTCATCCGAAGGCCTGTTGAGAGGCCAGTAAAATCACCGTATTGCATTAACTGGCACTTCTGGGCCGCTAGATGGTGGTTGTAAAATTGAAAGCGTTTGGATGAACACGTCACAGGATTTGATGATGAGTGCTTTCTCACAGCAGAAAATGTGAGTCACACAGCTTTTACAAAGGTATCTGCCTCATGAAGAAAGCCTGAAAAGCTGGAATGCAATGTTACCTCTGCCAGAAGAGTGTCAAGAGGCACACCGAGAGACAACATGTGAAACCAAGTAAGTTAAACTGTGTAAATCAAAGTTCCATTTCCCTGTTTAGAAAATGGGCTTTGGCAGCAAATTCTTCATTGTCCTGAGCCACAAGAGTAGGAACCAGAATGGTTGCTAGGAAAGTTTATGGAGTTTTCATAACCCAGTGTTCCTTGGCACATTTCCCCTCTCTGGATATCATGGTGACTTTGCTTTATCATGGCTGAAAATGATAGAAACATTTTCATCCAAATATTATTCACTTAGATATACCTAGTTACATTTAAATATTGTATGATTTCTCATGCCATGTGGAGCTGGAACCTTAAATCCAGGTGGGAGATGGGATGGGGGGGGGCATTATTTATCTATTTGCCTTTAAGAAACCCAGCAATTAAGAGGTTTTCTATTTTATTGTCAATATGACTGTATTTCACATAGGGTATGAAATTACAGTAATTTGAGAGGATTATTAAAACAAATATAAAAATCCCAGGAACAAAAATTTGTTTACTTCTATAACTAAATTAGTAATGTTTAGGGAATTGACCCAAGCTGAGCAAAGACACTTTTTCTCAAAATTACATTTTTTTAAATAAATTTTTATTTTATTTTTTTAGTTTCTGGTTTTTCTAAATAAGCTTCCCTAAATGATAGCATTTTTAACCTTACTGGGAAATGTTGCCTTTATAAATACTATGTTTTTAAATACTCAAATTGGGACTCAAAGTAAGCTAAATATGAGGAACTTTTAAAATAGTAAGTTCTTTCATTGTGTTTTGCCTTGAATGTTTGCATTTTTACTTTAAATACAAATGTTTTTCATTTATTCAGTTATACATAATTTTTAAGAAGAGGAAATATACGTAGAGTTAGGTCTCTAAGAATTCAAAACAAAGAAAAGAATTTTAACATGTTTCAAAAGTAAGTGCCTTGGCAAAAATGTCTATTATACTTCCTCTGTTTCAGTTTCCATATAAATCCAAATTTCTTTGTTTACAACCAACAACAATGAAAAAGAATAAAGAAAATAAAGTGGATATACACATTTTTTATTAAGAAATATAATTGGATTGTAAATCAAGAAAGCACATTGAATGTTGCTCATTAAAAATTCAACTCCAGTTCTGGAAGTCACACTCCCCGACATGTAACATGTATCTTACAATAGCAGGTCGAGATCTGTTTTCTGAAATGATACACATTCTGAATAATCTTCACATGAGTTCAATAAAAGTGAAAAAAAATGTGGAGAGGTAAAGTAAAAAACACTATAAACACAATTATTCCCACTAAATTTTATATACCAGGTTGTAACAATTATTTTATCAATGACTGTCACTTACTTAAAAATGCAAAAAGTTTACATAGCTGTAAAAAATGTACCAGCTAGGGCTGCCCTGGTGGCGCAGTGGTTAAGAAAATCTGCCTGCCAATGCAGGGGACATGGGTTCAAGCCCTGGTCCGGGAAGATCCCACATGCCACGGAGCAACTAAGCCCATGCACCACAACTACTGAGCCTGCGCTCTAGAGCCCGCGAGCCACAACTACTGAGCCCATGCACCACCGCTACTGAAGCCCGAGCGCCTAGAGCCCGCGCTCCGCAACAAGAGAAGCCACCGCAATGAGAAGCCCACTCGCCGCAACTAGAGAAAGCCTGAGCGCAGCAATGAAGACCCAATGCAGCCAAAAATAAATAAATTAATTTAAAAAAAATGTACCAGCTAGTATCTGAATTATGTGCTCTTTTCCTTGGTCCAAATTTAACTGCATTGCTTTCTCACCCACCAACTGAATATTACACAATTCTATAAGTGAAAATGACTATTTTGAGATAAACTTCAATCAGCTCTGATTTTTTATATGTTACTCTAAAAAAATCTTTCGTCCTGTATTTTTGTGGAAATACATACTGGAAATACATTTCCCATCAAATTATAATATATATGGCTCTCAGGATGCTACGGCTAAAAAGTAATACTTTTTTTTAGAAAAGTGTTTTTAACATAATAGTTAATACTCGTTCACTATCAACATGTATAAAAGTGAATGCATATTCCAAAAAGCAAAAGTAAATTAGTTACCAAAAACCATGTCCTAGCGACCACATGAAGGCACACAGCTGCTTGCTAAATCACTTGTTTATGATGGAAAAATAGCCATCACATTAGTTTTCAAAAGTGTAAGAGTTTGTGTTGAAGGTGACTTTTCCCAGAGCAACAACTACTTTAGAACATTTATCCTTGGTGTTTGAAAACTGCAGTTAAATAAGTGAACACTCTGGTGCCTCTAAACAGAGTCTAATGTCCTCAGTACCTTACAAATGAATCATTCAAATTCTTAATTTCTAGGATCAAATGCCAATGACTTTTAGCAAGGAAAAAGCAAAGCATTAAAACATATCTCCAGTGACACCAGGTGAGTGTTACTAAGAATTTTCTGTAAGTATATTAAATCATGAAATACTGAGAGGAGAAATCTATGCAATTTCAGACATAAGGCTCATGAAGAGGATAACATCTACGTAGAGATGGGAAAGTTAGTATTTTTTATTTGAAATCAGAGTACATGATAACATTTCCCACTCAATTTAGCTTCATAATCCTTTGAAAGAGGAGGTCTGGAACCAGCCCCTTCTGGCCAGTGAGTACTGCTATTTTAAATTTAAAGTCCTTAGTAAATGCCTTCCTTTGTCCTCAAGAGCTTTTTCCTGGAAGGCCCTCAGCTGGACCTCAGGCTTAACCTGTACACATGTTCAGAAGAATACTGTTGAACCAAAATGTCTTACTTCTAACCAACCAATCCATGGTATACATGGGGAGGCTTAGTTTCCATCCACCTACAGATCTTGGTCCTGTAAGTCAGTACCTTATGGATATCTGAAAGGGTGGCTTTACCAAACAGATAGCAGTCTTCATGAACTTTAGACAGGGATCACCAAAGTGGGAAGCAGTTTATTTGAATCTTACCAGAAAATACTTGCTATGATTTGAAAGAATTGCCACAGAAAAGAAAATTAGCACAGAGATAAAGCTCGTAACACTGCTATAGTTTTGGAGGGAAATAAAACACATAATATTTTCCATTTATTTCCCCAGCACCATCCACCCCATCCCACATCTGCAGTAAAAAGCTCATACCTTCCCATATACTTTACTTCCCACGCTACTGCCATCTGTGACAGATTTGTATATGCCACCCAATACTTTCCCTCTTCCTGGATACAAATCTACACTTCATTTTCTAGACTTCTTATACTTTTTTTTCACTTCTGCTCACAATTAAGGCAGATGTTTCTTCTTCATGTCTTCTCTTGTCTTTCACTGCAGGAGACCAAGGAAACGCCTAACCTCATATGAGAGATGTAGAGCTACAGTATGGAAGGAGTCTAGGTCCCCAAGTGACCACATGGAGCAGAGTCTCCATCCCTCTAACCTGCACTGAACTTTCACAAAAGCAGAACATATACTCTTACTGCATTAAGCTTCCTCAGGTTTGGAGGTTGTTTGTTATAGCATTTAGAGTGTACAATGATTAATAAACTATTCCTCTTGTAAGTTATTATTGCAGTCGAGTCTATAATCTTACTCTTTGGATTTCTAAAAAAAAAGTATTTTTTTCATTGTGGAGAGTTTACCATGGCCAAGCCAGTAGGAGCTTTACAAACTATCTCTCAGCTGGAGTTATTCTTTGCATTTTCCTCACTCCTGACTCATCCAACGACCATTCTAAAACCATTTCCTTCTTTGCTACTATAATTTACTTGCAAGAATGGAGAAGTTCTTACAGTAGAATAATGACCTAGGAGTTCCACAGAGAGGCCAGCAGTATGAAACGTAGATGAGATCACCTTATTCTGAACTACATAATTATGACTGCATAATCACAGAAGTGTTAAATCATGTTAGGCTACTAACTTTGGCCTTTCTGGAAATTTTCATTGCTTTATAGGATAATAAACTCTTCCACAAACCAGAGATATGTGGGAAAAGAAGGAAATTCAAGTAGCCAAGTGGAATTAGCCTTATCATATAGATACGGCAGAGTTTCCTACATTTAATCTTTGTGAGCAGTGTGCTACAATTCTTTGGGGATGAAAAACACAGGGAACACATTAGAAACTTAAATTTCACTGTCTGACACAATGGAATTTTCAACCATTGTTTTCAACTGGAAAAGTATAAAATAATAAGCTTAGATGTTCTAAGTGTGGCCTTTGGAACTTTCTTTGTTGATGCTATCATGAGTACACATATTAAAAGTAAAATGGAAGATGAATAGTTTACAGCATAAAGAAATATTTTCCATCTTCACAATCTATGGTTTCAGGTCTCCCCAAAGGCCTTAAAATGAAGTCTACTTGGTGGTCTCAGCTCTAACCCCTGGAGAATGTATTCCACATCTCCAACACGGAACACCTGATTCTGCAGAATTTGACACTTCTCTGCAGCCTCCACACAGAAGAAACAGAGGACTTGACATGCATGGAAATTAAATTATCGTTCACCCCTAGAGACATGCTGTCTTCCCAGGTCAGGGTTACATTAAGGTCAAATGAAGGAGCTCAAATTTCAACCAATTCTGCCCTAGCTGTGATTCAACAGAAAACACATCTTTTGAGTTCTTGACAATCTGCTACATTTTACATGATCCATCAAAAATAAAATTAGAATAAACACCAAGTAAATCACCTTAAAGGAAAAATAGTTTTGCATTATCAAACCAGGTGATTACCTTAAGAGGCAGGAATTGCCTCAAAAGTGTGAGTTTCCCACGAGTTCATAAATGAATAAATAAATTCTGAGACAGTTATAAAAATTCAGCCTGTGAATTGGCAAAGACTGACCCTAACTGTTCAATATAACCTTCATAGAAACTTAAGAATTGTTCACTTGGTTTTGTTGATTATTAATTCACAACCCTACATAATATCTGAATGGCTGAGATGAAGTAAAAAATAGAGCCTCTAGGACTCATCATTAAGGCCTTAATGAAAATATACAGGCACTTAAAATATGAGATAAAAATCCTTTTAATGAGGATTAATCATTGATATTCATGGGAGTCCCTTCAATGCATAATTACACTAAACTTACTTAAATGCTATACATTTTCAAAGATAATTCTTATTGCTGAAAGTAGACTATTTTACCTGTCCACTTCCACTCAATCCTTTCTTAACTGACATGTCCAGCCATCTTTTGACTGAAACAAGATAAACCTCAGCCGAATTGGGAAAGTTAAAAATACATATAACCCTAGTGCAATAGAATGTTTTCAGTTCATTCAGAGTACATTACGTTTCCCACACTCAGGCAAAGTTTGGAGCATTTAATGAATTTATGTAATTATGTCTACAAATGGGGGTGATTTGTTTCAAAGTCCTTGAAGGCATCCAGACTTTGAATGCAAAAGATATGAAAGTCTTCTGAATTCGTAGAGGTCACTACTCTACTCTTCTTCATTTTGAGGGGCTGCCTAATCCAGGTTCTAGTTATTAAGCAAGAGAAACAATGTCAAGAAGCAAGCTTTCTTTCCTTCCTCACTGGAATTGACAACAGTATTAATCTGTGGATCCGCAGCCTCCGTTGAAGACCCACATGACTTAAACTGTGCTACCTTATGAGTAGCAGCAGGTAGATACAATTAGACATGTGCGTCTTCAGAACACAGGCCACTCTTTCAATAATGTGCATGTACAGTTCGAAACCATATAATTATCATCAAGTTCCTTGATCAACTGCACTCATATTGTAATCATCATCTGCTAAATCAAACTGTCAAACTTCTTGCCACAAGAATTTGATGTCTTGTTCACGCCCAGTAAGTCCACATGGCTGTGCAACTCTTCTTACTTTCAGAATTCAATCAGAAAAAAAAAGACTCCCAAGAAAGAGGAATGCAAAGAAAAGAAATAGTGTTCCACAAACAGATTAACAAGAGCAATGTAAAGACAACATGTGATCCAGCTTACCTCTCACCTAAGACTGCTTAAGTATCTTTTTATTTGCCTAATGGAAAGGAAGCATTTTCAGCTAGTAGATACATAATATAATACACATGGAGTGTAAGTGATGTAACATATACAACTAATAAAATGAGTTGAATGTAAAATCATCAAATTACATGCAGAGTAAAGCTAGGTTTCCACGTCTATGGCTCAGCAGCACATCAGTGTTAGACCAAGGGAATTTCTCCCACCTTGTTCCAAAGAGGCTTTCCTACAACCTGGCATTTTGGAGGAGAAGATTTCTTTCCATGGCAAAATTTTCCCATAATGGGTCTAGGTCCCCAGCCTAATCTAGCTCACTTTAGGTCTGAAAATCATTAACCTCAGGGCATCTCAGGCTTCACACATATGCATGCCCAAATGTGTACAAGGACAGAGCCACTCTTTCTGGTTAAAACTGCAAAGACCTCGTGAGAGGCAGAAAAGATGTCCTGACTAGACGTAGGCAGCCTCCCCCAAGTGAGTGTGGGCAGCGGCCTCAGCATTGCTAGAGGCAGCGCCCCACAGAGAACTACACTGACTTGTAGCACTCAACCTCCTGATCCCATCGGCACCACCTGAGAACAAAGTCCAGCTGGCTTTCTGCGTCCAGGAAAATGGAGACTAATCTGGTCAAAGCACAAAACCACAGAAAGTTCCTATTACCAAAAGGTAATATATATTCTCCAAGCAAATAGTATGCATTGCTTGCTCATTTCTTTTATTTTAGTTCAAAAGTTATAACAAGTAATATGTGATGATTATAAAATTATATATATATATGGGCACAGGTGCGGATGTAATTGTAGGTGCAGACATAGGCATAGACATCAGTGTAGCTCAGGATGGTTTGTGTTATTTTCTGTTTTTCTTACATTAACAGAATCATTCTCTGTGTATTATTCTGGGATTTTTCTTAATTCTGGTTTATTAGGTATAATCTACATACAATACATTCCAACTGTTGTATGGTACAGTTCTGTGAATTTAATCTACTGTTATATAATCACCACCACGGTAGAATACTGAATATTTCCATCATCTCCCAGAAGTTTTCTTATGCCAGTTTGAAGTCAGCCTTTCCCCCACTTCCAGGCCAAGGCAACCATTGATCTGCTATCTATGAGACTTAACAATATGTCTTGGAAATTATTCTATGGGAATGGTAAAAATGGAATAAATTTTAGTGATTCTGCAAAATATAATCTGTGACATGCTTCATACGTTTATAACAGTTTTCATAGTACATTGGAAAGGGAACTACAGAATAGATTTGTACAATAGCCCTTTTATATTTTTCTATTTTAAGATCTATAGCAAATGCTAAACAAGAGCCATATGGATCACACAACTTTTCTCCAAAAAGATTACCAAGCATTAGGAAAAAATAGCAGCTGTCAATTTACCCTCCTTCAACTTGCTGAAAAGCACTGGGCATAGTTAATGAGGATTAGAGGAAAGGAGTGGAAAAAGGAGACATTAAAAACACTGTAAACTATTTTGCATATTTTTAAAACTATACTATGCATGATAGAGTAAAAATAAATTGAAGAGTTTCTCAGGGCCTGCTCTTCAGCTAAGAGGCCAGGTCTGAAAATAGTAAGAGAATAGCCAGAAGACAAAGGACTTGGAAGAACTTAGGGGGTATTTTCATCTTCATAGGTTCCTGATGCCAAAAAATGGAAGTTTTGAATCATTTCTTTAGCACAGCACAACCATGACCCTCAAATATCAGATTTAATATTCTCATTTAGCATTTCATAGCTTCTACAAGGTTCCAAAGGAGAGCTAATATATTTTTTTCCTCCAGATTAATTTTTTGGCAAACTAGAATGTCCCCAGAGGAATCCACAAGCCCTATTCATTCACATATGCAAAGAAAGCTAAGGTTATTGACTAACAAGTTGATAAACTGTAACCCAGCCAGCAGCTGTTTTCATGGAATTGCTTTGTATTGAAATGACAGAAGCAAAAATCCCTGCATTTTCTCTATGTGGATTGCATCTATCGGAGTAAAGGATTACAAGAAAATAACAACGCTATTTTACAAAAAAAAAAAGACAACCCTGTTATACTTGTTTTGTGTATTCAATTAAGCTTGTTGGCTTAAGCAGGTGTAATCTGATGGCAGACATATCACCTGGATGTTCCTGGAAGAGATGACAGAGCTTTAGGCTCATGGGTCAACTACAGGACAGTATTTTGGAAGTGCATGATAGGAAAGTGCAAGGATACTGTTCCAAAACTTATTCTTTTTAAGATGTACTTAAGAGCCAAAGATTCTGAGTATCTAGAGAGGGGGGTGCAAAATGTGCTTTCACCAATATGACAGCAAGAGTGTAGCAGTTTCATAGCAGGGAGACCCTTACTAAGGGGGAGGTTGTTTCTTTCACTCAAGTTGTTAGTTCTCCTATTCTGTTTTTCTGTCAAATTCAGTCCACCACAACACCGAAGGCAGAATAATTCCATTTCTTTGCTTATAAAGACTTTACTTCTACAATATAACACTCCAGCAAACACCACCAAGTGGAAGGAAACTTAGGAGGTCCAGCCCAGATTTTGTGGCCGAAGAGCTGCAGTTGTTGAATATTAGTGCCAGTATATCAGTTCGCCTCAGATAACTACAGCTTCCAGCCACTGAGTACAAATAGCTCACTCACACAAAAAGGCTCACAGGTTTCCCTCCATCTGATCCACTTCAGCAACTCTAGTCTTAAAGGTTGGTATAGCAGGTGGACTGAGGAACACAAGCTGAGTGTCTTTGCTAAATGTTTTTTACAAATTTTTAAATTTTATCTTTGGTCGTAAGAGGGTGGGTTAGAGATTATCTTCTTCCCTTCTTCTGAGGAAAGAAGATAGCATTTCTCAATTTGGGCAGCAGATTCAATTGAAGAGATGACTTAAGGATACAGATCTCAAGACTCAAGTAGGAATTGAATTTCAATATATCAACTAAATATTTATAATTGATGCTAAGGAAACCAGATCTATTGTTAATTTTAATTGAGCTATATTGCTTTATTGGCCATTGTACAAAAACCAATAATACCTAGTATGTACCTAGCACTTCATTTTGAACATGCTACACAGTTAACCCTTACAATAACCATATCAGGTAGGTAGTGATGTGCTTGCTTTGTATGATAAAATTGAGTCTCAGAGAGGTTCAGAGACCTGCCTAAGAACAAGCAGTTTTTAAGCGAGAGAACTGGAGCTAGAAGCCAGGTCTTCAATGTTTTAGGCCAGTGACATTCTATTATGCCACAGCTGTCTCCTAAGTTACTTAGTCCCCAAATAAAAACGTGGTAAAAGTTACAGAGAGTGAATTAAGGAGAAGGTTGGAATTTGCGAGACCCTAATGACTTCTAAAACTAGGTATTAAAAATGGTTCTCTAAGATCCTGAAGCCATTAATGAATTGATTTATTAATACTGGACTCCCTTTATCTTGCCTTAAATCCCCCAGGTTGAGTCATGCAGAATGTCCCAGAACCTGAAATAGGATATCTCTCAATCAGTAGGAATCAGAAGATGGGAATGAGAAATGAGACCTTGCCTGTTGTTGAGAAGGAAAATCTCAGGGCTTTTGTTAGGCCCTGGGGATAATCTGGTTCCTGGTATTAAAATCATTCAATAAGAGGAACTGAACTTCTTAGAAGAAAATAGTATGCAGTTTCATTTACATATTTACTGAGGATATTTAGATAGATCAATAATTTAAATTTCTACTATAAATTAAACCTCAAGCACAAGATCAGAAGAAAATTAGATTGGTATCCAAAAGCAAACAAACCAAAAACACTTCATGATCAAAACAAATGACATTTTGTAACTCTAAGAAAGTATTTTTGGTATTCTGTGCTTGAGCCCCTAAGTATATTTATGTAAATATGAAACACTTGCTGATTTGGAGTAGCGTGTTAGAGACTATTTAAGATAGTCTCACTTTACTATTTAAGACAGTAAAGTGGGTCAGGCCAGGCTACTTATGCAATTTACTGAGAGAATTTGTATTTTGGTCTGGTCAGACTATGAAAATTCCTTTGCAATCAACATTTGTGTTCCCTGCTTCTCAATTTAATCAATTTGATAAAATAAAATGTCACCTAGCATGTTAATAGCCCTCTCTTAAAATCTGTCTTGTATAATTTTAGCAAATAAGCAAGCCCATATTTATTACTTTTGTCTACAATGTCTGTTTGAACATGCATACATATGAAGATAAAATTTTCACAGTTATTCTAAGACAGATCTTTGAAAACACTGAATAGATATAAGGGAAAAGCATTTCTTTTTAATGAAAGATATATTGATCCCAAGGCTTTCATTAGAAGTTACTTGTTTTTTTCTTTTTTTCAATTTTTGGCCATGACACATGGCTTGCAGGAGCTTAGTTCTCCCACCAGGGATTGAACCTGCACCCTCGGCAGTGAAAGCGGAGTCTTAACCACTGGACCGCTAAGGAATTCCCTAGAAGTTAGCTTTTTAACTGAGGTGACTCTATTCTTTCTTTCAAAATTGTTCTATCAACTGTTTAGTTCTGCTTGTGATGGACTCAATAGTATTGCTGACTGGCTTATTTCAGTGCTTAGTGTAGCATTACAATACCTGAGAATGCACAAAAAATAGCAAGACACTGTAAAAAGTCTGCCTTCTCCCCAAGGTTCCACCACTGCCACAACCACCACTTGACTCTGAGTTTATTATGCAAATATATTTACCTGTAATCCATACATATCATTGTCAATACCTTCATTCAACTAAGTCTAAGTATCCTGGAGATTGAATTACTTCTTTCTTTCATTTATCCCAAAATCGCCTAAAAGAGGTTTCTATTCTGAGATGGTAATTAAAGAACTGTTTTTTGAATTTGGTCAATTCATTCTTTTGCCCTACCCTTGATTTCAATAAAACAAGATCTCGGCCTGAAGCACAGGGCACTCAGCCATCTTCAGAGTCACTGGATTATGACACGTATTACATATAATCCCAAATGCTGAAGTCCTTCCGACACTCCATTTTTTGGCAACTTAGCCTTTTGGTGAGAGTAAGTCTGCTTGATGGATGGTCCTGAACAGGAGTTATGTGATCTCTGGCCTTTGTGTGATAGAAAACATTTTTGGAAAAACAGTGTCTTGTGTAATCCATCATGAAACAACCTTTCAATTGATCTGTTGTGACTCTGGTCTTACCGCACCAACATAAATGTGCTTCAGATAATGTTAGTCCCAGCTCAGATTAAATTCTGCATTTGGCAATCCACCCACCATTGCCAGCTGGAACAAGGCCTCCTTTCAGCTAACAATACACATTTAAAATCCAGGCCCCGACACGGGACGAGCTATCTGTTGAACGCAGATCATGTGTGTGAACAGAGCAGATGTGGAAATACTGCTGCAGCCAGATTCACACTGCAGGCAGGAAAGGATTCAGGGGGCTCACTGTGGCCCAACTGTGCTGAGAGATCCAGAGGCCATATGGTCATCTCTACCAATTAGTGCTAAAAATGTCATTTGCAGTGTCAAATTAGGTGTTTTTATTTTTTCTTATTTTTGTTTCTTTTAACTAGCCATATCACTTACAGAGAAGCCATTTTCTTACAATGTTTGTATCGGTGAGAACAAGCAGAAGATTTTGGTGAGTTAGAAAATAGAAAACCACCTATTGCCACTTGAATTGCTTTTTGGCATTGCAAAGTTTTCATTTCTGTTTTGGCTGTGGTTACACAACCTAGAAGAAGGCAAACTGTGGGTGTGCAAATTACCTGATTACTTAAAATACAGATTCTTAAATCACTCACTCCTCCTCCGTTTCAAATAGCATACAATGAACAATCTGTTTGCAATAATAATAGGCATAAACATCTCCCACATCCCTCCAGCTAAAAGGATGCTGATACTAGAACTGCTGTGTTTACTTTGCACCTGAATTCCACTGTGGTGAGTATTTGGGAGATTCATATTCCAACAGAAGATTCCAAATGACAGTCTGGCAGATGACAAAAAATACAAATGTAGTTCATTTTTATATTAATTTATAGGCAGCCGTGTCCCAAGCCCCTTGGGCATCCTAGCAAAATTAGGAAAAAGAAAAATAACTAGAAACACATCCAAGAGAAACATATCCAAATAAAACCAAGATCAGGAGCTCAAAATAAATGGTGCTGTGATGAATACCGCAAACTACAAGGGAAAAACAAAGCTTTAAATTACTGAGCCCTTGAGGCTGAAGAGGTGATTAACCAATTAACAGTTGCATAGTATTTTGGAGTTATAATAAAGCTTTCTATCAATGAGAGTTTTATGAGTTTGGAATAATGATTCACAAGAAGATGCCCTTCCCAGCCAGCCCTTTCCTGACTGCAGCCTCCAGGAATAATTCCAGCTCTGCAAACTGCTCCCAGCAGCTGAGGTAGGACCAAGAGCAGAGCTTCCATTGCTTTATTTTAATCATGTTTCAAAATAAATTGACAAAAGTCAATAAATAGCTTCTGAAAAGGAAGTTGAATAATTTCATCCTTTATACAAAGAAATTACCAGCTTTAAATGGGGGAATTAGACAGGTAGAAATTATAAAATGAAGAGAAGAAAGATTTTCTAAAAAAAATCTATTAAGAAGTTAATTAGATAATTAACTATATTATGGATTTACCTGAGAGTGATATGGGGATACTTTTTCCTAGAAATAGTGCAGTAGTATAAATCATCTTCATCTCAGAATACTTCTACATGGAATCTTTGATTCAAACCAAATTAATAGTGTTCATTTAAAGTCTGAATTTAAATGTTTGGATCCTCTTTATATGAAATTAAAGAAAACAAGAAAACTTCAGGAAATTAATTGCATAATATTTTTGATGGGTGATTACATAATGAAATTCTGTCTTATGTTTCTGAGCCCTGAAACTAGCCCAGTATAAAGAGAAGCTTAAAAATCTGAAAATGGGATTTAGGGTAGACCCATAAAGTTGTCACTGCCCTCTGTACCATACCAAAGAGATGATACAGAGACAAATTTTAGAGTACTGCTAAGATTGCATCTATAGTTGAGTTACTGAGACCTCTGTACAGGCATAACTGTCAATGCAGTACCATCATATGGAAACCATACAGCAACTATTTTAACAAGGTTTGCTTTCTTTGAATGACTGAAATTTGAATGTGAAAGTAAGAGGAAAATAAAACTCAAAATATACCATTAGCAAATTTGTTCAACATTTTAATTGAATAGATTGGGATCTCAGCCCACACTGAAACATAGATTCAGGCTTTAATCATACTTAAATTCAACTTTAAGTATCATATATTTGTCTTTGTAAACAAATTATATATTTCAATATACTAGATCTCAAACATATTTAAGCAAGAGAGCAATGTGTGTATACATATGCTTTTTAATGAAATCTTAAACAAATGTCAAATTTTTATCTTTTAAGCAGATAAAAATAGAACTGGTCTTAAGGAAGCAAGACCAGGGGCCTTGTGCTTCCGGGTTTGGCTTCCTCCCACCTAGTAAAAATATCACATAATTATCTACTTGTTTTATCCTCCCACACCATCGTAAGTTCATGAAGGCAGAAACTATGCCTGTCTTTTTCCTTTTGATATTCTGAATACCATACACAGTGCCTGACCATAGTTTTAATAATTAAATTTAGAAGATAAAAGGGAGAGGGAGGAGAAGTGGGGAGAAGGGAGGGAAGACAACCAAAAGCTTAGAACTTGAAAAGTACCATTCACTACATTTATGTTTGGGTACTCAGGGCAGTGACAGGTGTAAACTGTACCTCGGATGGGCTTTTATAAGGCAAGCAGGAAGAGAAACTTTCAAAGAGATGTTCCTTGCACATTTCTCTGTTGTAATAGTCATCATATTTTATTTCAATGTCTGTGAACATATGTGCATCATCCCACAAGACTGTGCGCACCTCAAAGGTGATGACTATTTCTTATGCAAATTTGTGTCCTTGAGAATTTGTACAGTGCCTAGGACATAGTAGGTACTCAAGAAATACTTGTTGAATGAATGATCTTTTTATCTGCTTGTGGAAGATTCTGTGGAAAAGATTGTATTTAATTATAAAATTTTCAACTGAGATATATCAGTGTATATTTTGATTCTTATGTACACGAAAGCATGACTAGAAAATTTGTTATTAAATAGGATAAATATCTTTTGTTCAATAAAATAACTTATCCATTGGAATTATAAACGTTAGCTCTTTCAAAAATGCTTACTGCACAATTTTTTATAATTGTGGGAAATCAGAAATCAGCCAAATATCCAAAAATTGGATAATCGTCAATTATGAAAATGATTATGTATCTACCTGATGGAAATATTATATATCTATTTAGAGTTATAATTTTGAAGGCCATTTAGAAATGCTTGAAATAGTTAAGATATGCTTATTTTTTAAAGAAGAACATACACTCTAATGCGATGTCATACAATATTTCTATGACTTTGGCCAAATCATAATTTTTCTGATTGTTGGCTAATCTACAGAATGAGAAGCACAGTCTCTTTTGCAGTGGTATAAATTTATTTATAAATCAAAATTAATTTTATTCTATAATCTATAAATTCAATTATTCAAGGTACTTTAACTTCTGACTTATAAGAACACCTATTTCTCCTTAGTGAGGATTAAATAATATTTGCTTATTTATTCAGAGAGTAAAAATGGAAGGAAACTAAGGTTTTTGACCACTTTAATGTGGCAAGCATTATTCTGCTTTTACAGTATTTGATTATATGTGATTCCTTTTTCTCATTCTTTGGTATATGCCAAAAGAACAATGGATAAAGTCACCTCCCCAAGGTGCCTCCGGAAAATGATGTACTCAGATGTTAAGAATCTTGCCCTGCAGACTTATGGTTACCAGGGGGGAAAGATGTGGGGGGGAGGGATAAATTAGAAGTTGGGGACTAACATACACACTGCTGTATATGAAATAGATAACCAACAAGGACCTACTGTATAGCACAGGGAACTCTACTCAATATTATGTAATAACCTATATGGGAAAAGAATCTGAAAATGAATGGATACATTATATGTATAACTGAATCACTTTGCTGTACACCTGAAACTAACACAATATTATAAATCAACTATGCTCCAATATTAAATAAAAATTTAAAAAAAAGAATCTTGCCCTAGTCACAGGCATGTGTACCCCATCTGTTTGTGACTTTGAATGGCTGTGAAATAATACCTATTACAATTTGGAATTGAATTAACACACAAAAGTGAGAAAGATACCCGGTTCTTCTGAAGCCCTAATTGAAACCCAAAATGATCCTTACAAATCAAAATAAAAGCAAATACTTGGCAAGAAGGTAGTCAAGAGAGAAAAACAAATACATCACGTGAATTCAGGATGAGGAAGAAAGGGTTTGCCACAGAGGCTAAGTGCCACTGTGAATCTTTAACTGAACACGAGTCAGCAGCACATGGCTATTATTTTAAAAACCAGCAAGATAGAGGAATGCACTAACAAGAACAAAACATGCAAGAACCCTGAAGCAATTGTCCCACTGGGCACTTGTCAGGCACTTATTAGAGTACTATATACAGTTTGAGGTCCAGAAACTAAAGAAGGCTAAGGAAACTTGGAGAGGAATGAGAGAAAAGCAGCAGAAGAGATTAAAAGTTCAATAAAAGGGTCTGGGAGGAACTGGAATTCATAGAGATTGCCTGCAAAAGAGTAACTTTTCTAAATGTTCATATAGTTACATGTTTTTCCCATAATCTTTGCACTTATCTAGGAGATTCTGCAATCTTCTCTTGGGCCCCTTTAACCTTCTAATAACAATGGATTAAAAGTCTTTAGGTTGGCAGGGATAGGAAAAATAAATATTAGATGCTAACGGTGTCAGTTTGTTAATAAAAAAAAATTGTATAATCATCTGCAGAATATTCCTGGTACCTCAAATGTAAGAAAATAAATTTCTTCTGTCAGATCTATTTTCCTTCTCATATCCCCTTGTCTTTTTCAGTGGTATCGTTATGCATCCAGACACCCAAAATTGACAGGAGAGATCTTTGACTTTTCCAGCTCCCTTACCAACTATTCCAAATTAATGATGTTACATTGATTCTACCTACTAGTAATTCTGAATTGACCCCCTCCTCTCCATTACTCCTGCTGTTACCTTTATCCAGGACCTCTTCATCTCTTACTTGGACTGTCACCATGGATTCCTACCATCAGTCTTTTTCTACTTAAGCTCATTTTCCACACTATCATTCAAAAAAACTTATTTAATTATATCCCTTTTCTGTTTGAAGACTTCGACTGGCTCTATGCTTCTTAAGGGATAAATCAAAGCTTGTAGCACAACATGCAACATGCTTCATGTCCCTACCTAGCAGCTGGGTTAAATCCTTTTACATGTTTTCCAAGTACCCTATATTCCAGCCACAATGAAACTCCTTACCACTTTGTGACTATGCTCCAGTCTTCTTTCATGTCTTCATGATTATACAGTGATTTTTTGCTCTGCCTGAAATGTTTCTGCCTTCTTTTGTATGTCCTGAACTCATGCATTTGCGTTTTTTCAAAATTCATTTAAGATGTTACACCTCCCCAGAAACCCCATAAAACCCATGCTCAAAATCTAGGTTGCATTCCTTGCCTTTATGCACCCTTGTGCTTATTTCCTTCACATCACTCTGTACTCTATATCAGGTTAGTGTCTCTCCATCCAAGTTGTGAGCCCATTGAAAACAGAAAATATATCATTTGCTACTGTTATGTCTGTGTATTCTCAGTGCCTAGCACATAATGGCCAATCAATAAATGCTCTCCTCTTAAAAAATGTCTCCCTGCTAGACTACAAATGTCAAGTGAATATATCATGTGTTATCCATATTTTCATATTTATTGAATGAAACTTGAAAGAATGAACAATTTAGCATCATCAGTTACCAAACCTGGAAATTGTTTAGTTCTCCCGTAAGTTCCTTTTTATAAGCTGATCTTAAATTCCATTAATAACATGAACGTTGGGTTCTAAATAAACTACAGCATACCTCAGAAACATGACCTAATTTTCATTGGCTTTCACCTGCATCCCAGGAACTTAGCCTGGGAAAATTGTCATCAACTCAATCACATCTGTGGAGCTGGCAAAAGCTATGCAAAGAATAACTAGCTACATAAAATGTATGTGATGTTTCCTCTATCAAAAAAATATATATATATATCAATTCTAGGTAAACATTGGCAGCAGTTACAGTTCTATCTGCCAGCTATCCCAAGGAAATATGTACTCTTTCAACCACTCATAAGCAGAAAATAAATAACATACATTATTCCTAAATTTGCTCACAGATAACCAAAAATACCTCTATCAAGAATTAGCCCCATAATGAGAAAACTCATTAAAATTACAGAATAATATTAAAAAAAACCAAATTCCCCAAAACTACAATGAAGGAAAGATTTTTTCATACACACCACTTAAGAAAAAAGCTCTTTAAATTACTGAAATATATTGTTTACAATAACTATGCCTATCTAAATACATATTGGCCTAATTAAAAATTTACTGAAAATTCTAAAATATTAAAAGCTGTGTAACAGTTCTGGATTTACTGCAAATTTGATTCTTTTTAATTAATACTAGCAGACAAATTAAACTTAGATATAAATGAGTCATACATATATTTGCAACTTGAGAGATAACCTACGCTAGGTAGGTTCTTAGAAAAAACATTTCCTTCCTGTCTACATGCCTTCTTTGAAGATAAGGAAACAAACATCAGTGAAGAAATAAATTTTTAAATTTATTAGGTTAAATGTCAATTTTCTAAATATAGTTTAAATGTATGTATATTGCTTTCAATTTTAGTTATTGTTTAGAAATTTTAGCCACTGTTTTTGTTGTTTTTAATTGAGATGTCATTTATCTAGTGAAATGTGCAATCCTAAGTATAGTTCCATGAGTTCTGAGAGATAAACAGGTCTATTAACCTACAAACGATTAAATAAGATTAACCTCAAACAAGATTAAAACAATTTTTTTGCTTCACCCCAGACAGTTCCCTTAGGCCTTTTGCCTATCAATCTTAGGGGCGACCGCTGTTCGGATTTCTATCACTACAGAGAATGTAGTAAATGTATGTACTCTTTCTGTGCCTGGATTCCTTTCCTCAGCATAACATTTATGAGATTTATTCACATTGTTTGCCTATTCATTCATTTTTGTTTGTTCATTCATTTTATTGCTCTGTAATATTTAATTGCATGAATATATTGCTCTTTGTTAATCTAGTCTCCTATTGATAGACATTTTTGTTGTGTTTAGGTTTTGGATATTAGGATAAAGCTATCCTTTTGTAGATGTATGCTTTCATTTCTCTTGGGTAAATGCCTGAGAGTAGAATTGCTGGATTACAGAAATTGCTGAATGTATTTAATCTATGAGCAACTGCCATATAGCTGCACAAAGTAGTTGCACCATTTTGCACTCTAATTAGCAATGTATGAGTACCAGTTGCTCTCCTTGCCAATATTTGCTATTCTCAATATTTTTTACTTTTAGCATTCTGTGGTTGTGAAAAGGTATCTATTTGAGGATTTAGTTTTCATTTCACTGATAAATAATGAAGTTGAACTTTTTTAAAAATCATCCTTCCTTTGTGTATCATTCTTACTGAATTACTGTGTACTTCAGTCTGCCCACTTTTTAATAGGGTGGTTTTTATTATCTATCATTGTGTAATATAAATTCTTCACATATTCTGATTACAATTTTTTAGATGTATGCACTTAAAATATTTTCTCCCAGTCTGTAACTTGTCTACTCATTTTTGTAAGGGCAAGCTGTTTTTTTGTTTTTTAACATCCTTATTGGAGTATAATTGCTTTACAATGGTGTGTTAGTTTCTGCTGTATAACAAAGTGAATCAGCTATACATATACATATATCCCCATATCTCCTCCCTCTTGCATCTCCTTCCCACCCTCTCTATCCCACCCCTCTAGATGGACACAAAGCACCGAGCTGATCTCCCTGTGGTATGCGGCTGCTTCCCACTAGCTATGTATTTTACATTTGGTAGTGTATATATGTCCACGGCACTCTCTCACTTCATCCCAGTTTACCCTTCCCCCTCCCCATGTCCTCAAGTCCATTCTCTACGTCTGCGTCTTTATTCCCATCCTGCCCCTAGATTCTTCAGAGCCACTTTTTTTTTTTTTAGATTCCATATATTGTGTAAGCATATGGTATTTGTTTTTCTCTTTCTGACTTACTTCACTCTGTATGACAGTCTCTTGTAAGGGCAAGTTTTGACGAGCTTTAATGTTGGTGAAGTTCATTTAATCATTGGTTTTCTTTCACGTTCTAATTAAGAAACCTTTGACTATCCAAAAGTTGCAAATACATTTTCTTGTTTCATACCAGAAGCTTTATGATTTTAACTTTACATTTAGGTCTATGATTAATCACAGATTATTTTTTGTGTATATTATAAAATACTTGTCAACACTGATTTTTTTTTTAATCTGGATGGAGATCCAGTTGATATAGCACCAAAAGCAATTTCCTTTCCCAACTGAGTTGCTTTGATACCTTTACTGATAATCAGTTAACCATATATATGTAGGCTATTCCTGGACCCTATTCTGTTCCATTGAGCTATTTGCCTTTGCCATAATATATTGATTGCCATAGCTCTAAGTCTTAAAATCAGACAATGCCAGTCCTCTGGAACTTTGTTCTTCTTTTTCAAATTGTTTTGGCCATTCTATGTTCTTTGCATCTACACATAAATTTTCTATTTATTTCAATTTATCTATTTTCACACACAAAAAAAAATCTAGCTTGGGTTTT
Organism: Balaenoptera borealis; assembly: GCF_965194805.1. Classification (NCBI taxonomy): domain Eukaryota; kingdom Metazoa; phylum Chordata; class Mammalia; order Artiodactyla; family Balaenopteridae; genus Balaenoptera; species Balaenoptera borealis. Next base: position 117,785,430 of record NC_138861.1, on the reverse strand, counting down.
TGTTGGTATAAGAATAAATCTATAGATAATTCTGAGGAGAACTGACATCTTAACAATCCATTAATATGGCATATATTTCTACATTTATTTTTATATCATTTCATTTCTTTCGACAATGTTTTATACTCTTCATTATAGAAATCTTCCATATTTTTTTAACTTATTCCTCATCTTATAGTTTACAATGTTATTGCAAATAACATGTTAAAATTTAATTTTCTTGTTGTTTGTTACTAGTTTACATAAATAAAATTGATTTTCATATGTTGATCATGCATTCCATGAGTTACTAAATTTACTTTTAGCCTGAAGTGCTGCAGTAAGCACCACCTGAGGTGACTAAAATTTGAGTAAAAACTCATAGTCTTACTTGTATGAAGAATTAGAAGACAGAATTCAGAGGGATCAAGACAGCTGTGAAATGAGGAAAGCAATATGAACTTGGTACTGGGTGCCTCAAGCTCTGTGTATAAATTCTTGAAATTCCTAAATTATCCATGCACTGGATAAACTCAAACAGATCAGCTAAAAAGCAAAGATTTTAGCTGTTGGCCATTGCGGGGGAGTCACAGTATGATGTTTGAGTCCATTTATGCTACCTGTCTGATAAAGCAAAAAGAAATCAATACTTTGAGGAATGTAACAGAATCTCTAACCTCTACAATGTGTTATTCACAATGTCCAGGATTCAGTATTGATCACTGGGCACTGCAATGTTACATTGTAGTGAATCTGGATTATGCGGTCAACCTTTAAAGAGTGTTCAGTTTTGTCCTGCAGGCAGTTAATTTACTCACCAGGAACCTGTCAAGATTTGGTTCTATGCTTTGTTAAGGCAGGTCTAAAGCAGCCCTAGGGTGTGGAATTACTTATAACATGTCACATTTGGGGGACTTCAATTAAATATTGCTTTTTTACACCATCATTCCAGAACCAAAATTACAAAATATTTTTATAAAAGTTCATTTAAATATATTAGCCATCTTTTTAACTAGAGACTCCAATTAGCTTCCATTTTACATTTAAACTGAAACCATATGTAATACTTTTACTGGAATTCCTTAATTGTCACCTGGAATAGATGTTCCCTGGAAAATCTGAAAAGTCCAATAGTCAAACCAAGTGCCAATATGTTATGCCTGCCTTAAAACACTTCTTATATAAATGACTCCTTTCTTTTAAATCCTTTCTTTTTAGAACTCCAAGGAAATACCAAAGAGGAAGCCTACTTCTCAGTTCTCCAAATGAGAAAAAAATAGTTTAAAATTTTATCATCATCTTGGGTCTAAAATAAGTTATCTCACAATTGACAAAAGAGTAACCAGGTCCTGTTCATAGAGTTTGACGGTCAACAACAGCTTGATGATAGACAGAGGTCTACTCCACTTAAGATAGGATGGTATTGAGTTTGACCTCCAATTATTCTAGGACCTTTGAAATAGTTCAAGGAGACACCTCACCCTCACCTGGGAAGGGGCAGAGAACCAATGCTGATAATGTTATTATTATTTTAAGTTAGCTTAAGTAGACAACAAAAGCATTTCATTGAAAATGAATATGGTCATCTGTCTCTAATAAAATATAATTATAATGTAACCTATTAATTAATAGAAGGCTGTCAAAAAGGAAGGAGTTTCCCCTGATATTTGTCACAAAGTAGCCTAAATCTCTAACACCTAGTGCAAAAGTGATCTCTACAAACACAGTTTTATAGGAAAATGTTTATTTTATCTATTTGTTTTGTTTTTAAAGAATACGCTAGCAATGGATTAGTAGAAACATGTTCCTTGTTAAAATTAGAGTATTTTCAGTAACATATTCCATAATGAGTAAACAGGCAGCCCATTTGGATTATAGCCAATCTCTTTCAATCCAATCCATATATGTACCATAGGTATTTTAAGAGTAAGATATCATTACTATTTCTCATGTTGCATTTTAAATGATCACAAGAGAATAGGGGAAATGAAGCAATGAATAAAGAACATTTTGTGTGATAGAAACACTTAATTACACTGCTTTAAAAATTAGTGTTATTGTTGTGCTATTCAAACTATAGTATAATAGTTGTAGCAGAGCACCTTGGCTTGTAGGCAGGAGCTGTGGTCTGGGTGCTGTGGGCAGGAGGAAGTAAGTCAATGCTCATGGGGTTTTGTTTTTGCCTGGAAGAAGAGAGAAAATTTGGGGGCAGGAACCCTGAAGGGAACAGAAATGAGGATAATGAAACAAAAGAGTTGACTTTCATTCTCTTACCTCCTAACCAGCCTGTCAGGCAGGTTTTGAGCCTTTGTAAGAGTCTCAGGGCCAGCAGCTGAAGGGATGGTATGAATGAACAACTGTGAAACTGAGAAGACACAGTAGGGCCTGAGGGTTCAGGGAATATATGCAGCACAGAGTTAGGGAAAGGCCAGTGCCTGCCTCCTTGAGCCTACTACCTTCAAAACTACAGACCCCCCATGCCAGGGGCACCTGACAGAGCCTAATTGTAGGGAAAGACTTTACAGAGAGCAGGCAGAGGTGGCAGGAATGAGGATGACACTGGGTCATTAATAAGGACTTAGAAGCTGGAAGAGTCCTGCCAAAGACATAGAGGAGGTTTTAGAAAGGACCCACATTCCCATGGGAGCAAAGCTGGCATCCACGAGACCTCATTTATGCTCACAGGGTGGAAATACCTGCAGCTTTTAGATTATACTCACAAGCATAACTTAGAAAGTTGCATCCATGTATGCACAAGTATTCACATACGTTTCTACATCAGATGCACACTACTTTTCTTCCTGAAAACACCTTCTCTGACTATCAGTGACTGCAGGTAAATGTTAGCTCATCTGTGATATCAACCCCTAGGTCTTCTTTTATTTTTCACAGCAGCAAATTCTTCCACAGACAGACCTTCACTCAGAGGTACCCATGTGTATTAGTCAGGGTCCTCCAGATAAACAGAACCCAATGTGAGACATATAGATATATATAAGAAGAAATTTATTACAGGACTTGGCTCACATGGCTATGGAAGCTGGGAAGTCCCATAATCTGCCCTCTGGAGAACATGGGAGCCAGTGGTGTAATTCAGTCCCAGCCTGAAGGTGTGAGCATCAGGGGGCCGATGGTATAGAGTCCCAGTCTGAGTCTGAAAGCCCAGGAATCAGGGGTGCTGATGTCTGAGGATAGAAGAATGATGTCCCAGCTCAAGAAGAGAGAGTAAATTCATTCTTCCTTTGCCTTTTTGTTCTATTCAGGCCCTCAATAGGTTAGACGATGCCCACTAACATTAGTGAGGGTGGTCTTCTCTACTCAGTCTACTGATTCAAAAGGTCATCTCTTCAGGAAACACCCTCACAGACACAACAGAAATAATGTTTTACCAGTTATCTGGACATCGCTTAGCCCAGGAAAGTGGATACATAACATTAACCACCTCACCACCCTTCCATAATTCCTTAAGAAAACTACATCTGTCCTTTTATTCTATTCTTTGTTTTATAATACTTCGAAATGACAACAACAAACTTACTGAATACACATTTATTGAGTATGGATGCTATATCGTGCCTTATGCTTTGTGTAATAGAAGCTATCCTCTGCCTGCAGGGAGATAAAAATCTTGTAAGGCAAAGGGGATATTACATAAATAACTAGAAAACAAGATGGAATGTGATAAGTAAATTAAAGAGGTACCTAGAACATGAGCGTTCAGAAAGAGACACGTAATAACAACAATAATACCCAACATTTAAGAAGCACTTAATACATGCCAAATGCTATTCTAAGTGCTTTATATCTGTTAATTCATTTAATACTCGCAATAATCTATTAAAATAGTTACTATTATCCCCATTTATTTCAAAGAGCACACTGAGGCATATAGAGGTTTAGTAACATGTCCAAGGTCACACAGCTAAAAATTATCAGAGCCGGAGAACAGAACAATAATAATTCACTACATAAAACAAAGGAAAACTCAAACTTTTAAGTTGAATTAGACACAGTAAAGGGCCGCTAAGAATTTTCAAAAGTCTCCTTCAGCTTTTCATTTTTCACAGATTAAACTTAAAATTTCTTAAATACAACTGCTCCAGATTATGCACAGTTTCTTATTCAATTTTGTTTTTCTATGCTTTCAACATTGTTTTTGCACTGGTATTGTTTTAACTTTTTTCTTTATAATCAGAAGTATTTAAGATAATGAGTAAAGCAGACTTCTATAGGCCAGCCTGGAAATATTTCTAAAAATATTTCTAAAAAACAGATTTCTAAAAACCAATTTACAAATGAACATTTGAAACACCACTTCCTTGTGAACTGAGAATGTCTAAATAGGTAGATGTGTGTTCATTAGTATGTGCTGGGCTCTGGGCTGGGTACTGAAGTGTACTAAGATGAATTAAGTAGAGATACTGACTTCAAGGGGGTTTTAGTATTGTTTCTAATATAGATACTATCTTCTTAGAGTTTCTAGTATGGGAGAGAAAATAAGACAAGTAAATAAATAATTATGATTTAAAATAAATGAACTACTGCCGTTAAAGAGAAGCAAAAATTTCCATGTTAATTTGGAGAAATTCTATGTTGGACATCAAATATTAGTGAAGACCTTTTGATTCATGACAACAAACTAACAACATGCTTCTATGAAAATTGAGCATCATTGGTCAAATATTCCTGCTGTTAAGTAATTGACATTTATTGCATTTAAGCAACAAGAAAGAGGAAGTATCCCTTAAAACAAAACAACGAAACAAAACAACTAGCAGAAAAACTAGGAGACCATGTGCACACAGGAGAAATTTGCAGCACTATGCTTCTGCTTAGTGAAGAGTTTTTGCCCCATCTGGGGAAAAAGCAGTTGTAGTATAAGTATCCAGTTCCTCTTCCCTCCCATTTCCTCCCAAGTTATACGTGTACCCATACATACGCATACACACAATACTTACACAACTTTAGAAAAAAGCATATTTACTGAGTAAATAATAACTTTAAGTATATTCCTTTATCTTTGGAAATCAAAGAGGCACATACTAAAAGTACATCTTTCATATAATTTATTTATAAAATTGGCATCTGAAGTGAAACAATCAGATCATAATATCAGTATTTTAAATGATCACATCTTGAAATTTCATGTTATATCATAAAGAAATTCCTATATGGTAGTTAAAAGATTTTTTTAGTTGACCCCAATGGATTTTGTAGTTTTCATCCTTTAACTGTCTTATTAAGGAAAATTATTTCTGCCTCTTGCTTATTATCCATAAAGGAATCATTGTATTGAGCTTAAAAATCATTTTCTATCTACTGTTCCCATTTATAATTTCCTATGAGAAATAACTTTCTTTTCCTTGATTACCAGGAAAAATGTAGCTTGAAGTAATCCTTGGTAGATAACATGGGGATTATAGAAAACCTGTGATTTAGAAACTGGATAAATTTAATCAGAATCTCATTTTAAATTAAGAATTAACAGGAAACTATCCCCCCACCAAAGACAGCATACTTAAATCTCCTTCCTCAGATATTATCATTATTTAAAATTGTGGGAACTCCAATATGAAAGTGACTGTGCACTTCCAAATTAAATCACTCTGAATCAAATTAAATTCAAATACACTCTGATTACAACAAGTTGTACCTGCAATTTTGACCAAGAATGGAATTACTTTAGAGGTGTTAACATTTCATAAAACTTCCAACACCTTTTCCCCTCACCTTTGACAGCAGTGAAAACTTTTCCTTTCATTTTAAGTCATTGTTTTTCAAAGGAAATTTGATTTTGCACATTTCTCTGGGTAAATAGAAGCTTCTGTTAAAACAAACATCAAGAGTTATTCTAAGTAATTTGGGGCATAAATTTCTTTTAATGCAGCATTTCAGAGCTGGAACTCTGTGATAGCCATACAGAATGAGGAGCTTGAAAGATTTTTGTTCTTAATTTATAGTTCGTAATTTTCTGTTGGAGTCTAAATTTAAGACAGTGGTTTCTCCCTTTTGTAATTTAAGTCTGAGATATCTTGGTAAATTCTTTCTGGATGGAACTCTGTAACACTTAGAATGAATGAAATCATAACACTATGGATACTTGGCTGCTATTTTCATACAGATTTATTTCCAGAAAGTGTTTTAAGAAGGATTGAAAAAACAATGGGCCTTTAAATTACAATTCAATTACAGTAGTGAGATTTAAAGAAAAATTCAGGGTGAGTAATTTTTCCCTTAGTTATAAGGACATGTTTAGGAAAATGTATTAATTAGTGACGTCACCATTTAGTAGTTTCTATTCCCCTTGAAATGTCTCCTGACTTTCTTAAATAAGGGGCTTGATTTATTTTGCCACTATAAAACTAAAACAGATTTATTTATGTGATTAATGATCTGCTAAATTATAAATAACCATGATTTCTCAAAATGGTCTCACGTAGCAAAAACATGAACAGAGTATACAGAAGGATTCTTCTGTGTAAGAACTAGATATGGAACATTTTTTCACTGTCCTGCTTTAAAAATGTAAAATGTACTTCCAAAAGTACTTCTTTGGCAAGACTCAGAACTATATTTTCAAAATTTTACTTTTTTTTGTTGAAGCATAACATACATTCGTACTCTAAAGTGCACAGATCTTAAGTGTACAAATTTTTATAATGATCACTTGTAACCACCATCCAGATCAAAATATATCATTATCAGAACCCTCATCCCCTCAGTGGTCACCACCACCACCTAAGGCAAGAACTTTAGTGTCCAAATTTTATCATTGAACATTATTTGTGAGGTTTATCCTTCTTGTTCCATGTCTAGAAATTCATTATTTTCCCATGCCATATTGTATTCCACTGTATGAATAAACCACAGTTTAGTTATCAACTGTAATTTTGAAAGACATTGAGTCATTTCTAGTTCAGACCAGTTTAAATCATGCTGTCATGAATGTTCTTGAAAGTTGGTGCAAATACGTATTCCTTTCTATTGCATATACATCTAGGAGTGGAAATGGTGAGTCATAGGATATATTTACCAGATGCTGCCAGACATTTTTTCACAAATGACTTTTAAAGCAGTGTATGAAATATCCAGATTCTCCACATTATTGCCAACACTTGGAATATATATATATATATATATATATGTAAATTTTTACCATTCTGCTGGGCTTGTAGTGGTATCTCATAGGGTTTTTAAATTTTTCTTTTCCCTGATAAATAATGATGTTGAACCTCTTTTCACATATATATTTTATATATGGATTTTTTGGTGAGGTTTCTATTCAGATTTTAGGCTCATTTACTTTATCTGTTATTTTGTTATTGATTTGTAGACTTGATATACATAAAGGAAATGTCTTTTGTTAAATATATTCACATATCTTCTCAACTCCATGACTTGCTGTTTTTTGCTCTTATTGGTGTCTTTTGATGAACAAAAGCAGTAATTTTGATAAAGTCCAATGGATTACTCTTTCCTTCATTGTTTAAACATACACTGTTTATGTACTATTTAAGAAGCCCCTGCCTACTCTTACAGTTATGATGATATTCTATATTAGCTACTAGAAGCTCTTTTGTTTTACCTTTCATATTTTGATGTATGCTGTGAGGCATGTGATCGCTTTATTTTATGAATATACAATTAATTCAGTATCTTTTATTTTTTAAAAATCTTATCACTAACACATTGCAATAGCACCTTAGTCATAAATCATGCTGTCATTCTCTCTACTCCATTTCTCTTTATAATTATTATTGTCCCAATACCACACTGTCCTAACTGCCACAGCTTTAAAATGTCTTGATATCTAGTAATTCAAATTTTCAACTTTTATTCTTCATTTTCAAGATTGTCTTGGCTATTATTGACTTTTTGCACTTCTACGTAAGTTTTAGAATCTCTTTTTTGAGGGACTTCCCTGGCGGTCCAGTGGTTAAGCCTCTGTACTTCCACTACAGGGGTTGCAGGTTCAATCCCTGGTAAGGAACTGAGATCCCTCATGCCAAGTGGCATGGCCAAAGGGAAAAAAAATGACAGTAGAATCACCTTTTTGATTTCTCTCAAAACACCTTGCTGGAATTTTATTGAGAAGGTACTGAATCTATTAATCTGTTTGGGGAAAATTGACATTTACACAATATTAACTCTTCTAATCTCCTCTGTATTGCTATGTACAAATCACCCCAAATCAGTGACTTAAAACAATAACAATCATTTCTTTTCCTTACGAATCTGGGAATAGACTGGGCTCAACCAGAGTTCTCATGAAGTTACAGTCAAACAGTGGCTGCAGCAAAGGTCAGTTCCTTGAAGGCTTCTTCACTCCATGTCTGGTGCCTGAGCTGGAAGGACACAAACAATTGAAGCCATGAACAGCTAGAGTCCCCCATGAATCGCTTTCCATCTCTCTGTATTTGTTTTCTATTTCATGAATTTCTGACTTCATCCTTCTTGTTTTCTTTATTTTTCTTTCTTTGGCTTTAGTTTGCTTTTCTTTTTCATACTGACATATAGGCTTATATAACTGACTTTTCAGTGTTTTTCTTTTCTAAGATATACATTTAAGTCTATAAGTTCCACTGAATACTTTAGCTGCATTTCACAATTTTTGATATATCATATTCTCATTACTGTTTTTCAATGTATTTTTTCTTGTTTTGTTTTATTTATTTTTTAAAATTTTTATTAGAGTATAGTTGATTTACAAGGTTGTATTACTTTCTGCTATACAGCAAAGTGAATCAGTTATACATATACATATACACACTCTTTTTTAGATTCTTTTCCCACATAGGTCATTACAGAGTATTGAACAGAGTTCCCTGTGCTGTACAGTTGGTCTTTATTAGTTATCTATTTTATATATAATAGTGTGTATATGTCAACTCCAGTCTCCCAATTTATCCCTCTCCCTTTTCCCCCCTGGTAACCATAAGATTGTTTTCTACATCTGTGACTCTATTTCTGTTTTGTAAATAAGTTCATTTGTACCTTTTTTTTTTTTTTAGATTCCACATATAAGTGCTATTATACGATATTTGTCTTTCTCTGTCTGACTTACTTCACTCAGTATGACAATCTCTAGGTCCATTCATGTTGCTGCAAATGACATTATTTCATTCTTCTTTATGGGTGAGTAATATTCCATTATATATATGTACCACATCTTCTTTACCCATTCATCTGTCAGTGGACATTTAGGTTATTTCCATGTCTTGGCTATCATGAATAGTGCTTCTATAAACATAAGGGAGCATGTATCTTTTTCAGTTATAGCTTTGTCTGAATATATGCCCTGGAGTGGGATTGCTGGATCATATGGTAACTCTATTTTTAGTTTTTTAAGGAACCTCCATATGGCTGCACCAATTTACATTCTCACCAACAGTGTTGGAGGGTTCCCTTTTCTCCATACTCTCTCCAGAATCTGTTATTTCTAGACTTTTTAATGATGGCCATTCTGACCAATGTGAGGTGGTACCTCATTGTAGTTTTGATTTGCATTTCTCTAATAATTAGCGATGTTGAGCATCTTTTCATGTGTCTACTGGCCATCTGTATATCTTCTTTGGAGAAATGTCTATTTAGGTCTTCTGCCCATTTTTTGATTGTTTTTTTGTTATTCAGTTGTATGAGCTGTTTGTATGTTTTGGAAATTAAGCCCTTGTGGGTCACATCATTTGCAAATATTTTCTTCCAGTCCCTAGGTCATCTTTCCGTTTTGTTTATGGTTTCCTTTGCTGTGCAAAAGCTTGTAAGTTTGATTAGGTGCCATTTGTTTATTTTTGCTTTTACTTCTATTGCCTTGAGAGACTGACCTAAGAAAACATTGGTATGATTTATGTCAGAGAATGTTTTGCCAATGTTCTCTTCTAGGAGTTTTATGGTGCCATGTCTTATATTTAAGCCTTTAAGCCATTTTTGAATTGATTTTTGTGTATGGTGTTAGGGTGTATTCTAACTTCATTGCTTTACATGTGGCTGTCCAACTTTCCCAACACCACTTGCTGAAGAGACTGTCTTTTCTCCATTGTATATTCTTGCCTCCTTTGTCGAAGATTCATTGACCATAGGTGGATGGGTTTATTTCTGGGCTCTCTATTCTGTTCCATTGATCCATATGTCTGTTTTTGTGCCAATACCATGATGTTTTGATTACTGTAGCTTTGCAGTATTGTCTGAATATGAAATTGTTCTTTGCATATTGATCTTGTATCCTGTAACCTTGCTAAACTCACTTATTAACAAATGAACAGTTGATGCACACAAAAGAGATGAGTGTCTCCAATCTGAGGTGAGCGAAAAAAGCAAGACAAAGGATTGTGCATGTTTCAAGATTCCATTCATATCTACTTTGAAAGAATGCTAACTGCTCTGCAGTGATGGACATCAGATCAGTGATTGCCAGCAGATGGGAGTGGGGCACAAAGGAGCAGGAGGCAGGGAATGCAAAGGGGCACAAAGAAACTTTTCAGGACGACAGATATATTCATTATTGTGATTGCAGTGGTGGTTTTATGAGTTCATACAGTTGTGAAAATTTATCATGTGTATACTTTAAATATGTGCAATTTATTGTATGCCAACTGGACTTCAATAAAGCGGTTAAAAATATTTTTACATATACAGACACTTTTTTTTTTACATCTTTATTGGAGTATAATTGCTTTACAACGGTGTGTTAGTTTCTGCTTTATAACAAAGTGAATCAGTTATACATATACATATATTGCCATATCTCTTCCCTCTTGCATCTCCCTCCCTCCCACCCTCCCTGTCCCACCTCTCTAGGTGGTCACAAAGCACCGAGCTGATCTCCCTGTGCTATGAGGCTGCTTCCCACAAGCTATCTATTTTACATTTGGTAGTGTATATATGTCCATGCCACTCTCTCACTTTGTCCCAGCTTACTCTTCCCCCTCCCAGTATCCTCAAGTCCATTCTCTAGTAGGTCTGTGTGTTTATTCCCGTCTTGCCCCTAGGTTCTTCATGACCTTTTTTTTTTTAGATTCCATATATATGTGTTAGCATACGGTATTTGTTTTTCCCTTTCTGACTTACTTCACTCTGTATGACAAACTCTAGGTCCATCCACCTCACTACAAATAACTCAATTTCGTTTCTTTTTATGGCAGAGTAATATTCCATTGTATATATGTGCCACATCTTCTTTATCCATTCATCTGTTGATGGACACTTAGGTTGCTTCCATGTCCTGGCTATTGTAAATAGAGCTGCAATGAACATTGTGGTACATGACTCTTTTTGAATTATGGTTTTCTCAGGGTATAGGCCCAGTAGTGGGATTGCTGGGTCGTATGGTAGTTCTATTTTTAGTTTTTTAAGGAACCTCCATACTGTTCTCCATAGTGGCTGTATCAATTTATATTCCCACCAACAGTGCAAGAGGGTTCCCTTTTCTCCACACCCTCTCCAGCATTTATTGTTTGTAGATATTTTGATGATGGCCATTCTGACTGGTGTGAGGTGATACATCATTGTAATGTTGATTTGCATTTCTCTAATGATTAGTGATGTTGAGCATCCTTTCATGTGTTTGTTGGCAATCTGTATATCTTCTTTGGAGAAATGTCTACTTAGGTCTTCTGCCCATTTTTGGATTGGGTTGTTTGTTTTTTTGATATTGAGCTGCATGAGCTGCTTGTAAAATTTGGAGATTAATCCTTTGTCAGTTGCTTCTTTGCAAATATTTTCTCCCATTCTGAGGGCTGTACAGACACTTTAAACCATTTTTTCAGCTCTCTTCATTTTGACTGTCTTTCAAAACAGAACTCACATGAAAAAGAGGCACCACTATTTACCAGCAGCAAGAATAAACAGAATGAGAGTGTATGGTGAGTATAAGATAAACCTATATGTAATACTTCAGTGTTCTGAACTTAAATATAATCTCAAGTCTGGCAAGATAAAACCACAGTACTAACACAGACATCATAAAGCTTTTAAAACTTCTGGTATATTAAGTATTTCTCACAAAAGAATATTTTGATAAATATTTATATTTGTGTGTATATAAATACATATATACTAAAATATAAAAATATAAAGACTATATATAATATTATATATAAAAATATATATAATAAAGAAAATATAGAGGTTCTGTTTTCCTTAATATACACATGCGTTTTAAAAGCAGAGCATGAACTTTATTTCTTTTATGGAATGTTTCCTGGATACATAACACTGACAGACCCAAATACCAAGTTATACCAAAGGTGGCTCTCCACAACCAATTCAGCAAATGTAACAAATGGAAAGAAAATATTTACACTAACTCCTTTGAATAGAGAATGGGATATTGAAAAAGAAATAAAAGACAAAATTTCCAATTATAATTGGGCCAATTTTCAATCTTGGATTAAGTTATTCATTTGGCCTATATTAGTTTCATTTTCACTCAAATAAACTCTCAGACTTCAAATTTGCTTTGGTCCAGGAGAGGACAATGAACCACAACCTTCCCCTCATAGATCTCCCTAATACTTCTCAGTACCTCATATATCACCATACTATCAGAAAATAAATATCCAATATAATCTATATCTCAATACTAGCAGTGACCATGTCAAGAAAACTAGGTAATCTTTTTTTTTTTAAGTATTTACGTTTACTATTTTGTGATTGAGGTCAGTTCTGGTATGTAATTAGATCAGATAATTATCCATATATATCAGCTAGACAGCCCAAATGATTGATATCTCTCCAAAGCTCCTAGTATATGTGACCATACAGTTATTAAAGAAGCCAAAGACAGTAGGAAGAAATTTAAACTTTGAGTCAGAGAATACAAAGTTGTGTTCTGATCCTTCTGGTTTTCTAATTTTGTGACGTTGAAAAAAAAATCACAGTGTTTGTAAGTTTCAGTTTTTTCTGCCCTAAGAAATGGGAATGATATCATATCATAACTCATTGTGCATATTTAATGAGGAAATGTGCACGTAAGGTGGTTTTTAAACAACAAAGTACCATGCATACACATACAAAAGGTATTGTTATCTGATTAGTAGGGGAAACAGAAGAGTGTGCATTCCTATTTTGGGTCTTTCTAATTTCCTTCCATTAGTAGGTTCATGAATTTCTATTTCTTACTGAGGATAACTCCTATATTCCCCTTAAAAAGTGGCTTCAGAGCCTGAGATGAACGGTTTTCCTTCCCTATATAAATTCAAATTTGAAGAGATGGTCAACCTTTCAAGCCAACTTGAAAAATAAGTATTTACCATAAGATTATAAACTCAACAGTCTGTGACTTTACTGCCAGGATGACTTATGAAAGCGTTTTGCATAACTGACATAAATGATGCTATGTTGACATGACTTCATGAAAGACAAGATGAAGAAATTAAAGGTGCATGATGCAGTCACCTTGGCATCAGTCACACCATGAAATAAATCATGGATGGTTTAATTTGAACCATTAAACATCTGATGGCTTTTTTTCCCATTTGAAATTAATTAAAGAACCATTTATTTTACTGTTTGATTAGTCTTTTATAATTTATTTCCCCAACAATTTGGTCATTAGGATAGCAATGACTTTCACACAAATGACAAGGCATGTCAGCACAAATATAAAATTTCTGCAAATAACATCCAGTAGTTAATCATATGCTGAATCCACAACTTCTATTCTAGATGTATGAAATAGAGAGAAGATGGTTTGTTAACAGGAATGAGCTCACTGGCAAAGATCACAGAAAGTTCCAGGCAAAGACTGAAATAATGTATAATTACATAAAGCATCCTTTCCTAATCTTCAGTTGCATAGTGGAAAGGGAAAAGGGTGGGATAACAGAGGAAGGAGAGTGCTGTTCGGTCAGGGACAGAGCACTATGAAGTAATGTGAAAAGCAGTAACTAGAAACTGTTTCGAGATTATTCACATTTTGACCCCATTTTATGTTTTTAAGATACTGTTTGAACCTACCTTTAAATTTATGATAGACTTTATTTTAGGAGAACAGTTAGAAAAGAAATAAAGGAGTAAATCCTGTTGACTGGTGTTGCATCAATGTATGAGAAAAGGGAGACATGGTGACACAGACTTTAGGACACAATTTGGATACTGCAGCATGATTCCTATTCTGGCTTGCCATGTCCATATTCTAAAATCAGTGTCCATCAAACTCTTCGTGGTAGACTGCATGAGCTGACTATGATACATGTGGTCAACACGAATGGATCACTATGAATTGGGCATGGGAGTCACTTCTCTCTGTTTAACCTGTGCATTATCCATTTTTAGATGGTATGGAATAAAATTTTTTCTCCTATAGAATTTAGTGTTCTCTCTAATGGCATTAACCTCATAGGGTACAAAAATAATTCTTCAATGCTGTGACTTTACAGAAGTCATAGAAATTGAGAATGTTAAAATGTATATTTTAATTCTATATTTTGGGACCACTAAGCATAAAGATTCCATATGCCTTTTCTCACTTCATTCAATTTTATCATCTTCTTTCAAGCTGCTTCATGCTCTCATCAAATAATCCCACCCTCAAACTGTATGAATTAAAAACCACATTTCTATAGGTAATCTATAGAATCCAATTATGATGGGAAAAGTTGAAAAATAAATTTCTTTTCATTTGTTTTTATTTTAAACTTACTGTGCTGGTGCTGAAGATACAATTTCATTGTGATTTTTTGTAAATATTGATAAAACTATTACTGTTCAATGGACCAAAAAGTAAAATAATAGAAGGATGATAAACTATAACAATCATTTCAAATAATCAAAATGGGCAAAGCCAGAATAAATAAAGCAAAGGATTAATTCACTCACCCAACAAGTATTTATCGATCAACTCAGTATGCACCAGGGAAAGACAGAGTAAATTGATGAGCAGGAAATCATTCTATGAAACTATCCTCCAAAGAAAATTGGACAAATTCCATTGTTTCTATCAGTGAGGAGTTTTTCCTGTCATTCAACAGAAGGCAGAAAGATGTGACCCTTGTACAAGTTTCTTAACCTCTCTAAGCCTTAGTTTTTCATCTAAAACATGGAGGTGGTAATAATAGTACCTATCTCATATTGTCCTGATAATTGCTTACGTAATACATGTAATACACTTAGAAAAATGGCAAAAAGTACACAATAAACATATTAAAATAAATGCTAAAAAGTATATTGTATTGTCTCTAGGTTATAATTAAACATCCTAATAACTATAAACTCTAGGTAAGCTTGGACATTTAGTATCTTAGAATAGAATCTATATCATTTCCCCCTTAAGTACTGGATATATAGCAACATCTTCATCTTGAGCTGCTCTCATTTTCTGTACTTTTGTCCTGATCTTTGTGATTTCTGTGCATGTTCCCGTTACGCTGATCCTGAGTACAAACCCTGTCTAAAAGAATGTGCTTCACCTGTTCTTCCTGAAATCTGCCAATAAAGTGCTATTAGTGAACGTGGTTTCTAAGCAACGAGGGTGAAGGGAAATAAAATACATCGTCATCCTCCAGATGAGGGAGACCCTGCCTGAAATACAACTACTTGCAAGGATATTTTTCCTTAAAAATAACTTTTTAGATTAGACTCTTCCTTTGCTTCAGAAACAGTCTACACCCATAAGTGAAACCAGCAGAAATTCCACAATTGGACCTGTAAATCACTGGGAAAGGAAGGTATCTTTTCATGTACATATTGACAATTGCCAGTGATTAGCTGGAACTGGCAGGTACCAACTTGCGAGAGATGATTTTGTGCATCTCCTTCCCATTTTCACATTCAGTGACAGTAGTAGCTTAAAATCAGCCAGCTCACTGGTTCTTTAAGAACAGTGTCCAGGGGGTCTTACTTCAATCATCCAACTGTCCAACCATCCATCCATCTGCCCATCTTTCTTTCCATACATCACCCTTTCCACTCATCCATGCATTGGGGTACCCATCTGTACATCCATCTATTCACGTATGCATTTACTCACCCACCTACCATCCATCCATCCATTCAACTGCCCATATGTACATCCATCTACATCTATATCCACCACCTACATCCTAAACTGCTAGCTTGAAATCACCCCATGGATATTGGCATATGCTAAAATTATGAACTTTGGGGTTTGTTTTTTTGGAGAACTATTTGTTAAACAGCTAGAGGTACTTAACACTAGCATAACATTGGCAATAACCTAGTGACTAGTCCCTTCCTCTGAATTTTTTTTTCATATATTAAATGCCAGTTTATTTTAAACTGACCATAAACATCATGGGATGGCTGAGCATCCTGCCATATCAGGCCAAGGGGTCTGTCTGAACTTTTCCTCATATAGAGGAGCACACAGGGAGCCTGAGACTCAGAAAATACTCAGCCAAGAGGACCTGGGGTGAGGAGAGGATATCAGGAGGCCAGGATGCCCAGTGTTCTAAGAGGTAGAATTTAGGTGGGGGGGGGGGAGGGTTGAGGAGGATGGGGAAATGGATACAAATTTCACTTCATAGGTACTAGTGTGAAATAAATGAAGAAATTTACATTTTCCCCTATAACTGAATTTGTTTTTTCTTTTGAGACCTAGTCCACAAAATTCTGAAGACTTAATTTCAGTCTTTCCTTCCTTCCCCCTGGAGTTAGACCTAAATTTGAGTCCTTGGTACCACAGTGTGGATTGGAAGGGTTATATGGCTGATCACTGGTGATATCAAATAGTCATACTGACATCTCATCCGTTAAGGAATACACATTCCCATCTTTTTTCCCATAACTGATTTATTCGGGTCACTGCTGGACATCTTTGCCACATGGGAACTATTCTACTGCTCCTATCAGCTCTGAGCCTTAGGAAACTGTGAGGCTAATTCAGAAAAATCTGCCCAGACACCCTCCAGAGGATTTCCACTCTCCCAGGCTCTACTTGAAATGTTTTGGGGAAGGTGATCACATAGGACTCTTCTGCTCTCAGGTACTTGAACTTATCTGAGGATTTGTGATACCTTTTTCCTCCTCCTGGAAATAGCAGAATCGTTTCTATGGGATCTGTCAGCAGAAAATGATTTATTCTCCCTAGTTCTCCCATCACTCCCCCTTGTCCTGGGAATGTTTCTCAGTGTAGATAAAAAAGAAGACTTTCTTTTATAGCATCATGGATTTTATATTCCCTAAGGTTTTTTAGACCCAGTTTCACAATTCAAAGCTTAAGATTGGGGAGATTAAAAGGTCTTTTTTTTTTCTGTTTTTCTGTTCCGTGTTTCTCACCTTAGATGACCACTTCTGAGTACATGAAATGCTGAGAGGTGGAAGAAAAAATAAGTACAGAAAACTGCAAGCACATTTGATAAAACTTCAAATAATCATATCCCACCATACTTGCTTTAACATATTTTCTTATAAGACAAAGGGAGAAACGTCTCTTAAAATAATTACATGGCTTATATTTTATAGGTGGTTGTAGAGTCAAGCGAGGGGTTACAAGCAGAGTGTTTGGACAGGAAACGAGCAAACTTTTAAGGATTAGGTCCAGGAGCAGCTAGTATAGAATGTGATTGGACACCTGTATCACAGGGGTTAGTTAAGGAGACATGCATAGCTGCATGCGTTAGAAGGCAGAACACACACACACACACACACACACACACACACACACACACACACACAGGCTTGTTTTACATATTCCACATGTAATCTCCTTACCTTTTTCTTCTAGATCTTTGAAAATCAGAGTGAGAGTTTAGGTTTCAGGGTACACATGAAAGTTGTTTTTTGACTTTCCACTTCAAACACTGGCATTGGAGGACTAGGTTAAAATCTAATGAGGAATGTGAGATATCATAAAGGTCCATTAAATGCTGAAATTCAGCAATGTTTTTGAGTGGTTAAAACATCTTAAATCATATTACTCCCTAAATCTCCTTTTTGTAAAGAATGTGAACTACTGATATCATATATTCACAATGTTTGGTGCCCTTTTCTAAGCTTTCTCAATAATTCACCACTTCTAACTTCCATAACACTATAAGAGGATAATGAATCATTGTGAGTGTGAGCTCAATATAAGTTATTTCACTTCCCAAAGAGAGAAAGAAAATGTCACGCAGAACATTCTAAATGAAAGGGCTTATCCTGATCCTACACTATTCCAAAAGGAGGATTCATTCAAATACATCTGTTAATCTTTCTCACAAAGACAAATTTTGCAAGAGTTGGCCAAGGAAGGACAGATAATATAACATGGAAATCTTCTGCATGACTATAGTATTTCTCTAGAGCATACTTGTTAATTTATGACTTTGCACCTTCCACAAAGGCTACTGGGAAGAAATTCTTCTAGGCGCTTTTATTCTTTTGAAGGTAAGTTCATAAGTAAGACAATTTACTGCAGGAAAAATTATAGGGCATTATGCATTACTTAGATTAACCCTTGTGTTCTTACTGACTTCAGAAATGAAAAGCGTAAATGATGAGTAGAGCAAGAGTTGTTTAATCAGTTCTATACAACGCCCTCTTAAAATGCTACAGTGAAAAGACAGGAGACCCCAAATGACCAAACAGGAAGTCAAAGGAAGCTATATATACAAACACTGAACTAGGGAATCCCTGTGATGCTTAATATTCATTTCACTCAGTGCATATAATCTTTTACACATCAAGAGATATTTTTCACCCAGGATTAATCAGTATTAAAATAACACATAATATAATATAAGGTGATTCCTCACCAGGGAAGAATACTAGAATTTTCTTTATTTTCTGCTTTGGAGATAACACCAAAACAACAACACCAAAAAATGGCAAATAAGCCTACAGGTACTGCTGTTGTCATCTTGGAAAAAAATACCTTTGTGGCAAATGCCAAGACAGTGTTGGCAAAGCTACACATTGAATCATAAAGACGCAGGTTTTGTGCATCAGTTATAGCAACCTGAGTTCATATTAGTTAAACTCTACAACACCTAGCAAAAACTAACTCTTTTATTAAGACAGAGAATAGCATTAAGTTCAAGCAGAGTGGCATCCAGAAGATAACCATGTTTGCCTTGTATATTCTCCATGACTCTTGATAGATGAATTATTTTGATCATATATTATTTATGTTTATAGGCCATTTAAAATCATTTCTTGCACATCATATTCTACTACTAATTTAAACAGATTGACTGGTTAAAGAGAAGAACATATGTTTTGGGAGGCAAATAAGTCGCTTTCAATTCCAATGCTTTCACTTAATACCTGTATGACTTAAACACATTGCATAAAACTTTTTGGGCATCAGTTTCCTCATTTGTAAAATAGGGATAAAATTATCTAAACTGTAAGACTGTTGTGAGTATATAAAATATGTATATAAAACAACTAGCAGAGTAACTAACCCAGAGTCAGTACTGGCTAAACACTGGTTCTCTTTTGTCTTCCTTCTCTTCTCTGTTACTGAACACAAAAGACATGTTGAGAAAATAAGAAAAACACAAATCTTACTAATCTTTCAGCTCTAAAAATCTACTTTGGAGCATCCCCTTAGCCCAGGTTGCCTAGAAAATAGAGCCTGAGGCACAGCTTGAGTACTGATGCTTTGCTGGGCAATGCCAGAGTAGCAAAAAGGAATATAAGGCAAAGAAGAAAAAGAAATGAAGAGGTGTGAATTACCCAGAGGTCCTTGCTTCATGAAGAGATACAAACCTTCCCTCTGTTACTTACAACATCAACAATCAGGCTATAAAGAAACACCATGCCCCAAAATGGACAAAGAAGGGAAATGGAGAGGGACTTTATCTGTCTGCTTCCACCATCTTCCATTGGTCAGTGTTTGCCAGTGGGGATTCCGGTTTGCATCTGACAGGTCAGATAGTGGAATTGCCCAGAGTGCATATGGAGGGTCTCCTCAGCAGCAGCCAGAGCAGAGTAAAGGATCAAGGGCTCAGAGACAGGTAAACAGAATCTGAAGCAGCACCTAGGAGATGTCACCATGGTTCTCACCAACTTTTCTTCATTAGATTTGCTTGAGTGTCATGTGGCACCAAGTTCCCTTTCTTGAATCCCTTAAGTTCTTATTGTTGGATTTTAAGCAGACACGGATGAGAGAGGTCTTTTGACATCAGAAACATCTGTACAGAGGTGTCACATCACAATCTGAGGCATGAAGTGGCAGATAACTTTGAGCAATATCAAAATTAGATATTGGCCTTCCAGTCTTGTTGTTCAGTCTTAAGTCATGGCTCTGGATAATAGATTCCAGTGCTGCATACCAGGTAACACAGAGTTGTGGTATCATCCTGAATTTTTAAAAGAGGTTTATGGCTAGTAGAAATTGGAAATTTTAGCCCTAGAGGCATGCTGGAAGAATTCTTGACTCACAGAAAAATAACAGATGTTTCAACCTCATTTTGTACCGAGTTCCAAGATGTTGCACTTGAGTGTCCAACAGTTGGGGCCTAAATGCCTCTGGCATTGTATAGGTCAGCACAACTTCAAGAAAATGTACTCACTTGGACTCTGAAGTCAGTTACTACTTGACTTTTCTGCAAATATGTAATGTAGATAATTCTAATGCCTCAGAACAACTTTTACCAGTAAAGGATGGCAGAAGTTGGTAATAGTTACATTTTGAGAAAGGAAGAAAAAGAATAGGATGACTTGTGAAAAGTACTATTTTATTCTTGGTGCAGGTAGTTCAGTATTTTTAGGAACCTACTCTTCAGAGGTAAAGATAACATAAGCAGAGTTTCAATAACATAAAGAAGTTATACTGTAAGTTTTAACTTCACATATTCAATGCATTCAACGTTACAAGAGTTCTATACATCTCTACATAAATTCATCTACTTCTTTCTGTAGAATAATTATTTAGTTGTTTTAGTAAAATATTATAAATGTTCATTTTAATGATATATGGTCATCCTGGCTCTACTACTAATTAACTGTGGGACTCTGAGAAAATTACCTCACTTCTTTGTTCCTCAGTTTCCTCATTCATAAATAGAGGTAATAACAGTTATTCTAATGACTGATAGAGTTAATTGTGTACTACTAAAAAAAGCACTGAGCATTTGTCAATTGCTCAAAAAAAGCTGGTTATTGTTTTTATTATTATTTAGTAGTATTAGTGGCAATATAGTCATATAATGCAGATGAGTTCAAAAAAAGTAAAAAATCACACCAAATCCACCTTACATAAATAATCATCCTAATAATAACTGAACATTATTTTGGTATCTCTCTACACATGCACACAGATAGAAGACTACATGCATACAAAAAATACATAGACCACCAAAACAATCTTTGAAAATTAACACTTTATTTTCTATTCTAAAATAAAAATATCAAATTTAACTGTAAATGTAACAGAACTAAGAACTGAAGGGAAAATAAGGGGATTACTGAACATCAAATCTTCTCTAACCAATAGATAGTTCTTGAAAGAGACGTCTGAGATAAGAAACAAAATTAAAAACCATTAAGAGACTGAAGTCATTAGGATTTTTTAAACTTTTTTTTTTTTGCTTTGTGATATTATCAACTGTCTCCATGTTTTAAAAGACAAAAAATAAATCCATAACTGTTCCATCTTCCCTCTTCCATTCCTTTTTGAAATATATACCATTTATTTTATATTTTCAAGGTTTATAACTTATATTCTGATCTTAAACTATAATTCTCCATTTTCTAAACAAAAACGTGTTCTGTATTTAAAAGAACTCAAGTCTTTCACCACTTTTGTGCTATTTTTTGTTTTGGTTTGTTATTTTTGTTGTTATTGTTATTTGGACTTTTGTTTTAAACCACTGCTTCTTTAAGTGTGGTTCTTTGTTTCAATTCACTTCATGATTGTCTGGATTTCATCAAGTGATTTTTTCAAGAAGAGCTCAAATGTGCTATCTTTGTGCCTGCCTGAGATGTTTGTATTTTGTCTTTATCTTCAGAAGACAACTTGGCTTGGTAAAAAATTCTTGGGGCTGGTTCACATTCTCCCATCACACCATTGTTTCACTGTCATCTAGCATTGAGTTTGCACTAGTCAAACCATGACTTCTTCCATTCACCCTGGTTGCCTGGATTTTATCAGTATGTCTGTTTTCAAGAAGGTTTCTAAGCACTCTGCTCCTTGAGCTTTTCCTGTTTAGGAATATCTGCCAATTACTTTTACACTTGCCTGACAACTTGGACCGTGTATATAATAGTCTTTAGAAATACTTTCCCATGTAACAATTGTAAATATATATGCACCCAACATAGGAGCACCTCAATATATAAGGCAAATGCTAACAGCCATAAAAGGAGAAATAACAGTAACACAATAATAGTGGGGGACTTCAATAACCCACTTTCATCAATGGACAGATCATCCGGACAGAAAATCAATAACGAAAGACAGGCCTTAAATGACACACTAGACCAGATGGACTTAATTGATATTTATAGAACATTCCATCCAAAAGCAGCCGAATACACTTTCTTCTCAAGTGCACATGGAACATTCTCCAGGATAGATCACATCTTGGGCCAGAAATCAAGACATGGTAAATTTAAGAAAATTGAAATCATATCAAGAATCTTTTCTGACCACAACACTATGGGATTAGAAATCAATTATAGGAAAAAAACTAAAAAACACAAACATGCAGGCTAAACAATGTTACTAAACAACCAATAGATCACTGAAGAAATCAAAGAGGAAATCAAAAAAATACCTAGAGAGTGAACTGATGAGGATGATTATAATTTTTGTGACTTTCTGTTTGAATAAACAAACAACAACAAAAAAAACCTAGAGACAAATGACAATGAAAACAAAATGGTCCAAAACCTTTGGGACACAGCAAAAGCAGTTCTAAGAGGGAACTATATAGCAATAAAATCTTACTTCAGGAAACAAGAAAAATATCAAATAAACAACCTAACCTTACACCTAAAGCAACTAGAGAAAGAAGAACAAACAAAACCCAAAGTTAGTAGAAGGAAAGACATCATAAAGATCAGAGCAGAAATAAATGAAAGAGAGATGAAGAAAAAACAGTAAAGATCAATGAAACTAAAAGTTGGCTCTTTAAGAGGAAAAACAAAACAGATAAACCTTTAGGCGGCCTCATCAAGTAAAAAAGGGAGAGGGCTCAAATCAATAAAATTAGAAATGAAAAAGAAGTTACAATGGACACCACAGAAATACAAAGGATCATAAGAGACTACTACGAGCAACTATATGCCAATAAAATGGACAACTTAGAAGAAATGGACAAATTCTTAGAAAGGGACAATCTCTCATGATTGCACTGGGAAGAAACAGAAAATACGAACAGACCAATTATCAGTACTGAAATTGAAACAGTGATTAAAAAACTTCCAACAAACAAAAGTCCAGGACCAGATGGCTTCACAGGCGAATTCTATCAAACATTTAGAGAAGAGTTAACACCTATCCTTCTGAAACTCTTCCAAAAAATTGCAGAAGGAACACTCCCAAGCTCATTCTGTGAGGTCACCATCACTCTATACCAAAAACAAAGATATCAAAAAAAAAAAAGAAAATTACAGGCCAATATCTCTGATGAATATAGATGCAAAAATCCTCAACAAAATACTAGCAAACCGAATCCAACAATACATTAAAAGGATCATCCACCATGATTAAGTGGGATTTATCCCAGGGATACAAGCATTCTTTAATACCTGCAAATCAATCAGTGTGATACACTGACCTGTACTCAGAAAACTAATGAAAGTTTTATAAGACACTGATGAAGAAACTGGAGATGACACAAACAAATGGAAAGATATACTATGTTCTTGGATTGGAAGAATCAATATTGTCAAAATGAATATACTACCCAAGGCAATCTACAGATTCATTGCAATCCCTATCAAATTACCAATGGCATTTTCCACAGAACTAGAACAAAAAATTCTAAAATTTATATGGAAACACAAAAGACCCCAAATAGCCAAAGAAATACTGAGAAAATAAAATGGAGCTGGAGGAATCAGACTCCCTGACTTCAGACTATACTACAAAGTCACAGTCATCAAAACAGTATGGTACTGGCACAAAAACAGTAATATAGATCAATGGAACAGGATAGAAAGCCCAGAAATAAATTCATGCACCTATGGTCAAATAATCTACAACAAAGGAGGCAAGAATATACAATGGAAAAAAGACAGTCTCTTCAATAACTGGTTATGGGAAAACTGGACAACTACATGTAAAAATATGAAATTAGAACAGTCTCTAACATCATACACAAAAATAAACTCAAAATGGATCAAAGACCTAAATGTAAGGCCAGACACTATAAAAGTCTTAGAGGAAAACATAGGCAGAACACTCTTTGACATAAATAGCAGCAATATCTTTTTGGATCCACCTCCTAGGGTAATGAAAAGAAAAACAAATATAAACAGATGGGCCCTAACTAAACTTAAAAGCTTCTGCACAGCAAAGGAAACCATAAACAAAATGAAAAGACAACCTACAGAATGGGAGAAAATATTTGCCAATGAAGCAACCGACAAGGGATTAATCTCCAAAATAATACAAACAGCTTATGCAGCTCTATGTCAAAAAAACAAACAACCCAATCAAAAAATGGGCAGAAGATCTAAATAGACATTTCTCCAAAGAAGACATACAGTTGGCCAAAAAGCACATGAAAAGATGCTCAACATCACTAATTATTAGAGAAATGCAAATTAAAACTACAATGAGGTATCACCTCACCCCAGTCAGAATGGCCATTATCAAAAAGTCTACAAACAATAAATGCTGGAGAGGGTGTGGAGAAAAGGGAACCCTTCTACACTGTTGGTGGGAATGTAAATTGGTACAACAATTATGGAGAACAGCATGGAGGTTCTACAAATAGAACTACCATATGATCCAGCAATCCCACTCCCGGGCATATATCCAGAGAAAACTCTAATTCAAAAAGATACATGAACCCCAGTGTTCATAGCAGCACTATTTACAATAGCCAAGACATGAAAGCAACCTAAATGTCCACTGACAGATGAATGGATAAAGAAGATGTGGTACATATATACAATGGAATATTACTCAGCCATAAAAAAGAATGAAATAATGCCATTTGCAGCAACATGGATGGTCCTAGAGATTATCATACTAAGTGAATTAAGTCAAACAGAGAAAGACAAATACCATATGATATTGCTTAATGTGGAATCTAAAAAAATGATACAAATGAACTTACTTACAAAACAGAAATAGAGTCACAGATGTAGAAAACAAATTTATCGTTACCAGGGGGGAAAGGGGAGGGGAGGGATAAATTAGGAAATTGGGACTGACATTTACATACACTATATATAAAATAGATAACTAATAAGGACCTACTGTATAGCACAGGGAACTCTACTCAATACTCTGTAATGACCTATATGGGAAAAGAATTTTTAAAAGAGTGGATATGTGTATATGTATAACTGATCCACTTTCCTGTACAGCAGAAACTGACACAACATTGTAAACCAACTATACTCCAATAAAAATTAAAAAAAAAAAAGAAATACCTTCCTGCGATACTTGATAGATAGGACTTTATTTTCTTTTGGTCTTTTTGTATTGACTGTTGCTGTGGAGAAATTTAAACCCAGCCTTTAAATGTCACAATAACTAAGAAATCATTCCTTAGCCTTAGGACTCAATAATTTATATAAGATACGTCAATAATTTTTCCCTGGAACATGATGTATCCTTACATCTGTAGATTTATTTTTTTCTTTGCTTTAGAGAAATTATCTTCAACTGTATCTTTAAATACTTCTGTCCATTTTATTGAATTACCTAATCAGGTACACCAATTTTCCTAATGTTGAACAGTTTTTGTCCTATTTCTCTTTTTTTATCTTTTTCTAGTTGTTTTAATTTCTTTTTCATCTACATTTCCTGTGACTATATTGAAATTTTCTTCTATGTAACTATTTTAAGAGTCAGCTGTGTCATCTATTTCTGTGTTTCTTAATTATATAACAGTATTATTTTGAGTGCTAATTTTTCCCCATCTTTTGACAATCTCCATTTTTATCCCAGTCTGTGTGTTTATCTTTAAGGTTTTGTTTTATTGAATCTGTGTTATTACATCCTTTGGTAAAAACAAAATACTTATAGGAAATGTTTTTCTATCTCATGTTTTTCAAACCTGGGTTCTTCTTTCCTTTTTTATATTATACTTCTTTATTTCATTTCTGGTAATAGTGTGTTTTCATATCTGCCATTTCTTTTTATCTCACTGTGCTTAAGTCAGGCAGTTATAACCAAGCCTTCTATTTCCTCTGAAAAAGCATTAACAGTTTCCCTTTGATTCTCTTTCCAGCTTATTTCAAGCCTGATTGTGCTCTATACAACAAAGTGGCAAGGAAATAGGAGAAGGAGAAGGGGGGAAACTTTACTGAGGCTACTAACAACCTTTGTTGGATGATGTGGGCTCCACTGTCTCTTCGGAGATTTAGCTAAACACCATGTACCAGAATTCTTTACATTTGGTCGATGCATTCCACTCCTGTGGGGGAATATTCCCCCAATTCAATGAAGAGCCCATCAGAATTTCTGTATTGTAACTCCACCAATATCAATATCCTAGTTGTGATACTGGATTATAATTTCTCAAGATGCTACCACTTAAGAGACTGGATTAAGGGTATACAGGACTTCTCTGTATAATTTCTTAGAACTGTTTGCAAATCTATAATTATATCAAAATTAAAAGTCTAATAAAATGTAAAGATATAATATTCCTCTCAAAATTATTAGTGACATTGAGCACTAAGATTAATCAATATAAATGTCTTAGAATAATATGGTTATGAAACTCAATGAAACATAAATTATTTATAAAAGCAGAGCAATAACATGAAGCAATAATGTAATAATATTTCTATAAATATAAGATTCCAGAATTATTAACAGAGTATTAATTGTGGTAGGGATTGTGACAGGGAGATGACAGAATGCTCTGAATTCCTTATCTCACTTAGGTAAGACACAGTAGAAAACTCTCCCTCCCCAAATTTTGAGAATAAGATTTCAGAAACTAAATATAATATTGAAAATCTTAACAGTATTTGCTAGTTCAATGAAGAATAAGATACATGCATATTAAGAACAAAGTAATATAAAATCAGATAAAGCAAATCATATAGAAAAGTTGTAAACACTATAAATAAGAATAAAAAAACAAAAATCATTAAAAAAATGCAGAGCGCATCAGAAAGAGTCAACCCCTATAATTCACATCCGCTATTTCATTCATCCAGCAGCTCTTTCCATCTCCCCACCTCTCCCCCTTTAGTAATACTTCACACCATGGGAAGGAAACTTTAGCTAGGATTCTCAATGAACCTTATCTGTCCAACTCCCACCCATCCTGACTGTGGTTTGTTTATTCTGCCTTCTTTCCCCTGACTTTCATTCAAATATGAACTTAATGTTAAACATAAAGCATTCTAAAGGCAACACTAATTCCAAACTGAATCTAGATTACCACTCTTTGGTAAATGACAGCACATATATGCTCAAAGACGGAAGCCGGTTTATTCTGAGTCAGTCAGGACGAATAGGCAGAGAGGGCACAGATAATACTAATCAAACTCAACAGCAAAAGAGGTACTGGAGCCATTGACCGTGTCTGTAGAGCTGGACTTGGCAATGCAGCTGGGCAAACAAGTAATAGTGTCTAAGGGTCCATCAGTCTCAGTTGAGATTAAATTATTGATATTGAAAAGTCTAAGATATCAAAGATCTCACAAACTGAGCAGAAACAATGATAGTGAGATGTGAGCTAGGCACCGCATAGTAAAATAAGTAGGTAAGTATAATCTGTAGAAACCGGAAGAGGACCCAAATAATAAGTCAAGATTCAGGAACAGGGTCCTAGGAAAGTAGAGTCAGAAACAGAGACAGAATTCATAAGGGTAACAGGGCAACTTGATTATGTGGTGAAAGAAGAACTCAGAAGACAGATCAAAGCCTACATCACTGAAGTACTCACAGGCAGTGAGAAGTGGACCTGAGGAATGACAAGGATGCCAGTTAAGTACTAGGCTTCTGTATCTCAGGTTTAACTTTCTATTAACTCCCATTCAATCCACCACTAGAACAATGTGATACTTCCTTTACTGCTCAGGATTGGCTCAGAAACCAAGCTGGGAAAGAGTCTTCAAGAAGGAATATCATGACAGCTATGCATGTTTGAAACTGGAAATGGCAGAGGCAGAAGAAAGCCTCCTGGAAGCTAGTTGGTGGTAAGTTTGTACACAATCAGCTTCTATGAAGAATTCTCCCCAGTTAGAAGGGCAAGGTTATTAGTCCACTAGTGGCCCTGGATATAGGTGCCATATAGGTTATTCCTAAAGTTTATCATTTTCACAAAGTCTCACCTTACTTTGAGGTTCTAGTTTAAGCACAATTGCAATAACCCAGTGACCTGTGCAACGTGTTTAAAGACATCTATTTGATTAAATATGATTAAGATACTCAGTTTCCCTTTAGGATTTCCCTGGCCACTGCTACCCCTGCCTCATCACCTTCCCCAGGAAAAGGTATATTTTTAAATTGTTTATGTGAATTTTCACAATGGAATGGCATTCTTTTCTCTTGTAAACACTGAATTACTTGATAAATTGGCTAACCACTTCCTGAACCCAGGCCATCTCACGGTGCCTAGTAAGGTAAAGCAGTCTTTTCCTAAGAAGTTTTGGAGCGGCCACTTACTCATGATGGCAGGTGGGAAGGCCTGTATTATATATTCCCAACACATTTTCCAAAAATAGCTTCTGTGTATTTATTGTAATCCAAAATCTTAAAAAAAAAAAAACAAAAACAAAACACTAATCTTTAGAAAACCTATGAAGTATTTTTTTTTGCATTTTACCTTAATATACAATCCTAAATATTAACTATAAAATAGCAGTTAATTTAAGCTAAAAATGAAAAGAACTCTATGCTAGTAGCAAAGATGCACAGGTTATTTCCATTGCCTCCCCCCATCACTGTATAGCTTAGTTTACATAATTAAGAAGGTGATGAAAAAGTCATCATACTCACAATAATAAGGGATATGAATCCTCAGGTGGTGACACACAGGCACGGAGATATTCAAGCAGAAATTCTGGGTGACCATCTATTAGGAATGCTGTGGAACATGTTAAAATTTCTTTTAATTGAGTAAAATTCTCACCAACTCTAACAGTCTATGATTATTTTCTATTCTAAACTTCATGAAAGTTGATTTAGAACAGGTAAGGGGAAGGGGAAAAAACAGGATCTCATGGCTATAGATTTTCAAAGAGAATATTGCTCAAAAAAGATGGGAGATTCCTAAGGCTAATTATCTGTCTCTACATTCTCATATAATTACATTAAGGAATGGAGAGACAACATCTAAACCAGTGGTTCTCAAAGCGTGGTCCAGAACACTGAGGGGTCCCTAAATTCCTTTCATGTAGCTGCAAAATCAAAACTATTTTTCCTAATAACACTAAACATTATTAGTTTTATTTTTCATTTGCTCATAATGTGTACAATGTCATTTTGAGAAACTAAACGTGTAATAATATCATCGCTGTGCTAGCTAATGAAATGAATGAAAAGAATGTGCATTCATTTTTTAAAAATTTTCTAAGACAGTGGCTTTCAAGTACAAACATGTGCATTTTCAGATATTAATTCAGTTTGCTCTCGGTACTTCTGTGCCCTTACTAGCTTTCTTCACTTTATTTCTGCTATAATCTCTGTAACCTTATTATCATCCATAAGTCATTATTTTGAAATCTCAGAGTTTTCCTTTTGCCTACTTGTAAACACAAAAAGTTGGTGAATGTTATAGTCCTGTTTTGCAATAGTATTTTTAAATTTCTGTTTTAATTTCTAATACACTAAAAGTCTTAGCCATCTTCAATAATGTTAAGAGTGTAAAGGGGTCCTGAGACGAAGAAGTTTGAGAAGCACTGATCTAAACAAACTTCTTTGCCTAAACACGGTGATCTCTGATGAGCACACAAAATTATATAAAATCTATAAAGAGGTGCCATGATGGCCAAAGATGAATCCAAAAAGCTATAGAAAACTAGAGTTATTAGTTAGAAATTTATTCAACATCAAATATTCTTAATCATTTCAGAAAAATAAAAATTATAAGTACTTTGCCTGGAGATGGTCTAAAGGTAAATGGAGACAAAGAAAAATGTTTCCGATATTATTTTTACAATTAAAAACAATGACTTCGGGGCTTCCCTGGTGGCGCAGTGGTTGAGAATCTGCCTGCTAATGCAGGGAACACGGGTTCGAGCCCTGGTCTGGGAGGATCCCACATGCCGTGGAGCGGCTGGGCCCGTGAGCCACAATTACTGAGCCTGCGTGTCTGGAGCCTGTGCTCCGCAACAAGAGAGGCCGCGATAGTGAGAGGCCCGCGCACAGCGATGAAGAATGGCCCCCACTTGCCACAACTAGTGAAAGCCCTCGCACAGAAACGAAGACCCAACATAGCCATAAATTAAAAAAAAAAAAAAAAAAAAAAAAAATTAAAAAAAAAAAGTTTAAAAAAAAAAAAAAAAACAATGACTTCTATGGTCAGTGGGCTTATTTTGGGCCACAGGAAAATATATTTACCTACTGCTCCCTTTCCATTGTTGCAGAAAGGTGCTGGTATGGAGTGTGTCATCCTCTTTCTTTGTTGGTGGGGCAGAGGAACAGAATCTTAGAAAGAGAGAAGGCAGACACAAGTTGTATATGCATAAATGTCTATCTTGTTTAATTGGTTCTACCACCTATAACATTTTTGGTAGCTCAGAATGCTGAAGAATATTACAGTAGCACTACTAAAAATCCACGTATTAATGGTTAATTGCTTAGTAATCTCTTATGTTAGAAAAAGTTCATATGTTTTATAAATTTCTGTGTAAGACTCTTTCACAGTCAACACACCTTTATACCAAGAGTTCTTAACACAGGTTTTATGGTTAGATTTCACAGGCTCTATGAACATTTCATTAAATTGCCTAAAAAGTGTTCATGTGAGAACATATGGGCATTTTCCTGGGAAGATGAGCTGTAGCATTCATCAGATTCTCAAGGAAGTTTTAGTCCAGAAAATATTCTTAAAATACTGCGTATGGCTAATGTTTAAAATAACATTTAACTGAAATGGCTAAGTAGGGCAGCAATTTTTTAAAAAATTCTTTGTCATCAGGGTCATTTTAATGAGGTCCAAATTTAAGAAACGGTCCTTTTTTCTTATCTATAATTTACAAATGTATATCCATATAAGCCTATGGAAATATCATCAGAAATGTCCTACATAATTCATTTTAAAGAATGTTTGAATTTCTGAGAGCTGTCAAAGTTTCCAAAATAAACAAGGCAAATAAATGTATAGTATGTATTGTTTAATTGGGGATAATTCACATTCTTCTAATGTTTACCTTTAAGAAAATGTTTTAGGACAGTATGGAAAGCAGCTGATTAAATGAATAAGATTTATGATAATGTGTATTTCATTAAGTCTTAGTATTCCTTTCTTAAACTTTGAATGTGTCCCCTAAGACCAAAATGGGGCACTTCCTGTCTATTTCAGCTTCAGACCTAGAGTCAAACTTTCTTCTATTTTTTGCGCTAATGGAAAAATAACTAAACTGAAATGCATGGAATGACATTTTGAACACAGGAAGAAGAAGAATCAGATATTACTAAGAAAAGTGAATTTATTTCACAAGCAATAAATATTGTTATCACTATATGTGAATATGTCATTTCAAAACTTTGGATACTGGTTATTACTCATATTAAATATAATGAATTGGGAAGCCAAACATATTTAGTTTTGTCAATCTGTGCTACAGATATTGTTATGAGTTAAGAAAACGTTACAAAGTTTGGACGGCATATTTTTCAGTCGTAGGTTCAACTGCATATAACAGAAATACTGAATAACAGGGGTTTAATGAGAAGTTATTTCCCTCTCATATGAAAGAAAACCAGAGAGAGAGTCAAACTAGGTCTAATGAAATGACTTTTCAAAAGAATTTAGCTCCTTCCAGCTTTCGCCTTTCCCATCCCTGGGGTGTGGTCCTTGCCTCAGGTTTCAAGGAGGCTGCTCCTGCTCCCTAGGCAGTAGGATGAGCACAGAATGAAAAAGGCATCTCTCCTCTCCTTTAAGGGAACTTCCATGAGTCCTACACAACATCTCCAGTTCCATTCATTAGCCAGAACTCTGTCATCACCAATTGTGGTAGACGAAATGGCTCCCCAAAAGTGTCTGCCCCCAATCCCTGGAATTTGTGAATATGTTAAATTATATGGCAAATGGGACTTGGCCGAGGTAAATAAGGTTACAGACGTTAAAAGAGGGAGATTATTCAGGTGGGGCCAACTTAATCCTATGAGCCCTTAAAAGCAGAGAACTTTCTCCAGCTGGAGGCAGAAGGAAGCCATGGCATAAGGGGAAATCAGAGACATTCCCAGCACGATTCAACTCACCACACCTCTGTTGGCCCTGAGATGTAGGAACCCACATGCAATGACCAGTGAAAGGCCTCGAGGTGCTAAGGGCAGCCTGAAGCTGACAGCTAGCAAGGAAACAGGGTTCTGGTCCTACAAATTCAAGGAACTAGTTTCTGCCAACAACCTGAGTGAGTTTGGATGTGAATTCTTCCCTAGAGCCTTCCAACGAGAACACAGTCGCTGGCACCTTGATTTTTGCTTTGTAAAACCCAGAGTAGAGAAACCAGCCAAGCTAACCCAGACTTCTGAACTGCAGAACCCTGATATGACAAAATCTGTGTTATTCTAAGCTACTGAATTTGTGCTAATTTGTTACAGCAGCCATAGAAAACTAATATACCTGGTCACACCCAGCAGCAATAAAGGTTGGGAAATATGGTCTTTCTTCTAACTATGTGGCGGTATGTGCAGCTGAAAACTTTGGGTCAGTTTGCAAAAGAATAGGGAGAATGTGTATTCGTTCAACAGCTAGTCTCCACCACAGAAGGAGAAGGGAGGTTTGAATTAATGAAAAAGAAAGGAATAAAGCGGGTTTAGTATTTTTAGCATTAAATGGAATAGAAGCAAAAGTAAATGAATATAGCTCTCAAAGAGGTTCAAAATTTTTAGGTTCAAAATATCAAACTATTTACCTCTAATTTTGCCCCTGAATGTGCTATGCCTTTACAACTGAATACAAGGTGATACAATCAAAGCTCTCTCATCTCTCATGTATGAAACTGGCAACTGGTCAGTTAATAATTTTCTTAAAAGTCAGTTACATTGGGAATCATAATAAAAATTACATATCTTCAAGATTGTATTTTAGCTTAAAACATAAATGTACATTCATAGGCCAATCTTTTTATGTAGAGTCCGGGCCATTCTTTGAATGTATGGCAAATCATGGTTTTCTTGCACTATTTCTAACATCTCCAGTTTGAGTTTCTTTAAAATAAAGCAAAAACTTAAAGAAATTTTCAATTCAATCTGAGCACATAATCCTTCTAAAGTTTCTTTAGAAACCTATCTCTTCTACAATGAATTCATTATCATTCCTTTTATCTGCTTACCTGTATGCTTCTCACACTACTATTCAACTTCAATGAAAGTTTTCTAAAACTTTCATTTATTTTGCACACATATTTCATGAGTGTATGTAATATTCTATAAAAATACACAATCCCAATAATAAGTACTATTTGCATGTACAGGTTTGGCTGTTGATGAATGAGAAAGAAGTGAGGGGGGTGTTCTGGACTCTACCTGGTGCTTGGACCTTTTTGGTGGAGTAGGTGTAAGGCAGTATATTTGCAGAGGGAAGAGAAAGCAACTCTTAATTAGGTGGGTCAGTTCAAAAGAGGAGAATAAGAGGATTTGCAATTTTTCACCATCCCTACAGAAAAACAAATCAAAACAAAACAGAAAATTGTATTTCTACCTACACATTCAAATTCTAGCTTCATTGAGATCTTTGAACTATATCTCCTTCAAGCAAGTAGAACCATCAAGCAGTTCTCATACTCAAGAAACTGTTAAGGCTTGAAAAAAAATAAACTCACACCATTTCCCTCTTCCCTTGGAAAAAGCTCTTGTTCCTTTGTGAGCCCAAGAAGTCAAGTAGAGTTTCTCAGATAAAAGGTGTGGTGGAGGAGAACTCACCAAGAATGGAAGGTGCCTATTTGTCCAAACAGAGGGAGGTGCGTAAAGCGGGAGGGAGGATGAGATCCTTTTCCATAAATGTTCTTGTCTTCCAAAATGGCAACTTGAATGCACATTTCTGAAGAGGAAAAGTAAACAGTTTCTAGTAAAACAATTGAAAATTCACCCTCATAAACTAAACTTTGTCTGCTAGAGACCTTCAATTATGTCCTGACCTCACAAACTGATTTCATGTTTTAAAACAAGATGTAATTTTCATTTGAGAATGATTCCTTTCCAGCACCAAGCTTTAAGTTTCTCTTATTGGATTAGTTTAATAGCTTTAACCTTTCTAATTTAATTTATAAAAATCTTAATGACAAAATTTCAACACTGTAAAAAGTTTTTAAATAAAAAATTAACTATGACTCTTACCATTCCAAGAAAACTATTTTCCTTTTAAACTTCTCTACCAGGGTTTTGTCTTTATGCATACATAGTTTTGACATAACTGTAAACACCATGTATACTTTTATTATATTATTCTATTTACATTTGACATTATATGATAAAAATTCTTCTATGTTTGTTAAATAGTTTTCACAATTACCATTTGGGGAATTTCTTTCCAAACTAACATATGCTTCATGTTAGGAATACCATTCTCTGTACCATAACCTTGACTGTCTTATTACGATAGGTAGATAATTGTTCATTAGCTATACGCTGACACTAACAGCATGGGTTAGAGTCTGGGCTTTGAAATCAGGCAGGTTTTTGCTTTAAGTCTGGACTCTGTCCTGGAGTAGCTAATGTGACTTTGGGTACCTGAAGGTGCCATTTGTAATTTGGGAAAAAAATAGTATTTAAGTCATAGAAAATTGCAAAGATTTAGTAAAATTATGCATATAAAGCACCTGACCACAATGCCTGACACATAGTATTTAACAAATGGTAGTTACTGTGAGATAATTAGTATCTGTTCTGCTTAAGCACTATATACACTTCAATTCTCACCTTTATATTTCCTAATTTAAAAATAAAAATTGAGAGAGAGGAAGACCTAAATTAAACTATACCCTCCTCATAATCAGTTCCCAACCACATTAGCCCTAGATGTTGTACACCTGCTATCTACCCTGCTCACTGGCTCAGCACCTGCTATTTTGTATTCCCATTTATTTTCATCCAAACAGGGCATATCTCTTCAAATAAACTGTAAGCTACCCAAGGCCAGGATAATATTGTGCCTCTTTGTGGCTCAACAAGATGTCATCACTTTCACTCTGTTACATCTCCAAAGCAGTGTCTTTGTCCAGTATTTCCACATCGCCCTGGGTACTGGCACTGCTTCCAATTTGACTCATTTCCTTATACTTTCTAACTGGATTTTATAGTTTTGTCTCATCTTCCTTGGTCTGGCTTTACACATCTTCTAAATTAATGTCAAGAACATTTGGATTTAAAAAGAAGAGATGGTGGTGGAAGGAAATGTAGCTTTGGGTGGAGAATAGAGTATTTCAAACACTAAATGGATAAATAAATTTAAAACGTTTGTTTAAACTAGTTTTCCATTGTATTTATTTACTGTTACAAATCCTTTACTGAAGGAGTCTTAAACACAAGCATATTTGAAACAAGAGGTTATTTTAAACATATGTGTGGGCATTATCCAAATTTATGCAGTAAGCCCTACCCCAGAATCAGCCAATTTGGCAGGTTTGGCAGGTTTCAAAACTGATTTTTATGATAGGGCCCAGTGGAATCACAAACTTCGTTGCATTTGACAGGTTTATCACTCAAGTCCCACACAGACCAACCGCCACTGACACAAAGATTGAAAGACACCCATTTTGACGACCATAGGAAAGTCAAATGAAATTCAGGCAGAATAGCTCCATTGTACATTCATATCTGTAACCTGAAAGTACCATCTGTCATATGTCAAACTTAATGTTGGCAATGGTTTCATTTTATTCTGCTGTTGCCAAATCAAAAGTTATACTTTTTAACTTGCTGGGTCCTTAACATACCACAGCTTATAACAGGGAAATATCTAGCTGACCCACTGTTCAGGAACTAGAGGCACTGAATATAAAATCACAAGTGTTGAGCAGGGATCGTATGAAATCTCAGCATCATTTAAACCTAATTACACTTATGAGTTATAGATGGCTTCTAAAGTGGTGAAAGCTTTATTTGTGGTATTTAGAGTTTGCTTAGGACAAAAATAATATCTGATTTAAATTGAATTTGTAGAACTCAACCTCATAAACTTATGCTATGGTAAACCACAGACCAAAGAAATTCACTGAAATAAAGTCTCCTCATGTTTTTCAGGGCAGAGCAAAGGAGATACCCAACTGGGGCATTGTGAGGGAGGGACATGTCAGGCTAGTTATACAATACCCATAACTTCCACCGTTAGTATTAATATTAGTAAAAAGTCTGATCAATGGATGAGAACAATTATAAACTAAGGAAAGGCTGATCACAAGAGAGAAATAAAAGAGATTATTTCAAAAAAGTGGAGGAACTTTCATGAGACTCTTCATGAGCCAGTGGAATTAAGCTGTTTGGAGCAGTGTCCACTCAGAATTCCATTTTCCCCATCTCTCCCTGTTGAACCCCCTACCTTTGCCTCCAACAAAAACTCTGGTCACCTTTTCTGCAAATCTTTTCCCGATACTCCTCATGGCAGTGGATCCCACCATCTCCTGGCTTTCCTATTAGGGCGAGACTTATCACAGCCTCCTAAGTGACGTCTCTGTCCCCTGTTAAATTCCCGGCTTCCTGAGGGTGGAGAACGTAGTCTGCTGTCTTTAGAGACCCCCAACCTGGCGCCTAGCATAATGCCCCCTAAATGGGAGGGAGATAAGGAATTGTACTGACTCCGATAAGCATGGGGCTTTCCTACACCCTGTCCAGCAGATGGCAGCAGTGCTGCCTTTAGCGGAGGCAGAGGATTTTCTCAACATTTGGGCCTCCGCTCGTTAATAAAAGCACTGCTGCATTTCCCTCTTTCTCCTGCATCCATGGCTGAGCCATGAACTCATGAACATTAATTCACAGCAGTGTGCATGCCAACAACATATGAGTCCCTGATTTGCCAGTCTCTGTGTAATTACCTGAAAAATGGAGGTGGAAATTTTGAAATTTAATAATCCCCCTTCCTCTCTTCCCACTAACACACATTTTGAAACACATGGGATAATTGCTATTAACATAATAGATCACACATATGTGATGAGTAAAGTGCACTAGGGTAGGGGGCGGATATATCCTCCATTCCACCTGTTCCCAGCTGGAGAGACTTTAGCTATAAACAAACCCTTCAGCCTTTCTTTCCACCCTGACTTATTCCTCCTTTTGGGAGCAGAATCAGTTGGTCTAACTGGTGGATGTGGGAGAAGTCTCTGAGTAAGTTTACTCAGGCTTTTCCTCTTTTTCTCCTTCTGGAACCATCTATGCAAGAGCCCTGCTTTCAGGTCTGCTCCATACCATGTGGTAAACATCCTGATGCATGCGGGAGGTCTGCCGTTTTCAAGCATTGCTTATGCCAGATGAGTAAGTGTATGTAATAGTGGCAAAGTGTTAGGAAGGCTATTGTGGCTGCATATCTAAGTGCTTTCTTCAGACCAGATTTTGATTAGTAATAAAGCTGGCATTTTTGATCTCCATCTATCTTATACCTTAGTCTACCCTTATAAAGGAGAAGACAGTATTTTATTTAGGGTCCCCCAAACCCTAACAAATAGAATACAAACTGCCTTACTTTTTAAAGCTTAATAAAAAGAACAAGAAATTTCCCTCATTTTTTTCATACCTAAATATCTCTCTTGTTTTACAGCCAACATTTAAACTAATATTCTTTTTTTAAAACTAATATTCTTTAAGATTTCTTACTTTCAATCATTAGCTGCTTCATCAAATGCTGAAATTAAGTAACATTTTAAAAAATAAGCCCTCAAAGACTATTCTTTTTTACTACAAATAATTGGCAGCAAAATCAGTGGATATAAGCAACTAGTCTTTGCAACAAAGTAATTTTATGTGGGCCTGACATCGTCTCACTGCCACCCGCCCCCCTGCCCCTCCCCCCCGGCCCCCAACTGGGGAAACTTTCATTCCTTCTGAAAGTAGTGTGCCATACTTCCAACATTTGGTTAACCAAATGGAACAAAGCACGCTCATTTACCTCACTGAATGAAATGCTCAAAAGCATTTTGCTTTCTTGACTAGCCAAGTCTTATAGCTTTGTATATGCTCTATTTCTTAATGAGGACTTGAGCAACTAATTATTTCAAGGCCCTAGAGCAGTCTTCAATATTCTCAAAATAAACTTTGACATTTTTAGTTGCTAATCAGCTACAGCTGAAGGGAAATTTCAGAAGCATTAATGGATGGGCTAATGATATATCATTTATATTTCAAAGCCAAAAATTCTCCCTTTTTATCCTAAAATTAGCATAACCCTTAACCATTCTGAAATCAAGATTCAAACAGCAACATTTGTAGCCTCTTCACTCCTCTCCCGAAATCTTTTAAAGAGTAGGAAAATTTATAAACTAAAAACACTGAGTTTGCACTGTTTCCTCTTACCTCAATAGTCTTCCTTTTCACCCTGGTTCTTCTTCTTTACTTTTCTGAATCTCATATGCATAGAATTGGATTAACCGCAGTCTTGTTTGTGACATATTCTCCTCATCATTGGTGTATTCACGATTTGCTTTTATTAGTTATTCTATTTATAATTTTAATAATGGGATAATTACCCATAATTCTACCACTCACAACAAACAAAGATCCCCGTCCTCAAGGATATATTCAAGGATTATACTCTAGTGGGAGCAGAGAAACTAAACAGAAATTTATTTTTTAAGTAAATATGGTATGTTCAAAGATGATAAATACTATGAAACACATACACACACACAACACAAAGCAGAATAGGATACCATAGATAGGAAATGCCAAAGATGGGAGAGATAGGCTGTAGTATTAAATAAGGTGGTCATGGTAGGCTTCATTTAGAAAATGAGATTTAGTCAAGGACTTGAAGGAGACAAAAGTGTTGTCCCTGCAGATATCTTGGAGAAGAACATTCCAGGTAGAAGGACTATCCAAAGGAAAGATCTCAAGGTGGGAGAGTTCCTGGCATATGTGAGGAATAGCAAAGAGCCTGCTGTGATTGCAGGAGACTGAACAAGCGAGAGAGTAGTAGAAAAAGTCAGAGAGGAAATGGAAGGTCCTAGCCTTGTAGCCATCACATGGATTATAGTTTTTACTTTGAGTACAACAGGGGGCTATTTCAGGATTTAAAGAAGTACCACTGTATGATTCAAGTTTTAAAAAACTCACTCTGGCTTATTTGTTGACAATAGACTCTGAGAAGACGAGAATCATGAGAAACCTGATTAGGGATCCTAGTGACTCAGTGGAAGGGGTGAGAAATGAGCAGATTCTGAGTATATTTTGAAATTAGAGATAACAAGATTTCCTGAAAAGTTAGATGTGGGATGTGAAAGAACAAAAGTAGTCAAAGATGGCTTTCTAGTTGTCATAAGCAACAATAGGGTTAGAGTTGCCAGAACTGAGATTAATGAAGCAGGATTGTGGATGGGTGAGGAAGAGCAGGAGTTCATTGCTGAACATGTTGAGTTTGAGTGGTACTGAACACTGAGTGGAAATATCGCTGGATATATGAATGTTAAGTCTGGAAGACAGATGGCCCTAGAGGTGTGAATATGAGAGTAATTATCATATAGATGTTTTTAAGGCCATGAATGTAGACGAAAAGGAGGAAAAAAGAGAAAATAATCTAATATTCCAAATTAAGACATCAGGAAGAAGAAGAGAATCCAGCCAAGGAGACTGAGAAGGAGCAACCAGCAAGATGGGAAGAAAGCTAAGAGAGAATGGCATTCTGGAAACAAAGTGAAGAACATTTATCAAGGAAGAGAAAGTGATCAAATGTGTCAAATGATACTGACAGGTCAAGTAAGATGAGGATTGAGAATTGACCACCATATTTAAGATCATGAAGGTCACTGGTGACCTCAAGAAGACTTGTGAGGGAGAAAGCCTGATTAAATTGCATTAAAAGAGAAAGGAAGAAGAATTGAAATCAGGGACTAAAGATAATTCTTTTGCTCCAAAAAGGAGCTAAGAAATGCAGTGGTAGGTAGAGTAGAAAATGGGTAAGGAGAAATATTTTCAAGATAAAAGAAAAATTGCATATTTATGTATTTGTGAGAATAATTCAGTAGAGAGGGAAAATTTGATGATGAGAGAGGGAAAAAGGAATACTGCAAGAACAGTGTCCTTCAGTAGGCTACATAGAAGAAGATCAGAAAGTGAAGAATACAAGGTGATAATGGATATGAGTTTTTATAAGGGCAGTGGTGTAGAAGGATCTTAGGAGGTGAGGAGCGGGAGGAACAAAAAATAAAATGGTAATGTGCAGAGCCTATATGGAGTTTCTCATAATTTTTCAAGCACTATTTATGTAACTATAAGTATTTCACTCCAAATTTAATGTTTGGCAATTGATTGTCCAAAGTATAGATTAGCCAAGACTTTCCACTTCATTGCTTACCCTAATCTCCTAAGGACTGGTAAGGAAAAGAAATGGAGATAAAATTCAAAATTTGGACATTTTTAGCAGAGCTTCAGATTAAAGTTGGGTAATGATAAAAGGTTATTTATAAAATACATTTAAGAATTTTCTGAGGACTTCACATACTTACATTATTCACATTTTCCATTGCCATGACATTTTCAAGTTTCATGTCTGAGTATAATCCTATTGATGTGCAACTCAAAATTATAGTTTTAAAATAGAACAAATAGATTTGGTGGAAATCTGAGATTTGGGGCATAACTAAAGGAGAAGAGAGTTCCAGTTATTAATTACAATAAACAAATGTGTCTCTCATGACAGAGTTTACAGTAAGGAAGCACATTTCTTCTTGTGAAAATAACTGATTGGCTGAAGACTTGCTGGTCCAATGAAATAGTATGTGGGTCTTAAAAGAGGTGTATCTGTATTACCTGAGGTGAAAACATTTCCAATATTTCCCTGGTGAAAAATGCTGGTTAAAATAACATGTCTGATATTATATCAACATAAAATTAGAGAAAAAGTCATCAGATGACATTCCTAGAAGAATACTCAACAAAATATAAATGGCCCCCTTGTAGTGGTGAGAATTCAAGTGATTCTCTTATTCTATATACTTTTCTATATTGCTTAAATTATTACTATGATTTTTATAATTAGGAAAAAAGTATAATAAAGCCATTATTATTGTGAATAATAAAAGATGCAACAATCAAAAATAACAGATTCAGCACACAATTATGTAATGTTAATAAACAGTTCCAGCTATCATCACAGAACACAGAATGCTCATTTTTAACCTTAATTCTATCACTCTCTTGCTTATGTGTCTTCAAGCAAATAAAAAGGTCATCTGTATGACTACTGTCCCATTGCAAAAAAAATAGAGTGATTACACCAGGGTGTGGTGGATTAACTAATCAGTGCCTGAAAGCAACTTCGGAAAAGTGATGTAAATTGTTTTGAAGATTTATTTTTTTTAATTAATAAAGTCTAGGCTTTTCCAAGAAAAAAAAAAAA
The DNA here is from genome assembly GCF_965194805.1 of Balaenoptera borealis. Lineage (NCBI taxonomy): Eukaryota > Metazoa > Chordata > Mammalia > Artiodactyla > Balaenopteridae > Balaenoptera > Balaenoptera borealis. The sequence goes on along the minus strand of NC_138861.1, from coordinate 117,743,710 downwards.
AAAAAATGGGAGCCCCAGAGATTTTCACCTCCAAAAGCCAAACCCTACTCTCAGTTATGTGTATGCAATTAGCTGCATGCGCATAATTGAGGGCAGAATTTGGCACACAAAATTTGGAGTAATCTGGAAATTTTTAAATCTGGAAAAAATTAAAATCTGTTTGATAAAATAAATTATGATGTGACCCAAATTCAAATGGGCTTTGATGTGTTTAAGAAATGGTGTTTTCACTTACATGAGAAAATAAAAATTTCATTTAGCCCAATCTAGAACAGACAATTCTGGAGGATAGGAAGGAAGAAAATATCACCAGTGAAATTTTCCCAGGGTTACAAAGATCATGTATGTCTATGATAAGAAGTGAGCTTGTGCCCCTTACTATTAATGGATGCCTCATACAACAAAAGAAAAAGAGAGGAGAGGTGAAGAAGGGAGGGGAGGGTCTGTGTGTGAATACTCTTGAACTCCCCATAGTATTCGTAACTGAGGCTTTCACATGCATCTGGTATACTTTTATCATTTACAAATCCCCCTCTCATGCACTCCTATTCACTATTAGAGTGAGCTCTTCTGCAAACAGATCCTTCCCCAAATCATCTATCAAGTATATATCAGCCCAAGCAAAGCAAACTTTTTCTCAGCTTTTCTTCCCCCTTCAATTTTCTTTTCACATGTTATCTAAACGGGACCACCAATGTTTTGCTTCTAATAGTTTCTGAAGCCACTTTCAATTTTTCGTTTTAAAATGGAAATTGAAAAAAATAAAGTTCCATGCTTAGATCTTTATCATATTCTAAACTTTTTCATTCAGGGTCACATTTTAAATTCTGACATAGCCTTTTTAGCCCTGCCATGTCACCGAGCGAGGGATCAGAACAGAGAAATAACAAAAACCACAACTCCTCTCTCCCATTTCTGCCTTGAAAAAAAAGAAAAGCTGTGCAATGTGCATAATGTTCATTCTTCTGGCTGTGCGTGTTGAGCTATTTATCAACCCACAAAGTATGATCTGCTTCTCCTTTATGGTCCTTTCAACACACAAAAAATATTGGCATTGCTTCTCCCTGCCCCTCAAGAGAGTCATCTGGATTATAACCACACTACCCATGGGATTAAACCACTTGTAAAGAAGTGGAGTCTTTTGCATTTGGATCTTGAAACTTTGAAAACAACCTTAAGCTATTCTCCTAAAAACATTAAAAGCAGCATTTTTGTGTGCTTTTCAGGCATCTTTACAAGTTCTCGTGAAAGGATAAATGTGGCTGGTTTGCATTTTATATGTTCATTATTTTTCAAAATAGCCTTGCCTATCACCATAGCCTTGCCTATGGTTATAAAATCAGAAGAGAAAAGCCAAAGTCTTTCTAAATGGTCTTTTTTTCCTCTATGCACCAAAGGCAAGATATTTCATAATTAAATATTAATATGGGCTCTGACCACTGTTTCAGTAATCAAAACTCATGTAATTGTTCAGAGACCTGGTACAGCCCATCTCCCCAACCCAATAAATCACATTAAATTTTAGTTCAATTTTTTCAAGAGGCTGATCTATTTTGTCAGAATCTAAATAATATTTGTTCACACTTTTAATCTAGAAATCCTCCCTCCTAATATGAGGATGAGTTTTACTCTCTTTGAAGGTAAGTTCCTAGTGTCACAGTATATTAGTTTGCTAGGGACGCCATAACAAAATACCACAGATCAGGTGGCTTAAACAAAGAAATCAATTTTCTCACGGTTCTGGAGGATGAAAGGCCAAGATCAAGATGCCAGCAGTGTTGATTTCTCCCGAGGCCTTCTTAGCTTGTACTCATCATGTGGTCGTCCCTCTGTGCACCAGTCCCTGGTTTCTCTTTTTCTTCTTGCAAGGACACCAGTCATATTTGAATTTGGGTCTCACCCTTAGGGCCTCATTTTAACTTAATCACTTCTTTAAAGACCTTATCTCCAAATACAGTTAGATTCTTAGGTACTGGGCTTTAGGGATTTTAACATATGAATTAGGGGTAGGGGCACAATTTAGCCCATAACCCATAATTTAATGTCTTTGTATTAAAGTCACACAGACTCCATCCTAGGAATTGTGGCCAGGCAAACATTTGGTTAGGTATATCTTGAGGAATATTACATATTTTAAAAATATGCAAGAGTTTTTATTAATAGCACTTTTGAAATATTACTTTTCATCAATATATACATTTCTTGTCTTGAGCAGGGTATGAAATCAGTAAATAGTTGATAAATTAAAAAGTCATGAACCAACCAATGAAATGTTAAATTAAATAAATGAATTTGTCACTGACGTGGCAATTTTCAAATTGGATCATCCCACCATGCCAGAAGTCATGATGTGATTTTATAAATAAATGTGCTTCTAGTAATTCTACAGACGTAAAGGTTTATTTATTATAAATTCATCTCTAATAATTTTTAAATCCCAAGTAAATTTTTTCTGGGATTGAAAAAACCTTTTTTAAAATCCTCTACAATATTCAGTATAATTGATTCAATGATTCGTAGACTAAATCACTAGAAATTCCCTAAGGAATTGTGAATGTTCCACCTGGCCCTTCCATGTAGACACTCCCCAAGGTCCTCTCATCAGCTGTACTCTCATCTCACTTTGCACACATTCTCTTGATGTCATCCATTCCCATAGTTTTATTCTCACCTTTCCACAGGTGGCTCCCAAATCTGTATCTCTTCCTAAGGACCCAAACCTACATTTCCAACTGTCTGCTGGGTTTCCTGCAGTGTTGCAGGCACCTCACAGTGTGAACTGATGTCAGGCTCAGGGCTCCCTTTCACCATCTCCTAATCTGAGGTAGATCCGTAAAGCCTCTGTTCTGGAACCATGAGACTGACCATTCGCTGGACTGATCTTTGAAAACTGATAAACATTTTTAGCATAGTGGTTATCTCCCCTCCCTTAAAATATTCGATATTCCCTTTTCTGCTTTATATTTTCTTCGTAGCACTTAGCAATAGCAAACTATGCATTTTGCTTATCTTATTTATAATCTGTCTCCCTTCCCTTGAATGTAAGCACAGTCAGAGCTGAAATTTTAACCACTTTTTTGCTTGTTAGTGTGAAGAAAACACCTAAAACTGTGCTGGACCCATGACAGACAGCAAGTAAATATTTTTTGAATAATGATTAAGTGAATCTTAATTCATTTATATTGTCTCTTAGTGATTTAATGTGATGACTCTTGCATGTTCACTATTTTAAGAATTTGGAATACTTCATTTTCCTTGAGTTTTACTATAGTTTTAGTGGAAAATTCAATATTTGAGGTAATTTAAAAACAACTCTGAAGTTTTTCAACTTGGCTATTTATAATTCCAGGTGTATTTTTCCCCTAATATATCAAAAAGGCTTTTAATGTGTGTTAAATTCAAAGTTCTCTTTCAAAAGCATAGTTTGGATTCATCTGAGTACAACAAAAAACACACATCTATTTTTAATGTAGAAAGCATGATTTTAAATTATTAATATAAATCACAAATGGTTGAGTGGAATCATTTCATATTTTCTAAAAAAAAAAAAATTACCTTTGAACTGAAAAATGAGCATGAGAAGTTTCAGGCCTACGGAGATATGTATACGTACATGTGTGTTTATATATATTCATATATTTTAAAAAATTTTTTAATGAGAAAAACTCAAGTACCTGTTTTCATATACTTATTCAAATTCTTTCTTAACCACAATTATACCATGACACTGTAGTACTGTCAGCAATAAAACCAAATTTTCTAATCCCACATTTTAGTATGTTGGGAAAGGCACAAAATCTTTTTCTTTATATCAAGCAGTCTTTACTTTTCCTTTCAGGAAATTCAAACAGTGCAACTAAATAAAACACAAATCTGCCTTATGATGTTACCCACTACAGAGAAAAAGGAATTCAAATATATTTAAACATACATAAACTTTTGTATTTAATTTTTTTGGCCATGTGTGCCTTAATAATTAAAAAAAAAGTTTCCATATGTTTTTTGTTCTTTCTTGTTTCCATATTGGCCAGTCAACTTTTTCAGGTTTTTTTCCTCTGTTTCCTGATTGTTTCATTTCAGCATTCATATACAGTTTTTATGTTTAGTTATAACTTCAACTTTTCCACAAAAGGACAGTTTGGCTTTTTATGCCCATTTTAAGCTTTTAAGTTAAACATTGAAAGGCAGGGCACAGATGGGACCCCATTTTCCCTCTTCCAATGTTCCTGCCTGCACACACTTAAGAAGTAGAAACTTTGATCCTTCTGTAACTAATGAAAAGTGAAGCTTGACCTTTTCTTCCATTTGCTTATCTCCCTCTGCTTCCCCCAAGAAGACTGACTTAATTGATAGGTGAAATTGAGAAGATGGTCATTGCACTTCCTTGGCTTAGGTACGCCTCTCCCTCCCCTCTTTGAGATCTGTCTGCTTTGAGGAAGTGTGCTTTGCTTTTTTTTTTTTTTTCCCCCTAGGCTCCTTCACAGGGTAAGTGCCCCTGGTTTAGGGCCGGAGAGCCATATCTAAGATTTTGTTTCAATCCACACAAACTGGAGGCAATGAGATTTATAATTTATAAACTTAAGATTAAAATTTTAAAATATATTTCACAAGGCTGATGAAAATTTATGAATAAGTTTTTTGGCAGTCTAAAGCAGAAGGATAGGAATCATGGTTTGGTGTTTGCAGATAGAATATCCCTTTCACTACATTGTAGAATACACCCAATATAGTAAGATCATTTGAAGGCAGTTTCTTATTCCTCGTTATCCTTGCTCCTACAGACAGACTCAGGTCCCTACTCAAAAGAAATACATAGCCACCACGGGTAACACGTGTGTTCTCAGATGCCGTGAGTCTAAAACTAGTGGCAATGAATGGCCACATGATCTAATAAAACCAATATTTTGACAATGACTTAATGTCTATTTGACTAAACATTTATCTGATCGCTGTATCTATTCTCAGTCAATTCAGCACATAGGGAGGAACACTGGGTTGCATGGAGTTGGGATGAATAATCATTGTCATATTAGAAAAGTGGGTAGAATTTTGGTTGGTGAATATAGGGAAGGAGATTCAGGGGGTGATGTGAGTAAAAGTGGGCAGAGTAGTTGCCCGCTTCTGCATTGTGGGTTTGTGAACGATAAATCTTTTATAGCTAGAGCATAGGATGCTTTTGGGAACTTTCATGGAAAAAATTTTGGATAAAATAGGGTGGAAATAAATGTTAGTTGATATTCTATGGAATGAAGAGCCATGGAAAAATTTTAACCGATATGGTCAGATATTAAGAGTATAGAAAAGATATGAGCAGTATGAAGGAAAGTTTAGGGGCAGGAATTGGAATAATGGGAGAAGGAGGGAAGGAAGAAAAATAAGAGAAAATTAGACAAGGTGTCTTATCCAGCTGAAGAGCAATAAAATTCAGAAGCGAAGCAGTCAGCATAGAAAAGAGTATATGTATTAGGGACACATTTTAGAGGCAGATCAACAGATGTTAGCTACTGACTAGATGTGAAAGATGTGGAAAAGAAAGAAGCAGAATTTGACAGATTTTTAACCATACGAATTGGGAGAATGATATTTCATTAATCAAGTTAAAGAATAAATATATATACATAGAATTTTTTTTCAAGTTTTGGAGGATTTTTTAATAATATGGGAAAATGTACAAAATATTTAAGTGAGGAATACAGGATACACAACTATATATAATATGATTATGATACATTCACAAACACACATATACATATATATTCGTAGGACACAGATATTAGAAAATTATACCAGAATATGGAGAGAGGTTTCTTATGGGAATAAGATTATGTGTATCTTTACTTTTTCATATTTTTTAATTTTTTTTACCATAAGAATGTATTACTTTATAATCAGAAAAATATAAGTATTACTTTAAAAAAGATAGGTACAAAATTGTACTTTTATGATATATCCCAAAATATTTTAGGAGTAGGGATGGGGAGAGAAAACTCTGACCAATTAGATATTAAGAAAGAAAAAAAAAGTGATATTCTGAAGATGGCAAGTACAGTCCAACAGGTATGATCGGTGTCGTGGTTCTCCTCTGTTTTTGGTCCAGCTTCCTGAACTGATGAATGGCCAACTTGTCTGGGGCATTGCTTTACAGAGATATTTGAGAGCCCTGTGAGTGTCAGGTTTCCCTTAAGCCTCTAATTAATGATTAACATTGAATATAACATCAATTGCCTTAAAGCGTTTTTTTTTTTACTCACTAGTGTGCGGTTTGTTTCGTAGCTTGGTATTTCTGTAAACTAGCTACTGCACTGACAGAAGATAAGAGTGCAGTATCTTCAGAACCCGGTTGAAAATCAGATCTGTGCTGTGAGCCAGTGAAGCACAGATTTTATAGAAGGTGATGCTTTAGCATCTTTTCTGGTTTGTAGCCCCTGCCCCTATGTCTGTTTAAAAGAAAAATTACTGTAGCCACCAGAAAATTTAATATTCTTATGTCCCTATGGAGTTTTATAAGTTAAAATATAAGTGGTTTCCTTGTTCTATGAAATCTGATAGTATTATTTTGTCCACAGGAAATAGCACAAATATACATATAATATTTTAACCATCCTTCTTACCTTTCCTTTCCTTTTAGTTCCCCTCTCTTCCTTCCTTTTTTCCTTCCTCCCTCCCTTCCTTCCTTTTCTTAGTTCTGTAGTGCTCAAATCTATTGAGCACCTGCTAAGTACATCCTTTTTTAATTTAAACTTTTCATTTAATCTTCACATTGATCCTACAAAGGAGTCAGAATTTAGTTAATTGGTTTATTGATTAATTAATTAACTCAAGGCTCAGGGAGCTTGAGTAACTTGTCCAAGGTCACCAGTTGGCATGTGTGGGCATTTGGGTTGGAACCCAGATCAGTCGTGTCCTTTACCTTTCAAGGAAAACTGTCTCTCTACTCAGAACACTTCTGACACCAAATGTGTGTGTTTTCCACGAGAACTTCTCCAGTTCTCTGTGGACACCAACTGGGTGTCCTACAATTTAATTCATTCTGAAACTAACTACCCAGAGTCAGCATAGACCCCACAGGTTAAGGACTCAGTCCCACCAGACTGTCCCCCCACCTCAGATGCCAATCACAAGTAGTGGGTCTCCAGATTACTTCATACTTCTCTCTGGCTTGGCTACAAATTTGGGGTTCCCATAACCCCTCCACCTTAGTTTCTACAATTTGCTATAATGGCTCACAGAACTTAGGGAAATACTTTACTTTCCATTACTGGTTTATTATAAAGAATATTATAAAGGATACAAATGAACAGATTGTTGAAGAGGTACATATGGCAAGGTCTTGAAGGGTCCCGAGTGCAAGAGTTTCAGTTCCTGTGGTGTTTGGGGTATACCACTCTCCTGGGACATGGATGCATTCACCAACCTGGAAGCTCTTAAGAGTTTTTTATGGACATTCCATTACTTAGGCATGATTCATTAAATCATTGGCTATTGGTGATTAACCTAATCCCCAGCCTCATTCCCCTCTCTGGATGTTTGGGATGGGCCTGAATGTAAATTCCGATCCTCTAATCACATGATTGGTTCCTTTGGCAGCCAGCAGCCCCCTACAAGAGTCACTTCATTAGCATAGACTCAGGTCTTCTTATGAATAATAAAGGATGCTCCTTTCACCCCTACCACTCAGGAAATTCCAAGGGTTTTAGAAGTTCTGTGCCAAGAACCAGGGATGAAGACTCAATATATATTTCTTATTATGTCACAGTATTGCAACATTTATATGGTACTCATATTTTTAGGAGAAAAGAATCAATATGAGACAGTTTGGAAAGTCAAAAAACAAACTAGTTCTTCTTCACAGATAGTTTGAGAAGCATTGAACTAAAATACTGATCCAACTCAAAGTCATTCCAAAAACAACCACATATTAGGACACATGCCTTTTATGTGCCAGGCACAGTGTTAGGGCCCACAGATTCAGAAACAGTCTATGCTTTCATGGAGCTTACAATAGAGTGAAACAATAAAGAAGCACACAGACTCTGGGCATGAAGAGTTCAATGTTTTCCATTAAATCTCATTGCCTCTTAGATCATGTGGCCATTCATTGCCACCAGTTTTAGACTCACAGCATCTGAGAACACACGTGTTACCCGTGGTGACTATGTATTTCTTTTGAGTAGGGACCTGAGTCTGTCTGTAGGAGCAAGGATTATGAGGAATACGAAACTGGCTTCAAACAATCTTACTATATTGGGTGTATTCTACAATGTAGTGAAAGGGATATTCTATCTGCAAACACCAAACCATGATTCCTATCCTTCTGCTTTAGACTGCCAAAAAACTTATTCATAAATTTTCATCAGCCTTGTGAAACATATTTTTAAATTTTAATCTTGAGTTTATAATCTTTGAATTAAACACTACAATTAATAATTAGAATAAACAAATCCTTTAAGAGGTATACTTAAAAAAAAAAAGTTTGAGAGTCTACAAGTATTCTAGCCTTGAATCTACCTTAGGTTTATGAAGAGGTTTAGCTTGAAGTGATGGTATTTATTTTGCTTTAGTATTATAAATTTTATTCAGTGGTTTGTACACACAGCAATGATAAAAGGCTGAAATAAAAGAGATTGGGAAACATTGTTGAGAGATTTTGAAATGTCCATCCAGTGGTCTCTGTTTGGTAAAGAAGACTAAAATTCATCTAGCAATAAAAAATAAGTGCTAGTTGGTACCATCTAGAAAAAGAGCAGAGCTATTAAGACAGTTTTAAGTTGATATTTGATAGTCAGGAAGGGGAAAAAGTAAAACTGTTCAACTGATTGAGGTGGGCAACAGATAGTGAAGGGTGTCCCAATATTTCTCAGGGCAAAATAGCATGAAAGACAGTCAGGAACAATACTTTTGGCTCAGCTGTCTCTATCACTGTGAATAAAGGGACTAGACAAGTTAATGAGCAGATCTAAAAGATGTTACTGAGACCCTCTAGTCATCGAGGGATGTTTCATTTCTTTAAAAGAAGAATGTCTTAGGGCTTCCCTGGTGGCGCAGTGGTTGAGAATCTGCCTGCCAATGCAGGGGACACGGGTTCGAGCCCTGGTCTGGGAAGATCCTACATGCCACGGAGCAACTGGGCCCGTGAGCCACAATTACTGAGCCTGCGCGTCTGGAGCCTGTGCTCCGCAGCAAGAGAGGCCGCGATAGTGAGAGGCCCGCGCACCGTGATGAAGAGTGGTCCCCGCTTGCCACAACTAGAGAAAGCCCTCACACAGAAACGAAGACACAACACAGCCATAAATAAATTAAAAAAAAAAAAAAAAAACTTGACCTTTAAAAAAAAAAAAAAAAAAAGAAGAATGTCTGATAAATTTGCAACTTGCATTGAAAGTTTAATCTCTCAAAGGAAGAAAATTTAATCTCTGAAAAAGTTGATGAAGCAATGAGAAAAAATTCCATCCCACAGGACTTGATTGTTTGTAAAGGGAAATCACAGCTATAAACATGTCAATTCCCAGCTCCAAAACCTTCAAAGACCACAAGTTGTTGGCTGAATAAAGTACTAATAGTTAGGCCCCTCTGCAGTTTGGCTCAAGTTTCCTTTCCAGACTGAACTCCCACTTCCAAAGTGACAGCAGGGCTAGGATTTTATGTGATTCACGAGTTCTTGTTCTTCCCACTATACCAACCTCTCTCCACCATGACACTCTATTCTTCAGATAAACTGGACTCTACTATTTCCCAAAATACATCACAAGTTTTCCCAACATTTTACCTTTGCACATGCTTTTGTCTTCTCCTGTACCGTCCCTGCCTTCTGTCTTCTTCAAGTAGAGGATCAGCCGGAACTAACCATCCATTTCACAGTCTCTCCGTTCCATGCATTTGCCAACTGCCTGCACAATTTCCCTCAAGCACCAACACAACAAATGCAGTGACTAAAGTTAACCTGGCTTGTTTACTTTTTTCTGCACTATGACCCTATTATTTCTGAATTTTTAAGGCAAGGAACAGACTCATATTTTACCTTATTTTAATACTTATTTCAATGAATAATTATTGAATTCCTACCACATGCCAGACAATGGATATATATCAGAGTATAACATGTACAGGATGGAAAAAAGAGACATATACCCACAGGGCTTAATAAATACTAGATGACTAACTGTTCTATAAATATAGCTTTACAGAAGAGCAAGACCCATCCCCAAAAATGTATAGAACAAACCTGTTTAGATTTGAGCTACCATTAGCTCAGATGATAACTCAGTTATATTTCTAACATAATCCCCACATCCATCCTAATTTGGGACTGCCACATCCCTATACATTGCTGGACTGAATTTTTGTGTGCAACACTTGGGTCTTATTTTTACTTATCCTTTAGACGTTCCCACACTCCACTCCCATAGTACCATTCCTTGGGGAAGAAATACAAAACATCTCAATCTTGGAGGTTTGCAAAGTAACTTTTCTAGACTTGATAATAAGCTGCTCATACAAGGTCCATCAAACGTGTTTATCCCAGACAACACTGCTTCCTCAGAGACTAAGAGATTGAGCTGTTTATAAATTCCTGTTGGCATTCTGTCCTCACAAAGGCTGATCATCCTTCCAGCTCCTCAAAGTCAAGTGACATTTGATTAACTGGAAACTTGCATTGCTATTTCATTAGTGTTCCTCCCTAGTTTGCATTACCTTGTGTTTTATAAGACCAAGCCTTTTTGACAGATAACTCATAGTTCATTTCTCTATCACATTGTGCCATTTGGACTTGCCTCCCTAACCAAAGACTATCTTCTTTTGGATGTTAAGTGTATTTGATTGCTTTCTGTGGCTCATTAAAGTGTTTCATTTTAAAAGGAAATTGTTTACCCATTTAATGAAAAGTGTTGAATGCCAATTGAGCCATTTGGGTTTATTTGGTGGGCTGTTTAAAAAAAATTCTTTTTAAAAACTGGGCATTTATTCCTAACAGCATTCAAATAATTAGTTGAAACTTCCCTTAGAAAAATATGATCCCAGATTTTACAGTCACCCTGCCATAGTTCAAAGTTGTGATAAGGGTTTATTAAGGCCTGGGCTAGATTCCGGCAACCTGTCTCCTGTGAGTCAAGTGTGAGAATCTGCAGAGAGTGCTAGACTGGGACATGCGGCAGCTTTCGATAGGCTGTTGTGGCATCCCTTAAAAATGATGTTCTGCAATTATGCTACATTCAAACCCTCCAAACACTCCCTGTCGCCATGAGAATGAAATATAATCTCCCTGCAACGCCTGAAGACATTGCACCTTCAGGGCCCTGGAAGCATCTCCAAACCCACCTCTCCTTTTCCCTCTACTCTCTAGTCACTTGTGCCTTCTTCATTTTCTTAGCCTCTGCTCACTCCTGTGTCTGAGTCACTGAGCTTATCCTCCCTCGCCCTGGAAGGTTCTTCCTTCAGCTCCTCACGTGGCCCCCTCCTTCATATCCCTTAGGCCTTTGCTCTGATGAGATATCTTCAGAGAAGCCCCTGCGAACGCTCTGTGGCTGAAGGTTCCACCCTGTTCCTGTCCTCCCCTCTCCTCTCTCCCAGTCTCTGTCTACCCCATCACCCAGTTTTGTAGCACATCATCACTCCATTTCATAGCACATATCAATATCTTAAATATCATTTATTTTGTTTTACTTATAATCTGCCTCTCTCCACCAGAATATAAACTCCACAAAAACAAGCACTTATTCTCATCTGCAACTATATTCCCAGCACTCAGAATCTGCCAAGATAGGTGCTAAATAAATATTTGGTTAGTCAGTAGATACATATTTAATTATAAGAGAGACTGAGCATTGCATGTGATAAGATCAAAGAAAGAAGGCAGTTATGGCAGCTGTGGCCTCCACCCTGTTGTCTTGAGTAATTAAGCAATGCCCTCCTTGGCAATCTGCAGCATTGTGGTTAACTCGGCCCACCCTCCTTACAAGATGGTTTGGTGCTATTGAGCCATGGAGGGGGTCTCACTTTCTTCACCACCTCAGTGGCTTATCAACATTTTCATCTCACTCTCTTACAGTACAATCTCTAAAAGGACTTATATGTAACATTCTCCACACTGGTATATTTCCATTGATGTTTTAGCAGCTCATAGGTTTGTCCTGGTGACTGAACTTCCCCCTGGTTTGGAAGGCCTTCAGTATAGTACACAGAGACTTAATAACGCCATCCTCTTCCTATAGTTTGGAGGATGTACATTCATTAAATCATTCCACATGTACTTACGAAGCAGAGGATATTATGTTCCAGGCACCTTTCTAGATACTGGAGATAAAATAGTCAAAAAAGTGTTTTAAGAATTAAAAATCCCTGCTCTCCTGTAATTCACATTCTAGTAGAAGAATCAGACAATAAACAAAATAATTTGAAGTGAATTACATAATATGCTCAATGTATTAAATGCTACTGAGAAAAATGTAACAGGATGTGCGGACAGAAAATGAATCAAGTAAAGGATTATAATTTTAACAGGATGGTTACAGAAACTCTCACTAAGGCGTGGAAATTTAAGGAAAGATTTGAAGGAAATAAGGAAGCAAATCATGTGAGTATCAGGAGCAAAGGTAAAAGTAAAGGAGTAGCAAAAAGGCTGACATGGCCAAGTGAGCAAGGTTGTAGGGGGGTTGGAGGTGGAGATAGGAGAGGTAGTCAGAGAGCTAAGAGGGGGCCAAGTCACAGAATGGTATGGACCATGGTGGTAAAGACCATAGCTCTTACTCTGAGGGAGATGAGAACCCCTCAGAAGGTTTTGAGCAAAGAAGTGACTTGATCGGCCATATGTTTAATAGGATCACACTGGCTGCTGAATAATAATAGACTGTAAGAGATCAAGGGCAGGAGGAGGACAGTGCAATAATCCAGGAAACAGATGATGGACCTTGGACGAGGGTGGTAATATATGGTGTTAGGAAATGTTTGGATTCTGGATAATCAATGTTTATTGACATACTGCTCAACTCTCATAAAAAAGAGAAGCAATGTAACACGGTGGATAAGAGCACAACCTCTAACATCAGATGATTTGGGTATAGCTCGTGACTCTGACATCTCCTTAATGCTTGAATTTATACAAGTTACTTGTCCTCCCTAAATCTCAACATATTCTTCTGTTAAAAGGGAGATAGGAGGAGTGCATTAGTTACTAACGCTAGATATTCTAACAGATCCAAAGCTGGGAAATTGCTCTAACAGGACAGAAATTTATTTCTAATTGATGTAAAGTCTCATGAAGGTATTTCTGATCAGTGGGGTCTCTCCCATAAAAAGTGACTCAGAGGCCCATGCTGCTTCCATCTTATGGCTCTGACATTTTTCAACTTTTGCCTTCTGAGTTCTCCCTGGGCATGGATTTCCAACCAGCAGATGGGACAGAAACAGAAGTCTCATTTGTGGAAAAATTTTAATGGGCTGAGCCTGGAAGCAATACAATAGTTTCTGCCCCCATTTCACTGACCAGTGAACTCAGCACTTGGTCTCACAGTCACTCCTAACTACAAGGACTCTGGGATACCTGTTCTCACTGTGTGCCCAGAAAACAGAAATGGGTTTGGTGAGCAGCTGATCAGACTTCACCACTATCAGCCTCCATCAGGGAACTATTGAGGGCGTTGGATGAGACAACAGTTGGGAAGCACTTACCCGAAGCCCTGCTAAAATACCTGGCTGTTACTCAGGAATGCACAGGGGAAGGAGAAAGCCACACCCACAGGTGTTTCTCCTACCATCCAATTCAGAGTGCTTTCTGCCTGTTTGGTTGGAGGAGAGCTGGTCTTAGAAGAGTTCCCCAGTTATCTCCTTCTGTGAGTAGAAACCCAGACACTTTCCACTCAGCTTCCTCAACATTTATTAAAACAGAATACTAACACTGATATGAGAGCAATAAATTTTAAAGAAGTATTTCCATTCACATACAATCTTAGATGCCATGCTTAGTAATATAAAAAAGTAGGTATCAAAAATTCTCAAGCAGCCTTTAGTAGAACTATTCATTGAGCAGAGGAAATAGGGGCCCCCACAATTCATCCCCCCTTTGCTAAAAATAAATTTCTAAACAACTTTATTGAGTTACAATTTACATACCATAAAATTTACTCATTTTAAGTGTATGATTCAATTATTTTTGGTAAATTTACAGAGTTTTACAACCATCACCACAGTCCAATTTTAAAACATTTCCATCATTCTAAAAGCTTCCCTCATGCCCATTTGCAGTCAGTTCCTTCCACTGTACCCAGTCCCAGGCAACCACTAATCCACCACTTTCTGCCTCAATAGATTTGCCTCTGGGGGCATTTTATATAAATGGAATCAAATAACATGTGGTCTTTTGTGTCTGGCTTCTTTCCCTTATAACAATGTTTTAGAGGTTCATCCATGTTGCAGTACATATCAGAAGTTCATTCATTTAAGTTGTTTAATGGTATTCTATTGTACTGATATGCCATATTTTGTTTATCCATTTATCAATGGATGATCATTTGAACTGTTTCCAGTACTTGGCTATTGTGAATAATTCTAGCAGGGCTCCCATCCTTGCAATGGTAGTCAGATGCTATCCTCTTAGAGGCTTTGTCCAGAGGTGGCGGTGACATTTACAGTAACAGAGTGGCATAGCGGAAAGACCATCAGATTTGACACCAAAATGACTTGGACTTAAACCTTACTTCTCTTTTTTCTGAGCTACCTGGCAGGGAATAACCTCAAACTTGCTGGTATTAAGAGCCTAGAATGGTTTTTGACACAGTAGATGCTCCACAAATGTAAATTCCCACTTTATTGCCCTCGCTCCATTGCTTCACATTCTCTGTAAGAAAACTCAGAACCTCTTATCAGTGCCCGCACATGCTGAGCCAAAGTTTCTCATATTCACACACATTGTTTTACCAAGACAGTGAGTAAAATGAGAGTACTTTCCGTGTGTGGTTTGGAGGAAGCCATTTTCTCTCCTTCACTCTTCCTAGAGGTCCATAAAATAAGAGCTTCTGCTCTCTCAGATGTGTTGGTTAGAAGCATCCATCCTTCTTCTAGACCCCATTTATTCCTCTCTACAGGAGAACAGTGATTTATCTGTTTGACATGCTGAAGAGTCCGATATTCATTGATCCACATTTCTCCAGTGGTCAGGGTTAACATGGTAAGTCACTGCACACACATAGGAGGCCTCCCTCTTGTGCCCCTGACCTGGGCTCCCTGGCTCAACATGATGAGGGTACGTTATTGCTCTGGAGGCCTTACTGTTCAAGTAAATCCAAATATAAATCTGGAAAAGAATATTAGGAAGTCAAATAGGCCACATTCAATCTTCATTTGCCAATCTAGATTTACCTACAAAAAAATTGACAATATAATTTTTGGATTCCTCTGCCTAGTTCTCAATCAGCTGCCATTTTGAGGAGCAAAGGATCTGATTAATTCTCTCAAGCCCGACATATGGAGGCTGTTTGTCTCTTTCAGAAACACAGAGCTGGGAATATATTCAGGCAGACTAACAGTTGTAGTCTTATTTTCCTTCCATGTGTAGAAGACTGTTCTTAGGACTAACCACCCAGTAATGTAATATTAGTATCCTATCATTTAACACAAGTTTATCCAATCCCTCTTGGGTTTCCCAAAAGAATCTGTTAGCCTTCTTTCTCTGAAGTAACAAATTACAGTTTGAGTCTGCCTCATATACCACATCAATCACTCGTTCAGTCCCTGGGATTGCTAAATGGTTGACCCAATTGTGTAGTTTTAACTGTCCAATCATTTGGATTTGGGGTGTTAAAACAACTGAAGTGGTCTGACTACTTAGATTTAAAATGCCTGACAAACCATGATGAAGACTAAAACATCCAATTTAACTGGAAACCAAACAAAGTTTGGAATCTTTTAGATGTGTTCGCATGTGTTCACAAGCACACAAAATGTCTCTCAGGTTCTCATTCTCTCTTCCCTCCTCCCCTTCCCTTTTCCTTTTTTCTCCTTCTCTTCCTTCCACTTCTCTCTCCTTCTCATCTCTCATGTTTCTCTACTTCAATCTTTGTCTCTTTCTTTGTACACTTAACGCCCTTCTTGTCTATATCTCTTTCTTAGAGGTAGCAAATATTCATAATGATAAAATAGGCATTTTTTATTAGCAGTGCTTCCTTCTCATTTCACCCAACATCAGAATCTAAGAAATACTAAAAAGAAATTGTTACACTTGTTTTCTGGAGGATTGAGATGAGTCGGTGAACTAGTTCATCCTGCATAAGAAGAAACAATGTGACATTGGCAGAAGGAGTTGAGATACAAGGAACACCCCACAGAATATAGCAGCTCACAGCATATTACTAAGACAGGGCAAGCCTCCCTGTAGCCCTTAGCACTATCTAAATCTTTAGAATAACAACTTGAAGGTTGCCCTGTTTATTTACAATCCAATGTTATCCTCTTGGCAGCCATCCTTATCCTTTGCCTCTCTTCACCTTTTGGCCAGGGATGTTTGGCCAAGTCCCTCAGAGAACAGTAAATCACTAACTCTGTGAAGATTCAAGCCTCCAATCCCCAACAATGACCACTGAAGTAAGATAAAAGCTGAACAGGTAGGAAATAGGAGACACATTAAATTTTTAGCAGAGGAAGGTCATCACCTCTGGGCTTCAAGTTAGCCTCTGATATCATAAGGTCATCCTTTAAGACTGGGAAATTAAAGGTGCAAGTGCCCCTCATGTGGATCAGCGCAGAATACACAGCTGGGCACTCCCAAGAGGATCAATGCCCTGTCAGTGATGCGGCAACAAGTGTTAGGGAAATCCTATGAGCAGCTCTCCAAAGCTGATTGTTGGCTATCATTCAAGGTTAAAAATCCTCATTTTGAAGACAACTCTCAAGGACTCAGCTTTTGAGATTTTTGGCTCATCAAAGTAAGTTACTCTCAGTACTACAGAAAGTAACCGTATTCAAAACACAACAGAGCCCTGTCTAAGAGAGAATGAGAGGAATTAAAATTTTCTCTAATGTGTAAAGGAAACAGCACAAAAAGCCTTAATTAAAAAAATGTGATATTTGGAAAGTACTTTCTATTATGCAACAGATTACTCAGTACAACAAATGTTTGGGTTTGTTTTCCCCCACCCCCCTGAAAAATGGGACAATTTAATCATAAGATCCTTAATGCATTGCAAATTGATTTTTGTTTCAGTTCCTTCTGATTTCTTTTAAAATAAACTGACAATTATCCTGCTGTCAAGACTCACTCTAAGACACCATACATTTTAAATATTTTATTCTGGATTTTACTTAGACCTGAAAAACTAAGTAGAGAGATGGGAAAACTTTTGTATTAATTTAATCATATTGATTTATTAGATTTGGATACTTCATTTTAATGTCTAATGATACCAACCTATCAAGTATAGGAATCATGCATAATGTTAAGAGAATAACATAGTATAGAAAATTTAACATCTTTTTAAAAACATATTTATTTATTTAGGCTGTGCCAGGTCTTAGTTGTGGCACGTGGGATCTTCATTGCAGCATGCAGGCTTCTTAGTTGCGGCATGTGGACTCCTTAGTTGCGGCATGTGGACTCCTTAGTTGCAGCATGCATGCAGGATCTAGTTCCCTCACCAAGGATCGAGCCTGGGCACCCTGCATCTTAAGGTACTCTATAAATATTCAGTAATGACAATTGGCCCCCATATTTATTCACGATCTTTAAGGATTCTGTATCTATAAATATCAAAATATTTGGGTTAATGTTTTCTTCCTTCATAATTCTATTGGAAACAAGTTTACTCATTACAAGGAGGTCATATAGTTATCTTCACAGTTTAACCCTGCCCCAAAAATGCTCTTTTTGTTTAATAATTAAATGTGAAAAATCATATGGTGATGATGAGTTAAATAAACCACTACCCTGGGAACAGCATCTTCATTCTTTGTCCTAAACTGACCGACCACAGTAAGTAATTTTCTTCCTAAGAAAGATATGAGGGGAGGAAAACATTTTGGCTGCCTATGATATAGTCTATGAAAGTGTGCTGATAGTTCTCAGGCCAAGGAGAGCTCTCCACTCCACAGTTCACTTATAGACATAGGTTGATTCCTTATACTATACATTTTTTATTGCTCTTAAAATGGAAAACTACAGATAAAAAAATAACAAACACCCATGTATCTACCACATACAGTTAACAAATGTTAACATTTGGATACGTTTACTTCAGCTCTGTTAACACAGGTCTTTTTGTTTATTGTTCATTTGTTTCTTACTGGGAAATAACCCATTATTGATAAAGTTGACATTGCCATTGTACACTTACCTTGTCATGTTTCCTTCCCTCTTTCCCCACAAGAAATCTCTATCTTATGCTTGGTTTACACCTTCCTGTTCATGTTTTTATTCCTTCTCTCTATGGAAATAGAGATGATCGAGATAGAGATAACCAGGTCCAATATATAGGCTATTTTATCATAGTATATATGTTCTTCTTACTGTTTGCTCATTGGTTTTGGTTTTTTTTTTATTTTGCTCTGTCAGTGTCAATACATGTAGATATAGCTCTTTTAATCACAATAATCTATTTCATTAGCTAAATATACTACAGTTTATTTACCCCTCTATTGATTGTATTTAGATTGTTTCCAGTCTTCACTATTAAAATTAATGTTCCTTGTAAATATCTCTGTGTCCCCATGTGCACATATGCCAAGAGTTTCTCTGGGATATATACCAAGAAGGGGAACTGCTAGATTTTCAGGTAAGTGCATTTTTAATAATACTGTTGTCAAAATGCTTTCCAAAATTTACACTCCTACCATCACTGTATGAAAATACTATTTTTTGAAGTCCTTACTTGTTATTTTCAAACTTTAAAAATGTAGAATTTTCAGATTTTGAAATTGTTGCTAATCAATGGCTATGAAATTATATTTCATTATTATATTAAATGGCATCTTATTTACTACTAAACTTTTCAAAACTCAGCTGTTTTTGGACTTATACCCTTTCATATTAATTTTGGAATAAATTTCTCAAATCCCGTGAAAAACACTGCTGAAATTTTAATTGAAGTCACATGGAATTTATAGATAAATTTGGGGGAGTTGAAATCTTTATGATGCTATGAATATAGTACACATAGCTATGAACATAGTACACATTTCCATTTAATCAAGTTCCCCTTTAAATGCTTCAAAACTATTTTATAATTTTATCCATGTAAAACTAGAATATCTGTTTGCAATTTATTTCTAGTTATCTTATTGTTTTGTTATATTGTAAATGCTTTTAAAAGATATAATATTTTCAAAGAGTTTATTCCTATCATATATGAATACTATGGATTTTATATATAAATCTTACCCCCACCATCTAGCTGATGGATTCACTAGTTGTGTGATTATATGTGTGTATAATCTCTGTGTATATATATATATCCTTGTGTATATTAACATATATCATAGGTACTCATATATATGTATCACCAAGCTTATTATTTGGGCTGCTCCATAATACTTGTAACTGTTCAGTTTTATGAAACATTTTAAGAATATAGTAATATCTTAAAACTCAGATTATTAAATACCAAAATTATTTAGTTTGCTAGAAAAATGTCTTAAAAGCATGGTATTAATTACTCGGGAGCATATAGAAAATATCACATAAGTCCCTGCTATGACCAAGTTTGTCTTCTCAGCAAGCCAAAATAACCTCAGGAAAAATAATACCAACAATAATAATAATGACTACATTGTACTGAGCTCTTATTGAGCTTTTATTGAGCTTTTTGAGCTGAGAACAAGTAGTGTTCTCAGCACTTTACTGCTCTAACTCATTTAATCCTCACAATAAGGTAAGAAAGCTAAGCAGAAGTTAGTTTGCTCAAGCACGCTGCTGGCAGGTGGCAGCACTTTTGAGTTTCTCTGAACGGAAAAATGTGGAATATTAGTCTGTTGTTCTCAACTGCAGATGCTTAACCATAATTCTGAGACAACAGGACACCCCTTTGGGTTCCTGACACAACCCTGGTATGTATTTTGATTTACGTTGATCTTATCATAGTTGTGGTCTTCACCGTAAGTCATCGTAGCGAAAGATTAAAAACTTTCTTTTGCCTTAAATCTGCACCATCTCCACATGCTCCGATATTAAAAAGCGGTCACAATTAAATTCACTTTTAAGCCTTTTTAAAACTTGATATGCTAGTTGATTCAAATTCATCTTAAATCATTGCTTTCTTTGAAAAACCCAAAAACTCTTAGTAGCTTTTTTTGTAATTAATTAATTTATTTGGCTGTGCCGGGTCTTAGTTCTGGCACGTGGGACCTTTGTTGCTGCCTACGAGATCTTTGTTGCTGCCTACGAGATCTTCGTTGCAACCTGCAGATATAATTCCCTGACCAGGGATCGAACCCGGGCCCCCTGCATTGGGAGTGCAGAGTCTTAACCACTGGACCACCAGGGAAGTCCCCTTATTAACTTTTAAATGAACAGTATATATGATCTTATATGTTTATATTAGGAAACAAAGTCCTAGGAGACTGTAAAATCCCACAGTTCAAAGTCTCATGGAGAGTCAGAGGCGGAATTGTACTTCACAGGATTCCTAGCTAAGCTCCTTGTTTGATCTTCCATAAAATGCAGACGGAGATCTGACACCTCAGTGATACTGAAAATTAGCTTAAATAAAGTTTATCAAGTGATATAGTAGTATCATTGCTTCAAAGAGAAGTTAAAATAACACCCCTGCCCCCCACCCCAGCAACAGAGAGCTTCAGTTTGGGAACTTGCAGAAATCCAGTGAAATAGAGTCTTAAATAAAGTCAGTTAAAATTTTATCTCCTTAAAATTTATAATCTTCTTAGTTGAAGTTTGATTTTGTTTCCATACATTTTCATGGGTTCTACTTTCAAACTGTGTTGTGGAGAGCCCTAGCCATGTAACGTAGGTACCCTTGGGGCTATCTGAGTGCACAGGTCAAAAGGAGACTCCACTCCTGGAGCTCCAGGCCCCCACCCCTTCCTTTCTTCCTCTAGAGCAGCTCTGCTTTTATCTGTGACATTGGGTGGAGGAATAAGATTGCATTAAAGTAATGGTTCTAAATCCACTGTTTCAGGGCATCTAATCAGCTAAAATGTCTCCTTATCTAACTGCACACATTTTATTCTAAGCCTATAGAGTACAAGTGAGTTGTAAAGCAATAGACTACACTCTGAGGTCAAATGTAAAAGGCTGGCCTCTCTGAAAGAAAACCATTTCTCAGACAACACTGAATAAAGATTATGGAGTGCTACATTTATTTATTTGATGCCTTATATAGAGTTTAGTGCCTTAAGAGCTGGACTGGAAACATCCTCTATAAATACCCCAGAGTGCCCTAAAGAACTGGTGTAATTCATTCTGAGCTTTTAGTTATTTCTGGCATCTTCAATTTACTTGGCTTTGGTCCTGATACTTAATACTTGATTCTATTTCTGGCCGACACAATATATAAACAGCCATAAACACAAAAATTATTTTAAATCCACATCAGACCTGTAATTCAGTTCAACAAAAGCAGGATTTTGTGGCATCCTGCCTTCAGATGTTTTTGTTGTGCTATGTGTTAAGAGTATTTAGCATTAATCTAAGATATGTGTTCAGAGTTGAACCTCTTTCTGGTAATGATGCTGAGGTCAGAATTAAACAAAAATCGTGGACAAGAGCTCTGGAGTAGGAACCTCTACTCCTCCACTTACCAGCTGTGAGACCCTGGGCAAATGATTTAACTTCCCTGTATCTTAGAGACAATAATGATACCTATTCCATAGGCTGCTGTAAGGATCAAATGCAAAAAATACATGTAAACCACATGGAAGAGCATCTATCATATACCTTGCATATAGTAAGTGCTCAATCAACAAGTTATAATACAAGACTAATGTTATAAACTGTGCTATATCACACTTCTAATTTTTAGTTTCTGTTTGCCAACAATGGAGCATGATTTGACCTGCCATACAACTGAATCTATGCTATAATGAGTTTTAGTTTATAGTCACAAATGGCCTAGATTATCCAATTAATATCAAAATTTGTAATTTAAGAAATATTAAGGAACGCCCATTAAAATTTCTATTTTTTGGAATTAACATTTTTGTTAATCTCTGGTTTTCAAACTCTCATAAAGTTATTTTTTCTCTACTATTTTCTGGGACTCAATCTCCCCATTAGGCATTTTCTCATCTAACATTAGCAACATTTAAGCCCCTCTTTTGTCATCAGTTTTGTTTGTTTCTTCTTCTGTAGGTCATCTCTTATATTAGAAAGAAAATTTTTAAAAGAAGAAAATCTAGAAGAATAGGCATGCAGTTTGGCTCTGTTCAGCTAGACTTTACTTAGCAGAGAATGGCATGTTTTGATTACGCATCCTTGATACACTTGCCAATTCTTCATTCAGTTCTGGGACTGTTGACTCCCTGCCTGTCTCATTATTATCTACCATCCTTGCTCCTGAGAGTGAACACATTTTCAGGAATTATGCCACCTAAGAAAAGGTTCTCTCCCTCTTCTGTCAAGTGCCAAGAAAAGGCCTGTAGTTAGATGAGACAGCTAGAGAGAAAGGAGAAATATTTGTTGTGACTGTGAAATAATCATCAGAATGAAGCATGCATAAATGACATCTGAGGTTGGACTACTCTGGAAGGAAACAATACTTATCAAGTGAAAGGTCAGATTGTTTGAGTCATCATTAGTACTTGATAGTTACAAAATAATTTAGGAGAAAGCATAAACATCCACATAAAAGACAGCAAGGCCAAAACGCTTGGTAAATTGTTTGTCTCACACTTGCTTTGCTGTCATTAGTGGCTTTGATAACCGGCTGGTCCATTATAAATCTAATTTAACTCCACCTTCAAATAAAGTTCTCTAGGCCCTCATCCTCCACACATTGGAACATGTACCTATATAAAGTGTGAAGAGATTTTCCTGTCCTCAATAAGCATTTTCTCTCAGATCTCAGATGAAGATTGACAGTTCAATGTGTGCTCCTGTGACCCAACTGAATTCATCTCTCTGCAGTCCTATCACACAAGGGTGTAATTTTATTTATTTTTAAATCATATTCTGAAGTTTTATAAGGAAGTAAGTTTATATCAATGAATACGCCACCTGTAGAAGACCTGGTTTCTTGAAAACCTAAATTTGCTTTCAAGTAAAATTTTAAAATAATAATACCAAACACTTAAATTTATATTATACCTGTTGTCCTAGAATAATTATTTATAATTCCCCCTTTCATCTTCAAATGCATTCCACTTTGGGTGCTCAATTAGATGGTCACTATATTTATATAACACTTACTAGGTGTTCTATGAAATTTACATATATTAACTCATTTAATTTTCATAACATCTCAATAAGGTAGGTGCTGTTGTTATCCCATTTTATAGATGAGGAAATCACAGCATAGAGTCATTAAGAAAATAGCCCAAGGACAACAGAAATACTTCGAGAGGATGGAATTTGAACCCAAGCAGTCTGGTTCCATACATCTATGGTCCTACCCTCTATGCTATTGTAGACTCCATAAAGTTTGATACTTGTTTTCCTTTTCCCCCTTTGTTACACTTTTAAATGACCCTGTGGTCATGAGGACAACCTTTGGGCCTTCCCTAGAAACAATTCACATATGAACTTAAGGCTCTCAAATGCTTTGATACCCTGGGGTGTTTTGATCCAAACTTTCCGTAATTGGTTGTCTGAATAAGGACTCTGGAGAATGGAAAAAAGGGAGAAGGAAGAAGGAAGGCCTAAGTACTATCATCAGTTACCTCTGTAGGAAACCAAGCATTTATTCTCCTGGGACCATGCTGTAAAAAATGGAAATGAGAAGGGAGGATGAGTTGACATTTGGAATTTAGAGATGACTGAATTGTAAAACAAAGAGAAAGATAAATTTTCATGTTTATGTAAAGATTGATATTTGAGCTAAGAGAGCATTCGCTGCAAGAAGATGCTTATAAAAGTCACTTTTAAAATAAAGGAGAAAATAAAAATGCAGAGAAAATATGAAAAATAAAATAAAATAAAGGAGAGAGAGCTCAGATCCTACTCCCAGCACTGGAAGCCAAGACTATATTTCTAAGCCACTGCCAAGATCCACCCAAATGTAGCAGGTCTGAGATCTTTAGTCACTTAAACCTGTGTAAAAAGACAGATTCACAACCAGGGACTTACGTTAAGAGAACTCTTCGGTTTCTTTAAACTTGATCCAAAGAGAGATGGCTGCTATCTGTTTCACTGAAATCCTTATCTTACCCATTCCAGCTCACATTTCCAGGCAGCTTGTGGAAGTTTTTCTGAGGATACTCAAAAGTCCAAGAAGGGCATGGGGTCCTTTGTTTTTACCAGCTTATAGCTTCCCTAATCCCAACATATAGTTGGGATTCAGTGTTCCTCAATTAATATCAGCAAAATCACAACAATTTTCTCTTAAACAGTTTTAGACATAATTTATTCAGGAGTCCATAGCTTTTTAGTTTCATTTTAAACAATTTTATTTTTTATATTTTTTGAATAAATATTTTTCTATCTGATTTTTTTTTCTTCTTGGCCAGATTACTAGCAATAATATACAAGTATTTGGAAACTTATTTGGAATTCAAACTTATTTCTAAGCTTTTTACTTCATACTTCAAAGTAATTATGAGGTCCCCAAGATCAACCCCAGATTTGATGATTTACTAGAAGGGCTCAGCATATAGTCTTATTCATGGTTATGATTTATTACAATAAAAGGATACAAAGAAGAATCAGCAAAAGGAAAGGGCATATAGGGTGAAGTCCAGTGGAAACCAGGCACAAGCTTCCAGAGTCATCTGCTGATATGCCTAGTTTCCCCAGATATGAGTTATGATAAAAAATGAGTTATGACAACAAAATTTCATCCACCAGGAAAGCTTGCTAGGCTCAGCACCAGGGTTTCTATTTGGGACTAGTCCTGTAGGCACCTTTTGCCTGGCATGTACACAAATTCCAGACTCCCACAAAGAAAGCAGGTGTTCAGCATAAACCATATTATTTGTACAAGCATTTTTGGTCCAGTGAGCCACTCTGATGAGGGAACGGTGGGAACTGTCCTGAAAACCAAGTTCCCAGATGCCAGTCCAAGGCCAAGCTTCTAAGCAGGCCTTACTAATGATAGCAGTCAAGCTTGCTGTTTTCTACACATATGTCACAGATTGATTTTCCACAAATAAAAATAACTTAAAGAAGTCAAATTATCTTCTCATAACCATGAGTCTCTAGTTGGGCCAAAGCCCAATTATTCCAGCTCCCTATGCAATAGTCTTTCCAATAGACTACACAGCTGCTCAGAAAAGCATTTGATATCTAAGCAACTAAGACTGATTTAAACAAATTGAAGCTAATAATCAAGGATGCAGTTATAGCTTTTTGTCATTCATATATGAACTAGAAATAATAATAGTCTCTAGATTAGCACTGTCCATGATAACTTTCAGCTGTAATGAAGTCTATAATCTGTTCTGTCCAATTCAGTAGCCACTATTAACATGTGTCTATTGGGCTCTTGAAATGTGGCTAGTGTGACCAAAGAAGTATTTAATTTTGTTTAATTTTAATTAATCTTATTTTAAATAGCCACATGTGGCTAGTAGCTACACACTGGAAGCACAGTTCCAGATAATTTAAGACTTACTTTGTTAAAGCAAATTACAGTAAATTCATAGATTAAATAGCCCCTGGAACATTAGAGTTTCCTTTTGATTTCCTGAGGGCCAAACCAATATCACCATATGGTCCCCGAAATGTCTTGATTTCTTGTGGTCTTAATCCAAACTTAGGAGGTTTAACCAGAATAAATAATACTCCAACACCACTGAATGGACTGTTTGTTTTTCTTGAGTCATTTAAAACATACCTACTGTCTGGAGATTGGTAGTAGCTCATCTGCACAAGTGGTGCTGACTGATAACCCTCAAGAAAAGGAAGAACTGGCATAGACTGGCGCAAAATCAGTGAACCTCTATGTTTAATATCGGTTCACAGATTTTTAGAGTTTACTGGTAACTACGCTGGAAAAGAGAGAAGGGAAAAAGCAAGCACAATAGTTTTCCTAAAAAAGGTACCTAATGAAATAAATAATACATTTTAACTTACTTCAAGTACTATAATGTTTAGCATACATACTTTCATAATATTCTATCCCCCAAATCCAGTAGAACTTATTTTTGTGTATGTATAAAACATAATAAAAAATGATAGCATATAAAGTAAGCAAGGTCATTTTTGAAATACAGTGAAAGCTCTGTTTTTTTTTTCTATCCCAGTATAAAATCACAAATTTTTCATTATTAGAAACTAAAAACAAATGAGTGCCATCTTGTGGTGGCATCTACCATTCCTAGATGATAGTGAAAATTGTCCCCACCTTCCAAAAAAGGTTTCTTAGTCCCTGTTAGAAATGCTGTCACTTCAATCTCGGGCACTCTTTCTGACTTGGTCTCTGGTTCAGTTTCAGAATGTACAAAAGAAAAATAAAAACAAAATTGAAGAAGTGGATGTAGAGGAAAGGGCCCGAGATTATTTACCTGAAAAGAAGTAAACACCAGAGTGAAAAAGATTTCTATGGAAAATAAAGAAATATTGGTAGTAGAAAAAGAATTTCAGAATTCATCAAGTGAAGTTGGCAGCCTAAGGAGAAAGTAAAAGTGTACATAATGCAAGGTCTTTTTAAGGGAGAAGAAGGAAAAACTATATAATGTTTACCCTACTGGTACTAGGGTTGCTGGTAAATGAAGAAGGGAGTAAGAATAAAAAGTGAAAATATGGCTAGATCTATTTTATTCTACCTATTTTTAAAATGCTACAAAACAATATTACTAATATGAAAAGTGCTTTCTTACTAATAAATACAAAATATCTTTCAGCATAGAAAGTGGCATTCGAAACTAGGATGTTTGATTGCAGCGGGAGTCAAATGGGATTTGCCCACAGATGTATCACAGTAGTATATGGCACTAAAACGCAGTGATCCATGACAAGTGTTAGGAAAGCTAAGATAAAAACCAAAGATGTCTTTATGGCAGGATTATTTAGAATCATTAATATGTTCATATGCATCGTGAATACTCGAGACAGATTCGAGTTTCATCATTTTCTAAACTTTTATGAGTAAAGAACCATTTTTCCCCCTTTGGAGTATATCCAAATACTAGTGTTTTACAAGAACATTTTGTGAAATCTTGCTCTTATTCAATAGTTCCAAATCCTTGTCACTGAAGAAGCCTTTCAGCATCCTTTCTCATTTGCTCTACCTGGATATGTTGTCACAGAAGGAAAGTATACATATAACTAAGGAAACTGTTGTATCCCAAAATGAGAACTTGCCCTATTAAGTATGAGCTGGACATCACTTAATGTTGCCAACACAGCCAATGACTTCTTTTAAAACTTTTAGTTGTATCAGTAAACTAATAATCCACTCATAGCCTTTAGGAGTGCTGACAAAGTCTTTTGCCAAAACAACTTACAAAATCAAGGAATATGGCAATAATTGTTGATTAGATGACCACTGGTAATATAGGTGCACTATATAAAGCAGTCCTGTTGGATAAAAAATGTGTAACACAGATTGGGTAGCTGTTCACCAAATTATTTCGCTTTTCTTCTAGTCTACAAACTAAGGTACATTTTCTGGTCTCCTTTAGTTTTGAATGCTATCATCTGACTAATATCTAACTAGTGAGATGTGAATGAAATAATGTACATAACTTCCAGGCTTGGCTCATAGACACCTTCTATGTGGTTATATACTCTCTCTCTTCTCCCCAATTCACCAACAGGAATTGATGCCTAGAAAGACTTGGAAGCCATAGATTGAAAATGAGTCTTGCTCAGTCTGGGTTCCTGAATAACTGCATGGAGCAGTGGCCATGCTCTACTACACACCTCTGATTGGACTTTACCTGAACAAAAAAGAAATAACTGTTATAAGTTACCAAGGTTTCAGGTTCCTTCTGCTTATAGCATCTAGCACTATTTTAATTATTGAAGGAGGACATAGAATTTCTGCAACCAAACAGAGGCTTTGCTAAATTTGGTTAAATTTATTTTAAATTTTGTGATAGTACTTTGGTTTTTTTTTTCTTTTACATGAGGCTCCATATCTTGTTTATTTATTTTTCATATATTTGGAAAACTAGTGAGAAAGAAACAATGCATGTAGAATCAGAAAGCCTGCCTTTTATTCTCAGCCACTTGCTAGTCATTGATTTTGAGTGTGTCACTTTCACTTAACTGTGTGGAACATCTTTGATTCTGTGATTCCCTTTTCTGAAACATGCTTAGCCTTCTCACCAGCCCCATCCCAAAACACTCCCCTAACACATCTCCTTTTGCCTTTTTGACCTAAGCTTATCTCTTCTTATTCAGCCTTTCTCTAGTGCAACTTTCTAGTTCTGAATTATAGCAACATAACTCTACTATGTAATTATGTTTTCTTGCTCTAACTTACTGTTTCAAATCACTGGTTGATAGGAAACTCCTCCACGGCGCTCCATCATCTACTCTCTCTCCTCCTTGTATGGTTCAGCCTCATCCAGGACAGGTCTCCTCAACCAGGTTGTGACCATGTACCTAGCATCCAGTTAGGATGCAACTTCAGGATATGACACCAGGACTCAAGTCCAGGCCATCTGTCACCAAGATAGACCATATCCTGGGCAATAAAACCAACCACAACAAATTTTAAAATAATTTAAATAATAGACAATCTGTTCCCTGACTGTTAAAGAATCAAACTAGAAATCAATAACTGAAGACCAACAGGAAAATCTCTAAACATGTGGAAATCAAGCAACACATGTAAATAATCCATGGGTCAAAGAGAAAGTGTCAAAGGAAAAAAAATTAAATTCATAGAACTGAATGAAAATAAAAATACAACATATAAAATTATTTGGGCTGTAGCTAAAGCTGCAGCACCAGGTAAGATATTTCTAGCACTAAACACTTACATTAGAAATAAGCAAAGGTTGCACGTCAATAATCTAAGTTCCTAACTCAAAAAACTAGAAAAGAAAGAGCAAAATAAAGCTGAAACAAGCAGAAGGAAGAAAATATTAAAGAACAGAGATCAGTGAAATTGAAAATAAGTTAAGCAATAGAAATCTTCAATAAAACAAAACACTGCCTTTTTTTAATCAAGAAAATTGCTAAACCTCTAGCAAGACTGACAAAATGAGAGAAGATGTAAATTACCAATATCAAAAATGAAATAGGGAATATCACAACAAAGCCTGCAGTTATCAAAAGGATAATAAGGGAATACTATGAAATACATTGTGCTCGTAAATTTGACAACGTAGAAGAACTAGATCAATCCCTTGAAAACCACATACTACCAAAACTCATCCAAGATGAAATATATAATCTGAATAGTTCTGCAACCAGTAGATAAGTATACTTAATTTTTAATTTAAAACCTCTGAAGAAAGTAATCTCCAGCCCAGATGGTCTCACTGGAAAATTCTATCAAACATTTCAAAAACAATTACACGAATTTCACACAGTCTCTTCTAGAAAACAGAAGAAGAAAGAACACTTTCCAACTTGTTTTATGAGGACAGTATTACCATGATGCCAGAACCAAAACAAAACAAAACAAAAGTTATTGACCAATATACCAATATCTTATGAATTTAGACATAAACATTTTCAACAAAACATTAGAAAACTGCATCCAATAATGTATAGAAAGAATTATATACCATGGGATTTATTCCAGGTATTCAAGGCTGGTTCAACAATCAAAATTTAATCAATGAAATTCACCATTACAACTAGCTAAATAAAAAAGTCATATGATCATATCAATTGATAAACTGATGCTGAAAAAGCATTTGACAAAACCTCAGATCCACTCATCACAACAACTTCCAGCAAATCAGTAATAAAGGAGAACTCCTTCAACTGACAAAGAGCATCTTAAAAACCTACCAAGTACTTAATGGTGAAAGACTGAATGCTTTCCCCTAAAATCAGGAAGATAGTGAGGATGTTTGTTTCACCACTTTTATTCAACATAATATTGCAAATTTTAGCCACTGAAGTTAGGCAAGAAAATAAATAAAAGAAACATAGATTGAAAAGGAAGAGATGAAATATCCTTATCTGCACGTGGCATGATTGTCTACATAGGAAATTCCAAAAATGCCACACACACACACACACACACACACACACACACACACAGAAAAAACTCATTAGCAAGGCTGCAGGTACAAGACCAACACACAAAAATCATTCACATTTTTTATACTAACAATGAGCATGAAGAAATAAAAATTAAAAACAGAACACCACTTACAATCATTCTAAAGAAAATGAAATATTAGGTATATACTTAACAAACACATATAGGAACTATATGCTGAAAATGATAAAATACTGATAAAAGAAGTAAAGAAACTGAAATAAATTGAGAGACATACCAAACTGAAAGACTCAACAGTAAAGATGTCAATTCTCGGGGGGAGGGATAGTTAGGGAGTTTGGGATTGACATGTACACACTGCTATATTTAAAATGGATAACCAACAAGGACCTACTGTATAGCACAGGGAACTCTGCTCAATATTATGTAACAACCTAAATGGGAAAAGAATTTGAAAAAAAATAGATACATGTATATATGTGTAACTGAATCACTTTGCTGTACACCTGAAACTAACACAACATTGTTAATCAACTGTACTCCGATATAAAATAAGTTTCCAAAAAAATGTCAATTCTCCACAAATTGATCTACAGGTTTAATGCAATTCCCATCAAAATCTCAGAAAAGTTTTTCACAGATGTAGTCAAGCTTATTCTAAAATTTATACGAAAAGGCACAGACCCTAGAACAGCTAAAACAATTTTGATGAAGAATGAAGTGGGATGAATCACTCTATCTTACATCAAGGCTTACTGTGTTGCAGTAATCATGACAGTGTGGTATTGGCGGAGGCATAAACACATGTAAATCAATGAAACAGAACAGATAACTCAGAAATAATCCCACACAAATATTTTCTTTTCTTTTCTATTCTTTTTTTTTTTTTTTCAAAAGAGCAAAAGCAATTCAATGGAGGAAGGATAGTCTTGTCAGCAAATGATGCTGGTGCAATTGACCATCGATAGGCAGAAAGATGAATCTCAACCTAAACCTCACACCTAACACAAAAATTAATTCAAAATGGGTCATGGTTTTATATTTAAAATGTAAAACAATAAAACTTTAGAAAAACATGAGAAAATCTTCAGGATCTAGAGACAGGCAAAGAGTTCTTAGCCTTTACGCCAAAAGCATAAAAAAGAGGAAAAATTGATAAATCAGAACTTATCAAAACTAAAAATGTTTGCCTTGTAAAAGACCACATAAAGAGGATGAAAAGAGAAACTACAGAGTGGGAAAAAACACTTGCAAACCACATATCTGACAAAGGAGTAGTGTCTGGAATATACAAAGAGCTCTGAAAACACAATTATTTAAAACAATGAATAATCCAATTGGAAAATGGGCAAGAGATATGAACAGTTATTTCACCAAAGAAGATAAATAAATGATAAATAAGCACATGAAAATGATCAACATCATTAGCCATTAGGGCAATTCAAATCAAAACCACACTGAATTATCACTACATACCTATCAGAATGGCTAAAGTAAAAAAAAAAAAAAAAATAGGGATATCAAATGATAACAAGGATGCAGAGAAACTGGATCACTCATACATTGTTGGTGGGAATGTAAGTGATCCAATTACTCTAAAAAAAGTCAGGCTATTTCTTATAAAGTGAAACATGCATTACTGTGTGACCCAGCAATTCCACTCTAGAACATTTATCCCATGGAAATGAAAACTTATGTTCACATAGAAAACCTACATACCATGTTTATAGCAGCTTTATTCATAATAGCCAGAAAGTATGAAAAAAACTTTGATATCATTCTATACAATGAATGGTTAAACAAACTGTGGTACTATGTACCACATGTACCATGTAATACATGTACCATGTAAAACTACTCAGCAAGAAAAAGGAAAAAACTACTAAAGCTGACAACAATTTAAATGAATCCTCAGAGTTTATGCTGAGTGAAAAAAATTAATGCCCCCAAATTACTTACTGTATGATTCAAAATACACACACACACAAACATACACACACATATATATGTATGCATATATATATTTTTTGAAATGATAAAATTTTAGAAAAGGGGAACATATTAGTGGCTTCTAGGGATTAGGGACAGGATGGGATATAGGCTGGAGGTGGAAAGGATAGAAGGGAGGTGGGTGTGGTTATTAAAGGGCAACAAACCAGAGGTATCCTAGCAGTGATGGAACAGTTCTGTATCTTGACTATGGTATGGGATACAAAACCTACACATACATTAATTTATATAGAACTAAATACAGACATAGAAACACACACACACACAAACACACATACACATACACACCAAGTACAAGTAAAACTAGCAAAGTCTGAATCAATGGATTGTGTCAATATCAACATCCAGATTGTGATATAATTTTGCAAGACGTTACCACTGGGTAAAGGGTATATGGGATTGTTCTATATTATTTCATACAACTACATGTAAATCAACAAATTTTTCAGTAAAATTTCAATTAAAAAAAACCACAGTCTTGCTACCAATAGTTACTGTTCCTCCACCACCATCACCAGCAACACCTAGAGTGACCACCCGTTCCAGTTTGCCTGGTACTGAGAAATTTCCCAGGATACAGTGCTTTCTGTATTAAAACTCAGACAGTCCCTATGTAGAAAACCGTAAAGATTCCAAAACAAAACAAGACAAACCCTAAAGAATTAATAAGCAAATTCAGCAAAGTTGCAGGATATAAAATCATTATATAAAAATCAGTTGCATTTCTATACACTAACAATATACTATCCAAGAAGGAAATTAAGAAAACAATTCCATTTACAATAGCATCAAAATAATAATATACTCAGGAATAAATCCTACTAAGAAAGTAAAAGACTTTTACACTAAAAACTACAAAATATTGCTGAAAGATATTAAATAAGACACAAATAAGTGGAAAGAATTCAGTGTTAATGAATTGGAAGACAATACTATTAAGACACCCATTCTACTCAAAGTCATTTACAGATTTAACACAATCTCTTTCAAAATTCCAAAGGCATTTTTTGCAGAAATAGAAAAAAATTACGGGAAAATCTTCATGACATTGGACTTGGCAACTATTTCTTGAATATGGCAACAAAAGCAAAAATAGATAAATGGGACTACATCAAACTTTAAAACTTCTGTGCATCAAAGGACAAAATTAACAGAGTAAAAAGGCAACATATTTCATTAATAGGAGAAAATATTTACAAATCATATATAGCTGATAAGGGGTTAATATCAAGAATATTGAAAGAACTCCTACAACTCAACAATAAAAAATCAATAACCCAATTAAAAATTGGAAAAGAACTTGGCATTTCTTCAAAGATTATATATGAATGACCAATAAACATATGAAAAGATGTTTAACATCACAAAACATCAGAGAAATGGAAACTACAATGAGATATCACTTTGTACAGACTGGGGTGACTACATTCAAAAAAGCAAACAATAACAAGATGAGGATGAAGAGAAATTAAAACACTTATACACTGTTGGTGGAATTATAAAACAGTGCAACTGCAATGGAAAGCAGTATGGAGGTCCTCAAAAATTAAAAATAGAACTACCATATGGGCCAGCAATCTCACTTTTGAGTATATATCCAAAAGAATTAAAAGCAAAATCATAAAGAAATATTTGCACATCCATGTTCATAGCACTATTCACAATAGTGAAGAGGTAGAAGCAACCCAAATGTCCACTGAGGGATAAATGGATTAAACAAAATTTAGTATATACATACAATGGAATATTATTTAGCCATAAATAGGAAAGAAATCCTGTCTCATGATACAATGTGGGTGAACCTTGAGTATATTATGCTAAGTGAAATAAACCAATTACAGTAAGACAAATACTGCATGATTCCACTTATATGAGGTATCCAAACTAGTCAGATTCATAGAAACAGAAAGTAGAATGATGGCTACTAGGGGTTGAGGAGAGGGGGAGAAGGGGTGTTGTTTAATGGATATAGAGTTTCAGATTTGTGAGATGAAAAAGTTCTGGAGATCTACTTCACAACAATGTGAATATGCTAAATACTACTGAACTGTAAACTTAAGAATGGTTAAGATGGTAAATTTTATGTTATGTATTTTCTACCACAGTTAAAATAAAACTGAGACAGTCCCAGTCAAACTGAAGCAAGTTGGTCACCCTAGCATCATCACATTCAGCAAAAGGAACATTGTGTTGTAACTCCATATTAGGAATAATGAGTCCTCCTGCTTCTTAGGCTCAGAGAAAACTGCTCTCCTACAAACTTGAACACAGCACACTTTCTTTAGTCCTCTAAGAGAGGCGGACACAAGATTAAGAAATATTAAGGAAGACTTAATTGAAACTTAGAATCAAAAGAATGAGACTCTGCACATGCTCTCTCCCTGGAATACATAAGGATAGGACAGGCTGAGTGGTCTCCAAAGAGCAAGGTGTCTGATGAGACAGACTGTTTCATTTTTAATTGTTGGTTATGCCCTTATTTGAAAAGCCACTATCACCACATCTTTAGGAAAGCCTTAATTACTGCTGTCTGATGTCTGCAGGGATGTGAGGAATTAAGGGTTAGTTGGTGTGCCCACACCTGGGTCTGAGGGTTAAAAAGAGAAAAGTGTTCTCCTCAAGCCAGTGTTGAACAATTGCCCAATTTAAAGGTGACTCCTGGGGCCTAAACAGTGAGAGCCAGCCACCCCTTCCCATGTTGAGGTTCTCACTCCACAGCCACTCTTGGAGACTCAGTGATTAAGTTCTTTGCCTTATCTACTTGACAAATATTTGCTTGAATATTTAGCTGAGTGAAATTTTCTTTCTTTTTTTTTTTTTTATTAGTCGCCAAGATGTTTATTCATTACAAAGGTAAAAAAATATCTTAACTTTACAGTGAAGAAACCCTGGTAGATACTATCTTAATCTTAATCAGTTTAACATCACTAGCAATAAGACATGCCCACATCATGCACCTGCTGTTATGACACATTGAGAAAGTAAAATCGACTCTGTGGTATTCTTGCCAAATTGTACAGACTCAGTCTAATCATGAGAAAATATCAGGGAAACCGAAATTGTAAAGCATTCTACAAAATAAATGGCCAGTGCTCTTAAAAATGTTAAAGGTCATGAAAGGTGAAAAAACAAACAAACAAAAAACTGCCATAAACTGGAGTAGACTAAAGAGACATGACAAATAAATGAAAACTGAGTTCCTATGTTGAATCCTAAAACAGAAAAAAAAAAGTTGCTAGTGGAAGAACTGGTGAAACTGAATAGTCTATAGTATAGTAAATTACATTGTAGCAGTGTTCATGTCTTACTTTTTTTTTTTTTTTCCACAAACACACACTGTATTTTATTTTTACAAGAGATAAATAGACTGACACCAAGCATTGTACACGGATGACCACAACAAAAGCAACAATGATTGCAATTACCAAACATGAAACACACTCATACTATGTCATAATATTGACATTCAGTCCAGTAATCCTCCACTGTAACAGCTCCTTTACTTTGCAGTGAAAATTGATTTGTATATTCTTTGCCTCTGAGTCCTTGTGGGATTTTTTTTTTTTTTTAATTCAGACAGAAAGTCAGAAAAATTATACTCATCCTCATCAGTTCACTCAGTCCCATGTAATTAATTTTTTTTTCATCTTGATCTTTGTTAGCACTTTTATGAGTTCATCAGTTTTTCATTAGAGTTCTGAAAATGCTTATTCATTCAGTTCAGCAGTACAGTCAGTTACCAGAAACCTGTACTTGTCAGAGTCTTTTCCATGAATTTCTTGAAGATGAAACCCTTTTATAGGAACATATTTGCAAAATCATCAGAGTACACCCAGAACTGTCTGTAAATGACAAAAGACTTAAAAATGACCACGGTTAAAGATTTGATGAAAGTTCATAATAATGCAGTTGACAAGAAAATTAGTTATTTCTGAGATATACATTTTAAAGTAATAACTAGGATTATTACTTATAACATTATACCAGAACATATAAGATTTTTAGAAATTTCATGTAATGTCTGAAACATTTATATTAACATATTTCCATACATATTTCCATACAAATACAAATATAGGATTTTTAGAAATTTCATGTAATGTCTGAAACATTTATATTAACATATTTCCATACAAATAACCCAATGAAAATTTAGTATTAGTTGTTTTGTTTGTTTTTTTATACTGCAGGTTCTTATTAGGCATCAATTTTATACACATCAGTGTATACATGTCTCAACTTCTGCCCTGCAAACTGGCTCATCTGTACCATTTTTCTAGGTTCCACACACATGCATTAATATACGATATTTGTTTTTCTCTTTCTGACTTACTTCACTCTGTATGACAGTCTCTAGATCCATCCACGTCTCAACAAATGACTCAATTTCGTTCCTTTTTATGGCTGAGTAATATTCCATTGTATATATGTACCACCTCTTCTTTATCCATTCGTCTGTTGATGGGCATTTAGGTTGCTTCCATGACCTGGCTATTGTAAATAGTGCTGCAATGAACATTCGGGTACATGTGTCTTTTTGAATTACGGTTTTCTCTGGGTATATGCCCAGTAGTGGGATTGCTGGGTCATATGGTAATTCTATTTTTAGTTTTTTAAGGAACCTCCATATTGTTCTCCATAGTGGCTGTATCAATTTACATTCCCACCAACAGTGCAAGAGGGTTCCCTTTTCTCCACACCCTCTCCAGCATTTGTTGTTTGTAGATTTTCTGATGATGCCCATTCTAACAGGAGTGAGGTGATACCTCATTGTAGATTTGATTTGCATTTCTCTAATAATTAGTGATGTTGAGCATCTTTTCATGTGCTTCATGGCCGTCTGTATGTCTTCTTTGGAGAAATGTCTATTTAGGTCTTCTGCCCATTTTTGGATTGGGGTGTTTGTTTCTTTGATATTGAGCTGAATGAGCTGTTTATATATTTTGGAGATTAATCCTTTGTCCGTTGATTCATTTGCAAATATTTTCTCCCATTCTGAGGGTTGTCTTTTCGTCTTGTTTATGGTTTCCTTTGCTGTGCAAAAGCTTTGAAGTTTCATTAGGTCCCACTTGTTTATTTTTGTTTTTATTTCCATTACTCTAGGAGGTGGATCAAAAAAGATCTTGCTGTGATTTATGTCAAAGAGTGTTCTTCCTATGTTTTCTTCTAAGAGTTTTATAGTGTCCAGTCTTATATTTAGGTCTCTAATCCACTTTGAGTTTATTTTTGTGTATGGTGTTAGGGAGTATTCTAATTTCATTCTTTTAGATGTAGCTGTCCAGTTTTCCCAGCACCACTTATTGAAGAGACTGTCTTTTCTCCATTGTATATCTTTGCCTCCTTTGTCATAGATTAGTTGACCATAGGTGCGTGGGTTAATCTCTGGGCTTTCTATCTTGTTCCATTGATCTATGTTTCTGTTTTTGTGCCAGTACCATACTGTCTTGATTACTGTAGCTTTGTAGTATAGTCTTAAGTCAGGGAGTCTGATTCCTCCAGCTCCATTTTTTTGCCTCAAGACTGCTTTGGCTATTCGGGGTCTTTTGTGTCTCCATACAAATTTTAAGATGATTTGTTCTAGCTCCGTAAAAATGCCATTGGTAATTTGATAGGGATTGCATTGAATCTGTATATTGCTATGGGTAGTATACTCATTTTCACAATGTTGATTCTTCCAATCCAAGAACATGGTATATCTCTCCATCTGTTGGTATCATCTTTAATTTCTTTCATCAGTGTCTTATAGTTTTCTGCATACAGGTCTTTTGTCTCCCTAGGTAGGTTTATTCCTAGGTATTTTATTCTTTTTGTTGCAATGGTAAATGGGAGTGTTTCCTTAATTTCTCTTTCAGATTTTTCATCATTAGTGTATAGGAATGCAAGAGATTTCTGTGCACTAATTTTGTATCCTGCAACTTTACCATATTCATTAATTAGCTCTAGCAGTTTTCTGGTGGCAGTTTTAGGATTCTCTATGTATAGTATCATGTCATCCGCAAACAGTGACAGTTTTATTTCTTCTTTTCCAATTTGTATTCCTTTTATTTCTTTTTCTTCTCTGATTGCCGTGGCTAGGACTTCCAGAACTATGTTGAATAATAGTGGTGAGAGTGGACATCCTTGTCTCGTTCCTGATCTTAGAGGAAATGCTTTCAGTTTTTCACCATTGAGAATGATGTTTGCTGTGGGTTTGTCATATATGGCCTTTATTATGTTGAGGTAGGTTCCCTCTATGCCCACTTTCTGGAGAGTTTTTATCAGAAATGGGTGTTGAATTTTGTCAAAAGCTTTTTCTGCATCTATTGAGATGATCATATGGTTTTTATTCTTCAATTTGTTAATATGGTGTATCACATTGATTGATTTGCGTACATTGAAGAATCCTTGCATCCCTGGGATAAATCCCACTTGATCGTGGTGTATGATCCTTTTAATGTGTTGTTGGATTCTGTTTGCTAGTATTTTGTTGAGGATTTTTGCATCTATATTCATCAGTGATATTGGTCTGTAATTTTCTTTTTTTGTAGTGTCTTTGTCTGGTTTTGGTATCAGGTTGATGGTGGCCTCATAGAATGAGTTTGGGAGTGTTCCTTCCTCTGCAATTTTTTGGAAGAGTTTGAGAAGGATGGGTGTTAGCTCTTCTCTAAATGTTTGATAGAATTCACCTGTGAAGCCATCTGGTCCTGGACTTTTGTTTGTTGGAAGATTTTTAATCACAGTTTCAATTTCATTACTTGTGATTGGTCTGTTCATATTTTCTGTTTCTTCCTGGTTCAGTCTTGGAAGGTTATACCTTTCTAAGAATTTGTCCATTTCTTCCAGGTTGTCCATTTTATTGGCATAAAGTTGCTTGTAGTAGTCTCTTAGGATGCTTTGTATTTCTGCAGTGTCTGTTGTAACTTCTCCTTTTTCATTTCTGATTTTATTGATTTGAGTCCTCTCCCTCTTTTTCTTGATGAGTCTGGCTAATGGCTTATCAATTTTGTTTATCTTCTCAAAGAACCAACTTTTAGTTTTATTGATCTTTGCTATTGTTTTCTTTGTTTCTATTTCATTTATTTCTGCTCTGATCTTTATGATTTCTTTCCTTCTGCTAACTTTGGGTTTTGTTTGTTCTTCTTTCTCTAGTTTCTTTAGGTGTAAGGTTAGATTGTTTACTTGAGATTTTTCTTGTTTCTTTAGGTAGGCTTGTATAGCTATAAACTTCCCTCTTAGAACCGCTTTTGCTGCATCCCATAGGTTTTGGGTCGTCGTGTTTTCATTGTCATTTGTCTCTAGGTATTTTTTGATTTCCTCTTTGATTTCTTCAGTGATCTCTTGGTTATTTAGTAACGTATTGTTTAGCCTCCATGTGTTTGTCTTTTTTACGTTTTTGTCCCTGTAATTCATTTCTAATCTCATAGCATTGTGGTCAGAAAAGATGCTTGATATGATTTCAATTTTCTTAAATTTACTGAGGCTTGATTTGTGACCCAAGATGTGATCTATCCTGGAGAATGTTCCGTGCGCACTTGAGAAGAACGTGTAATCTGCTGTTTTTGGATGGAATGTCCTATATATATCAATTAAATCTATCTGGTCTATTGTGTCATTTAAAGCTTCTGTTTCCTTATTTATTTTCATTTTGGATGATCTGTCCATTGGTGTAAGTGAGGTGTTAAAGTCCCCCACTATTATTGTGTTACTGTCGATTTCCTCTTTTATAGCTGTTAGCAGTTGCCTTATGTATTGAGGTGCTCCTATGTTGGGTGCATATATATTTATAATTGTTATATCTTCTTCTTGGATTGATCCCTGGATCATTATGTAGTGTCCTTCCTTGTCTCTTGTAACATTCTTTATTTTAAAGTCTATTTTATCTGATATGAGTATAGCTACTCCAGCTTTCTTTTGATTTCCATTTGCATGGAATATCTTTTTCCATCCCCTCACTTTCAGTCTGTATGTGTCCCTAGGTCTAAAGTGGGTCTCTTGTAGACAGCATATATATGGGTCTTGTTTTTGTATCCATTCAGCCAGTCTATGTCTTTTGGTTGGGGCATTTAATCCATTCACTTTAAGGTAATTATCGATATGTATGTTCCTATGACCATTTTCTTAATTGTTTTGGGTTTGTTTTTGTAGGTCCTTTTCTTCTCTTGTGTTTCCCACTTAGAGAAGTTCCTTTAGCATTTGTTGTAGAGCTGGTTTGGTGGTGCTGAATTCTCTTAGCTTTTGCTTGTCTGTAAAGCTTTTGATTTCTCCATCAAATCTAAATGAGATCCTTGCTGGGTAGAGTAATCTTGGTTGTAGGTTCTTCCCTTTCATCACTTTAAGTATATCATGCCACTCCCTTCTGGCTTGCAGAGTTTCTGCTGAGGAATCAGCTGTTAACCTTATGGGAGTTCCCTTGTATGTTATTTGTCGTTTTTCCCTTGCTGCTTTCAATAATTTTTCTTTGTCTTTAATTTTTGCCACTTTGATTACTATGTGTCTCGGCGTGTTTCTCCTTGGGTTTATTCTGTATTGGACTCTCCGCGCTTCCTGGACTTGGGTGGCTATTTCCTTTCCCATGTTAGGGAAGTTTTCGACTATAATCTCTTCAAATATTTTCTCTGGTCCTTTCTCTCTCTCTTCTCCTTCTGGGACCCCTATAATGCGAATGTTGTTGCGTTTAATGTTGTCCCAGAGGTCTCTTAGGCTGTCTTCATTTCTTTTCATTCTTTTTTCTTTAGTCTGTTCCGCAGCAGTGAATTCCACCATTCTGTCTTCCAGGTCACTTATCCGTTCTTCTGCCTCAGTTATTCTGCTATTAATTCCTTCTAGTGTAGTTTTCATTTCAGTTATTGTATTGGTCATCTCTGTTTGTTTGTTCTTTAATTCTTCTAGGTCTTTGTTAATCATTTCTTGCATCTTCTCAATCTTTGCCTCCATTCTTATTCTGAGGTCCTGGATCATCTTCACTATCATTATTCTGAATTCTTTTTCTGGAAGGTTGCCTATCTCCACTTCATTTAGTTGTTTTTCTGGGGTTTTTTCTTGTTCCTTCATCTGGGACATAGCCCTCTGCCTTTTCATCTTCTCTATCTTTCTGTAACTGTGGTTTTTGTTCCACAGGCTGCAGGATTGTAGTTTTTCTTGCTTCTGTTGTCTGCCCTCTGGTGGTTGAGGCTATCTAAGAGGCTTGATGGGATGCTCTGGTGGTGGGTAGAGCTGACTGTTGCTGTGGCAGTCAGAGCTCCGTAAAACGTTAATCCACTTGACTGTTGATGGGTGGGGCTGGGTTCCCTCCCTGTTGCTGTGGCGGTCAGAGCTCAGTAAAACCTTAATCCACTTGACTGTTGATGGGTGGGGCTGGGTTCCCTCCCTGTTGGTTGTTTTGCCTGAGGCAACCCAACACTGGAGCCTACCCGTGCTCTTTGGTGGGGTTAATGGCAGACTCTGGGAGGGCTCACGCCAAGGAGAACTTCCCAGAACCTCTGCTGCCAGTGTCCTTATCCCCATGGTGAAACAGAGCCACCACTCGCCTCTGCAGGAGACCCCCCAACACCAGCAGGTAGGTCTGGTTCAGTCTCCCCCAGGGTCACTGCTCCTTCCCCTGGGTCCCGATGCACACATTACTTTGTGTGTGCCCTCCAAGAGTGGGGTCTCTGTTTCCCCCAGTCCTGTCAAAGTCCTGCAATCAATTCCCACTAGGCTTCAAAGTCTGATTCTCTAGGAATTCCTCCTCCCGTTGCCAGACCCCCAGGTTGGGAAGCCTGACGTGGGGCTCAGAACCTTCACTCCAGTGGGTGGACTTCTGTGGTATAAGTGTTCGCCAGTCTGTGAGTCACCCACCCAGCAGTTATGGGATTTGATTTTACTCTGATTGCGCCCCTCCTACCGTCTCACTGTGGCTTCTCCTCTGTTCTTGGACGTGGGGTATCCTCCTTGGTGAAGTCCAGGGTCTTCCTGTCAATGATTGTCCAGCAGCCAGTTGTGATTCTGGTGCTCTCGCAAGAGGGAGTGAGAGCACGTCCTTCTACTCCGCCATCTTGGTTAATCTCCCTGAGTGAAATTTTCTTCATAAAGTTTTCTTCACATCTACCTCTAGATGTAATGATTGTTATTAAATCCTCTCTTGCAGCTGCCATCACAGATAAGATTAGTTTCCGTGGACCTCAGGGCGCATTTTCCAATATGCATCGCATAGGACAGCCCATAGCTGGACACAGCAGAATAAACAAACTGGACTCTTCCCATCCCTCCCCTACCACATCCTGTGACAAAAACTGTAATGTTGTAGCTTCTCTTTTGTCTACAGCTTCCTTCCACATACCTTAAAATAATTGGACCGTGGTATGAATTAATCACTTTCCAAATTTCCTGTTCTTAAAAAGTATGGTTTTAATTAGAAAGAATAAACAAAAAAATTTTCTTATTCTTTCGGGAGTTCAATATGACTTAAGAATTCCTTATGATCAAATTCTACATGCAGAAAAATTACTCCTTCAGTGTTTGCATTCTGTACCCTCTGAATCAGGTTAGGAACAATGGCTAGTGTTTTTTCTTAACCCTATGGAATCATTCTTTTGAAAAAGAAATGTTATTAGAACCCTACTAGCAAGATCCCAGGTAGGGACTTTTGAAATTTCACGCTCTTGATTTATTTACTGTTATATTCCCACCATGTTGATCTCTTTAGCAGTTCCTAG
Source organism: Balaenoptera borealis (assembly GCF_965194805.1). Taxonomy (NCBI): domain Eukaryota; kingdom Metazoa; phylum Chordata; class Mammalia; order Artiodactyla; family Balaenopteridae; genus Balaenoptera; species Balaenoptera borealis. Next base: position 117,700,809 of record NC_138861.1, on the reverse strand, counting down.
AGCAAACCATACTTATTAAAATACTCCTTTGTCTTTGAACACATTATTCTCTTTGCCTAAAATATCCCTTCCTCCTTCCTTATCTTCCCATGTTTCTTGTTCTAGCAAAATTCTTCCGATCTTTCAAATAGCAGACTATGTGATATTTAATCCCAGCTTCCTTTTCTGACCATACCCTTTATGATGCCAAGCTTGATTTGGATATCTATCTCAGGTGCTTTCATTGGACCAGGTGCATATATCTATTGCGGCGCGATCCTTCTGTAACGTCAGTACCTGCTTACTATTGTTTTCAATTGTTGACAAACTCCAAGGCAGATATTGAGGTACAGTCTCCCTCGTGAGCTCAAGAGCTAGCATTCATTCAGTAGTTTGACATCATGGTCTTTAAGAGATCTTTACTGAGTGACATAAAAGAGTACCAACATTAAAAAAAAAAAAAAAAAAAAAAAGAGTACCAACAGATTACAAAGAAAAAAAATGAAGAAATTGCAGACAAATTGTAAAGAAAAAGTTTGAAAGAATTATTATGCTAGTTCAATAGCTTTTCCCTCCATAGAAGACTGATTGTGATTCTTGTATTGCATACAAATTGTATAATTATTTCCCACATCTTTTGCTTGGAGAAAAATTTCTCCAAATTTAATTTAAAACACAATTTCCTGCAATTGAACCACAAAAACATGTTTTGAAAACCACGACCGCCTTTCATTTTATTTTGCCTCCATCATCAACTCTGTCCTGGGCACTTTTTTCTGACTTGAACTGCTTCTGTAACCTTTTAATATATAAAAAGTGACAGACACAATGAGACACTTTTAACCACGGAATTCTTACCTTCTCATAAGGAGACATATTCTAGTTCTCAGACTCAACCGCAAAAGTCTTTAGAAAAAACAGGCTTCTAGGGTAAAATTAAGTATTGGAGTCATATGAGATCATCATCACAGGTGAATAATATGCCATCCTATCTTCTCTATGCCTCCAGAGAATAAATTAGCTCTCTACATGTTGAGGATTCATGTGGTAATATACCTTAAATAAAGGATAGCAGTGTGTGTTATTGCTGTTTGTTCCTTTGGGGAAGGATTTATTTAAAATTCAGTTTTTCTGTGTGAGCCTGGAGAATTCTCTTTAGTCATTGTGAAAAAGGTTTTTATTAAGTGCCCCATTAGTTGACATTAAATATAGCTACTAATATCACCCACTTACTGCATGCAAGAACTCTGACCCAAGGCATATATATAGCCATCATGATGTCTCAAAAGATCTAGAAAAATTATTTCAGGAATGAGAATGGGAGTGTTGGTAGTAACGACAGTGGTGGTAGTGCTAGAAGTAGAAGCAGGGCTGATGGTGGTAGTAGTGGTGATGTTACTGGTGGTTGAGGTTACAGCAGTGATGGTGGTGATGGCAGTAGTGGTGACAGTGTTACTGGTTGTTGCTGGCAGCAGTGATAACATGGTAGTGGTAGTGGTTTCAGTGGCAGTGGTAGTCATAGTAATAGTGATGGTGGTAGTGTTGGTAATGGTTTTAGTGGTTGTTTTAGATGATGATAGTAATAGTGATGCTGGTGGTATTTACAGTCAACGGTGGTGGTGGTGGTGGTGGTGGTGGTGATAGTAGCAATGGTATTTGTGGTTGTTTTAGTGGTGACCGTAACAGTAGTAGTAGTGATGGTAGTAGTACTCTTTCTGTTTAGTATTTTAGAGACTCAGCACAAGACTAAGAGGGGTGACTTTTTTTTTGAAGTCGGAATTCAGTATTTTAATTTATATTTAAATATCAGCTATGTGGTAGCTAAATGTGTTCATATATGAAGATATTTCTAGGATACATACTTTTATTTATTATTTATTTTTATTGAAGTATAGTTGTTATACAATATTATATGTTACAGGTGTACAATATAGTGATTCACAATTTCTAAAGGTTATACTCCATTTATAGTTATTATAAAATATTGGCTACATTCCCCATGTTGTACAATATATCCTGGTGACTTATTTTATACCTAATAATTTGTACCTCCCACTCCCCTACTCCTTTATGGCCCCTCCCCCTTCCCTCTCCCCAGTGGTAACCACTAGTTTGTTCTCTATATCCGTGAGTCTGCTTAAGAGGGGGAACTTTGAACAAGCCTCTGACAACTCTTCTCTATGAATATATAAAAGAAAATGAATAATCAATTAATACCAGGAAAAAGTTTTCCATTTATATTTAAGTAATATCATGCCCAGAAGTGTGCCTCAGGTCTTTTAAAGTCATTTCTTCCTGAATGCCATCTAGCATCTGCCCCTCCCTCCCAACCCTCAATCCACACATTCCACACTTTCCTTCACCCCTTTCATTATTTATGTAGAGAACTCAAACCAAATGTCATTTCCTCTGAAAAACCTCCCCTGACACCAACCCCACCACAGTTCCCGGGATTTTCCACTCACCAAGTATTTATCACAGTTTTAAACTATTTATTTATCTATCTCACCAGTAAATAAAAAATATCCTTGAAGACAGGCAAAAATGATTCCTTTTCATCTCTGTAATCCCAACCACTAGCACAGGGTGTGAAATAAATGTTTGCTGAATACCTACATGAAAGAAAGAATGAATCCTTTATATAAGATGGTGGATTTCTTAGAAGGAATGGGTTTATATATTTTTTATCTTAGTTATTTGCTGACTATTTCCCAATGTTTTCTACAGTTGGTTCTTTGCAATAGTGGAGGAAAATCAAATTTAAAAGATAGCTTTAATAACCATTTGATCCACAAAATAACACTGAAACAGGTAGAGATATTAGTACCCCAAGATCCCTTCCATTCCTAAGACTCAGTGGTGCTACGATACTAATGAGGTATAATTATATGTGAGAAGGAATACTGACAGCCAAAGATGTCTTATTTCAGTCACACATGATTTCAAGAGCAAAGCCCAGACTGTGCCCAGGCCTTGTTATTCCCTTTCTAGTTCTCCTTCACAAAATCATGTTAACTTATTCCTCATTTCTTTCTCTTCTTATGGGTCTTTTTTATACATTGTATTAAGTACTTACTAGAACAATCCTCCTCCAGTAAGCCACAGAATTAATAGTAGTTATACTATTTCTGTTTTTAGGACCCTACCTCCTCTCCAGTTAAAGCATAGTCAGTCACCTTAGAAAGTAACACCTGCGAAGATATAGACAGAAATGATTTGGTCCAGATGGTAATGTTTGGCAGTTGCCAAAAGATTCACATGACCAGAGCTTTAGGACAAATCAATTCCATCACACCTTTGCTTGGAGATGGGCTGAAAACAAAAAACATGGTCAATTCCCAATGTCATTATAGTTTCTTTGATGTAGATTCTCGCTCATTAGGGACATAGTTCTGGGACCAGAGATCAAAACAACTGGTCTTTATTATCCTTTGCTTGTTCCCTCTGACACTGTTTGCTCAAAGAAAAGGAGGTGAATGATTTCCAACTTGGGTTCAGCTCTCCTGAGAAGTTTGCGGTTTCATGAGTTGGAAAACAGTACAGTCATTCCCAAGACTACTTTGTCCTTTAGTGTTCATAGGATCCCCAGTTCCCAAAGCAGAGCTCTAAAAGCCATTCCTTCCAGTTCAACCAGCAGCCAAAAGTCAACCTTGATAAATACGATTTTAATAAGTGCTAGAAAATCAGGAAATTGCAGGCCCTTGGCTCTTGTGATTTTTATCATACCGAGTTCCCTACAGAGAGCTGAAGAAGAGCCAGTAATGTGTCATCCTTTCCATCAGAGTCCTGCAAAAAGTCTGTGTTGAAGAGACATTTTCCTGTCAGGTACTACTGTATATCAAATGTATCCACCTCTTGGAGAAAAAGATGAAATTAATTTGAAAACAAAGAGAAGAGTCTGTAGCAACACTGGCAGAGGACAAGGTTTATAAGCCGGCCCAAGAGTACTCCAAATCTACCATAAGGGAAACATCTGACAAAGAAAAATGTGTGCTGGCAACTTGTTTGATTGTAATTTCAATGAAAAATTGAAACCATACTTCCATGGGATTAAGCTTCCCTCATTCACCAGAAGGAGGTTCCTGTTAACAAATACGGACCATGTTAGCATCGTCCACACCTCTCCTCTCAGGCTGCTTGCCCGTAAGTACACATCGTGAGCTGGAGATGGAAGAAATCTCCTCAATGTGCTCAGACATGGTAGAGTTGGATTTTAATACGCTGAGGACTAAAGTGGTTGCAATGGTGGGAAAAAGTAGACATATGCCTTGCAGATGCAATATTAATTAGGGCAGTAAATAGGCCCAAAGTGGTTCCCTTCCACAGAGATAGTAAGGCTCTCTTGATAGTACACAGAAGAGGCTCATAGTTTACCTATTACAGTGTAACGATGCTGAATGGAGGGAAGACTCTTTATTTTCCCCATGGGTACGTATCTTCATTGTTGTCATACTCAGCACAATGGTATAAGGAAAATGGTCATATTCATGGTTAGCAAAAGAACAAATGTTTGGTAAGGAAAAACGATGCACCAAAACCCAGCGGGTCCTTCACAGTATGTTTGCAAAGAATACCAGAACTGTTTACAATATGTAAATATCTCAAGGAGTTAGTCAAAGCAGTGATAATTAATGTGTTTAAAGAGTAATGAACCTAAGACCAGTGTACGGCAAATACAGCTGAGGGTTTAGCAAATGCAAGGGCTGGAAGAAGAAATTATTTTCTCTACATTTTTACTTATTTATTTAAAGTAGGACAGCTGCTTGTCCTGCATTATGGTCCCTGCTTACCTCTTTCACAGTACTCTGGCCATCCACAGAAACACACAGATATTGACCTCCTGTGACTAGGTGTTTCATAGAAAAAAATCAATCCTTGGGACGGAGAAAGGATTCTCTACTCCATTGCAGTTATTTCACTACATAAAGTATTGAATTATTTGGGAGTGTTTGTAAGAGAAATGCACATCTGGTGGGAGGAAGGAGAATGCATCTGAAGGTTAATCCCTTATGAAAGGGCCTCAGCCAAAGAATCTTCTATAGAGTGTGTGATGAAATACACTTTCCCTAGGTAGTTCTAATTATGCAGAAAAATGTCTAATGTTGCCCTGCCATGTCTACATTTTGTGTAAGTTCCCAAAGGCAGAAGTCATGTCTTTTAAACATTGACTCTATTACCTGGCAGATGATTGATGCTCAGTTAGTAGAATCAAATAAAATACTCTTTATAGAAACTCTGCTTTTATACAATTCAAGAGAAAGCATGTTAAAATCAGAAGCCAAGGGTCTTTTCAATACAAAAATCAATAAGGTTTGCTATAACCAAAGAAAAAGCAGCTAGGTTTTTGGGCATTACTAACTCTAGTCCCACCAACATCATTCCAAGCCTGATTTGTTTTATGCATTTCTTTCATTACTTTAATGGGCAGCCTAAGGCTTGAAATTATCCTAAGGCTAAATTACTATGAGTGTGCACACCAGGAGGAATCACTCCAATAATTTCAACACTTTTCTGCCTGCATAGCACCTTGTCTGGCCATAGTGGAAACAAGAAGTGGTTTATCATGTATCTCAGGATGTACAAGGGTAAAAGTCACGTGGGGCACCAAAGATCCTCTACATTTCTGACTGTCTCACCAGATTTTGTTTCGGAACTGTGCTTTAAAGAAGGAAGAGCTGTTCTTCCATGTTTTTCTGGGTCCCAGAAGGCAGGGCACAAACCTTGGTAAAAGGAAGTTTATATTGTAAATGGCCTGATGCAGAATCTCTTTCCTCTGTGAATAGCTATTACAGCTCTACTAGATCATGATGTTGCTTGGGGGCAAAAGGATGAAAGAAAACTCTGTTACCCTGGATAATTGAAAATGAGAGAAAAGAGTTGTTTTACAAAAGTTGTCTTTCCAGTGTACCAAAAGGCAAACTGAAGAAATGGAAATCACCAGAAATACAGAATACATGATCACAAAATGTGGGCCCTGGATCTGCAGCAACAGCATTACCAGGGAACCAGCTCCAAATGCAAATTCTTGGGACTCTTCCAGACCTACTGAATTAGAAACTAGAGGTGGAGCCAAGCAACCTGGGTTTTATCAAGCCCTCTAGATGATTCTGAAACTTGCTAAAATTTGAGGACCACTGCTGTGGACTGAGGACAATTGCAGAGAAGGGGTAACTAGGAACCAAAATGCCTGTTAGATGGCAAAGATTTGAGAAAACGGCAATAGCCAAAAGTTGGCACAGTGTAGACGACAGCTGCAGACAGTGGACTAACAAAATAATATTTTAAAATTTCAATCCTTAAGTATGTATCCAGCTTGATCTGTAAAACAATGCTCGTATTGCATTCAGTACTTTTTGAGCTTCTACTTTAATATTGAATAAGGTCTAAAGTTTTGGAATTAAGGAGAAACATGACATTTTAGTTGGTTTTTTTTTTAATAAATTTATTTATTTATTTATTTATTTATTTATTTATTTATTTATTTATGGCTGTGTTGGGTCTTCGTTTCTGTGCAAGGGCTTTCTCCAGTTGCGGCGAGCGGGGGCCACTCCTCATCGCTGTGTGCGGGCCTCTCACTGTCGCGGCCTCTCTTGTTGTGGAGCACAGGCTTCAGACGCGCAGGCTCAGTAGTTGTGGCTCACGGGCTTAGTTGCTCCGCGGCATGTGGGATCTTCCCAGACCAGGGCTCGAACCCGTGTCCCCTGCATTGGCAGGCAGATTCTCAACCACTGCGCCACCAGGGAAGCCCGACATTTTACTTTTTAAGAACTATATCTAAATAGATATCAAGTATTAGAAACAAAATAAAGATCAAGTAACCTGAAGGTCAGCGTGAAGAAGATTCGATGAGGATTTCTGTTCTTAACAGATTCTGGTTTAGTAATCAATAATCGTTCTCCACAGGTGAATAGTTCTAAATTATAACAAAGAATTTTAGTTGAGTAGAGTTGTTAAGCAATGGAATTGTTATGGTTGACACAAATAAGGTGCATAATCTATTTTTTTTTTCTTTTTGGAAATCTTAAATCAATTCTTATCTTCTGGGATGGCTTACAAGCAATCCAATTGAATGGCAAAGATACATTACTTTCAATTTTATCTTTTGATCTCAGTCTTTGATTTCATAAATACAATTTTCATAAAAATGTATATTTCCCAGCCCTATATAATTTGATAAACAGGTCTTTTTCTTCTGAAGGGAACCCAAAAAGCGTTAGATGGTTGTTGAGGAATCAAGCATTTAAGAGAATATATGCTGGAATATATTTTTTTAAATAGTTTTAATATCTTGAGTTCTTGCATGAGAATATTTGTCTTACCTTGTTTCTTCCTAGCTGTGTGTCTTGAGACAAGTCCCTTGATCTTTCTGAAATATATTCTTTATTTTTAATATGCATGTAATCATGCCTTTCTCAAAAGATTATGAGCTTTGATGGACTAATGCATGGTAAAGTTTAGTTTGTGTGGTATATGAACAAAAGATATGGCTTTTAAAATGTAGAATATTCATATGCTTTAAAATGTGTCCTTGTAGAAGCATTTAACATAAGAATCTTTGAAGTATATATTGCCAAGATATATAATATTCTGTGAGGAATCTTTAATTTTTTATCAGTAAATTAAAATTTTTACTCTCTAATACAGTGGCACTTAGATTCTTCTGAAACTTTATTTTTTACATATTAAGTTTATTGGATTGAAATTGTCATTCTTAAGACTAGCCAAAAATGACCCTGGTAAGCATTATTTTGGCTTGGACTAATACAAGGAGCAATTGTAAAGGGAATCCTTGTCCTTCTATGTTCACTTAGCAATTTATTGCCCAAAGTGGAGATGCTCAAAGAGCTGTTTTGTAATATCTCTGTCCTTCCAATATGTCAAAAGGCCAGGATGATGTAGCCTCTGGGAAAAATAAGACATTTTGGGAGCTATAAACAGAACAGCAGTCTCAATGCTCAGGTGACCTGGAACCACAGACAGATCATCACACAAGGATTTGCCAAACAAGAGTGAAGGCCTTAAGATGCAAACACAGCTGAGAAATGAGTTGATCTGATGAACTTTTACATGATTCATGTTAAGAATACAATGAAATACAAGGAGACCTGAGAGATTCATTGAGATCCTCTTAAACCTTTTATCACTCTTTAGTCCCCAGAGAATCTAGTTATCTGAAAAATGTGACATATAATCTGGTTCACTCAAACTTTCAATGCTATTTCAATTTCCAGGAGGAACACTGCCCCCTGTCCCATTTTGCTGGTGGCAATATTTGATGAAATATTCTATTTAAGAGTGATGTGTGAGAGTTGGGGGGCTAACTCTCTACAAATCACCTACCACTTCTATGAAATCCTGGCTTTGTAGTCTATGCTGTTGAATTTTACAGGGAAGGATTTTTTTTTTTACATTGGGAGAAAATCCAAAATAAAGAGACTTGGGAAATAGGACTCACTTCACTCTGCAGGGACAACAAAGGAGCTTCATACGTGCTGAGAGTGTACTTTCTTAAGTAGTTACATATTGCTTGCATCTGTTCATCTCCTGAGCACCTTATATCTTCAGCATTTCTTTGCTTAGTGAAATTTCCATTAGCTTTAATTATATAAGAAAAACATCTTTCCAAAATGGCACCCTTCTGAGTTGTCAGCTCTGTATCCTTCACTAAGGTAAATCATTTTGTGGCTGTTTCATATAACAGGAACCTCCTGAGAAAAATGCTAATAATTTAATCCCATTCATTTCATTCCACAGATATTTATTGCACACAGATTAGGCTAAATGCTGGATACTTCTTCTTAGTTCCCCCTCTGATTCTCACCGTTTATTACACACGCACTCTATGCACCGATGTCCTTTTGACTATTTTTATAAACTTTTTTTTGTTTTTGCTTTTTTTGTTTGTTTTATTTACTTATTTTTTGGGGGGCTACGTTGGGTCTTCATTGCTACGTGTGGTCTTTCTCTAGTTGCGGCAAGCGGGAGCTACTCTTCATTGCGGTGCGTGGGCTTCTCACTGTGGTGGCTTTCTTGTTGTGCAGCATAGGCTCTAGGCGCGTGGGCTTCAGTAGTTGTGGCATGCGGGCTCAGTAGTTGTGGCTCATGGGCTCTAGAGCGCAGGCTCAGTAGTTGTGGCGTGTGGGCTTAGTTGCTCCATAGCATGTTGGATCTTCCCGGACCAGGGCTCGAACCCATGTCCCCTGAATTGGCAGGCAGATTCTTAACCACTGCGCCACCAGGGAGGCCCCTCCCTTTGACTATTAATTGGAAATTTTCAAAAAGACCATCAATTTCTATTTAAAATAATACTATTTATTTATGTACCCGATGTGGAAATAAAGCAGGATGAAGAGTATGGATCCTGGGTTCTAGTCACAGTTCTGTCACCAAATCTTGCATGATCTTAAACGAGTCCCTTAAACTCTGTGGTCTTGTGCGTCCTCCTGAGTAAAGCAAGCAGTTGGACTAGAACACCACTAAGGTCTTTCTGGTTCTAGGACTTGTGGGTTCTCCACAGAATAGTGCACTGTCAAAATGTAATCTGAAATCTCTGTCTCCAAAGGCGGTTATGCTCCTGATAATTCCCACACAATATTTTGACTTCAGCATTCACTGACTGGGAGGAGGCACAGATCACTTGGGATGAACACCAGAGCCATAGACTCAGAAATTATTTTTATCATACACTATGATAACTACTTCCTCCACACTCAATGTCAACTCAATTTCTCACCTGAAAGTTAACTGTTCTATGGTCTAACTGTCAGCTGCACACAGTCTGGTCAAACCTCTGATGGCTGGCTCCAGCTGTCAGCCGAGAAGCTGTTTAGAAAATATTTGGATCCTGGACGTTGACTTTGGGGCTTTCTGATCCGGAGGGAGGTATCAAATATTATGTGGATCAGGGACTAAAGCCCTTCCCAGCATAGTCAGATTTCTGCTGTAATTGCGATGCTATAAACTGGATAGTAGCTGCCTCAGTGCTATGTGCCTCAATCTAGAAGTCTAGAATGGGTTGAATGGTCCAGGGGGAGCAAACTTTTGAGGCCCTCCCAAACATAGAGCTCACAGCGACCCCCACCCCCACCAAGGCTGCACACAGCTGCTTGCAGCCTGCCTAACCTGTGCTGAACCTTTCCTGACATATATTTAAGTCAGCTGCTCTTATATTTGTGGGGCCAGAGGGAAATAGAGAAGGGGACAGAAAAGTGAGAGAGAAGGAAAGGGAGGTCTTCATGTCCTGTATCCTCAAGGGGTTATCACCTGAATAAGTCTGAAAGTTCCTTCATTGTACAGACTCACTGTATTTCTCAGGATTAGAGAAATGATCCTCAATATACTTAACAACAATATCTGAAGCATTTTTGAAATCAGGTTTGTTACATGGTCAAGTCCCCAGAGAGGAGATTAATCAGTCTTCTCCCTGCCTTTCACAACTCCTTCGCAAGCCCTACATCCCAGGACCCTTTCCCCTCCCTCAGCCTCCCCCTCCACAGCCCCCATCTCTCATTTCCCTTCTGACTCATATAGTGTGTGTGTCTGTCTCTCTCTGATTCTGTATGTGCTTTTTTCTGTGTGCTTCTCTCTATGGCTCCATGTGTTTGTCTAAGTGCGTCACTTTTTGTCTGTCTTTCTCTGTCTCTCTGTCTCTTTCTGACTTTCCTTCCACCTCTCTCAGTCTGTGACTATGGGTGTTTCTCTTTCTGTGTTTCTCTTTCTCCCTCCCTGCTTCTTCCCCAAACCACTTCTGATCAAGTAGAAAATAAAACAAATTTAATGTTTCTAAAAACATATCTGCCACTGATATTACTACCAATTCTTCTCTTAAAAATTAGTGTCACCATTTTCCATTCCCCATGTGCCTCACACTCACTGCACCTCAGACTGCTGTGCTGTTTTATTCTTTGTTCCCCAAATACCTTGAGCCCCTTGTCTTCAGGGAGGCAAATCTGAGACTGGTTCTCCTGTCACTTGGCTGCCTTGTGAATAAGCCCTCTGTTTGCTGCAAACCTCGGCATCTCAGTGTTTTGGTTGCTGCCCGTCAGACAAAACCAAGCTGGTTCAGTAACACTAGGACCTCAGAGCTTCACAAATGAGTCTTGGTACTCTGGCCGGGTGTCACGCCTGAAACTTAGAGGTGGGAGAGCCGAGTTCAGGACATTGGACCATCAGAGACCTCCGGGCCCCATGTAATATCAATCGGTGACAGCTCCCCAGAGAGCTCTGTCTCAAGGCTAAGACCCAGCGCCACTCAATGACCAGCAAGCTCCAGTGCTGGACACCCCATGCCAAACAACTAGCAAGACAGGAACACAACCCAACCCATTAGCAGAGAGGCTGCCTAAAATCATGATCAGTTCACAGACACCGAAAACCATACCACCAGACGTGGTCCTGCCCCCCAGAAAGACAGGATCCAGCTTCAACCACCAGAACACAGGCACCAGTCACCTCCACCAGGAAGCCTACACAACCCACTAAACCAACCCTACCCACAGGGGGCAGACACCAAAAACAATGGGAACCACGAACCTACAGCCTGCGAAAAGGAGACCCCCAAAACAGTAAGTTAAGCAAAATGAGAAGACAGAGAAATACACAGCAGGTAAAAAAGCAAGGTAAAAACCTACCAGACCAAGAAAATGAAGAGGAAATAGGCAGTCTACCTGAAAAATAATTCAGAGTAATGATAGTAAAGATGATCCAAAATCTTGGAAATAGAATAGAGAAAATACAAGAAACGTTTAACAAGGACCTAGAAGAACTAAAGCGCAAACAAACAGTGATGAACAACACAATAAATGAAATTTCAAATCCTCTAGAAGGAATCAATAGCAGAATAACTGAGGCAGAAGAACGGATAAGTCACCTGGAAGATAAAATAGTGGAAATAACGATCGCAGAGCAGAATAAAGAAAAAAGAATGAAAAGAATTGAGGACATTCTCAGAGACCTCTGGGACAACATTAAACACACCAATATTCGAATTATAGGGGTCCCAAAAGAAGAAGAGAAAAAGAAAGGGACTGAGAAAATATTTGAAGAGATTATAGTTGAAAACTTCCCTAATATGGGAAAGGAAATAGCCAATCAAGTCTAGGAAGCACAGAGAGTCTCATACAGGATAAATCCAAGGAGAAACACGCCAAGACACATATTAATCAAACTATCAAAAATTAAATACAAAGAAAAAATATTAAAAACAGCAAGGGAAAAGCAACAAATAACATACAAGGGAATCTCCACAAGGTTAACAGCTGACCTTTCAGCAGAAACTCTGCAAGCCAGAAGGGAGTGGCAGGACATAATTAAAGTGATGAAAGGGAAGTACCTACAACCAATATTACTCTACCCAGCAAGGATCTCATTCAGATTTGATGGAGAAATTAAAACCTTTACAGACAAGCAAAAGCTAAGAGAATTCAGCACCACCAAACCAGCTCTACAACAAATGCTAAAGGAACTTCTCCAGGCAGGAAACACAAGGGAAGGAAAAGACCTGCAATAACAAACCCAAAACAATTATGAAAATGGTAATAGGAACATACATATCAATAATTACCTTAAATGTAAATGAATTAAATGCTCCAACCAAAAGACATAGACTGGCTGAATAGATACAAAAACAAGACCCACATACATGCTGTCTACAAGAGACACACTTGAGACCTAGGGACACATACAGACTGAAAGTGAGGGGATGGAAAAATATATTCCATGCAAATGGAAATCAAAAGAAAGCTGGAGTAGCAATTCTCATATCAGGCAAAATAGACTTTAAAATAAAGACTATTACAAGAGACAAAGAAGGACACTACAATAATGACCAAGGGATCAATCCAAGAAGAAGATATAACAACTGTAAATATTTATGCATTCAACATAGGAGCACCTCAATACATAAGGCAAATCCTAACAGCCATAAAAGGGAAAATTGACAGTAACACCATAATAGTAGGGGACTTTAACACCCCACTTTCACCAATGGACAGATCAACCAAAATGAAAATGAATAAGGAAACACAAGCTTTAAATGACACATTAAACAAGATGGACTTAATTGACATTTATAGGACATTCCATCAAAAAAACCAGAATACACTTTCTTCTTAAGTGCTCATGGAACATTCTCCAGGATAGATCAAATCTTGGGTCACAAATCAAGCCTTGGTAAATTTAAGAAAATTGAAATCATATCAAGTATCTTTTCTGACCACAACACTATAAGACTACATACCAATTACAGGAAAAAATCTGTAAAAAATACAAACACATGGAGGCTAAACAATACGCTACTAAATAACCAAGAGATCACTGAGGAAATCAAAAAATACCTAGAAAAAAAAGACAATGAAAACACGACGGCCCAAAATGTATAGGATGCAGCAAAAGCAGTTCTAAGAGGGAAGGTTATAGCAATACAATCCTACCTCAAGAAACAAGGAATCTTAAATAAACAACCTAACGCTACACCTAAAGCAATTAGAGAAAGAAGAACAAAAAAACCCCAAAGTTGGCAGAAGGAAAGAAATCATAAAGATCACATCAGATCAGAAATAAATGAAAAAGAAATGAAGGAAACAACAGCAAAAATCAGTAAAACTAAAAGCTGGTTCTTTGAGAAGATAAACAAAATTGATAAACCACTAGCCAGACTCATCAAGAAAAAAAGGGAGAAGACTCAAATCAACAGAATTAGAAATGAAAAAGGAGAAGTAACAGCTGACAGTGAAGAAATACAAAGGATCATGAGAGATTACTACAAGAAACTATATGCCAATAAAATGGACAACCAGGAAGAAATGGAGAAATTCTTAGAAAAGCACAACCTTCTAAGACTGAACCAGGAAGAAACAGAAAATATAAACAGACCAATCATAAGCACTGAAATTGAAAATGTGATTAAAAATCTTCCAACAAAAAAAAAGCCCAGGACCAGATGGCTTCACAGGTGAATTCTATCAAACATTTAGAGAAGAGGTAATACCTATCCTTCTCAAACTCATCTCAATAGCAGAAAAAGCTTTTGACAAAATTCAACACCATTTATGATAAAAACTCTCCAGAAAGTAGGCATAGGGGGAACTTACTTCAACATAATAAAGGCCATATATGACAAACCCACAGCCAACATCGTTCTCAATGGTGAAAAACTGAAACCATTTCTACTAAGATCAGGAAGAAGACAAGGTTGCCCACTCTCACCACTATTATTCAACATAGTTTTGCAAGTTTTAGCCACAGCAGTCAGAGACGAAAAGGAAATAAAGGGAATCTACACTGGAAAAGAAGTAAAACTGTCACTGTTTGCAGATGATATGATACTATACATAGAGAATCCTAAAGATGCTATGAGAAAATTACTAGAGCTAATCAGTGAATTTGGTAAAGTTGCAGGATACAAAATTAATGCACAGAAATCTCTTGCATTCCTATACACTGATGATGAAAAATCTGAAAGAGCAATTAAGGAAACACTCCCATTTACCATTGCAACAAAAAGAATAAAATACCAAGGAATAACCTACCTAAGGAGACAAAAGACCTGTATGCAGAAAACTATAAGACACTGAGGAAAGAAATTAAAGATGATACAAACAGAAGGAGAGATACACCATGTTCTTGGATTGGAAGAGTCAACATTGTGAAAATGACTATACTACCCAAAGCAATCTACAGATTCAATGCAATCCCTATCAAACTACCAATGGCATTTTTCACAGAAGTAGAACAAAAAGTTTCACAATTTGTTTGGAAACACAAAAGACCCCGAATAGCCAAAACAATCTTGAGAAAGAAATACGGAGCTGGAGGAATCAGGCTCCCTGACTTCAGACTATACTACAAACTACAGTAATCAAGACAGTATTGTACTGGTACAAAAACAGAAATATAGATCAATGGAATAGGATAGAAAGCCCAGAGATAAACCCACACACATATGGTCACCTTATCTTTGATAAATAAGGCAAGAATATGCAATGGAGAAAAGACAGCCTCTTCAATAAGTGGTGCTGGGAAAACTGGACAGCTACATGTAAAAAAATGAAATTAGAACACTCCCTAACACCATAGACAAAAATAAACTCAAAATAAATTAAAGACCTAAATGTAAGGCCAGACACTATAAAACTCTTAGAGGAAAACAAAGCAGAACACACTATAACATAAATCACAGCAAGATCCTTTTTGACCCGCCTCCTAGAGAAATGGAAATTAAAACAAAAATAAACAAATGGGACCTAATGAAACTTAAAAGCTTTTGCACAGCAAAGGAAATCATAAACAAGATGAAAAGACAAACCCTCAGAATGGGAGAAAATATCTGCAAACGAAGCAATAGATAAAGGATTAGTCTCCAAAACATATAAGCAGCACATGCAGCTCAATATCAAAAAAACAAACGACTCAATCCAAAAATGGGCAGAAGACCTAAATAGACATTTCTCCAAAGAAGATTTACAGATTGCCAACAAACACATGAAAGGATGCTCAACATCACTAATCATTAGAGAAATGCAAATCAAAACTGCAATGAGGTATCACCTCACACGGTCAGAATGGCCATCACCAAAAAACCTACAAACAATAAATGCTGTAGTGGGTGTGGAGAAAAGGGAACCCTCTTGTACTGTTGGTGGGAATGTAAATTGATACAGCCACTATGGAGAACAGTACACAGGAGGTTCCTTAAAAAACTAAAAATAGAACTACCATATGACCCAGCAATCCCACTCCTGGGCATATACCCTGAGAAAGCCATAATTTAAAAAGAGTCATGTACCACAATGTTCATTGCAGCACTATTTACAATAGCCAGGACATGGAAGCAACGTAAGTGTCCATTGACAGTTAATGGATAAAGAACATGGGGCACTTATATACAGTGGAATATTACTCAGCCATAAAAAGAAAGGAAATTGAGTTATTTGTAGTGAGGTGGATGGACCTAGAGTTTGTCATACAGAGTAAAGTAAGTCAGAAAGTGAAAAACAAATACCATATGCTAACACATATACATGGAATCTAAAAAAAGAAAATGCTTCTGAAGAACCTAGGGGCAGGACAGGAATAAAGATGCAGATGTAGAGAATGGACTTGAGGACACAGGGAGGGGAAGGGTAAGCTGGGAAGAAGTGAGAGAGTGGCATTGACATATATATATTACCAAATGTAAAATAGATAGCTAGTGGGAAGCAGCCGCATAGCACAGGGAGATCAGCTCGGTGCTTTGTGACCACCTAGAGGGGTGGGATAGGGAGGGTGGGAGGGAGAAGCAAGAGGGAGGGGAAATGGGGATATATGTATATGTATAGCTGATTCACTTTGTTATACAGCAGAAACTAACACAATAATGTAAAGCAATTATACTCCAATAAAGATGTTAAAAAAAAAAGCGTGAATACAAATGTTTATTGAAAAATTAAATAGATAGAATTGCTTTCTTCTAGGTGTCTCCCATAAAAGAAGGGATCAGGGAAGACCTGGAAATTCTCTTCTCAGGCTTCGGAATGTGTTGTTAGGAGGGCTCAGATGATGGCTACCCAGGATCCCAAATTAGGCCTCAACCCCTGGACTCCCTAGCGGTGACTCTCAGCCCTGGGGGTGATAGTGTGTGGCGTAGCTGCAGCCCACTCACCTCCTGGGGCGTTTGCTGTCTCCAGGGGCTGGTGCTCATTTCCACTCTGGAACCCTTCCAGTGGGTGTTTTTACTAAGGTATCAAAATAGATTTGTGGAAACAGCACAAGCTTTGGAATTAAAAGACCTAGATTCATTTTCTCACTCTGCCTCTTACTACATGGCATTAAAGTTATCACTTAAATTGTTCTCTTTCTTTTTCTTTATATATGAAATGAACATGACACTATCTGCTTTATGAGAGTTTTAAGGTTTTTGGGACAATGAAATAATGTGTAGTGTAAGGGTAATTGCTTTTTGTTTTTGTTTTGTTTGATTTTTTTGTTTATTAATTCTGAGGCACAGTGGTTCTCAACTGAGGCAGTTTTGATTCCCAAGGGACATTTGGCAATGTCTGGAGACAGTTCTGGTTGTCATAACTGCAGGGCATTACTGGAACTGACTGGGTAGAAGCCAAGGATGCTGCTAAATGTCCTACAATGCACAGGGCATTCTACCACAACAAAGAATTATCCTGTCCAAAATAATGCCAATCATGTGGAGGTTGAGAAAACCTGGTTTAGAATGATAAACTTTTTTAGAGTGGCCTTATTTATCTTATGATTGTATCATCATTTTATTTCCATATTTTAAACTATTTTTCACATGCCTTTTCTATAAATGTTTTTTACACATTTTATCTCCTGGGCACGTCTATGACGATACTTCACGCCTTAAGCAAGGGAAGCTGGCCACCTTCTGCCCTTTGGCCATCCAGTGCCTAATATCTGTTCCTTTGATGAACCCCTGGACAATAAATATAACATGCTATATTAAGTTATACAAAGATTCACTAGCCCAAATTCCACCTCCGGATATAGTAATTACAAGTCCAGTGACAGCATAGATCAATTTATGCATTCAACCTTTTGAAAGAAATGGTAATTACCTTGGGCAAGGCACTGTGATAAGCTCTGGGAGACAGATTTAAAATAAATCCAGATATGATCTCTAACACCGATTTACAGTCAAAGTTTAAAAAAGGTATACAAACAAAGATCACAATTAAATATGTAACTACAAACTACAATAAAGCAATAAATGAAAAGAAATAGATTCTAAGAATGAACACAACTGAAGGAATCTTAGTTAAAAGGTGGGAAAGGGTTGAGAAGGGACAAGGAAGTCTTCTCTGATTGACAGCTGAGCTGTGACCTGAAGGAATAGTAGGAGTAAGCCAGGCTAGGAAACTTTCCAGAAAAGAAAATAGCATGTGGCAAGATTCTAAGGTCAGAAAAAGCTTAAGCCACTTAAACAGTTGAGATTTTCAAATATATTTGTCTCCTTGTCTTGAATCATCCAAATTATTTGTGAAAATAATTGGGCATAGGGCTACATTTCTAATTCTTTACAGTCTCACAAATTGATAAGGTTTTTTTTTAGAAAACATATAATCAAGGGAAATGTATTAATGAATGTGATATGATCATGAATAATAAACCCAAAATAAGGGAAGTTAAAGTCTATAAAAATTGTCTATCTATAAGAGATGCCTAACTCCTTAATTTTACAGTTGAAAACAAATTAAGTGGCCTCCGTGAACATCACTCCTCAAGTTATCTGTAGGGCTAGGACTAGAACCAAGGTCTCCTGACTCCTGACTCTTGTCATTATTTGGGATGCAGCCCCCAAATATTGCAGTACCATCGTGAAATGCCGCAATGTTTTTTTTTTACAAAATTTTTTTACAAAATATCCCATGTTTCCAAAATCAGAGACAGACATTGTTATGTACTGACTACCGGTCTGATGCACTGTGGAATTTTTTTGGTCATTTTTATTCAAAGATTAATAAGTAAATTAAGCAGGAGATCCCCTTCTAATAAAATGGTCAAAATATGGCAGATTAATAAAAATTGAATTTTACTTTTTAATAGACAAAATAATGTAGAGAATAAAAAATATTTTTAAAAATTTCTTATATATGCTAGATATATTTCATTTGGACTTTCAGATCCACTCTTCACCCTTCTTAAACTTGCTTATGCACTGGCCTGATGGGGGTGGGAAGTAGAGCTAGTGACAGAGGCTTGATCTATATACACTGTATCAACAGATTGCCCTCTGGCTTTTGGTTGGGTTTGACCAATTGGATAGCACTGGCAGGAAGGAGGGAGGGAAGAGATCAGGATACTGATTAGCTCAGGCTGCCTCCATGCAGGGTATCGATGGGATGCCTGTATCCCCTGACCACAGTCTCCTGTCAGGCTTCCAATTCAACAGTGTTTCTCTCTCTTTCTCTCTCCCCTTCTTCCTCTACTTCTCTCCCTCTCCCTTTCTCTCTCTCTGTTCCAATAACCACTTCCCGTATCAGGTCTACAGGTGATGGTAACAAAGCCCTATTTACTTACTAGTTCCAGACTACCATACCATCCTTTTGGTTTCCGTACACTCTTCCCACACCCTTTGGGATAGTCTTTTTTAAAACGTCTACTCAAATTATCTTAACTTAAATGTTCGTCTGTTAGTACCTATGTACCCTCAATCTGCCATCCCCAATATTGAACAGGAAGAAGGTACTGTCCATCATTAAACAACTTCCCTGTTAGCTGGTCACACATACACGAAAGTCACCAAGTACAGAAGAGTTCTTTATTTCAGATTTGAGTTGTAGCTTTCAACGCCAAGAGATCCCACGAGATGAGGCTTCAGCATTGCCTTCTTTATTTATTACCCATTCCTCAATGGGCCTGGGTCTTTGACTAATGCTTTTGAAGGCTCCCCAGTGATTATTTGTCTTGGAACCATTTGAGAACAAACCTTTCCCCTTTGGACCCTGCTGTAAGTTGAAATGTGTCCCCTCAAAAGATGTTGAAGTCTTAACCCCCAGTACCTGCAAATGTGACCTTTTATGGAAATAGAATCTTTGCAGACACAATCAAGTTAAGATGAGGTCATATTCAATTAGAGTGGATTCTAATCCAATATGACTGTTACCCTTATAAGCAGAGGATGAGAGAGAGAGAGACAGACACAGGGACAATACTGTGACAATGCAGGCAGAGAATGGGTGGTATGTCAAGCCAAGGAGTGCCAAGGAGTGCCAGCAGCACCAGAAGCTAAGAAACTGCATGGAACAGCTTCTCCCCTAGAGCCTTCAGAAAGAGCATGACCCAAACAACATCTTAATTTCAGACTTCTGGCCTCCTGAATTGAGACAATAAATTTCTGTTGTTTTAAGCCATCCACCTTTGAAGCACTTTGTTACAGTAGCCCTAAGAAACTAATGTAGACCCCTTTCCTCTTTTCTTTCCCTTTTGCAAGTCTTATCCATCCTTTCACCCTTTTCTTCCTATGCTCTACCCCTCAACTCCCACTTCGCCTCTTCAGTCCCTACCATGAGTAGCCATTTTAAGGACTCTCCAATTCACTTCTGCATGAACTTAGGGTACTTAGATCCCATGTGTGGGCAACTACAAAATAATCAGACTTTCATATGACCAAATAGGCCTCTTATATGTTTCCAGTTCCAGAGGAAAATGCGTAGAAGTGGAGATGACAGAAAATTTTTAAAAGGTAATGCACTAATTTTGTAAGACTTGTCTCTAGCCCAGTGCGTCTCATCCAGGGGTGGGTGATTTTCTCCCACCCCAGCAGGCAGTGTGTGGAGACATTTTGGTTGTCACAGTTGTAGCAGGCTGGTGCTGGTGTCTAGTGGGTAGAAACCAGGGATGGTGCTAAACATCTACGTGGCACAGGACAGCCCCCTACAACAAAGGGTTATCTGGCCCAAAGTGTCCGCAGTGCCAAGGTTGAAAACCCTGCTCTAGCACATGCCTTAAATATGTTCACTTCCATCTTGTCTATTGAAAGGGGGAAATGTGTTTGACTAAGCAGCAATGAGAAATAATTCACTAAGCAGCATGAAAATAGTTGTTCCATTCTGTTCCATTACAGAGTGATGAAGTTCTTTAAGAATCACTCCAAATATTTCAGAAAAAGAAAGATTATGTTTGCCTTTCAGTCAGTGGTACATTGTCCCTCTCATGCAAACTTCAATTTTCAGGTCAATACACATTTAGATTCTTTAATCTGGAACTAAACTCGCAAACTTTTGGTACAAAGCAGTTTCCTTTTTTGGTGTCCTGTCCTCATTATGATATCTGCTAGCCTCTAAAGCTTACAGCTCAGACATGTGTTTCAGTTCTTCTACCCTGTCTCCTCTTTTTCCTGTCTCTACTCTCTTTACCCCTCCCAGTTACTGGTTTTACTAAATTTTGCAAACTCGTGGACTTTTAAAAAGATAAATCTGCCAAAATTCTGAAACATTTTAAGGAAACCATAACTAACAAAAAACATGTAGGTGTTTTTTCTCCAGCCAAGACATAGGCTGAAACTGAGTCAAAATGAGTCCATTTTTACTAAATTTGAATAATTTGGGTTAATACTTCCTCTCTCCAATAAGTATTTTAAAGCATCTTCCCATGGTGTCATTTTCATCTTTTAAATCAGAGACACTAGTTAAATGTCATCTCATCTGAGATTTCTTGATATATTTGAATTTTCACTTTTGTTCCTCTGTAACCATTTTGTTTGATCTTCCTAAAAGATTAGAGCTAATAGTGAACATTGTAGGTGATCATATGAGTTCTACCTTAGATGTAAAGGAGACCCTGATTTGTAAGTTTGATTGATGAGCTGGGAGGAAGTAAAAAAAAATGATGGGTTACTGTTTTGTCCCTGGTTTGTTGTATAACTTTGAAAAATCTGATTCATCTTTCAGTGAAATGATTTATCATCTCATGTTCAAAATAGAGATGATACAGGTGTCCAAAAAAGTATTTATCCCACCATTTATTATAACTGAACTGTGAATGTACCCTCAATACAGGTTGGTATGATTCATCTTCATCTCTGTTCTTAATGCTGAAGCATGAAAGAGTTGGTCTGGGATAAAACATCTTTCCCCACACTTAGTCAAACCACATATGGACCCAGTAGTCATAATGGAATTCAGTTAGAATGTAGAAAAAGGGGAATATCCCACCCTGCTTTACCATAAAGTTTGAAATATTGGTTTTATTTATTTATTTATTTAGGCTGCGTTGGGTCTTATTTGTGGCACGTGGGATCTTCAGTGAGGCGCGTGGGCTTCTCTTCAGTTGTGGCATGCAGATTTTCCCTCTCTAGTTGTGGTGTGGCTCCAGGGCACATGGGCTGTGTAGTTTGTGGCACTTGGGCTCTCTAGTTGAGGTGCCTGAGCTCAGTAGTTGTGGCACGAGGGCTTAGTTGCCCCACAGCATGTGGGATCTTAGTTCCCCGACCAGGGATCGAACCCTTCATTGGAAGGCAGATTCTTTATCACTGGACCACTGGGGAAGTCCCTGAAATTTTGGCTTTAAATCTGTCTGAGTAATTTCAAATGTTTCAAACTCATTGAGAAGCCTGCTATCCCTTTTTGTCACATCATCACATTGTCAAACACCAAAATAAGTTTTCTAGGAAACAACAACAGGAAATCTGTTTCTTTTTGGAGAAAAGAATTAAATAATCTGGGTGAGGACTTGAGTGAGACATTTTTTGAATAAATATGACAGATTTGGAAGCCAAAATGCCACCCTCCATACTAATGATACTATTTTAATAATCGCGGGAGTGGTTGCACTATTGCAGGAAAGACACTAGAACTTCAAATATGTAGAAGTCTGTTCCATGTTGAAACAACACATAATGTCAAAAATGTGGCTTGTACAAATTAGAAAAATTAAAAAATAGCTCAGCAAATTTTGTTCAATATGCAAATTTAAATGACAGGTTGTGGATCCACAAAATATGCAGTGATGACTATCTTTCATCAAATCAAAGACACTGTCAATTGTAAGACAAATCATTATTTTAAGTACGACTAAGAAAGAAAAAAACAAACACTGTTAATTCGTTGTAAGACCATTATTTTAAGTACAAGTAAAAAAGAAAAATTGGTGCCAAGTGAATTATGACATAATGCTTTCTAACTACATTGAATATATAAGAGGCATCAGTTTCAGTTATGTTAAAATGTGAAAAACAGGCATCTTAGAATGAATGAAATACAGTAGGTTTTATCTCTTTCTTTTGAGTTCTATTGCATGAAAATGTCTTGAGAAACTTTTCCCTTCTCCTCTCCCATCCCTTCTTGTGAGGCTTGGAATATTTTGAAACTTGGAAAACAAAAGAGGGAATTTAACGATGTTCTTCAAAGTAGAAGAAGAGACAGCAGAAACTCTCTTGATGTCATCCTGAATGGAATTTGTTTGTAAATGCTGGCTGGCTTCAGGGAGCCTTTTGCTCCTGGTAGACTAGCACGCCATTTGGGGAGATGATCTTTGCTAGAGTGCTTACTGCCAAGCAGAGTGCTTGCTATTATACTATCTGGCCAACTGTTTGACATTTTAACTTTTAAGATTTACCATTTAAACTAGTCAAGAGGAAGAGAAAATATGAGAAAGCAACTAGGTAGATTTAGTCTAGCTGACATCTGCTTAGACCACTCACAGAGATGCATTATCTCAAGCAATGGAAAAATTAAAGCATTCAAAATGGCTAACTATAAGTTGCCACAGACACCTGGTAAACAATCAGAACTGAGTCCAAAATTGCCTTTGGATGCTCTACACCTCTCTCTCTAATCTGACTTCAGAATCCACCACTCCTACCAGTTTACTACTGTAAAGATTATTGTATAGTTAATGTAGGTTCTGCGATACCCAACAGACCCAACATCCTAGCAGTTTAGCACAATGGAAGTTGCTTGCTTATGCCACAACTCAGAGCAGGCATTACTGGCCAGAAGTCCTGAATCTCTCTCCTCCAGAGGCGCCCAAGGACCCAGGACCCTTCTATAGATTCTTAGAGCTCTCTTCACTCATTTGGAAGATGGGGAAGTAGAATCATATGTGGGAGAGTTGCATTGGACAGAACTTATTTACATGGCCATATATAACTGAAAGGGAAGCTGGGAAACGAAGTATACTTGTGTGTCTGGGAGGAAATAACAAAGCAGTTTCTGCCACAATTAGTAGTACTTCCAGGTGGCCAAGTATGTTTATATTACTTGAACTCTCAGCAGAATTCAAGACAGTGACCAAATACATCTCATAGCACTCATTTCTTGGCTTCTGTAACACCATACTTCACTAGCTCTCCTATCTCAGGGCTCACAACTGCTCAGTCTTCTTTGCTGACTCTTCTTCTGCACAATATCCACATACTGCTGTGACCCAGCACTCATTAGACACCTTCTTGTTGTCTTTTATACATCCTTCCTAGGTGATTTCTTTCAGTCTTATAGCTCCAAATTCACATACAAACGACTTCCAAAATTATATTTCTTGTCCTGAGTAACCACCTTGTGTGGATAAGATATTATATTCTCGGTTAAATAATTCAGGAATTCATGTATGTGTGTGTGTGTCTGTGTGTGTGCGTGTGTGTGAATGAGAGAGACATTTACTTTTATCTGTAACTTATCAAAAAGACTCTATCACCCACCATGAAATTAATAAATATAAAGACGATAGAATTTGTGGGAAGATTAAAACTACAAGAGCAACATTGGAAAATATCAGAAGAACACAGAGAAGGAGCTAAGAGTAGCCAAGTAAGTTAGAGATATGATATTATTTAATGAGTATTATTAAAGACATATATTATTAAATACTTAACATGTTATGAAAATATATATTACACACAGCATAGATTACTTTAGGATATCACCCTAGTGAAGGCTGGACGGCCTGCTGGAGCAGCCTCGGCAGGCTAGATAGGGCACCAGGCACTTCTCAATCTGCTGCCTCTGCGCTGGCAGAGTGACTGACTTAGAGCGGGACGGGGACTGGAGTAAGTAAGTTTGTGCATGTGCCCTTTAAAAGTGGAGTCTCCTTTTCCTACAGCCTTCTGGTTCTCCTGGTCATAAACCCCGCTAGGTTTCAAAACCTGTTAACAGGTTTGTCTTCCCGGTGCCAGACTCCAGGGCTGGGGTGCCCAAGGTGGGGCTTGAACCCCTGGCGTCTTAGGGAGGACCGCCGGGTTTGTGATATCCTCTTCCTCTTTAGATCTCCCACTGGGGGTGTGGGTCCTGACTAGATCATTTCTCTTCCCCTCCTACCCATCTTGGTGCGGTATTTTTCTTTACATCCTTGGTTGTAGAAGAGCTGTTTTGCTAGTACTCAGGTTGTTCTCAGAGAGAGTTTTTCTATAGGAGTTCTACCTGTAGGTGTAGTTCTGGTGTGTTCATGTGGGGAGGTGAGCTCAGGGTCTTCTACTCTGCTGTCTTTTTCTCTCCTTCCCTAGACTGCATTCTTTGCGTTCCTTGGCTCATGGCCCCTTCCTCCATCTTCATAGCCAGCATTATAGTGTATTTCTCTCTGGCTCTACCTCCCTTAGTTTCTGTCACACGATCTTCTTCTCTACTGTGTCACATTTTCCTTTGCCTCTCTCTTATAAGGACACTTGTGATTGCATTTAGATAATCCAGGATAATCTCCCCTCATCTCAAAATCCTTAATTAAATCACAACTGCAAAGTCTCTTTTGCATTAGAAGCTACCATTCACAGGTTCCAGAGATTAGAACCTGGATATCTTTAGGAGACACTATTCAGCCTACCAAACTTCCCTTTCCCATAGGATAGCCAACTACAAGAATATGCTTTTTGTATTTCATTCTGTTTTTACCTTTGTAAAAGAATGTTTCTGTGCTTACCTTAACCATATTTCTGGAACAGCTATGTCAAACTATTCAATACCCCAAACCTTAAACCTGGCTTTGGTTAGTGCACAAATATGTGCAAGGCAGCAAGCCAGGTAAAGGCAAAAGTTTTGTCAGCTAACCAAGACTATCTGGTGTTCTGCCTATCAGGAAAAATCTGAGCTATTAACAGAGATATCCCATAATCTACTTTATTTTCCACAGGCTTACTTTTTACTCTTAGTAGTGGCTTATTCATGATGCCCTAAAGTTACTTTTCAATTATCAGTCTAAGCTTTTTTAGGGGGAGTCTTATATTGGTTAAATTAAAATTATATTCAGACTCAGGTTTTGTATCCCAGGATTTTTCATGTAAAATTAGAGAGTTCTATTTTGCTAGAAAGACAATTAAAAATTAACATTGAAATTCAATTTCTTCATCAAATTTGAAATATTCAAAAATAAAATATTCAGTGCTAAAAAGGGGTGATGTAGTAAGCAATATATTATTTTGTTCAAAGCTGTGTAAATTAGTATAAAATTTCTTTGAAAATTAATTTGGCACAAATTGTGTGAGGATCCTGTAATGTTCATACATTTTGATTCAAGAACTTCTCAGGTAGAAGAAATTCAGGCAATGATTTTACGTGTTTGTTCAGTGCTGACAATTATAGTGATAACTTGAAAATGATCATTAATAGATAGATGAATGAATGGTTCAATTATAAAGCATGAATTTAAGGAAAATCATGCAATCATTTAAATAATTTTGAAGAACATTTAATGCTGTAGTGCAATAATCACAGTATAATAGTAATGAAAAAAAATAAGATGCCAAAACTGCACATATATGATAAATTTCAATTTTGTAAGTATATTCTTGTATAAAAAGGCTGAAAGGTTATAATCAAAATTTTAAAGTGATCTACTTCAAGTGCTGAAAAAAGGGGATTTCTGATTTCTATTTTCCTGGATTTCTGAATTTTCTACAGTGAGCTACATTTGTTATATGACAGCAATAACAACATTCAAAATGAAAATGATGATGATCATAAAAAAAATAAAATTAGATAGTTAAAATTGCTAGGGCATAGCAATGAAAGCTTCTGGTAAAGAATTCTGAAATATGGGATTTGTAGCACAATTTGAAATAGGATTTTTTTAAAAGATAAAAACGCAGTAGTAATGGCAAATAACACCACAATCACATGAGGGAAAAATAGATTTATGCTACTCAAACCTTTTCTTTTTTCACTCATTCAATACAGTTCCTACTATGTACAAGTTTTAAAATAATTATAAATGGAGTATTTTGTCAACTAAACTGAAAGAACAGGCGATATCTATACTGAAGCACTAGAAAACAAAAGGATGGAAAATACAGAACACAGAGAGATATATGGAAAAATTTTAAGCCTAATGTATATATTTAATTGAAGTTTCAGGAAGGGAGATAAAGAATGGGATAGAACTAATATTTGAAAGATAATTGTCAGGAATTATCCAAAACTGATAAATGGATTATAAAATGTCGGTAAAACTGGTCATCTGAAGCAGAATAAACACACACATACAAAATCAGAACTAGGTGCATTATAGAAAAAAAATGTCTAAAAAACAAATACAAAGAGAAAAGAAATCTTTCAAACAACCAGAAGAAAAAAGTGGATGCTGCCTTGTATATCTCCTTTTGGGTCTTCCAGTTCTCCAGGTATCAATGTAAACTTGTGCTCTGTGTCAACAGTACTTTCCCCAGTAAAATGACTGTACATCCCTTTTGGGACGGACTTAGGAATGACTACCATACTCACTTGTCCCGATGTTATGTGATTCTTCCTAATGGAATGAATGTTCTCTTCAGTCAGTGGGTGAATTATGATACTTGGCTGAGGCCAAGAAACAAGCAAGGGATTGTGATTTTGAGTGGCTCTCCTAGCCTTATCCATCTTCAACTTCATTTGACTGTATATATTGAGAAATACCCTTGTTGGTTGCCCATCGATCTTGCCCCTAGATAGATGTTATTATTCTAGAAACCATCTTCACAGCTCTCTGTGGACCAGGTTCACTGGATGTGCCCACCTTTTATAATCGTCCATACATTGCTTCTAGCAGTTAAATGCTGTCACATGGCCGCTCTTATTTTAGGACCCTATCACACCTTGGGTGTCTGGGAGCCCAGTTCTGTCACAGCATCTCCTACCATTAGCCGTGGCCTACAGAGGACAGCTACCACCTCACCAGCACAATCCTTGCCACTTTGCTATATGGAGTGTCTTCTGGGCTCTCTCACAGAACATAGACGGGTGGTGGATTCTCCAGTCTTAAGTACTACATCCACTCCAAAATGTTCAGTTTTCTGAGACTCTTAATTCTTTCTGTCGTCTACCATGGCATTCTATTTCTGCTTCACTTAGGGTAGGCCATCATTTTTTCTAAGAACCATTCTCACTGCATGTTAACACAATCTCCTGGGACCCTAGCCAGGGTGATAAATATTTCATTGTGTGAGAGTACTCCCATATCAATAAACTCTCCCTTATACTCAACCTTATGTTCCACACCCCTTGATCCAACATCTTCAGGATCTAGTACCATATATTTACTATATAGTATATCTGTTTTCCTAAATCTAGTACCACTCTTCATTTCTCTTGCCAATACTTGTTGGCTTGGCCTGCATCTCATCCAGCATGTAACCTTTTCCTTCCTTTATCAGGCCCAGAACATCCCTTAATATGCTTAGCACAATAGTTATGACTTAATCCTAGTTATAGCTAAGAGGGAAAGTAAAGTTAGATACTGAAGGGATCCAAGTGTTGCTTTGCTGACCAGGGTCAGTTACCCCTGGCAAGATGGTAACTCCTCTTCCTGCTTTTTAATCTCTGAATATAAGGAATCCAGAGTACCCTGGTGGGAGCCATAGTTTATAATTCAAAGAGACTCAAGCTGTGTTATATAAGAATGCAACCCCTTTGGGGACCAGGACGTTCTTCCCAGAGTTGCAGAGATGGAAAGCACGGAGCACCCCAGTGGGTCATGGGGGGTGATGATTATGGGGTCACCCTGTTTCCACTGCTTTGGTTCTCAGATTCATGTATTCTTACTGGTGAAAAAACATATAGAGATCTCATGACTACTCCATATGTCCATCTGCCTTCTTCTTCATAACTCCAATCTCCCGTCATTTTCCTTCTAAGTTCTTGGCCAGCTGGCCAGGCCATTAGCCAAAGACCTCAGGACACTACCCCTTTCAAACAAAGTGAATGACCCCACGTACCACTCACAGTCTCACAAAATCAGGAAGAGTTCTCCCCATTGTCTTTCAGGGCTACCTTCCCCCCACCCTCTCTGCCCCCATGAATGTGGCTGTAAGGCAGCCATTACTCATTTTCAGCTGGGCCCCATATATTGAGCTGACTCATTAACAAAGCTCAGGCTTTTTCCTCTTCCTTCAGTTGGTCTAAATGGACATGATCTGAAGGAGGAGCACTGGAGCAATTATAATAAGTTTATTGATATAAGAGTGTTTGGGATCTGGGCTCCCTGCTCATGCAGTGTGCTTGACCTCTGGTCCTACCTTGGCTTTATCCCAGATGTGCCATTTCCATCTTACAGTAGAATGCTCCTGGACACACTCAACTTTATGACTTTGTAGATCTAATACGACCCAGCTCTTAATGGATAGCTCTGGACACAAGGTCACTTCGCACTTCATGGTCAAGCATTCTATCTCTACCAGGGCCAAGTAACATGCCAGAAGCTATTTTTCAAAAGGCATTTGTGTGTGTGTGTGTGTGTGTGTGTGTGTGTGTGTGTGTGTGTGTGTCTATGACATGGCTTTGCTCCAGAATCCCAGATATCTGCATTGTGATTCTCCAACTTAGGCTTGCCATAAACTCCACACTGCCTCTGTTTATAACATTAACACTTCCAACATCATAGAGTCCATCAGATCACATGTCCCAGGCAACAGGACTGACTGGATCATAGCCTAGGCTACTGCAGATTATTGTATTCCTCCTGGTCCCACTCAAAGCTGGCAACCTTCTATGGTACCTGATAAATGGTCCAAACAATCGTTATATGTGTGAAATATGCTGCCTCCAGAATGCAAAGAGGTCCACTAGATATTTTTCTCCTTGTTGTAGGAGATGCAGGATGCAGCAATTTGTCTTTTACTTTGGAGAGGAAATTGATACAGTCTTGACCATTGGACACCTAAAATCTTCACTGAAGTGGCAGGTCCACTCACCCTTTGGAATATATATATCTTTCCAAAACCTCTAACATACTATCTACCTCTTGCTTGTCCTATCAAATCAGCATGATATCATCAATGTAATAAATCAGTGTTCTGTGAGATATCAGGGTGATCCAGATCTCTTTGGAGTATTTTATGACTTTTTTTTAAAGGAAACTGTAAATAAATATTTTGTCAATTCCACATAAATTCAAACTCTTTTGATTCTGTATTCCAGTCAAAATAGAAAACAATGCATGTGCCAAATCAATGGCCATATACCATGCACTTGAAGCCTTACTAATCTTTTCTAGCAACATATTATTCACTTCTGGTAAAACAGCTACAATTGTGCTACTACTTGAATGAGTTTATAAGGTACACAGGTAGAAATGGGAAAGATCTTAGTGTTTTTATAAACTTATGGAAAGAGAAATAAATTAAAGATACAGATGGAGAGGGCCAAGTGTCTGAAATGTAGAAACTCATTCATTCTTTCATTCAGTGCATGGAGGTAACTGATGTGGGAAAAATAAAGAAGGTAAGTGGAATAGAGATTGAATAGGAGGCTGCTATATTATATAAAGTTGTCATTAAAGAAACTCACAATTAAGATACCATTTAAGCAGAAACGAAAGGAGTGGGGAAATAAATATTCGGATAGCTGTAAAAAAAAAAGCATAACTGATGAAATGATTGGCTTAGTATGTTTGAGGAAGAAGGCCTATGTGATTGAGCAGAATGAGCTAGCATAGAATGGAAAGAAATAAAGAAATAAGGTAAAGAGAGGACACATGGGGGACAGGGTAAGGAATTGTAAACCATTGTAAGGTATAAGTTGTTTTGGTTTTGTTTTTGTTTTCTGGGTGAGGAGAAAGTCATTTAAAAATTTTGACCAGAGGGATGCTGTAATGCAGTTTATGTTTTAACTTAATCTCTGCTATGTTGAAAATGCACCATAGGAGAGCAAGAGTGAAAGCAAGGAGACCAGTTAGGTTTTGCTATTTAGCATAGCAAAAATATGAGGTTACACAGTCTAAATCTCTAGTAGAATAACTTTTGCATAGGAGGAGATTCTCATGTTCTAATGACTTGGGAGGGGAAAAAATTAAGCAAATGGAAACAAAACGTGGCTAGGGAGAAATATAAAGGAAATTTCACTTGATGTACTTCCTTCTATTAGGCACTGAAAATTTTACAGCCTACCATGTTTCCTTTTTCTCTTGACTATAAAGAAGTTCAGAGACAATTTTAATGCTTAATGAAATCACTCATTAATGTAGTCATTCATTCATTTACTCATCCATTCAATCAATAACCATCTATTTCATGGCTAATACGTGCTAACACTGTTCAGCAAGACAGAGTCTCAGGTCTTGAAGATCTTGACAAAGACAACTGTGTAAAAAGAAATCACTGATTTTTTTTTTTTCAGAAGACAGATATAAGCTAGAAGAAATTTTTTATTTTGTTTTGTTTAAAGTCTTAAAATTATATCACAAATGGACATTAAGCAACAAACTAAAATTTCAAAAGAATGTATTATTTCAATTCAAAGAATGATTAACCTAACATAAATAACATAGAGCCAGTTATTATTTCTCAGAAGTGACTAATTGATGAACTCTAATTTTCTTTTGAATTAATGAATTTTGAATTAGATTTTATTTTGAACCATTTTTGAAGAGTGGAAATAACTAAGCATTCCCAAAGTACATAGAATCACTGTTTTAGTAGAAACGACTATTATAATTTGTAGCAATGTTCACAGAGAAAAACCATCTTGCTTACATAGTCTGACAAATTATATCATGAAATGAAACTGTAATGAGAGCTGGAATGTTTGAAGTGCTCTATTTTTACCACACCACATACCTTCAGTCTAGCTAATTTAGGAACTTTAATGGTAATCCATAAACACTCTTTTTATCTAGGATATGGTAAAATAATCAATGTTGTACCAATAAACCAAGCAACTCAACCAGGCATAATTAGATTGAAAGGAAATAAGCAGAGTAATAACAATATTTAAGACCTTTTAAAGATATGAAAGTTGTTGTGGAAATTCCAGCTTTTGGAATGTAAAAAGTGAAATGGTGTTAGGAAGAGTCACTCAATGAGAAGAATAACTTTGGGAGTTCAGATGTTACCAGACAGTGATTACACAGAGGGAAAAAAAAAGAGTGAAATTTCTCCATTTGTCACCTTGACAATTCTAGCAAAAAACTTAATAGGAAACAAAATTAAATCTCCTCCATGTCACCAATGAAAATATTTAATTATCTATGAATTTCACTTAGAGACATTTCTCCAGTATTTGGGAATACATCGGTAGTTATCATCTTTATTTTCAAGCTTTTCTGGTAGAAGATATATAAAAAGCTGCAATAAAACCCTAATTATTGGTACAGTAAAGCAACCAGAATATATAACATTTGATTTTTTAAAAACATTTTTGAATTATTTGACGATTTGTATTATGTATTTTTCAGTTATACTTGACTATAGAATTATCTTCTTGGTTTCTGATTAATCAGTTTTTAAATAATGTCTCTGACTCCTCAACCTCTATGTGTTTTTACAAACCAAAATAAAAAGATAGTTCTTAAAATTATTTTTTCCTTTTGGCACGTTTTAATTTGGTTTGAGTGAGGATGTCATATTCAAGGGGGAAAAAAGTAGAAAATCCTTTTATTTAATATTTATCAAGCTAAATACTATTAGAAGACTTTGGGGTATAGTAGTGCATAATACTCCATAAAAACTCTCAATGCTATCAATTATCTCTGTGATGTTTAATTTAATTGTCAACTTGGCTAGGTTTGGTATTCAGTTGCTTGGTAAACAACAGTTTTTATGCAGATATTTGCTGTGAAGATCTTGCTGTGAAAATAATTTTAAAATGTGATTTTAAAAAATGTGATTAAGTTTACATCAGTAGATTTTGAGTAAAGCAGATTACCCTCCATAATGTGGGTGGGCCTCACCCACCCAATCAACTGAAGGTCTTAAGAGAAAAGACTGAGTTCCCCTGAGGAAGGAATTCTGCCACTACACTGCTTGTGGACTGAACACTGCAACATCAACTCTTTCCTGGGTCTCTAGCTTGTTGGCCTACCTGGCAGATTTCAGACTTACAAGTTCCCACAACTGAGGAGGCCAATTTCCTAAAATAAATCTCTCAGTTAGATATAGTTAGATAGATAGATGATAGATAGATAGATAGATAGATAGATAGATAGATAGATAGATAGATAGATAATTAGGGATACATCCTATTGGTTCTGTTCATCTGGAGAATCCTCACAACCTCCATGATTCTACATCCAATGGTCAATGCTCATCCTCTTTTTTTTCTCAGCAGCATTTAACTTAGTTGATTATACCTCTTCTTTAATATACTTTCTTCACTTCAATTCCAAAATACCATTCTCTTGATTTTCCTCCTACATTATTTCTCTCTCCTATTCAACCCCCCTTGATGGTTGTTCTCTCCTCTTGACTTCTAAATGTTGGAGTGGATTTGGGTTACTCTATGATCCCTTTCTCTTCTGTATCTATACCTTGCCTTTGGTGAGTTCACCTAGGTTCATAACTATAAAAACCATCTATATGCCAGTAACTCCCAAATTTAATTTTCCAATCCAAACTTTGCTCTGGAACTCTAGATTCATACACACAACTCAGTACTTAATGTTTCTACTTAGCTATCTAAAAGATATTCTCAAAATTAACATGTTCATAACTGAACTCCAGCTATTTCCTCACCAACCCACTCCACCCTTAGCCTTACCATTTCATAATGAACAAACAATCTCTCAGGAGATGCTGTTGTTTCTGCCTTCAAAATATATTCAGAATCTGGTGATTTCTTATCACTTCTGCTACAACTCTGGTCTGAGTCACCATAATCTATCTCCTAGATTAGTTGATAACGTTTCAAATAATTTCCCTTTTTCCACCCTTGCTCACTGCTATGCCTTTTCTAAACACAATGATCTTTATAAAATGTAGGCCAAATCTTGTCACTTCTCAGCTCAGAATTGTTCAATGATTCCACATTTCCCTAAGCTATAAAAAACAGTGTGCTGGAAGTGGCCTAGATATAACATAAGACCATGTTATTCTATATGAATATGATGCAAAGGCCCTATAGCTCTACATAATCTTCCTCTTCCTTCTCTATTAGCTCTCTGACCTTATCTCTTACTCTCCCCCTCTTTTATTCCACTGGTCTTCTTGCTATTTCTCCAACATTATAAACAAGCTCCTGACTTAGGGCCTTGGAAAGCAGTGCCCACAAAGAACCAAATAAATCACTTTCTTCAAGTCTTTGCTCAAATGTCAGCTTTTCAATGGGGCTCATCCTAATTACCCTATTTAAAATTGCAACCTGCTCCGCCAACTTTTAACATTATCCTCTTTACATATTTCTGTATTAAATGTCTTGTTTATTGACCTAAACTCCAGGATCATTTATCCCCCACTAGTGTGCAAGCTCTACTAGGGCAGAGATTTTTGGCAATTTTGTGCACTATTAAATTCCCAAGTACCCAGAACAGTGCATGACAAATGATAAGTACTAATGCTTATATTTTAGTGATTTAAAATAACATATTTGAAACACATTTTTCTTATGAAGATATGAAACTGAAGTTAACAATCTTATTTCAGAAAATCAATCCAGGGAATTCCCTGGTGGCGCAGTGGTTAAGAGTCCGCCTGCCAATGCAGGGGCACGGGTTTGAGCCCTGGTCCGGGAAGATCCCACATGACGCGGAGCAACTAAGCCTATGTGCCACAACTACTGAGCCTGCGCTCTAGAGCCCACAAGCCACAACTACTGAAGCCTGCATGCCACAACTACTGAAGCCCGTGTGCTTACAGCCCATGCTCTGCAATAGGAGAAGCCACCGCAATGAGAAGCCTGCGCACCACAACAAAGAGTAGCCCCAGCTCGCTGCAACTAGAGAAAGCTGGCATGTGGCAACGAAGACCCAATGCAGCCAAAAATAAATAAATAAATTAATTAATTTTAAAAAAAGAGAAAAGAAAATCAATCCAAACACCACTGAAGTCCAAACTCTTGCCAAATAAGCTTAACCCATATTCAGCGTCTCAGTTTGATGCCATTTTTTTGGAGAAAGTTTACTACAACTCTAAAAACCAAAAAAGCACCCAAGATGAACTAATTATAAGCACCCAAATAATCAAAGGCAGAGTGAATGGTAATGTTGCTCCCAATATTGGGAAAAGGTGAATGAGGAGAGATTGTACCTACTATTGCTCTCCTAACCACACCCAGTTCGTTACCCTAGGAATGTGTGTGTATAAATTGCAAAACGGAATAAGATCATGGAAACTAACCTACTTAGTTGTAGCTTCCATAATTGAATATGACAATCCATCATGGCCCTTTTAGAATATTATTGAGTAAACCTATCTGTCCACATGCCTTGATTTGACTCAGGGCATAACTATTTACTCTACATAATCATTGTAATGTATTCTAACTCATTGTCTTTGCTATTTACTTCTGGATTGGAATACACTGTCATCTCATGAGCATTTGCACAATCTAGGACAAACTGCAGATGAGAGTATGTTAAATAGATTGATAAAGTATTCATTCTCTATTTGTTGTTGATTCACTTATTTAACATTTTAATCTTCAAAATGTTATCCTAGAAAGAATCAGTTATTAATACAAGTATATCACAGATACTCAATAGTGCAACATATGTAGAATATAGTAATAGTGCTGTGAATTATATCACCACTCATATCCCAGAAAATATTCTTCAAAATATTAAAATCAATGGTGTATGTAGCTAGTTCAATTCTTAGGGTTCCTCATAATAATTAAATAATAGACACAAAAAACATTTAAAAATGAAAAACTTTTCTATATCAATATGGCAATTATATTAACCTTTACTTTTTCTAATAATAAAAGAAATATATGCTGGTGTAAAAACTCTAAAAAAATTTTGAGACGGATATCCAGGTTTCACAGTACACCGGAGTCACACATCAGCAGTACATCAAGAGAAATTAGGAAAATAATAATAATAAAGACCAAAAAAAAAAGAAAAAGGGAAGGACCCAAGATAGCTCTTAACTTCAAATCAAGAAAATGCCAGTACCAATCCACTTTTAAGATCTGGTTGACGAGTTGTCTAGATAATTTGCCACTAGTCCATACCTTTATTGTGTTTGTAATTAAGCTTAGAGCTGCATGTAGTAGGAAAGAGCATGTTAAACCTCTTAACAAAACAAAGTACCTCCTTTCAGTTTGTCAAAGCAATCTTGAAGTCATATGGTCTGAAATATAATTCTCAGTATTTAGTTCATTTTGCAATTTAGCTTGAAGAAAAAAATAATTTTATAATAACCTCTACTGCAGAAAAAACAATCCATGCTCCTTTTTGTAAAAGGGAGAGAAAAGACTACAATTGAGTTTTATGATTTCATGCACTGTCTACTTTAGTATGGTTACAGAACATTTGCAAAACCAGGTTTTATTTCTTTAATAAATTCTTTCTCTCAAAACACACAGTTAAAATTAATAATAGAAATACAACATAACCTTAAATGAGAGCTTATATACTGCATTCCTTAGAACAGCTGCTTCTATTTCATTTTATTTATTTATGTATTTATTTATTTACTTTTGGCTACTTTGGGTCTTCGTTGCTGTGCGCGGGCTTTCTCTAGTTGCAGCGAGCAAGGGCTACTCTTCGTTGTGGTGTGCGGGCTTCTCATTGTGGTGGCTTCTCTTGTTGTGGAGCAAGGGTTCTAGGCGTACAGGCTTCAGTAGTTGTGGCACACGGGCTCAGTAGTTGTGGCTCGTGGGAGCGCAGGCTCAGTAGTTTTGGTGCACGGGCTTAGTTGCTCCGTGGCATGTGGGATCTTCCTGGACCAGGGCTCAAACCCGTGTCCCCTGCCTTGGCAGGCAGATTCTTAACCACTGCACCACCAGGGAAGTCCCTTCTATTTCATTTTAAATTAGCTAAGCTTTATGTAGTCTTTGGAGCTGACCTTATAGAACAGCAATACTATTAGCCCTAAAGCACATGTTTCTGATTTTGCGTATTTGAGATAACATTTCTTATAAAATTCAAGAAATAAAACTGTATTGTGCCTGAGAGGAAAAAAAATCTGTGTATTGTTTAAAATATCATTGATATCAATATGAAAGTTACCCACTGAGGGCACAGGGAACTATAGACCTTATTTCACTCTTACTTAATCCACTATTTTCACTTCCTGGAGAGCCCTAATCCAAAAAATGAAAACAGAGCCCACACTTTGATATCTAAAATTGACAGTGTAGGGAATTCCCTTACGGTCCAGTGGTTAGGACTCCAAGCTTCCACTGCAAGGGGCCCGGGTTTCATCCCTGGTAGGGGAACTAAGATCCCACAAGCCACGTGGCATGGCCAATAAATAAATAAATAAGTAAAAATTGAAAAAATAAAATTGACAGTGTAAGTATGGTAAAAAGAGACATTGAGGCATTCTCTTCGTAATTTCTCTTCCTAGTGGAAATTTTATGTTTATGTGTAACAACTTTCTTCTGTGGAGCTTAAAGAATCTTATGTACACTAACTGATGAATCCTTTCAACATCCTTATGAAATAGGCAGGAAATTCCTGTTGCTCAAGACATGAATGAAAACAAAGTCATACTCTATTATTTACCATGGAAAAGGACAGCTAATCACTTGTTGCACAGACACTGTTAATTAGCTATTCTTCTCTGTTGAGAACCAATCAAAAGGCAATTGGTTTAAAATGTCCTTAAATTACAATAGGAGTAATATAAGATAGTAATATGAGAGACTTTGATGGAGAGTAAAAATGAGACTGGATTAGGTTGATTAGCCTATAGCATGCCCATTAACAGTGGAACACAAGATGACAGGCAAGGGTTGGGATCATGAGGGGGTGCAAAACACACTATGACCTTCTGTTATATCTCCCCTCCCCATCTCATGACAGGCACTTGTATGTGAATTATTCTCCCAGCACAATCCCAGGTCTCAAAGGACTATTTCTCCTGTGTCAATGGGTTAACCTGGGCAGGCACTAGAGCTCTGTGGTACAACAGCTTATTGTGCCTCATCATTTCTCATTTTGGAAGAAGGTAAATATAGATTTCAGATGTTAATTTTACGTGGTTTATACCAGGAGGAAAATAATTAATGTTTATTTCAAACTTTTCCAAACTTACAAAGTTCTATATCAGTGAAAATTACATAGAAGCCGATTTTAAATCAGTGTAAGAAAAACAGAGCTATCAATACTCTTTTAAAGAATATTGTCAAAGTGATTACTGACCAAGTGGATAATCCAACTAAGTTTACTCTAAGGGGCTTTAGGAACCTATAAATCAAAAATTTTAACATTTTTATTGTCTCTCCTACACTTAGTGAGCATCTATGACTCTAAACCCCAGAAAATTTACTCATCCTTTTATGAATCTATCCATGGTTTCCCAAAATATGCTATAATTTGCATAAATTGTTCAGGATGCTACGCATTAGCATTCCCTCCACCACAGCATGGCTTTACTGATTTAATACACTCCAGTAATATAATTTTTCACAACTGATTATTAAAAATTTTCCTTTAATTTAGAGACATTGGTCAAGTAAATGAATTCAGAGCCCGGGGGAAAGGTGTTGATCTAATACTAATCTGCCTTTCAAAATTCCAAAAAGCATCAAAGCAGCAGCCTGTGAACATTTTCAGTTTTAGGTTTCAGTCCTAAGAATACCAAAACTTGTGAATACATATATATATATCTATATATCTATATATAGATATATATATAGGTATATAGATATATATATTCATAGATATTATCCCAAATGGCATAAATCATCAACATTATTAAACTGACTGGCTTAATTCAAAGAATTATTATCTTCAGAATTTCACATATTATTCTCAAAAATATAACTTTGGATACAAACTTTAATTAGAAGTTCTTCCAGACATAATGTCTTGCTTTATTTTCTACACATTAGAGTTTGGCCTAGTTTAAATTTTATAAAATAAAATTTAGTAATGTACACTGAATTTTCATTTATATGTTCAGTTCATTGATTTATTCATTTTCTGTAAAGAATAAGAAATTTATACTTCTTGTTTGCAAAGTTATTCCCCAAAGATTCCACTACAAGCTCCAAGACAATAGAAACATTATTATTCTGATGTCTCAGTCATTGATGAGATGGCCTATTTCAAATTATTTGATGATTTTAAGTATTTCTATTAGTTCTATATCATTTTGGCAAACCATATGTAAAAATAAAGCCACTCATTAAATGCTCTTATGGAAAAATGAGGGTTCTTTTTTCAAAAACACCTTATAGTCACACTTGGATATTCTAGCTCTAACATGAAAAGGAAAGTATTTTTCTTTCTTTTTTTTAATATTTATTTCTTTATTTATATACTTGGCTGCATCAGGTCTTAGTTGCGGCATGCGGGATCTTCATTGTGGCATGCGAGATCTCTTGCTGCAGCGTGCGGACTCTTCATTGTGGAGCGGGGGCTTCTCTCTAGTTGCAGCACGTGGGCTCCACAGCACGCGGGCTCAGTAGTTGCGGTGCGCGGGCTTATTTGCCCCAAGGCATGTGGGATCTTAGTTCCCCGACCAGGGATTGAACCGTCATTCCCTGCACTGGAAGGTGTATTCTTAACCACTGGACTACCAGGGAAGTCCCAGGAAAGTATTTTTCTTACAAAAGAATTTCTTAAAATAGTTTAAACAAACTTAGAGTACTTTTAGATATTTTAGTTTACAAAAGGTTAACTTGTTCTGTATTTAGTACATATAAAGAATATAAGCTATGCCATCTTTGAAAAGATATTGATTAGGAAATTAAGATTATATTTAATTGAAAAGGAAATTCCAAAATTAGTCAATTCCTCATTTGTTTAGGTGCATACCACCTTTAGTTTTCCAGATATATACATAAATCAGGACACCAAAGATCAGGTGCATTCCCTTTACATGACAAAAATATTGTGATTTATGGACAATGTGGTTCTAATATTACATGTAGAGAATGCTGTCTTTTTTATTACATTCAATCTAATTTAATTTTCCATCTTTCTCAAGATCTCTCTCCTGGAAAGGAATACTAGAGGATAATATGAGAAAGTCAAGATAAATAGAGCCAGAAATGAGATCTACATGTTTGATTCAACCCCCTGTTTGGGATAATAACACAGAATGACTCCATCTTTCATTTTGCTCTGGCTATTTTTCTAGCACAAAAATGTCCTAATGTAACTACTTAATAATTTTCAGTGACCAAGACAAAGCTGAACTCCTTACATGGTCTACAAGTCACATCATATTCTGGCTCCCACCTACCACTCCCATTGTTTCCATTCCTCCGCAACTTGAGTTTTAGTCTCCCAGTGGTTGCCTAATCCTATTGTTCTCCTTTAT
Source organism: Balaenoptera borealis (assembly GCF_965194805.1). NCBI lineage: Eukaryota > Metazoa > Chordata > Mammalia > Artiodactyla > Balaenopteridae > Balaenoptera > Balaenoptera borealis. The sequence continues at coordinate 117,660,773 of NC_138861.1, read as the reverse complement.
ACATGTGTGCTGATCAAGCTTTGCTTCAACTGTAAAGTCCTTCCTAATTCCTTCTCACCAAGTGAATTCTTATGTTTAACATGTGTTGGACAAACCAGTAGTCTTGTTCAGGCTTCAGAGGCAGAAGCAGGCCTCTGCCCGACCTGTGGCCTTGCCTGGACTGTGCACTTGCTTGCACACCTAATAATTGCTGCTAGCAAGTCAAGCAGCACCTAGGATAAGAAAGGGAGTGGGTCTTGGAATTTCTTGAGCCCTGGGGTCTGGAAAATCTTGTGACTCACACATGGTGAAATCAACAGCATTGTTAAAGTGAATCCAGAGTTGCATTTTTGCAGGCAAACTGATGATATCAGTTTGAAGCTTGGAATTATACATGGAAGCCCCCAGAACTCCAATCTGAAGTCTCACCTGTGGGGTGGACGCACCGCCCGGGACCCTTCCCAACTGGGGCTCCAGATTGCTGTCACTCGGTACTTCCCAGCTACTGTTTGGATCTGGAAGTAGGTGTCGGCCCAATTCGGTGATGTATACCCTGTTATTTTCCTCTAATATTCTTATTCCTTTCCTTCTAATGACTGTATATTAAAATTAAGTTAAATCACCTTTCATTAAAGAGTTGATTAAAGCTGTTTGTGTGAAATGAGTGGTTATTTTGTCAGTGAATCCAACGAACCTTAAAACCGAAAGCAGGCTTTGGGCAAAACATTAATTGGAGCTGTGAGCAGGATTAACAGAGCAAAATGCCTCTCTTTAAAAGGAAGGAAGGGGGCTTCCCTGGTGGCGCAGTGGTTGAGAATCTGCCTGCCAATGCAGGGGACATGGGTTTGAGCCCGGGTCTGGGAAGATCCTACATGACGCGGAGCCCCTGAGCCACAATTACCAAGCCTGCGCGTCTGGAGCCTGTGCTCTGCCAACAAGAGAGGCCGCGATAGTGAGAGGCCCGCGCACCGCGATGAAGAGTGGCCCTCGCTTGCCACAACTAGAGAAAGCCCTCGCACAGAAACGAAGACCTAACACAGCCATAAAAATAAATAAATTAAAAAACAAAAAAACAAAAAAACCCCAGTGCAGCTCTGGAGGTCCCAGTCATTAGACAAATCTTTAAAAATAAATAAATAAATAAAATAAAAAATAAAAGGAAGGAAGTTAAAGTTAATCACGTTTTTATTCCAGGATGGGACGAGCTCCCTTACAGTTCATTAGCGGCAGAGTGGGGCACATCAACTGGACTGTGTGAGAACTGGGAATCTAAATTAAAGCAAGCCAAACCTTTGGATGTAATTGTTTACAGCTCACGCAGATAGAGAAAGGGCAAGAATGTACCGCACTGAGACGGAGAGGCTGGATCCTCCTTTCTGCCGACTGTAAGGTACACGAGACTAAGCAGAAATTGGCTGAAGAGAAAGTTCAATTGGAAAAAGATTTATGTGACTTACAAGGATGATCGTCCATGCTTCAATGTCAAAATTATATTCTAGCTGATCAGGTCTCCACTTTCCAGTACATAGCCGAAAAAGCCGCTGTTAAAGTTGCCCAAGCCAAATATCGAAAGTGGCGGGGCAAAGGAAACAAAAAGAGAGTACATCTGGCTATAGCTAAAGCTGGGGTAGACTGGGACCCAGGATACCTGGGATGCAGATATCTGGGATGATAGCTCACAATCAGAATCTGATGAAAATGATGATTTGGGTTGGAAGTCAGCCCCACCTCAGTCGAAGGAAGAACTTAAACCTCCTAACTTTAAGGCATAGCCTGCTTGGTGGCGAAAAATGGAAACTGATGCTCAGGGAAATGTAATAAGAAAGGGTATCCAGGAGGATTATACTCAATATGAAATTAATGATATTTTAGGGCTTTTAACTCAAAGATCAGGAGAACCTTTAGTTACTTGGGTGGTTCGTGTTTACGATGCCGGGGCCGCCGGAATATTGATTGATGATGGAGATGCCCATAAATTCGGCACCATTAGTAATGACTCTTGAGCAACAGGCTTTCAGAGACAAAGCCAATCACCCAGGTGACTCCAATCTCCTGGAAATAGTCGCTGAACGGTGCCTTAATAAATACCCTATAGAGTCTGCTTGGCCTGGAAGTGACCTTCCCTGGTACACTATTAAGGACTGTGTCCAGAGACTAAAGGAAGAGGCTATGAAATGTGCTATTTTTATTGGACATCCGGATAACATGACTGACATTTCCCTGACTATTCAAATAAGAAATAAAGTTTTTAAGACTGCTCCTCTTTGTTACAAACATGTAATTTTGACCCTCCTGCTAAATGAGACAGGGAATCCCATCTCTGAAGTCCTTGATAAAGTACAACAATTAGGAGACTTGGAAGAATGGAACTTTGAAAAGAAAGAAGAGAAAGGGAAAGTGAGGCGAGCAGACAGAGTGTCCCGGAAAGAAATGTTCTTAGCCCTCCTTAAGAGCGGAATGACAAGAGGAAAGATTAATGGAATAACTACAAAGAAATTATGGGAAATATATTTAAAAAAAAAAAAAGGAAAGGGACCAAGAGACATTTTAAATCTCAAGCGGAAACTATGAGATCTCTGTCTGTCTGGGTATATGTGTATGTCTCAGTATGCTTTATCTTTGGATAACATTGCTGAGGTTAATTTATACATGAGCTCTAATGCTTAAAGAAAAGTGTTTACAAATCAAACAATTCTAAATACAAGAGAAATTAAGCTAAATGAATTTCAGTCTCATGCGAACTGGGAAATATTCAATATTAAATTGATACCTGGTATTAATGTTTGTTAATCTAATTAATATAGACATGTCTTAGAAGTCATCAACATTAAGTGTAATACTTTTATTGTGCCTAGGCTTAATATAAGCTAAATAAGATCTTATTATATCTGTTGCAAATTTGTCAGCAAGGAAAGTAACTTAATGTGAAGAAACTTTTAAGGAAAGAAAATGCAAATGAGATAAGAGCTTTGGGTGATTTATGTTTACCAATCTACAGACTGCTGATATAAAGGACCGTTCGTGGTTGCTTAAGGAAAAGAGGACATGTGTTTTTAGTAAAAAAAGGTATGAGGACTGGAATTACATTTTATTAAAGAAAAAGGAAGTAGGTCTGACATACAGGTGGCTGTTTCTGAATGGGAAAATAAAATGATGGATACAGAAAGTGATAAAAAAAAAAAAAAGAAAAAGGTTTGTAGAAAGTGGACCCCGAGAAAAGAGTTTTATGCATGGTACAGGTTTTCTTGAGATGTTGAACTGCCTTTGATAACAGATTTTAAGTTTCTTTACCTCTTAAGTGCTCTGTTCTATATTTGCCTTTGAAATCTTGTATTGTTACTTTGGTAAAGTAAATATTATTTCACAATGATCTATGAAGATTATGGCACACATAGATAAAGCTCATTCTGCTTCTACAAAACATTAACCCCTCATTGTCAGACTTCTGCTATCCTGTTGTCCTCATAACATGGCAACAGTCTACTCCTAAGTCAGAACATTTTAAATGGGTAAACAATAGCTGTAAATCAAACGGTCAGGGCTATGGGAAATTCAAGACATCTGCTTGGCTTTTCCCGGCTCCTTGGCAAACCTCACTCTTTTTTTTTTTTTTTGATGGAATAAAGCCTTCCCTGGCTGCAGGGTTAATGCCTTCACAATGAAAGAAAAATTTATGTTTCACTGAATATTCAATTCTAGTTTTGTTAATTGAGGTCTCTGTTTACCAAGATTCACTTCCCAGATAGTTCCTTGATGTTATGTTTTATTGCTAAAAAGTTTAATTTAATTATTCTAAAGCTTATCTCAGTAGTCCATCTATCTTTGGATGGAGATCAGATGCCCCGTGACCAACCAACCAGGGGACATAGAATTACACATGTCAATCAATGAACTGTATACTAACTGGAGCTTATGGCAGAAGCAAGAGGGCAAAAGAGTACCGTTGGGCTTCTGGAGTAGAAAATTTCCAGAAGCTGGGAAAAATTATACTACCTCTGAAAAACAGTTGTTGGCTTCTTATTGGGCTTTAATTGATACTGAACAAATAACCGTGGGTCATACTGTTACATTAAGGCCTCAAGCGCCAATTATGCAATGGATTTTAAGCTCACCAAAGACCAGTAGAATTGGGCATGCCCAGGAGTCTAGTATAATTAAATGGAAATGGTATGTACAGGACTGGGCCAAACCGGGCCCACAGGGTGTCGCTGTTTTACATACTACCTAATGTAAAATAGATAGCTAGTGGGAAGCAGCCACATAGCACAGGGAGATCAGCTCTGTGCTTTGTGACCACCTAGAGGGGTGGGATAGGGAGGGTGGGAGGGAGACACAAGAAGGAGGAGATATGGGGATATATGTAAATGTATACATGATTCACTATGTTATAAAGCAGAAACTAACACACCATTGTAAAGCAATTATACTCCAATAAAGATGTTTAAAAAAAAAAGATTTCTGAAATTTCAATTGAAAACCTTGAGCACGAAGTCATGATTAAACTCAAGATAACCAAGTCGCCTGTAAAATAGGGAAAGCCCTTTGACTCTTTAACTGAGAAAGAAAAGAAACATGCCTGGTTTACAGATGGCTTGGCAAAATATATAGGATCTGTTCGTTACTGGAAAGCAGTAGCCTACAATCCAGTCACAACTAAACTGTTAACTACTACTGGAGAAGGAAAAAGCAGCCAATTTGCTGAATTATAAGCAGTATATCAAGTTTTGAAACAAGAAAACTTAACAGAATGTCATATTTACACTGATTCCTGATCTGTGGCCAATGGATTAGCAACCTGGCTTCCAATGTGAGTTAGAAATAATTGGCAAATTCATTCAAAAGAGTTGTGGGGGAAAGAATTATGGGCAGATATTTGGCAAATTGTGCAGAAAACTAATGTTTCAGTTTTTCACATAGATGCTCATAGTATTCCCAATTCCATGGAACGATGGTATAACTCAATTGCAGACAAACAAACTCGGATCCAGATGGTGGAAGTCAATCCAAACTCCAATGAACTCAAAGGTTTGGCACTTTGGGCACACCAGAAATGTGGCCATCTGGGAGAAAAAGCCACATACAGATTGTTTTTGGAGTCTTGACTGTGATGTGGATCATCACCCATGCCTTAACCCCAGGATCTATGCTGCAGTCAAACAGAGAACCGAACTCCCATGCTCAACGCCAGGATATCTGCTATGGTTAAAAAAAAGATGAAGGAAAACACCGGGGAATCTTCTGCTGGAAAAATGTGAGCCAGACCCGAACCCAAGGTATCTTCACCTGCCCTGCAAACAAGGCCTGTCCTTTTCTAATTATGACTTTCTATGGACAAAACCTATCTATCTGGTCCGGGGTAAACCCTGATAACCCGTGGGCTAGAGGTTTTATTCGATCTCCTAATTCCTCCTCTCTTGCAGTCGAATTAAGCCCAGGATATATTAATGTCTACTAATGAATATACATGGAGACAATTATTTAATGAATGGATACCTAAAAACCATTGGATACTTATTCCAGAGGGCATTACTAAATGCACAGACACCTGGTGCTCAGGGACTTTATATCATTATAAGGTTGCTAACACAAGTTCTATGTGCCAATTTCATGTGTTGCCTATTGTTTTTGGAGATGAATATTGGTTGCCTCATTTTGCTGGAAATTACTTAGATTTTAATAATCCCACCCACCTATTGACAAACTGTGAAAAGGCTACTCAAGAATTGCTTTGTCAGACTTCCCGCATTTGGGAACCCTGCTTATTAGAAAATTCCGTTAACTATTGTGAATGGAACATATTTCCTCGATCCTATAGCATGTTTTTTGAAGTTGCTCTCCAGTTTATATGTATTGTAACAGATGACATTAATACAACTTCCATTTATCAGCCAAGGAACCCTTTTTCAGGCTGTTTAGCACATGCAGACCATTTAGATTAGAAAGGGGCAATGTATTTCTTCCCCCCTATACATACACAATTGTTGTGGGTGCAAACATTACTTCCTACTTTACCTGCTCCTGATATAACCTGTCACTTAAACCTTTGAAATGGGTATTACAAAAATCAAAGTTACTACAAAAATTTATAGATACACATAATTGTACTTCGTTAGAACGCTCTATTGTTACTACTATTGCAGCTAACAAATTAATGGATGTGGGAGTTAACGTACAGAAGCATACTGCCCGTTCCTGGGGGGCCTTTTTCTTTACTCAGTCACCCTTAAGCTAAACAATTGTTCTCTGCCTTGTTTAATCCATTGCCTGTACTATTTTTATTTTTAATTTTTGAATTTTGTTTTATTTTTTTATACAGCAGGTTCTTATTAGTCATCCATTTTATACACATCAGTGTATACATGTCAATCCCAATCTCCCAGTTCATCATCACCACCACCACCACCCACCCACTGATGCTTTCCTCCCTTGGTGTCCCTATGTTTGTTCTCTACATCTGTGTCTCAGTTTCTGCCCTGCAAACCGTTTCATCTGTACCATTTTTCTATGTTCCACATATATGCGTTAATATACGGTATTTGTTTTTCTTTTCCTGACTTCACTCTGTATGACAGTCTCTAGATCCATCCATGACTCTATAAATGAACCAATTTCGTTCCTTTAAAAGGCTGAGTAATATTCCATTGTACATATGTATCACATCTTCTTTATCCATTCGTCTGTCAACGGGCATTAAGGTTGTTTCCATGACCTGGCTATTGTAAACAGTGCTGCAATGAACATTGGGGTGCATGTGTCTTTTTGAATTATGGTTTTCTCTGGGTATATGCCCAGTAGCGGGATTGCTGGGTCATATGGTAATTCTATTTTTAGTTTTTTAAGGAACCTCCATACTGTTCCCCATAGTGGCTGTATCAATTTACATTCCCACCAACAGTGCAAGAGGGTTCCCTTTTCTCCACACCCTCTCCAGCATTTGTTGTTTGTACACTTTCGGATGATGCCCATTCTAACTGGTGTGAGGTGACACCTCATTGTAGTCTTGATTTGCATTTCTCTAATAATTAGTGATGTTGAGCAGCTTTTCATATGCCTCTTGGCCATCTGCATGTCTTCTTTGGAGAAATGTCTATTTAGGTCTTCTGCCTATTTTTGGATTAGGTTGTTTGCTTTTTTAATATTGAGCTGCATGAGCTGTTTATATATTTGGGAGATTAATCCTTCATCCGTTGATTCATTTGCAAATATTTTTTCCCATTCTGAGGGTTGTCTTTTCGTCTTGTGTACGGTTTCCTTTGCTTTGCAAAACCTTTTAAGTTTCATTAGGTCCCATTTGTTTATTTTTGTTCTTATTTCCACTACTTTAGGAGGTGGATCAAAAAAGATCTTGCTGTGATTTATGTCAAAGAGTGTTCTTCCTATGTTTTGCTCTAAGAATTTTATAGTGTCCAGTCTTACATTTAGGTCTCTAACCCATTTAGAGTTTACTTTTGTGTATGGTGTTAGGGAGTGTTCTAATTTCATTCTTTTACATGTAGCTGTCCAGTTTTCCCAGCACTATTTATTGAAGAGACTGTCTATTCTCTATTGTATACCCTTGCCTCCTTTGTCATAGATTAGTTGACCACAGGTGCATGGGTTTATCTCTAGGCTTTCTATCTTGTTCCATTGATCTATATTCCTGTTTATGTGCCACTACCATATTGTCTTGATGATTGTAGTTTTGTACTATAGTCTGAAGTCAGGGAGTCTGATTCCTCCAGCTCCGCTTTTTTCCCTTAAGACTGCTTTGGCTATTCGGGGTCTTTTGTGGCTCCATACAAATTTTAAGATTTTTTGTTCTAGTTCTGTAAAAAATACCATTGGTAATTTGATAGGGATTACACTGATTCTGTAGATTGCTTTGGGTAGTATAGTCATTTTCACAATATTGATTCTTCCAATCCAGAACATGGTATATCTCTCCATCTGTTGGTTTCATCTTTAATTTCTTTCATCAGTGTCTTATAGTTTTCTGCATACAGGTCTTTTGTCTCCCTAGGTAGGTTTATTCCTAGGTATTTTATTCTTTTTGTTGCAATGGTAAATGGGAGTGTTTCCTTAATTTTTCTTTCATATTTTTCATCATTAGTGTATAGGAATGCAAGGGATTTCTGTGCATTGATTTTGTATCCTGCAACTTTACCAAATTCATTGATTAGATCTAGTAGTTTTCTGGTGGCATCTTTAGGATGCAGGTGGCATCTGCAAACAGTGACAGTTTTACTTCTTTTTTTCCAATTTGTATTCCTTTTATTTCTTTTTCTTCTCTGATTGCCATGGCTAAGACTTCCAAGACTATGTTGAATAATAGTGGTGAGAGTGGACATCCTTGTCTCATTCCTGATCTTACAGGAAATGCTTTCAGTATTTCACCGTTGAGAATGATGTTTGCTGTGGGTTTGTTGTATATGGCTTTTATTATGCTGAGGTAGGTTCCCTCTATGCCCACTTTCTGGAGAGTTTTTATTATAAATCAGTGTTGAATTTTGTCAAAAGCTTTTTCTGCATCTATTGAGAGTATCATATGGTTTTTCTTCTTCAGTTTGTTAATATGGTGTATCACATTGATTGATTTGTGTATATTGAAGAATCCTTGCATCCCTGGGATAAATCCCACTTGATCGTGGTGTATGATCCTTTTAATGTGTTGATGGATTCTGTTTGTTAGTATTTTGTTGAGGATTTTTGCATCTATATTCATCAGTGATATTGGTCTCTAATTTTCTTTTTTTGTAGTACCTTTGTCTGGCTTTGGTATCAGGGTGATGGTGGCCTCATAGAATGAGTTTGGGAGTGTTCTTTCCTCTGCAATTTTTTGGAAGAGTTTGAGAAGGATGGGTGTTAGCTCTTCTCTAAATGATTGATAGACTTCACCTGTGAAGCCATCTGGTCCTGGACTTTTGTTTGTTGGAAGATTTTTAATCACAGTTTCAATTTCATTACTTGTGATTGGTCTGTTCATATTTACTATTTCTTCCTGGTTCAGACATGGAAGGTCATACCTTTCTAAGAATTTGTCCATTTCTTCCAGGTTGTTCATTTTACTGGCATAGAGTTCCTTGTAGTAGTCTTTTAGGATGCTTTGTATTTCTGCAGTGTCTATTGTAACTTCTCCTTTTTCATTGCTAATTTTATTGATTTAAGTCCTCTCCCTCTTTTTCTTGATGGGTCTGGCTAACGGTTTATCAATTTTGTTTACCTTCTCAAAAAACCAGCTTTTAGTTTTATTGATCTTTGCTACTGTTTTCTTTATTTCTATTTCATTTATTTCTGCTCTGATCTTTATGATTTCTTTCCTTCTGCTAACTTTGGGTTTTGTTTGTTCTTCTTCCTCTAGCTCCTTTAGGTGTAAGGTTAGATTGTTTATTTGAGATTCTTCTTGTTTCATGAGGTAGGCTTGTATTGCTATAAACTTCCCTCTTAGAACTGCTTTTACTGCATCCCATAGGTTTTGGATCATCGTGTTTTCATTGCCATTTGTCTCCAGGTATTTTTTGATTTCCTCTTTGATTTCTTCAGTGATCTCTTGGTTATTTAGTAACGTATTGTTTAGCCTCCATGTGTTTATGTTTTTTACATTTTTTTCCCTGTAATTGATTTCTAATCTCATAGCGTTGTGGTCAGAAAAGATGCACAATATGATTTCAATTTTCTTAAATTTACTGAAGCTTGATTTGTGACCCTAGATGCGATCTATCCTGGAGAATGTTCCAGGCACACTTGAGAAGAAAGTGTAATCTGCTGTTTTTGGATGGAATGTCCTATAAATATCAGTTAAATCTATCTCGTCTATTGTGTCCTTTAAAGCTTGTGTTCCCTTATTAATTTTCTGTTTGGATATCTGTCTATTGGTGTAAGTGAGGTGTTAAAGTCCCCCACTATTATTATGCTACTGTCGATTTCCTCTTTTATAGCTGTTAGCAGTTGCCTTAGGTATTGAGGTGCTCCTATGTTGGGTGCATATATATTTATAATTGTTATATCTTCTTCCTGGATTGATCCCTTGATCATTAAGTAGTGTCCTTCCTTGTCTCTTGTAACATTCTTTATTTTAAAGTCTATTTTATCTGATATGAGTATTGCTACTCCAGCTTTCTTTTGATTTCCATTTGCATGGAATATCTTATTCCATCCCCTCACTTTCAGTCTGTATGTGTCCCTAGTTCTGAAGTGGGTCTCTTGTAGACAGCATATAGATGAGTCTTGTTTTTGTATCCATTCAGTGAGCCTGTGTCTTTTGGTTGGAGCATTTAATCCATTCACTTTAAGGTAATTATTGATATGTATGTTCCTATTACCATTTTTTAATTGTTTTGGGTTTGTTTTTCTAGGTCCTTTTCTTCTCTTGTGTTTTCCACTTAGATAAATTCCTTTAGTATTTGTTGTAGAGCTGGTTTGGTGGTGCTGAATTCTCTTAGCTTTTGTTGTCTGTAAAGCTTTTGATTTCTCCATTGAATCTGAATGAGATCTTTGCCGGGTAGAGTAATCTTGGTTGTAGGTTCTTCCCTTTCATCACTTTAAGTATCTCATGCCACTCCCTTCTGGCTTGTAGAGTTTCTGCTGAAAATCAGCTGTTAACATTATGGGAGTTCCCTTGTATGTTATTTGTCGTTTTTCCCTTGCCGCTTTCAATAATTTTTCTTTGTCTTTAATTTTTGCCAAGTTGATTAATATGTGTCTTGGTGTGTTTCTCCTTGGGTTTATCCTGTATGGGACTCTCTGCGCTTCCGGGACTTGGGTGGCTTTTTCCTTTCCCATGTTACGGACGTTTTCGACTATAATCTCTAATCTCTTCAAATATTTTCTCGGGTCCTTTCTCTCTCTCTTCTCTTTCTGGGACCCCTATAATGCGAATGTTGTTGCATTTAATGTTGTCCCAGAGGTCTCTTAGGCTGTCTTCATTTCTTTTCATTCTTTTTTCTTTATTCTGTTCCACAGCAGTGAATTCCACCATTCTGTCTTCCAGGTCACTTATCCGTTCTTCTGCCTCAGTTATTCTGCTATTGATTCCTTCTAGTGTAGTTTTCATTTCAGTTATTGTATTGTTCATCTCTGTTTGTTTGTTCTTTAATTCTTCTAGATCTTTGTTAAACATTTCTTGCATCTTCTTGATCTTTGCCTCCATTCTTTTTCTGAGGTCCTAGATCATCTTCACTATCATTATTTTGAACTCTTTTTCTGGAAGGTTGCCTATTTCCACTTCATTTAGTTGTTTTTCTGGGGTTTTATCTTGTTGCTTCATCTGGTACATAGCCCTCTGCCATTCATCTTGTCTATCATTCTGTGAATGTGGTTTTTGTTCCACAGGCTGCAGGATTGTAGTTCTTCTTGCTTCTGCTATCTGCCCTCTGGTGGATAAGGCTATCTAAGAGGCTTTTGTAAGTTTCCTGATGGGAAGGACTGGTGGTGGGTAGAGCTGGCTGTTGCTCTGGTGGGCAGAGCTCAGTAAAACTTTAATCCGCTTGCCTGCTGATGGGTGGGGCTGGGTTCCCTCCAGGTTGGTTGTTTGCCCTGAGGTGACCAAACACTGGAGCCTACCCAGGCTCTTTGGTGGGGCTAATGGCTGACTCTGGGAGGGCTCACACCAAGGAGTACTTCTCAGAACTTCTGATGCCAGTGTTCTTGTCCTCATGGTGAGCCACACCCACCCCCTGCCTCTGCAGGAGACCCTACAACACTAGCAGGTAGGTCTGGTTCAGTCTGCTATGGGGTCACTACTCCTTCCCCTGGGTCCCAATGCACACACTACTTTGTGTTTGCCTTCCAAGAGTGGAGTCTCTGTTTCCCCCAGCCCTGTCAAAGTCCTGCAGTCAAATCCCGCTAGCCTTCAAAGTCTGATTCTCTAGGAATTCCTCCTCCCTTTGCCGGACCCGCAGGTTGGGAAGCTTGACGTGGGGCTCAGAACCTTCACTCCAGTGGGTGGACTTTTGTGGTATAAGTGTTCTCCAGTTCGTGAGTCACGCACCCAGCAGTTATGGGATTTGATTTTATTGTGATTGTGCCCCTGTTACTGTCTCACTGTGGCTTCTCCTTTGTCTTTGGATGTGGGGTATCTTTTTTGGTGATTTCCAGTGTCTTCCTGTCGATGATTGTTCAGCAGTTAGTTGTGATTCCAGTGCTCTCGCAAGCGGGAGTGAGAGCACGTCCTTCTACTCCACCATCTTGAACCAATCTCCAATCTTTTTGCATTGCCTGTACTATGGATTGCACTCTTTTTACTGACTGTTTCAAATTGTTACCTGTCTTACCATATTCAAAAAACTTCTCACGTTATATTGCCTTATTCTTATGCTCTTCAGCCTGAACAATCTTAGAGGCCGAATTTTGGAAGTACTAATAAAGTAGTCTTGTTCAGGCTTCAGAGGCAGAAGCAGGCCTCTGCCTGGCCTGTGATCCTGCCTGGACTGTGCACTTGCTTGCACACCTAACAACTGCTGCTAGCAAGTCAAGCGGCACCTACGATAAGAAAGGGAGTGGTTCTTGGAATTTCTTGAGCCCTGGGGACCTGCCAGTCCCCCAGGGTCTGGAAAATCTTGTTACTCACATGGTGAAATCAGCAGCACTGTTAAAGTGAATCCACAGCTGTATTTTTGCACACAAACTGATGATATCAATTTGCAGCCTGGAATTATAAATGGAAGCCCCCAGAACTCCAATCTGAAGTCTTACCTGTTGGGTGGATGCACCACCCGGGCCCCTTCCCAACTGGGGCTCCAGATTACTGTCACTTGGGACTTCCCACCTGCTGCTTGGATCTGGAAGTAGATGTCGGCGCAATTCAGTGATGTATACCCTGTTATTTTCCTCTAATATTCTTATTCCTTTCCGTCTAATGACTGTATATTAAAATTAAGTTAAATCACCTTTCATTAAAGAGTTGATTAAAGCTGTTTATTGTGTGAAATGAGTGGTTATTTTGTCAGCGAATCCAACAAACCATAAAACCGAAAGCACGCTTTCGGCAAAACAAAATGTCTCTTGAACCCCAAAGCTTTCTCTCACACCACTTATCTTCTTCACAGGTAGAATTAATTGCTCCCTCTTCTGTGATTTTCACAGCTCTTTGTCAATATTTGTACTACATCATGTCATTTCAAATATGTATACGGTACGATGTATTTTTAATAATATATTATATCATGCACTTTTTTCTCTATGTTTATGAGCCCCTTAACAAAAGAAATATACAGTAGTTATTTATTTTTCATTTTCCCATAGATCCATTGTTTATGACTCCTTTTTTTAAAATGCAAATATTATTTCCTAACTAACTTCTTTCAAATATATCCTTTATTAATGAATAGTGCCTGGCACAATGCTTAGTACTCAGAAGCACTCAGTAAGTGTTTGCTAACTAAATTTAAAATTTCCAACTTATGGCTTGATGTGGCTGAAGGTGCTCCCTGTTCATGGCCTATAATTTACATAAACTGAATTTTGGTGATACATACTGAGCTTCAGTGGAATAGCTGGATTAAGGCAAGAAAGCAGCACACAATGTACCTATAAGTCGGAAATTTTTCTATGACTTATTTTCCCCCACTTAGGGAGTACTAGCCAACCCAGTATTAGTTTGGGGCATAAGTAAACCTTGGAGTTAGGTAAGATACAAATCAGCATTGAGGTATGAAAAATATTTAATTATAACTGAAAAATAACAATTTTACTCGTATTGTTCTTTTTTTTTAATTATTTTTTATTTTTTAATGCTATTCTTGTCTGCTTACATTCTTTTTATTTATGTATGTATGTATGTATGGTATGGCTGTGCTGGGTCTTCGTTTCTGTGTGAGGGCTTTCTCTAGTTGTGGCAAGCGGGGGCCACTCTTCATCGCGGTGCGTGGGCCTCTCACTATCGCGGCCTCTTGTTGCCGAGCACAGGCTCCAGACGCGCAGGCTCAGTAATTGTGGCTCACGGGCCGAGTTGCTCCGCGGCATCTTCCCAGACCAGGGCTCGAACCCGCGTCCCCTGCATTGGCAGGCAGATTCTCAACCACTGCGCCACCAGGGAAGCCCCCTTACTCGTATTGTTATTTGTGAGAAAACTATTTTTTAAGTTTTATTTGCTATGCAAAGATTAAAAATATAAAAAGAGTTTTCTTAACTGTTATATTCCAGGCTGATCTTATTAAATTACTGCTTTGATTTCCTTCTATCAGAAGACTGAAGAGCTAAAAAAAATGATGAAGACATGTAAAAATACACAGGAACTACCAATAGCCAAAGCTGGAACAATTGGAGCAACAGAGCAAATACTAATAGTATTAGATTATAATGCATATTAATATGAATAATTAAATAAATTTTTAAAAGAGCAAAAGAAATAGCTATTCCTTACTATTCACTATAAAGTAAACACCATATGAATAATTGTTGCAGGTAGCCAGCTGTGTAGGGACCTGGCCCATCAGCAGGCTGGCAGTTGTCCCACATGCCCTGGGCTATGCAGCCAGCCTCAGGAGAACACGGCCCTGCATACCAGCAGTAGGCAACAGTCCCACATTCCTCTCGGCCACACAGCCAACTGCTCAGGAAAATACCCCACCCTCCAGTGGGCCTACAGTCACCCCATGAGACAGGAACTTGTAGCCAGCCAGGCCAGAAACCAGCCACACCTACCAGCATACCCACAGCATGCCCAGCCATAATAGAAGGGGGCATGCAGCCCGCATAGAGGGTATCCCTAGAGCACATAGCTCTGATGACAAGAGGGGAGCATGCTGCTGGACCCTATATGACATCTCCTACATAAGGCCACTTCTCTAAGACTGGGAAACATAGCTGACCTACCTAATACACTGAAATAAACACAGAGCATTGGAAAAAGTGGGAAGACAGAGGAATATATTACAAATGAAGGAACAAGACAAAATCTTAGAAAAAGAACTAAACGAAGAGGAGATAGGCAATCTATCCAATAAAGAGTTAAGGTAGGGCTTCCCTGGTGGCGCAGTGGTTGAGAATCTGCCTGCCAATGCAGGGCACATGGGTTCGAGCCCTGGTCTGGGATGATCCCACATGCCGCGGAGCAACTAGGCCCGTGAGCCACAACTACTGAGCCTGCGCGTCTGGAGCCTGTGCTCCGCAACAAGAGAGGCCGCGATAGTGAGAGGACTGCGCATCGCGATGAAGAGTGGCCCCCGCTTGCCACAACTAGAGGAAGCCCTCGCACAGAAACGAAGACCCACCACAGCCATAAATAAATAAATAAATTAATTAAAAAAAAAAAAAGAGTTAAGGTAATGATCATACAGATGCTCAATGAACTTGGGAGAAGAATGGATGAACACAGTGAGAATTTCCACCACAAGTTAGAAAATATAAAGAAGAACTAAACAGAGCTGAAGAATACAATAACTGAAATAAAAATTTTACTAGAAGAAATCAACAGTAGATTAGATGGGACAGAGGAATGAATCAGTGATCTGGAAGATAAAGTAGTGGAAATGATTCAAACTGAACAGAAAAAAGAAAAAGAATGAAAAGAAATCAGGATAGTTTAAGAGGCATCAGAGACAACATTAAGCATACTAATACCTGTATTACAGGGGTTCCAGAAGGAGAAAAGAGAAAGAAGCAGAGAACTTATTTGAAGAAATAATAGCAAAAATCTTCTCTTAACCTGGGGAAGGAAACAGACATCAAGATCCAGGTAGCACAGATAATCCCAAACAAAATGAACTCAAAGAGGTCTACACCAAGACACATTACAATTTAAATGGCAAAAATTAAAGATAAAGAGAGACCCTTAAAAGCAGCAAGAGAAAAACCAGTAGTTACATACAAGGGAATTCCCATAAGACTCTCAGCAAACTTTCGAGAGAAATTTTGCAGGCCAGAAGGGAGTGGCACAATATATTCAAAGTGATGAAAGGAAAAAAGCTACAACCAAGAATACTCTACCCAGCAAGGTTATCATTCAGATTTTAAGGAGAGATAAAGAGTTTTACAGACAAGCAAAAGCTTAAGAAGTTCAGCATCACCAAACTAGCCTTATAAGAAATAAAGGGACTTATCTAAGTGAAAAAGAAAAGGCCACAACTAGAAATATGAAAATTATGAAAGGAAAAAGGTCACTGGTAAAGACAAACATACAGTAAAGGTGGTAGAACAATCACTTATAAAACTAGTAAGAAGGTAAAAAGACAAAGTAGTAAAATCATCTATATCCACAGTAAGTAGTTAAGGAATACAATAAACAAAAAGATGCAAA
Source organism: Balaenoptera borealis (assembly GCF_965194805.1). Taxonomy (NCBI): domain Eukaryota; kingdom Metazoa; phylum Chordata; class Mammalia; order Artiodactyla; family Balaenopteridae; genus Balaenoptera; species Balaenoptera borealis. The sequence goes on along the minus strand of NC_138861.1, from coordinate 117,644,581 downwards.
TTATGATATCAAAAACATTAAATGTATGTGTGGGGTAAAAATATTGGGATGTTGGAATGCATTTGAACTTAAGAGTGTATAGGTTTTTATATATAAAACCTCATTGTAACTACAAACTGCAAGCTTAAAATAGATACACAGACAAAAAAGAAAAAGGAATCCAAACATAACATTGAGAAAGTCATCAAATCACAAAAAAAGAGAAAAAAGAAAAAGAAAGAAAAAAAAACGACAAAAACAACCAGAAAACATACTTATCAATAATTATTTTAAATGTAAATAGACTAAATCCTCCTATAAAAAGACATACAGTGGCTGAATAGATTAAAAAAAAAAAAACAAGACCCATATATATGCTGCTTACACAAGACTCTTCAGATCTAAAGACACACAGACTGAAATTGAGGGGATGAAAAAAAGGTATCCCATGCAGATGGAAATGAAAATAAAGATGGGGGTAGGAATACTCATATCAGAAAAAATAGACGTTAAAACAAAGGGTGTAACAAGAGACAAAGGAGGACATTACATAATGACAAAGCAATAAAGCCAACAAAAAGATATAGCAATTGTTAATATATATGAACCCACCATAAGAACACCTAAATGCATAAAGCAAATATTAACAAGGATAAAGGGAAAAGTTGATGATAATACAATAAAAATAGGGAAGTTTAATACCACACTTCCATCAATTAACAGATCAACCAGACAGAAAGTCAATAAGAAAACACTGACTTTAAATGGCACTTTAGATTAGATGAGATTAATAGATATCTACAGAACATTTTATTCAAAAACAGCAGAAAATCATTCTTTTCAAGGGCACATGGAACATTCTCCAGGATAGATCACATGCTAGGCCACAAAACACATCTCAATAAATTTAAGAAAATTGAAATCATATCAAGCATCTTTTCTGACCACAACAGTATGACACTCGAAATCAATTTCATGAAAACAACTGCAAAGAACACAAACACATGGAGTCTAAACAACATGCTACTAAACAACCAACAGGTCAACAAAGAAATAAAAAAATACCTGGGGACAGTTTAGAATGGAAACAAAATTATCCAAAATCTATGAGACAAAACAGAGCATTTCTAAGAGGAAAATTTATAGTGATACAAGCCTACCTTAGGAAACAAGAAAAATATCAAATAAACAATCTAAACTTAGACTTAAAGTAACCAGGAAACGAACAAACAAAACCCAAAGTTAGTAGAAGAAAAGAAATAATAAAGATCAGAGCAGAAATAAATAAAATAGAGACAAAAAAAGAAAAAAAATTAATAAAACTGAGTTGATTCATTGAAAAAAATGTTGATAAACATTTAGACAGTCTGATCAAGAAAAAAAGAGAGAGTGTTCAAATCAATAAAATCATAAATGAAAGAGAAGTTACAAGTGATACCTCAGAAATACAAAGAATCATAAGAGATTACTATAAACAACTATAGCCAATAAAGTGAACAACCTAGAAATGGATAAATTATTAGAAATGTACAATCTCCCAAGACTAAATCAGGAAGAAATAGAATATACTAACAGACAGATTACTAGTAATGAAATTGAATCAGTAACTTAAAAACTCTCAGTAAACAAAAGTCCAAGATCAGATGGCTTCACAGGTGAATTCTACCAAACCTTTAAAGAAGAGTTAACACCTACCCTTCTCAAACTATTCCAAAAAATTGCAGAGGAAGAAATGCTTCCAAACTCATTCTATGATTCCAAGATCACCCTGATACCAAAACCATAAACAGACACACCACACACACAAAATTACAGGCCAACATCCATGATGAACATAGATCCAAAATTCCTCAGCAAAATGTTGGCAAACTGAACTCAACAATACATTAAAAGAATCATACACCATGATCAAGTGGGATTTATCCCAGAGGTGCAAGGATGTTTCAATATCTGCAAATCAATCAATGTGATACATCACATTAACAAAATCATATGACCATCTCAATAGATGTAGAAAAAGCATTTGATAAAAATCCATTTATGACAAAAAAAAGTCAGTAAGACCATATATAACAAACCAACCGTCAACAACATATTCAACAGTGAAAATCTGAAAAGATTTCGTCTAAGATCAGGAATAACACATGGATGTCCACCTTTGCCACTTTTATTCAATATAGTATTTGAAGCCCTAGCCACAACAATCAACAAGAAAAAAAATAAATAAAAGGAATCCAAATTGGAAAGGAAGAAGTAAAACTGTCACTGTTTCAGTTGACATAATACTATACATAGAAAATCTGAAGCATGTCACCAAAAAAACTATCACAACTAATAACTCAGTAAGGTTGCAGGGTATGAAATTAATGGCTATAATCTGTTGTAAATTTATCCATTAATAATGAACTATCAGAGAGAAATCAAGAAAACAATCCCATTACAATTGAATCAAAAAGAATAAAATATCTAGAAATTTAACCAAGGAAAACATTGAAAACTATAAGACACTGATGAAAGAAATTGCAGATGATACAAGCAAATGGAAAGATATACCATTCGTGTGGATTAGAAGAATTAATACTGCTAAAATGACCATACTACCCAAGGCAATTTACAGATTTAAAGCAATCCTTATCAAAACATCCTTGGCATTTTCACAACACTAGAATAAATAATTCTAAAATCTGTATGGAAACACAGAAGATCCCAAATAGAAAAAACAACCTTCAGAAAAAAGAACAAAGCTGGAGGTATCATGCTCCCTGATTTCAAACTATACTACAAAGCTACAGTAATCAAAATAGTGTGGCACACTGAGAGTAGAGCCATGTCTGTCCTCGTATCCTCAGTGCCTGGACGAGGGTGGACACTCAATAAGTGTCTATGAATGAAAGGGGTTAATGAATGACTGAATATTAAGTCGAATAGGCTTTTGAGGTTGGTTACAACTTTCACAATTTCAACTTTTTGAGACAGAAGAATGGGAAGTAAAGCTAAGTTGTGAATCAAAATGCCTCTGATTTGGCTGGATTCAATTAATACCAAAAAGTATGCAGCACTGAGTTTGTAATCAGTATTATTAAAGCTATTAAATACACAAAAATCAAATCAATATATTCCTATATATAGTTCCTATATTCCTGTAATCTCTCCTATACTTATACCTGAAGCTTATTGTAATCATTCCAGTTCAGAATTTATTAAGCATCTTGTATGTGCTAAACACTACACTAGATACTGGGTACATAAGAAATAAAAAATGGGGGAAAAAAAGAAACTGACATATAGACCAATGGAACAGAATAGAGAGCCCAGAAATGAACCCACACTTATGAGTCAAGTGATTTATGACAAAGGAGGTAAGAATATACAATGGGTGGGGAAAACACAGTGCCTTCAATAGATGGAGTTGGGAAAACTGGACAGTACATGCAAAAGTATCAAACTGGACTCCTTTCTCATACCATATACAAAAATCAACTCCAAATGGATTAAACACTTAAATGTAAGACCTGAAACAATAAAGATTCTAGAAGAACACATAGGCAGTACACTCTTTGATGCTGGTCTTAGCAATACGTTTTTTGATCTGTCTCTTCAGGCAAGGGAAACAAAAGCAAATATCAGCAACAAGACTATATCAAACTAAAAGGTTTTGCACAGTGATTGAAACCATCAACAAAATGAAAAGGCAACCAATTGAATGAGAAAAGCTATTTGCAAATGATATATCTGATAAGGGTTAATATCAAAAATATACAAAGAACTCATACAACTCAACATCAAAAAACATCAATCTAATTTTAAAAAGTGCAGAGGACCTAAATAGACAATTTTTCCAAAGGAGACATACAGATGGCCAACAGACACAGAAAAAGATGCTCAATATTACTAATCATCAGGGAAATGCAAAGCAAAACCACAATGAGATACCACCTCACACCTCTCAGAGTGGCTAAAAGACACAAATAACAAGAGTTGGCAAGGATGTCAAGAAGCAGGAACTCTTGTGCATTGTTAGTGGGACTGTAGATTGGTGAAGCCACTATGGAAAAGACTATGGAGGTTCCTCAGAAATTAAAAATAAAACTGCCATGTGATTCAGCAATTTCACTTCTGGATATTTACCCGAAGAAAACAATAACACTAATTTAAAAAGATATATGCACATCAATGTTCATTGTAGCTATTTACAATAGCTAAGATATGGAAACAACCTAAGTGACCAATGATAGAGGAATGGAAAAAGAAGATGTGGTATATATATGCAATTGAATATTATTCAGTCATAAAAAATAAGTGAAATCCTGTCACTTGCAGCAGCAGGGATGGATCTAGAAAGATTTGTGCTAAGTGAAATAAGTCAGACAGAGAAAGATAAATACCATATGATCTCACTTTTATGTGGAATCTAAAAAACAAGAAACAAACAAAACAAAATGAAAATAGCCTCATAGGTACAGAGAAAAAATGAGTGGTTGCCAGAGGGGAGGGAGTTGGGGGACAGGTGAAGTAGGTGTAAGGGATTAAGAAGTACAAACCTCCAGTTATTAGTTAAATAAGCCATGGGGATGTACTACACAGCATAAGGAATATAGTCAGTAATATCGTAATAACTTTGTATGGGGACAGATGGTTACTAGACTTATTGTGGTGATCACATTCATAATATATGCAAATGTCAAATCACTAGGTAGTACACCTGAAACTAACATAATCCTTCACATCAACTATTGATATATTCAGTAAACAAACAAACAAACAAACAAATAAAATAATGGTTTCAGGCAGACAATAAATGAATGCCAAAATTAGTGAGCAAAATTATAGTGAAAACCAGGATACTTGCAGTCTCAAAGTGTGTCTCCATTAGAAAGTACCTTTTGAGAGGGAAAAAAAAGAAATTTCACATTGAAAAAAACTGGCAGACACTATCTTTAATAAGTGCTCAAGATTGACATCAATCAGTAAGAAGATATAGAACATGCTCTAACACCACATGAAAAAATAAACTCAAAATGGATTCAAGACCTAAATGTAAATCTGGAGTCAAGTTGTTTGAGAAGCAGTTACATCCCTAGATCATCTGCCTACCTCCAGGCTACTAGACAACTAGATGATTTTAAGGTATACAGGGTCTCAAAAAATTTACCACCCTACCTGAGAAAGAACGTTCTGGAGAAACTGCTCATTGAGAAACCAGTAAAGACAAAGGGTGAGATACAAAATGCAGGAAATGGAAAGGAGAGAGATGAAGCAAAAATAAACAAACGGGACCTAATTAAACATAAAAGCTTTTGTACAGCAAAGGAAATCATCAACAAAATGAAAAAACCTACTGAATGGGAGAAAATATTTGCAAATGATATGACCAATAAAGGATTAATATCCAAAATATATAAACAGCTCATACAACTCAACATCAACAACAAAAACAAACAACTCGATTAAAAAATGGGCAGAAGAACTGAATAGATATTTTTCCAAAGAGGAAATGCAGATGGCCAACAGGCACATGAAAAGATGCTCAACATCATTAATCATCAGGGAAATGCAAATCAAAACCACAATGAGACATCACCTCATACCTTTAAGAACGGTTATCATTGGGATTTCCCTGGTGGCACAGTGGTTAAGAATCCACCTGCCAGTGCAGGGGACATGGGTTCAATCCCTGGTCTGGGAAGATCCCACATGCTGCGGAGCAAATAAGCCCGTGCGCCACAACTACTGAGCCTGCGCTCTAGAGCCCGCATGCCACAACTACTGAAGCCCACGCACCTAGAACCAATGCTCCACAACAAGAGAAGCCACCACAATGAGAAGCCCGCACACTGCAATGAAGAATAGCCCCCGCTTGCCACAACTAGAGAAAGCCTGCGTGCAGCAACAAAGACCCAACGCAGCCAAAACTAAATAAAATTTAAAAAAAGATTTGATACTGAACTCTGTCTCATTCTAATTAAAAAATATTCATTAAAAAATGTTTTAAAAAAATGAATGGTTATCATCAAAAAGATCACAAATAAGTATTAGTGAGGATGTGGAGAAAATATACTCTTGTGGGGATGAAAACTGGCACAGCCACTGAGGAAAACAGTATGGTCTTTCTCAAAAAACTAAAACCAGAACTACCATATGATTCAGCAATTCTACTCCTGAGTATATATCTGAAAAATGTTTATAGCAACATTATGTACAATTGCCAAGATATGGAAACAACCTAAGTCTCCATCAACAGACGAATGGGTAAAGAAGTTGTGGTACATATATACAATGGAATACTACTCAGCCATAAAAAAAAGACTGAAATTCTGCCCTTTGCAGTAGCATGGATGGACTTAGAAGGCATTATGCTAAGTGAAATAAGTCAGAGAGAGAGACAAATACTGTATGATATCACTTATATGTGGAATCTAAAAAATACAACAAACTACTGAATATAACATAAAAGAAGCACACTCACAGATATAGGGAACAAACTAATGGTTACCAGGTGGCAGGTGGGGAGAGACAATATAGGGGTGGGGGAGTGGGAGGTACAAATTCTTTGGTGTAAGATAGGCTCAAGGATATATCGTACAACATGGGAAATATAGCCAGTGTTTTGTAATAATTGTAAATGGAAAGTAACCTTTAAAAATTGTACAAAATTTTTAAAAATTTAAAAAGAACTAATACTGAGAAAACATCAGGCAAACCTAAATTGAAAAATATTCTACAAAATAACTAACCTAAATTACTCATAAAAAGTGCCAAGGTCACAAAAGACAAAGACAAAGGAACTTTCACAGTTTGGAAGAGACTAAATAAATATTACAATTAAATGGAGAGTGGGAGCCTGGATTGGATTCTGGACCAGAAAATGATGTTATTGGGACAATTCATAAAATTTAAGTCAGGGCTCTAGCTATAAAAATTATATATATATATATGTATGTATATGCAATAGTTAGTAGTATTGTACCAATGTTCATTTTCTTGCTTTGGTAACTGTGCTATGGTTATATAAAGTGTTAACATTAGGAGAAACTGAATGAAGGATACAGAGGAATTCTCTGTACATTTTTGCAACTTTTCTGTTAGTCATAAAATTATTTCAAAATACAAAAATTTAAATTTTTAAGTGAAACCTGTTTTTATTTCCTTGTTTAGATTCATCCAATTTTATGAAGTTCACTCTGGTCACCCTGGCCGAAAGTGAGTTGCACTAGACTGCATGATTTTGAATCCCAAACCCACAATATCCTAGCTATATAATTTTGGACAAGTTACTTTACCTCTGTGTTCTTTAATTTTCTCACATGTAAAATGGGAGTAGTAATAGCACCTGTCTCATAGGATTGTTTTAAGGACTTAATAGTTTAAGATGGATAAGTGCTTAAAGGGTATCTGCCACATGGTATACATTATATAAGTGTTAGCTGTTACTATTATCATTACTGAACCTACATTGCCCTCTTTACACATTTTTTGCACTTCAACACTTAGAATATAAATTCATTCTCATATATAGATCATAAACAATGACAATGGTTGTAAGACTCTGTTTTAGAGTCAGTCCCCTACTTTCATATGTATTCATACATGTAAATACCAGAACTTAAATGTGAGAATGTTGAATACTGATTTGCATGTTTTGTAGGATTAGTTTATCAGTTTATACATCCAAATCCAAATTTGTTTTGAAATGATGTTTTGGGAATATCAATGAACAAGTTAGAAAAGCGTAGGTTTTTCAAAAGTTTAATATGGGAAAGAAAGGTTCACTTGTACTCAGTTTTATCCCCCACCACACACTCACTTACAGTGCCCTGTATAATACCTATCAGATAATAAGCATAAAATCACTTTGCTAAATGTAAGGATAAATGAATAAAAAAATAAATTGGTATTAAGTAATGCTTTGTCTTAATAAATGTGGGTACAACCATGATTTGATGCCTCTGCTTAAAATGTTATTGGCTAGGGCTGAAATTATTATTGCATTTTTTATTTCAGAAATGCTTCATGTTTTATTTAATTCTGTAACATTGTAAGACACAAGAAAGACTCTGAGAAAATATTTGAAGAGATTATAGTAGAAAACTTCCCTAACATGGGACAGGAAATAGTCACCCAAGTCCAGGAAGCACAGAGAGACCCATACAGGATAAACCCTAGGTGAAACACACCAAGACACATATTAATCAAACTAACAAAAATTAAATTCAAAGAAAAAAATATTAAAAGTAGCAAGGGAAAAGCAAAAAATGACATACAAAGGAATCCCCATAAGGTTATCAGCTGATTTTTCAGCAGAAACTCTGCAGGCCAGAAGGGAGTGGCAGGATATACTTAAAGTGATGAAAGAGAAAAACATACAATCAAGAGTACCCAGCAAAGATCTCATTCAGATTCGAAGGAAAAATCAAAAGCTTTTTAGACAAGCAAAAGCTAAAAGAATTCAGCACAACCAAACCAGCTTTACAACAAACGCTAAAGGAACTTCTCTAGGTGAGCAACACAGGAGGAGAAAAAGACCGACAAAAACAAACCCAAAACAATTAAGAAAATGGTAATAGGAACATACATATTGATAATAAACTTGAATGTAAATGGACTAAATGCCTCAACGAAAAGACATAGACTGGCTGAATGGATACAAAAACAAGACCAATATATATTCTGTCTACAAGAGACCCACTTCAGACCTAGGGACACATACAGATGAAAGTGAGGGGGTGGAAAAATATATTCCATGCAAATGGAAATCAAAAGAAAGCTGGAGTAGCAATTCTCATATCAGATAAAATAGACTTTAAAATGAAGACTGTTACAAGAGATAAGGAAGGACACTACATAATGATCAAGGGATCAATCCAAGAAGAAGATATAACAATTATATATATTTATGCACACAACATAGGAGCACCTCAATACATAAGGTAAATGCTAACAGCCATAAAAGGGGAAATCAACAGTAACACAGTCATAGAAGGGGACTTTAACACCCCACTTACACCAATGGACAGATCATCCAAACAGAAAATAAATAAGGAAACACAAGCTTTAAATGACACAATAGACCAGATAGATTTAATTGATATTTATAGGACATTCCACCTGAAAGTGGTAGAATACACTTTCTTCTCAAGTGCACATGGAACATGCTCCAGGATAGATCACATTTGGGTCACAAGTCAAGCCTCGGAAAATTTAAGAAAATTGAAATAGAATCTAGCATCTTTCTTTTTTTTAAATTTATTTTTAAATTTTTAAAATTTTTTAAAAATTAATTAATTTATTTGTTTATTTATTTATTTCTGGCTACATTGGGTCTTTGTTGCTGCACATGGGCTTTCTCTAGTTGCGGCGAGCGGGGGATACTCTTTGTTGTGGTGAGCAGGCTTCTCATTGTAGTGGCTTCTCTTGTTGCGGAGCATGGGCTCTAGGTGCACAGGCTTCAGCAATTGTGGCACACAGGCTCAGTAATTGTGGCTCACGGGCTCTAGAGCACAGGCTCAGTAGTTGCGGCGCACGGGCTTTGCTGCTCCGTGGCATGTGGGATCTTCCTGGACCAGGGATCGAACCCATGTCTCCTGCATTGGCAGGCGGATTCTTAACCACTGCACTAACAGGGAAGTCCTCAAGCATCTTTCTGACCACAACGCTATGAGACTGGAAATCAGTTACAGGGAAAAAATGTAAAAAACACAAATACAGACGGGCGCCTTAAAATGGTGGAGAAGTAAGACGTGGAGATCACCTTCCTAGCCACAAATACATCAAAACTACATCTACATGTGGAACAACTCCTACAGAACACCTACTGAACGCTGGCAGAAGACCTCAGACTTCCCAAAAGGCATGAAACTCCCCACGTACCTGGGTAGGGCAAAAGAAAAGAGGAAAAACAGAGACAAAACAATAGGGATGGGACCTGCACCTTGGGGAGGGAGCTGTGAAGGAGGAAATGTTTCCACATACTAGGAAGCCCCTTCACTGGTGGAAATGGTGGGTAGCGGTGGGGAAGCTTTGAAGCCACGGAGGAGAGTGCAGCAACAGGGGTGCAGAGGGCAAAGTGGAGAGATTCGCGCACAGAGGATCGGTGCCGACCAGCACCCACCAGCCTGAGAGGCTTGTCTGCTCACCCGATGGGGCTGGAGGGGGCTGGGAGCTGAGGGTCAGGCTTCGGAGTTCAGACTCCAGGGAGAGGACCAGGGTGGGCTGCATGAACACAGCCTGAAGGGGGCTAGTGCACCACAGCTAACCGGGAGGGGTTCCGGGAAAAAGTCTGGAACTGCCTAAGGGGCAAGAGACCATTGTTTCAGGGTGTGCAAGGAGAGGGGATTCAGAGCACCACCTTAACGAGCTCCACAGACAGGCGTGAGCTGCAGCTATCAGAGTGGACCCCAGAGACAGGCATGAAATGCTAAGGCTGCTGTTACAGCCACCAAGAAGCCTGTGTGCAAGCACAGGTCACTATCCACACCACCCTTCCTGGGAACCTGTGTAGCCTGCCACTGCCAGAGTCCCTTATTCCAGGGACAACTCCCCCAGGAGAACACATGGCGTGCCTCAGGCTGTTTCAATGTCACACTGCCCTCTGCCGCCACAGGCTCACCCCACATTCCATATCCCTCCCTCCCCCTGTCCTGAGTGAGCCAGAGCCCCCTAATCAGCTGCTCCATTAACCCTGTCCTGTCTGGGTGGGGAACAGATGCTCTCAGGCGACCTACATACAGAGGTGGGGCCAAAACCAAAGCTGAACCCCAGGAGCTGTGAACAAAGAAGAGAAAGGGAAATCTCTCCCAGCAGCCTCAGGAGCAGCGGATTAAATCTCCAAAATCAACTTGATGTACCCCGAATCTGTGGAATACCTGAATAGACAATGAATCATCCCAAAATTGAGGTGGTGGACTTTGGGAGTAACTGTAGACTTGGGGTTTGCTTTCTGCACCTAATTTGTTTCTGGTTTTATGTTTATCTTAGTTTAGTATTTAGAGTTTATTATCATTGGTAGATTTGTTTATTCATTTGGTTGCTATCTTCCATTTTTTATTTTTTTATATATATATATATTTTTTTCCTTTTTCTCTTTTTGTGAGTGTGTATGTGTATGCTTCCTTCTGTGATTTTGTCAGGATAGCTTTGCTTTTGCCATTTTTCCTAGGGTTCTGACTGACCATTTTTTGTTATTGTTTTTGTTTCTTTAGTATAGTTTTTAGCGCTTGTTATCACTGGTGGATTTGTTTTTTGGTTTGGTTGCTCTCTTCTTTCTTTCTTTTATTACTTTTTTATCTTTTGTTTTTAATAATTGTTTTCTATTTTAATATGTTTATTTTATTTTATTTAGTTATTTTTTTCCTTAGTTCTTTCTTTTTATTTCTCCCTTTTCTTCTGAACCGAGTGGTTGACAGGGTCTTGGTGCTCTGGCCGGGTATCAGACCTGAGCCTTGGAGATGGGAGAACCGAGTTCAGGACATTGGTCCACCAGACACCTGTCAGCCCCACGTAATATCAAACGGTGAAAGCTCTCTCAGAGATCCCCATCTCAACGCTAACACCCAGCTCCACTCAAAGACCAGCAAGCTACAGTGCTGGACACCTTATGTCAAACAACTAGCAAGACACGAACACAACCCCACCCATTAGCAGAGAGGCTTCCTAAAATCATAATAAGTTCACAGAAACCCCAAAACACACCACCGGGCGTGGTCGTGCCCACCAGAAAGACAAGATCCAGCCTCATCCACCAGAACACAGGCACCAATCCCCTCAACCATGAAGCCTACACAACCACTGAACCAACCTTACCCACTAGGGGGAGACACCAAAAACAATGGGAACTATGAACCTGCAGCCTGAGAAAGAAACCCCAAACACAGTAAGTTAAGCAAAATGAGAAGACAGAGAAATACACAGCAGATGAAGGAGCAAAGTAAAAACCCACCAGACCAAGAAAATGAAGAGGAAATAGGCAGTCTACCTGAAAAAGAATTCAGACTAATGATAGTAAAGATGATCCAAAATCTTGGAAATAGAATGGAGAAAATACAATAAACATTTAACTAGGACCTAGAAGAACTAAAGAGCAAACAAACAACAATAAACAACACAATAAATGAAATTAAAAATTCTCTAGAAGGAATCAATAGCAGAATAACTGAGGCAGAAGAACGGATAAGTGACCTGGAAGATAAAATAGTGGAAATAACTACCGCAGAGCAAAATAATGAAAAAGGAACAAAAAGAACTGAGGACAATCTCAGAGACCTCTGGGAAACATTAAATGCACCAACATTCGAATTATACGGGTCCCAGAAGAAGAAGAGAAAAAAAAAGGGACTAAGAAAATATTTGAAGAGATTATAGTTGAAAACTTCTCAAATATGTTTAAAGAAATAACCAATTAAGTCCAGGAAGCACAGAGAGTCCCACAAGGATAAATCCAAGGAGAAACATGCCAAGACACATATTAATCAAACAATCAAAAATTAAATACGAAGAAAAAATATTAAAAGCATCAAGGGAAAAACAACAAAAAACATACAAGGGAATCCCCATAAGGTTAACAGCTGATCTTTCAGCAGAATCTCAGCAAGCAAGAAGGGAGTGGCAGGACATATTTAAAGTGATGAAAGGGAAAAACCTAGAACCAAGATTACTCTACCCATCAAGGATCTCATTCAGATTTGATGGAGAAATTAAAACCTTTACAGACAAGCAAAAACTAAGAGAATTCAGCACCACCAAACCAGCTCTACAACAAATGCTAAAGGAACTTCTCTAGGCAGGAAACACAAGAGGAGGAAAAGACCTATAATAAGAAACCCAAAGTAATTAAGAAAATGGTAATAGGAACATACATATAGATAATTACCTTAAATGTAAATGGATGAAATGCTCCAACCAAAAGACATAGACTGGCTGAATGGATACAAACACAAGACCCATACATATGCTGTCTACAAGAGATCCACCTCAGACCTATGGACACATACAGACTGAAAGTGAGGGGATGCAAAAAGATATTCCATGCAAATGGAAATCAAAAGAAAGCTGGAGTAGTAATTCTCATATCAGAAAAAATAGACTGTAAAATAAAGACTATTACAAGAGACAAAGTAGGACACTACATAATGATCAAGGGATCAATCCAAAAAGAAGATATAACAATTGTAAATATTTATGCATTCAACATAGGATCACCTCAATACATAACACAAATGCTAACAGTGATAAAAGGGGAAATTTAAAGTAACACAACAATAGTAGGGGACTTTAACACCCCACTTTCACCAATGGACAGATCATCCAAACAGAAAATTAAAAAGGAAAAACAAGCTTTAAATGATACATTAAAAAAGATGGACTTAATTCATATTTATAGGACATTCCATCCAAAAACAGCAGATTACTTTCTTCTCAAGTGCTCATGGAACATTTTCCAGGATAGATCATATCTTGGGTCACAAATCAAGTCTTGGTAAATTTAAGAAAATTGAAATACTATCAAGTAACTTTTCCGACTACAATGCTATGAGACTAGATCTCAATTACAGGAAAAAATCTGTAAAAAATAAAAACACATGGAGGCTAAACAATACACTACTAAATAACCAAGAGATCACTGAAGAACTCACAGAGGAAATCAAAAAATACCTAGAAACAAATGACAATGAAAACAGGACGAACCAAAACCTATGGGATGCAGCAAAAAGGGTTCTAAGAGGGAAGTTTACAGCAATAGAATCCTACCTCAAGAAACAAGAAACATCTCAAATAAACACCGTAACCTTACATCTAAAGCAATTAGAGAAAGAAGAACAAAAAACCCCAAAGTTGGCAGAAGGAAAGAAATCATAAAGATCAGATCTGAAATAAATGAAAAAGAAATGAAGGAAATGATAGCAAAGATCAACAAAACTAAAACCTGCTTCTTGAGAAGGTAAAAAGAATTGATAAATCATTAGCCAGACTCATCAAGAAAAAAAGGGAGAAGCCTCAAATCAATAGAATTAGAAATGAAAAAGGAGAAGTAACAATTGACACTGCAGAAATACAAAGGATCATAAGAGATTACTACAAGCAACTATATGCCAATAAAATGGACAACCTGGAAGAAAAGGACAATTCTTAGAAAAGCACAACCTTCTGAGACTGAACCAGGAAGAAAGAGAAAATATAAACAGACCAATCACAAGCACTGAAATTGAAACTGTGATTAAAAATCTTCCAAAAAAGAAAAGCCCAGGAACAGATGGCTTCACAGGTGAATTCTATCAATCATCTAGCGAACAGCTAACACCTATCCTTTTCAAATTCTTCCAAAATGTATCAGAGGAAGGAAGACTCTCAAACTCATTCTATGAGGCCACCATCACCCTGATACCAAAACCAGACAAGAATGCCACAAAAAAAGAAAGCTACAGGCCAATATCACTGGTGAACATAGATACAAAAATACTCAACAAAATACTAGCAAACAGAATCCAACAGCACATCAAAAGGATCATACTCCATGATCAAGTGGGGTTTATCCCAGGAATGCAAGGATTCTTCAATATATACAAATCAATCAATGTGATAAACCATAGTAACAAATTGAAGGAGAAAAAACATATGATCATCTCAAGAGATGCAGAAAAAGCTTTTGACAAAATTCAACACCGATTTATGATAAAAACTCTCTGGAAAGTAGGCATAGAGGGAACCTACCTCACCATAATAAAGGCCATATATGACAAACCAACAGCCAACAACTTTCTCAATGGTGAAAAACTGAAACCATATCCACTAAGATCAGGAACAAGACAAGGTTGCCCACTCTCACCACTATTATTCAACATAGTTTTGGAAGTTTTAGCCACAGCAATCAGAGAAGAAAAAAAAAATAAAAGGAATCCAAATTGGAAAAGAAGAAGTAAAACTGTCACTGTTTGCAGATGACATGATAATATACATAGAAAATCCTAAAGATGCTACCAGAAAACTACTAGAGCTAATCAATGAATTTGGTAAAGTAGCAGGATACAAAATTAATGCACAGAAATCTCTTGCATTCCTATACACTAATGATGAAAAATCTGAAAGAGAAGTTAAGGAATCACTCCCATTTACCACTGCAACAAAAAGAATAAAATACGTAGGAATAAACCTACCTAAGGAGACAAAAGACTTGTATGCAGAAAACTGTAAGACACTGATGAAAGAAGTCAAAGATGACACAAACAGACGAAGAGATATACCATGTTCGTGGACTGGAAGAATCAACATTGTGAAAATGACTATACTACCCAAAGCAATCTGCAGATTCAATGCAATCCCTATCAAACTACCAATGGCATTCTTCACAGAAGTAGAACAAAAAGTTTCACAATTTGTTTGGAAACGCAAAAGACCCCGAATAGCCAAAGCAATCTTGAGAAAGAAATACAGAGCTGGAGGAATCAGGCTCCCTGACTTCAGACAATACTACAAAGCTACAGTAATCAAGACAGTATGGTACTGGCACAAAAACAGAAATATCGATCAATGGAACAGGATAGAAAGCCCAGAGATAAACCCACAGACATATGGTCACCTTATCTTTGATAAAGGAGGCAAGAATATACAATGGAGAAAAGATAGCCTCTTCAATAACTGGTGCTAGGAAAACTGGACTGCTACATGTAAAAGAATGAAATCCTAATACTCCCTAATACCATACACAAAAGTAAACTCAAAATGGATTAAAGAGCTAAATGTAAGGCCAGACACTATAAAACTCTTAGAGGAAGACATAGGCAGAACACTCCATGACATAAATCACAAGATCCTTTTTGACCCTCCTTCTAGAGAAATGGAAATAAAAATAAAAATAAACAAATGGGACCTAATGAAACTTAAAAGCTTTTGCACAGCAAAGGAAACCATAAACAAGACTAAAAGACAGCCCTCAGAATGGGAGAAAATATTTGCAAACGAAGCAACTGACAAAGGATTAATCTCCAAAATAAAGAAGTAGCTCATGCAGCTCAATATCAAAAAAGCAAACAACCCAATCCGAAAATGGGCAGAAGACCTAAATACACATTTCTCCCAAGAAGATATACAGATCGCCATCAAACACATGAAAGGATGCTCAACATCACTAATCATTAAAGAAATGCAAATCAAAACTACAATGAGGTATCACCACACACTGGGCAGAATGGCCATCAGCAAAAAATCTACAAACAATAAATGCTGGAGAGGGTGTGGAGAAAAGGGAACCCTCTTGCACTATTGGTGGGAATGTAAATTGATACAGCCACTCTGGAAAACAGTATGGAGGTTCCTTAAAAAACATAAAAATAGAACTACCATACAACACAGCAATCCCACTACTGGGCATATACCCTGAGAAAACCTTAATTCAAAAAGAGTTATGTACCACAATGTTCATTGCAGCACTATTTACAATAGCCAGGACATGGAAGCATCCTATGTGTCCATCGACAGATGAATGGATAAAGAAGATGTGGCACATATATACAGTGGAATATTACTCAGCCATAAAAAGAAACGAAATTGCATTATTTGTAGTGAGGTGGATGGACCTAGAGACTGTCATATAGAGTGAAGTAAGTCAGAAAGAGAAAAACAAACACCGTATGCTAACACATATATATGGAATCTAAAAAAAAAAAAAAAAAGGTTCTGAAGAACCTAGGGGCAGGACAGGAATAAAGATGCAGACGTAGAGAATGGACTTGAGCACACGGGGAGGGGGAAGGGTAAGCTGGGATGAAGTGAGAGAATGTGATGGACTTATATACTACCAAATGTAAAATAGATAGTTAGTGGGAGGCAGCCGCATAGCACAGGGAGATCAGCTCGGTGCTCTGTGACCACCTAGAGGGGTGGGATAGGGAGGGTGGGAGGGAGACGCAAGAGGGAGGAGATATGGGGATATATGTATATGTATAGCTGATTCACTTTGTTATAAAGCAGGGACTAACACACCATTGTAAGGCACTTATACTCCAATAAAGATTTTAAAAATAAATAAATAAATACTCAGGCTTCGCATCAGGAAGCTTCATTTCTGTATAAAGATTTAAATTTCAGGTTCAACTTGAAAAAAAAAATCCTGAACAAAATACTAGCAAACAGAATCCATCAGCACATTAAAAGGTTCATACACCATGATCAAGTGGGATTTATCCCAAGGATGCAAGGATTCTTCAATATATGCAAATCAATCAATGTGATACACCATATTAACAAATTAAGGAGTAAAAAGCATATGATCATCTCAATAGATGCAAGAAAAGCTTTGATAAAATTCAACACTGATTTATGATAAAAACTCTCCAGAAAATGGACAAAGAGGGAACCTACCTCAACATAATAAAAGCCATATATGACAAACCCACAGCAAGCATCATACTCAATGGTGAAAAACTGAAAGCATTTCCACTAAGATCAGGAACAAGATAAGGATGTCCACTCTCGCCACTCTTACTCAACATAGTTTTGGAAGTCCTAGCTATGGCCATCACAGAAGACAAAGAAATAAAAGGAATACAAATTGGAAAAGAAGAAGTAAAACTGTCACTGTTTGCAGATGACATGATGCTATACATAGAAAATCCTAGAGATGCCACCAGAAAACTACTACAACTAATCAACGTATTTGGTAATGTTGCAGGATACAAAATTAATGCACAGAAACCTCTTGCATTCCTATACACTAACAATGAAAGATCAGAAAGGGAAATTAAGAAAATAATCCCATTTACCATCACAACAAAAGAATAAAATACCCCAGAATAAAATGTAAAATAGATAGCTAGTGGGAAGCAGCCACATAGCACAGGGACATCAGCTCGGTGTTTTGTTTCCAACTAGGGAGGGTGAGAGGGAGACACAAGAGGGAGGAGATATGGGGATATGTGTATATGTATAGCTGATTCACTTTGTTATAAAGCATTAACTAACACACCATTGTAAATCAATTATACTCCAATAAAGGTGTTAAAAAAGAAAAATATACCTAGGAATAAACCTACCTAAGGAGGCAAAAGACTTGTACTCAGAAAACTATAAAACACTGATGAAAGAAATCAAAGACTACATAAACATGTGGAGAAATATACCAAGTTCTTGGATTGGAAGAATAAATATTGTGAAAATGACTATACTACCCAAAGCAATCTACAGATTTAATGAAATCCCTATCAAACTACCAATGGGATTCTTCACAGAACTACAACAAAAATTTTTACAATTTGTGTGGAAACACAAAAGACCCTGAATAGCCAAAGCAATCTTGAGAAAGAAAAACCAAGCTGGAGGAATCAGGCTCCCTGACTTCAGACAATACTACAAAGCTACAGTAATCAAGACAGTATAGTACTGGCACAAAAATAGAAATATAGATCAATGGTATCAAAGGATAGAAAGCCCAGCGATAAACCCACACACATATGGTCACCTAATTTACAACAAAGGAGGCAAGAACATACAATGGAGAAAATACAGCCTCTTCAATAAGTGGTGCTGGGAAAACTGAACAGCTACATGTAAAAGAATGAAATTAGAACACTGCCTAACACCATACACAAAAATAAACTCCAAACTCACAAGTGTAGGTAGTGTGCTACATGAGGGGCAAGTTTTTCGCTAACATCACAAGGGTCTCTGGCCCAATGAGTGGAGTTTGATAGTAATACTTGCTACAAATGTATGATTTTAATATATGAAAGCTTTAAGGAGAGATGAAAAGACATTTTAAAAATGGCCTGTGTTTTCTTCTGCTTTTCTCCATTATTTCTTACTCCTGGACCTCTCAGGCATTACTTGGCCTTTCTGTTTTCAGACTAACTTGATGTATCCTGATGTAAGATCCTAAAAAGGGAGCTCACTCAGTGGGTCTGATGTGGTGGATGCTTGCCCGGGAAGTTCTGCGCATGCGTGGTACCATCTCCCGTGAACACCCATGGGAGGTCATGCCTGATCTCTACTTCTACAGAGATCCTGAAGAGATTGAAAAGGAAGAGCAGGCGGCAGCTGAGAAGGCTGTGACCAAGGAGGAATTTCAGGGTGAATGGACCGCTCCAGCTCCTGAGTTCACTGCTGCTCAGCCTGAGGTGGCAGACTGGTCTGAAGGTGTGCAGGTGCCCTCTGTGCCTATTCAGCAGTTCCCCACTGAAGATTGGAGTGCTCAGCCTGCCACTGAAGACTGGTCTGCAGCTCCCACTGCTCAGGCCACTGAGTGGGTAGGAACAACCACTGAGTGGTCTTAAACAGTCCTTCCACAAACTCTTAAAATGGAAATAGGTTGATGGAAAATAAACAGTTTCTAAAAAAAAAACAAAACTCCAAATGGATTAAAGACCTAAATGTAAGACCGGACACTATAAAACTCTTAGAGGAAAACATAGGAAAAACATCTTTGACATAAACCACAGCAAGATCTTTTTGACCCACCCCCTAGAGTAATGAAAATAAAAACAAAAATAAAGAAATGGGACCTAATGAAACTTAAAGCTTTTGCACAGCAAAGGAAACCATACACAAGACGAAAAGACAACCCTCAGAATGGGAGAAAGTATTTGCAAATGAATCAACAGACAAAGGAGTAATCTCCAAAATAGACAAATATCTCATGGAGCTCAATATCAAAAAAACAAACAACCCAGCTAAAAAATGGGCAGAAGACCTAAATAGACGTTTCTCCCAAGAAGACATACAGATGGCCAAGAGGCACATGAAAAGCTGCTCAACATCACTAATTATTAGAGAAATGCAAATCAAAACTACAATGAGGTATCACCTCACACTGGTCAGAATGGCCATCATCAAAAAAATGTACAAACAATAAATGGTGGAAAGAGTGTGGAGAAAAAGGAACCCTTCTGCAATGTTTGTGGGAATGTAAATTAATACAGCCACTATGGAGAACAGTATGGAGGTTACTTAAGAAACTAAAAATAGAACTATCATATGACCCAGCAATCCCATTACTGGGCATATACCCTGAGAAAACCATAATTCAAAAGGACACATGTACCCCAGTGTTCATTGCAGCACTATTTACGATAGCCAGGACATGGAAACAACCCAAATGTCCAACAATAGATTAACTGATGAAGAAGATGTGGTACATATATACAAAGGAATATTACTCAGCCATAAAAAGGAACGAAACTGGATGATTTGTAGAGATGTAGATGGACCTAGAGTCTGTCATGCAGAGTGAAGTAAGCCAGAAAGAGAAAAACAAATATTGTATATTAACGCATATATGTCAAATCTAGAAAAATGGTACAGATGAACCTATTTTTAGGGCAGGAATAGAGACGTAGATGTAAAGAAAGGACATGTGGACATGGGGGGAGGAAGAAGAGGGTGGGACGAATTGGGAGATTAGGTTTGACATAAATCTATTTCACCATGTGTAAAATAGATAGCTAGTGGGAACCTGCTGTACAGCTCAGGGTGCTCAGTTTGTTGCTCTGTGATGACCTAGATGGTTGGGATGGGAGGTTGGGAGGGAGGTCCAAGAGGGAGAGGATATGGGTATACCTATAGCTGATTCACTTCATTGTACAGCAGAAAGTAACCCAACATTGTAAAGCAATTTTACTCAAAAAAAAAAAAAAAAAAAGTCCATCAAGAAAAAAATGCTCAGAGAACTAAAGGAAGACATGAGAAAGTCAATAAAACACTATATGAACAAAATGGAAATAGCAATGAAGAGATATGACCTAAAAAAAAAAAGATTCTAGAATTGAGAAGTACAATAATTGAAATAAAAATTTCACTAGGGATTCAAAGGCAGATTTGAGCAGGCAGAAGAAAGAATCAGCAAATGAAGACTGGACAATTGAAATGATCAAGTCTGAAGACATAAAAGAAAAAAGATTGAAGAAAAGTGAAGAGTCTAAGAGATCTATGGGACACCACCAATCAACATGTGCATTGTGGAAGACCCAGAGGAGAAAAGAGAAAGGGGTAGAGAGATGAGTTGAAGAAATAAAGCCTCAAAACTTACCAAATTTGGTGAAAGACATGAATATAAACATGCAAAAATCTCAACAAATTTCAAATAGAATGAACTCAAACACTCCCACACCAAGACACATAATTAAACTTCCAAAAGACAAAGACAGAAAGTGCATTGTGAAAACAACAAGAAAGAAGTAACTCATCACACATAAGCGATCATTAACAAGATAATTAGCAGACTTCTCATCAGCAAGTTTGGAGGCCAGAAGGCTTTAAGTTGATATATTTAAAATGCCAAAAGGAAAAAACTGTCAACCAAGAATTCTCTATCCACCAAAACTGTTCTTCAAGAGTGAGGTAGAAATTAAGATATTCCCAGATAAACAAAAGCTGAGGGAATTTGTTACAATTAGACCTGCTCTGCAAGAAATCCTAAAGAGAGTTCTGCAGGTTGAAATGGAAGAACACTAGAAACCATACGAAAAATTAAAGATCTCAGGAAAGGTAAATATGTGGACAATTATAAAACTTGTATTATTGTAATAATGGTTTGTAATGCCACTTTTTGTTTTCTATGTGATTTGAGACTAATACAGTAAAAAATTAGTTTAAAAGCTAGTATTATTATAACTTTGGTTTGTAACTCCACATATTATTTTCTACATAACTTAAGAGACTAACGCATTAAAAATTATTAGTTTATATTTTTGGACACACAAAGTACAAAGATATAATTTTGTGACATCAGTAACTGAAAGTGGTGAAGAAAGAGCTGCAAATGGTAGAGCTTTTGTATATTAATGAAGTTAAGCTGGTATAAATTCAAACTAGAATGTTGTAACTTTAGGATGTAATCCCCAAGGTAATTCCAAAGAAAACAGTTATAGAGTATAAACAAAAGGAAATGAAAAGAGAATTAAAACATTTCAGCCCCCACAATAAACTAAATACAAAAACGAAAGGAAAGTGGGTCTCAAAGATGTATACTGTACACTCATGTTCACGGCAGCATTATTAACAATAGCTAAGATGTGGAAGCAACTCAAGTCTCCATTGACAGCTGAATGGATAAGCAAAGTGTGGTATATAAATATACAATGAAATATTATTCATCCTTAAAAAAGAAGGAAATTCTGACATCGCTACAACATGGATGAATCTTGAGAACATTATGGTAAGTGAAATAAGCCAACCACGAAAAGACAAATACTGTATGATTCCACTTATATGAGGTACCTAGAGTAGTCAAAATCATAGAGATAGAAAGTAAATAGAATGGTAGTTACCAGGGCTGGGAAAGAGAGAATGGGGTGTTATTTTTTAATGGGTGTAGAGTTTCAGTTTTACAAGATGAAAAGAATATTGATGATAGATGGTGGTGATTGTTACACAACAATACAAATATACTTAATATCACTGAAACTTACACTTAAAAATGGTTAAGATAGTAAATTTTATGTGTATTTTACTATAATAAAAAAATTAAAGAAAAATTTTTCCTCAAGGATTTTGAACACCATGAATTTTTCTAAAAGCCTTTCTATGATTAATTAGCCTCTGAATTTAAGCAGGAATAAAACTCAAACCACAATAAAGCCTATATCATTTAGTTTTACTAAAAATAGAACTACCATATGATCCAGCAATCCCACTACTGGGCATATACCCTGAGAAAACCATAATTCAAAAAGAGTCATGTGCCACAATGTTCATTGCAGCTCTATTTACAATAGCCAGGACATGGAAGCAACCTAAGTGTCCATTGACAGATGAATGGATAAAGAAGATGTGGCACATATATACAATGGAATATTACTCAGCCATAAAAAGAAACGAAATTGAGTTACTTGTAGTGAGGTGGATGGACCTAGAGTCTGTCATACAGAGTGAAGTAAGTCAGAAAGAGAAAAACAAATACCATATGTTAACACATATATATGGAATCTAAAAAAAAAAAAAAATGGCTATGAAGAACCTAGAGGCAGGACAGGAATAAAGACACAGATGTAGAGAATGGACTTGAGGACATGGGGAGGGAGAAGGGTAAGCTAGGACGAAGTGAGAGAGTGGCATGGACTTATATACACTACCAAATGTAAAATAGATAGCTAGTGGGAAGCAGCCACATAGCACAGGGAGATCAGCTTGGTGCTTTGTGACCACCTAGAGGGGTGGGATAGGGAGGGTGGGAGGGAGACGCAAGAGGGAGGGGATATGGGGATATATGTATATGTATAACTGATTCACTTTGTTACACAGCAGAAATTAACACACCATTGTAAAGCAATTATACTCCAATAAAGATGTTAAAAAAACCAACAAAAAATAAAGCCTATATCATTTAGTTTTCATATGAGGGTGTAGTAAAAGGAAATTTAAAGAGTCATTTAAAATAATTTCACATTAGATTATGCTTCAGGTTAAAAGTCACATACTTATAGAATGCAAAATATAAATTAGCAATCTCATTATTTTTACTTCCTTTAGAGAAAACATGGGGAACTAAGAAAAAGTGTAAGCTCATGTAAGTGATTTTGTGTGTGTTTTGGTTGGACTTTGGAAGTGCAATTTGTTTCAAATCTGAGCCCAATCAAGAAAAAACAAAAATGAGAACACCCCATGAACCATAGTAAAATCTGAAACAAAACAAACAAATGACAACAACAAGAACAAAACTAAAACTAAAAGTGAGAACACATACAGAAAATTGTTTTTATATTTCTTCAGCATATGTTTTGCCTTTAAATATTCACATCACTCAACTAAGTAATTTCTAACATAGACTCAAAATAAAATCATTTGTGAAGCAAAACTTTCATGGGGACAGTGATTAAAATATAGAGAGAAGACAATGTTTCTGGGTCTTCTGTGCTATTCTTATGCTTTTTCCATTCCACTTTTATGCAAATGATTTTACAGAAAATGATTACCACTCAGAGCAAACAGTTTTCTTTGGAGTGGGAAAATCAGTGAGTACACAGAAATCTACCATATTCTGTCTGAGAAATTTTATCCCTGTGGGTTATGAAATTCTTGGTTATGGCTTCTTGAATTTCTAACTAGAATTGTCTTCCTGTAAACTGCGTAAGTTTATCAGAACAGCATAAAGTTACTCATTGCATCCTCTCTGGAGAAAGAAAGGAATGATCTTTCCCAATGAAGACAAGAGTGATAATGAAAATCGAATGTGAAGTAATCAAACTCATGGCAGTGCATTTTTCTAGGGAAACATTTCATTATTTAAGTTAAAACATTAGCTAATGAACTGTCAGGGTCATAATGTAACACAGAATTTTGTCTTGGATACACTTTGGGTAACAAAATATCTGAGTTTTTCACTCTTTCACCTCCAAATCATTTTATTCATTCATTCAAAAGCCATTTACTGAGTGCCTCTGTTACTGCCAAGTGCTACACTTCTGCCTTCAAGAAGCTCAGGATTTGGGAGAGAGGTGGAAAGAAAACCAATAGTAGTGGCACAAACTAGTAAGTGCTTTGAGGGGTCTATTCCCAGAGTTTGGCAGGGGCACATAGGAGAGGAATTTAACATGGCTTGGAGTAAGGGCAAAAAGGCACAAGAAAACTATTCTCAGTAGAGATTACTTGAAGGATAAGTGGTTTTATCAGACAGAGAAGAGAAAGGAAGGCTTTCAGGCTGCAGGAAGAAGCATGGACAGATCTGAGAGATATTAGAAGGTAAAACAGCACCTGTTAATCAGATGTGGGAGATGAGGAGGAAGAAGGCCAGATAAAGAGAAACAAAGCAACGTCATTTTCCACGTATGTGTAACTTCATTAGCACTCACTATCTACAGGCCAAATATTAGGTAGGCCCTAAGGAAAATACAAATATGAAAAATATATGGTCGTTGTCCTTAAAAACTTCAAGTTGAGTTAGCGTAGGGTCTATGGGGAGGGAGTACAGGAAGACTTTCTAAAAGCAAGTGCAATTGCCATATTGTGATTTATAATAAGAAATATATATTTGGTCTTCGTTCTGTTTCTGGCACAGAGCTCCTAAAACCCTTGTAATTTCCTAAGTGATGAGAGAGATAGCCGGGTAATTTTTGTTATGTTAATGAGATAACCTTTGGACCTCACCTAAGGATGGGGGATGGTTGCTACTGGAGCCAACCAGGTGATTAGAGGGTTGGAACTTTCTGTCCCACGCCCTGACCTCGAGGGAGGGGAGAGGGGCTGGAGGTTGAATCACTCACCAATGACCAAGGACTTAATCAATCATGCCTATGTAATGAAGCCTCCATAAAAACCCAAAAGGACAGGCTTCGGAGAGCTTCCAGGTTGGTGAACATGTTGAGATTCAAGGAGAGTGGCATGCTTGGAGAGACCGTGGAAGCTCCGTGCCCTTTCCCCACGCTTTGCCCTATGCATCTCTTCCATCTGGCTGTTCCCATGTTACATCCTTTTATAATAAACCAGGAATCTGGTAAGTAAAGTGTTTCTCTGAGTTTTGTGAGTTGCTCTAGCAAATTAATCAAATCCAAGAAGGGAGTAGTATGGAACCTCAGATCTATAGCTGGTCGGTCAGAAGCCCAAGATTGGCGTCTGAAGAGGGCGTAGCAGTCGTGCAGGACTGAGCCCTTAAACTGCAGGATCTGACACTTTTCCAGGTAGACTGTGTCAGAATTGAGTTGAATTGTAGGATACTCAGGTGGTGCCGGAGACTTGCTTGGTGCTGTGGGGACCCTCCTCCCGCAACACTGAAATTGGGTCCCAGAATCCTTTAGCAATAACACGTTGTGTGTCAGAATTCTTAGAGTAAAGAGTATACAAGGGAAGATGGGACCAATTTTATCCGGGTATGAAGTAAGGACTAATAAAGTTGTTCATTCAGGGTCCATCCCCCTCCCCTCCCACAGTTAATCTAAAGAGATCACAGCATTTTTCCCTGCTAAGCCCAAATTCACTTCTCAAACAATACTCCAAGCACCCACAGACAACCAGAATTGTACCCACCAGCTGAAAAATCTTTAAAGAAAAGGAAGAGAAAGTAACGTGGGAATTAAAGGTCACAAAGCAAATGGGGAGAATCCCTGAGATAATGACTGAAACTCGTTCTCTCTCCTAACTGGAGGGACGAGCAGAGGGACGAGGCAGATCCTCAAGTGGAAGGGCTGACTACATTGGCCTATGCCAGCCCCCTGTACAATGCGTCCTCTAGAAGGGAACTGGAAAGGGCTCCATGGCCCACAAACATCTTTGATTCTACAGCAAAGACCAGAAATAGAGGGGAGAAAAGAGAAAGAAAGATATTTTACAAACCAGAAAAAGGGGCCACAGGAAAAGGTTTATGCTGCCTAAGTGGGGATGAAGGAGAAAGTAAATTACAGAGTTCTTTTTATGAATGGCAGCAGGAGCCAGTGAGACCTTATGGGGAGGAAACCAGGCTTCCTTGTTCCTCAATATAAAACAATCTCAGTATAGCACTGGAAAAAAAAATGAAATGCTCATCAATTATATCACAAATAGATTGACTTATTAAAAATGCAGCAATGTTTGCCAAAAGCAGATGGGAAACAGAAATTCAAAACAAGATGAGGTCATTTGCAAAACCCCAGTCCTGCCGCTAACTCCCAGCTGCTGACAGCATGGTGCTGAGGGAGGTGGGTAGGAAACAGGAGGCCAAATGGAGGAGTCGGTGGGGGGGAATCCAAGAAATAGTTTATAGGTCCTTTCCTCTCCATAATTTTCCAATATGGAGAAAGACATCTCCCTTTCCTCTTTTATTTAATAGGCATTGGTAGCAATTTAAAGTCAGTGACTTGTAAGTTACATCCTTGTGGGAATCAGGATTTCCTCCATATACCGACTCTACATGCATGCTCATTAATCTTAGACAGTGCAATTTAAAAACCAGCCAAACTCTGGTAATTTCTGAGCCTCAATTTGGATGATCACGGTCTTTCTATATATAATATTGGAATCGTAATTCCAAAGCTTGAAATAATCTCAAAATATCTAGTCCATCTTTCTCAAGTTCCCTATTGGGGAAAGTCAAATCCAGAAAAGTCAGCTGATTCGCCTTAGTTTACAGAGCATGTTAGTAGCAACACCAGGGCTAGAATCCAGGACTTCTGGCATCTGTTACTCTATAAAATTGATGAAAATGAACCCTTTGGCTTTGGATAATTAATTCAAGAACAAGGCTTAGAATACCAGTTATTAAGTAGTGATGTAACTAAAATAGCAGGAATGATAAGCATACACAAACATTAATCATGATTCAAATGACTTTAGGGCACCAAACAAAGCTTTAAAAAAAATCCTCTAAGAACTCTTGCCATAATGAACATTTACTTTACTTGAAACAAACAACAGAGAAATGGGTAGCAAAAGCTTTCCCACCTCCTTCTAGGGGAATTAGAAAAAACTAGCATGATTGGCAGAGTTTGCAAAAGAGAGATTACATTACTTTACTTATCATCACGATGGAAAATTTTCTGACAATCCCTGTCAATTTGCACATTAAGTCACTATTCAATTATCTAAATTTGAAACAGAAAGTACTGTTTCCTTCTACAGAGGGATTAAAAATTGAGACATTACAAATTATGAGAAACTGACTGTAATCAGTCACTCATAGCTTTTCTTCTTTATGAATTCTTCAAATTAGGACATACAAAACGTGGTTTCCAGAAAGACATGTGGGTAGGTCTAAAAGCAAATAGAATGATACTTTTTTCTCAAGAGAAAGAAGTACTATTAAGTACTATATTTTTAAAGTTAGAGAAAATAGCTAAATGACTTTAGATACTAGAATCCTCACTGATTTTAGAGAAAAGTGGGCTTCTGAAGATAGATAAAATTGATAGATATATGTAGAATGCCTAGAGGCAACGCATTAGAAATGTAATAAGGGGCTCTAGGGAGCCTAGCTTTAGGAATTTTTAAAGAAGTTCATTTCTTCCAGGGCACTGTGACTTCTGTTCTGTGTTGCCAATCTCAGCGTTACTCAATGTCTCAGCTTCTCCTGTTGGAAAATGGAAACTTCCCGTGCACATCTCAGATTTTTTGGAGAGTGAACGACTGAACATTTTTAAAAGGAATTCCTGTGAAAAGTTTATGAGCTGCTTCACTTCAGTCTTTAACTCTCAGCGGCCCATACTTTTCAGTGTCTTCAGATCAAGGCAACCTTAATGAAAGATGGAGCAGGACAGAGCGAAGAGAAGGAATATTGAGCATGTATGGGATATAACACAGTCCTCAGTCCTCTGCTCTGTCTTCTTTGTATTTTCACCGAAAGAACTATCTCCTTGGAATGCCAATATAATATTGTGGTTCAGACATAGGCTTTTGAGTCAGACAGAATATTGACACCCTAGTTCATTCAGTTACTAGTCATGTAACTCTGGATCAGTTGCTTCACATCTCTGAGCCTCGGATTTTTTATTTATGCAATGTGTGTGAGAACGATAAGTAGGTGCTATTATCCTTGAGCTGCTGAGGCCCAAGGCTGATAATAAAGGCTCCAATTCCCCTTTGTCATATGCTTGCTTTCTCAAATACCACTGCAGTAGGGGTGTGAATATGACCTAATTCTGACCAATAAGATGTAAGGATAAGCCTTCCTGGGGGTCCTGGGCAGGATTTTGCTTCATGCATAAGAAGACAAAGCTTTGTAAAGAGAAAACCTTTGCCTTTTTACTCCCAACTTCCTATACAAACTTTTCTGTGACCTGGGCTGTGGTGGACACACTATAACCAAACAATGATAAACCACAAATAGGAAGAACCAACACAGTGGGATCTGCAGAGAAAAAAAGATGGAAATAGAGATGCTATCCTTTATGACATCACTGAGCTGCTGAATCAGCCCTGGACTGCTGACATCCAGACTTCTTCAAATAAAAGATACTTAAACGTCTTCAATGCTTAAGCCACTGTTAGTTGAGTCTCCTCTTATTCACATCTTTTTTAAAGAAAATGAATCACATTAGGCTTTGTGGGTCAGTTATTTTACCAGTATAGAGTCCAGGGGCTTCCCTGGTGGCACAGTGGTTAAGAATCTGCCTGCCAATGCAGGGGACACGGGTTCGAGCCCTGGTCTGGGAAGATCGCACATGCCGCGGAGCAACTAGGCCCGTGAGCCACAACTACTGAGCCTGCGTGTCTGGAGCCTGTGCTCCGCAATGGGAGAGGCCGCGACAGTGAGAGGCCCGCGCACCGCGATGAAGAGTGGCCCCCGCTTGCCACAACTAGAGAAAGCCCTCGCACAGAAACGAAGACCCAACACAGCCAAAAATAAATAAATAAATAAATATTTAAAATAGTGTGGGGAAAAAAAAAAAGAGAGTCCAAAGAAAGAACTTAGTGCCATCACCTAACACTATCTTATGAACAATGGGATACAGTGCTAAACAGTGTTTGCCCTCTAGATCTTCTGACCCTTCTACTCTATGCTTCTTTGTTTGCCAAAAGGCTGACCTTTACGAATTTCCTCAGTTGACCCCCTCAGCCAATGGGAGTCACCAGTAAGAGAGAAGAGGGTGGGAAGAGGGTGAGGATGGGTACTTCCTTCCTCCTCTCTTTTCCTTGTGGGTCATTGTGGGTTAGCATTTTCTTCATCCTTCTGCTGGAGGCCACAGTTTGTGTCAGGTAAAGGCCACTTCCTTCCTTAACCCCTCTAGGGAGTAGCCTCACATTTACCCTCACCCCAGGGTACCATTCCATCTTTGTTGGTTTCTTTTATCAGTGCCCACCCCTTTATATATAGTCCCCTTGTTAATTCTCTTCAGTTACCCCATTTCTGTTTGTCATCTGTTTCCTGCTGCCATTCTGGCTTTATTAAGTAGAAAGAGCATGGGATTTTGCAAGTAAACCAAGGGTACAAATACAAATGTATTAACTAAACTGACACCAAGTTACGAAAGAGTGCTAAACTTTTGTAAGTGAGACAAGAACACCTACTCCAAGGGGTTATTGTGAGGATTAGCCTGAAGTGTCTTAACAGTGCCTGGTACATAAAAGATGCTTAATAAATGCAAATTCCTTTCCCAACTCCTCCACTCCATCTCCTCCGTGAATTATAGAGTAAGATTCCAAAGGCACCAATTTTATATAGAAGAACTAAGGCCTACTGCTTAAGATGGAAAATAAAGAAATGGCTCAAGTACCTTTGCCCTCTCTTCACCACAGCCACTGCAAACATCAGTAACTGATTAATGCACTTGTCCTCACTCAGCTCTGATGTGATCTCAGAATCCTCCTCAAAAAATCCTTTTAAGAAGGCTTTTCCTCTCCCCTTCCTCAGACATCTTTGTTTTTAATCATTCCAGGAACATGAAAGTTCCAAACTAGACAGTGAGTTGTTTAAAGTGTAACGGACAAGAGTCCACGTTTTTAGAATTATCTCTGACATCCTACAGCAGCTAAGAATTGGGGCGTGTTTTTTGAGTGGCTGAACAATGAATTGTATATTCCGCTCCTGGCATCATTCTTGGGTGAAACTTGAAATAAACAGACAAGCAAATAAGGGAACAAAACAAGGAGCCTGAGGAGTTATACCGGGTTAGTATATTCACAGAGTTGTGCACCATCACCACTATCTAATTTCAGAATATTTTCATCATGCCAAAAGAAACTCTACACCCATTAGTAGTCACTCCCCATTGCCCATTCACCCCACGTCCTGGAAATTACTAATCTACTTTCTGTCTCTGTGGATTTGCTTATTCTGGACATGTCATGTAAAGGGAATCATACAGTATGTGGTTTCTTTCACTTTGCATGATGTTTTAAAAGCTCATCCATGCTGTAGCATGTATCAGTACTTCATGTGTTTTTATTGCCAAATAGTATTCCATTGTATGAATCTACCACATTTTATCCATCCGTTAATTAGTTGATGGACATTTGGGTTGTTTACATTTTTTGGCTATTATGAATAATATTACTATAGATAGCCATGTAAGTTTTTATTTTCAAATATAATATTTTATTTGTTCCAGGTTTCCGATGGGTTCAGAATATTTCCAAAAATATTTTTTAGCCAACCCAGACAACGGAATTGCTGATTGGTTGTTGGAAGGGATCTTGCCTACATTCCCCAGTCACCTAGAGCCCAGAACAAAGATCTGGCCAAATCTTTGCCCAAAGGCATTACACCAGGGAACCTTGACCCCGTGTTTCTGCTTCAACATGCCACTTAAGAAAAATAGCATTGGAAATACCACTGATGAGAGCAGTAGTAGGATATCAACCTGCCAGAAGAAAACAAGACAGCAGGTTTAGTTACAAAACAGCAACTATATTAATAGAGTTAGGATTCCAAAGAACACAGGTTATTTTTGTATGGACATATGTTTTTATTCCTCTTGAGTATGTATCTAGGAGTGGTGTTATGAACCTGTCAAATGAACACTTTATCTAGTGGAACACAGGGTGCCGGATGGTGAGTCACGGTTCAACAACGGATCATAAGAGAAAATGAAAGACAGGTTTGTTAGTTACAGTTTCTGAAAAAAAGTACTCGAAAGGCCACACGGAAGGGTCAGGGCAGAGAGAGATAGGACCTGGAGCACATGCTTTTATTAGGGTCTGCGGATGTAATGTTTCGCGGTTCTTAGGTTAAGGCCAGATTTGCCAATTCAAACCAAAAGAGTGGGGTTTTGGCAAGTCCCACAGGGGTCTTATCTAAGGATGCCCAAGGAGAAGGCACTGGGAGGCAGGGGAGACACAAGGACTATTGGGGAAGTCATAGCAGGTACTTACATTTGCTTGTGACTCTGTGGGCTGTTATCAAGTACACATACGTGCATGAGGGGCTAGTGTCAGTTTAAGGTCCCTGCAGGCCACTTGGGCCAAACTAAGTGGATGCCAAGGGAGTAATACCATGGATTACCTTAGCTAAACTCCCAGCAAGTGGAATTTCTGGTTTATATGGTAACTCTACATGTTTAACATTTTGAAAAACTGCCAAAGTGGCTGCATCACCAGCAATGTAAGAGGGTTCTAATTTTTCCACATCCTCAATAACACTTGTTATTGTCTATCTTTCTATTTTAGCCATCCTAGTGGGTGTGAAGTGGTATCTCATTTTTGGATTTGGCTTGCATCTTCTTAATGACTATATGATGCCAAGCATCTTTTCATGTGTTTATTGGCATTGGCATATCTTCTTTGGAGAAACGTTTATTCAAATCCTTTGCCCATTGTTCATTTGGGTTGTCCTTTTATTATTGAGTTGTAAAAGTTTTTTAATATATTCCGGATTGAAGTCCCATATCTGATATATGAGCTGCAAATGTTTTCTCCCATTCTGTGGGTTGTCTTTCCACTTTCTTGATGATGTTATGTGAAGCGCTGAAGTTTTTAATTTTATGATGTTAAACTCATCTATTTTTTCCTTGTCACTTATGCTTTGATGTCATATCTAAAAAAAAAACATTGCCTAAGCCAAAGTCATAAAGACTTACTCCTGTGTTTTCTTCTAAGAGTTGTAGAACTTTAGTCATTTTATTTTGTCTATGATCCACTGAGTTAATTCTTGTATATGATATGAGATAGGGATCCATTTTAATTTTCTACATGTGGATATCCAGTCATCTGAGCATCATTTGTTGAAAACTCTATTCTTTCCCCTTTGAATTGTCTTAGCACTTTGTTGAGAATCACTTTACCATAAATGTAAGGATTTATTTCTGGACTCTTAATTCTATTCCATATTTTTGCATGTTTATCCTTATGCCAGAAATATTTTTTGAGTCTTGAAAGATAAATAGGTATTTGCCAGCCAGACAAAGTTTTGAGTAAGGTTGGAGTGAGGGGACAGAGGGTATTCCAGACAGATAATGGCATGAGTAGACATGTGGAGGGGGAACACCATGACCACATTGGTGGAGAACAAGGAGTGGGCTTTGGCTAAAGCATTAATAGCTGTGGATCAGAGGAGGGGTGGAGAGAAAGGTAAGATCTAGGACTAAGGAGTTTGGTTTTTACCATACAGAAATGTGGAGCTTGTAAAGCCTTCTACACATGATTACATTTGACTCTGGGAAGGTCTTTCTAGCAGCAATAGGCAGAATAAACTGGAAGACTGACAGAAAGGCAGAGACATCATTTTATAAATTATCTCGTTATGTCCAAGCAATCAATCAGAAGGGCCTGAAGTAAGACAGTACAATGGGGGCAGAGAAGAGGGATGGATGCATTGGACAGATGTTTATAGGGAAAAATCAGTGATATTTCTTCAGCAGTTGGAAGAGTTAGGTTGAGATAAGGGAAAAATTATTCATGACTTCCAGATTTCTACAGAAGAGTGCTAGAGGACACAAGAGGAGGACAGGGTTAACACAAATACAATCATTTCCATTTGGGACATGTGTCAGGCACTACACTAGTTGTTTTCCATGTAGTATTTCATTTAATTTATATGCATTGTAAAAAACTGATAAACAAAAACCTCAATTATATAGAGCTGAGAGACTAAAAGGGGGAGCTCTCACATCCTGCCACATAGCAGAGCCCAACAGGAAGAAGAAAAACTCCTCTTTTTTCCTGGCAACAACTCAATCAATGAAAGGCAAGGACTGTTTGTTTACTATAGCCCTCCTCACCTCCTTTCTCTATATAAAAGCATTCTCTTTCCCTGGCTGTGCAGTGACTTGCACGTGGTTTGCCATGGTTGCAGACCCCAAATTGCAATTCTCTGCTGATCTGGAATAAAATCATCTTTGCTGGAGAAATATCTGGCCGTCTATTTGTTTCAGATCAACAGCATTATATCACTAGCCCCATGAGGTTTTATTGCTTCCATTTTATAGAAGAGAAAACTAGTCTGAGGGAAGATACAAAACTTATCCATTTCATATAGCTAGTTAGTAGTGGAGCAGATATTTAAACTCAGATCTATAGTTTATAAATACCTTTACCATTTAAGGTAACTTTCATAACTATATTTCATCCTAGAAGGCCACTATAAACTGTGTAAGCACAAAACAGGAAATGTAACCCATTCTTTACTGCCTACAACTAATTACCTTCAATTTCCTCCACTGTCATATTTTTAAAGACACACAAAAATAGTTTGTAATGAGGTGCAGACTGGAAGATAATTGTATTTAAAATCTGCCTTACTATAAAGACAAATTCAAATTCAACTGCTATTTATTAAACATCTACTACAGTGAGACATTTTGTGGAACACATTTGTATAGATTATCTGTCTTAAACCCTACAATAACCCACTAAAGTAGGTCATTTTTTGTTTTGTAAAGAAGTGACCTATTCTTAAAGACTTTCTTGATTTTAAACCCAGTTCTTTATATTTTATTTAGTTTCTATTCTTTGGCATTCACATAAAGATATTCATTCAACAATCATATATTTGGGTAATTATATCTGTTCTTTCAGGTGTCAATAGAGGGTAGAAACAAGGCAATTGAGCCTTCTGATTTTATAAAAATGATCTGGAGCCTAGGTGTGTTCAGGCTCTGAAAAGGTTTTACTTTTGAGTCTTTGAGCACCTCCCAATAATATGTTTTGAATTTACTAATTAATTAGCTATCTTTGGGTTCAATTTGAATAAGCTTTCAGATCTTCCTCAATATCGACAGTGCTGGCATAAATTTTAATAAACACATTTCCATGATATTTTACTTTTAAAAATAAAATTCTTTCAAAAATAATTATCTTTATCCTAAAAAATAGCGACATTTATTTCACTTATCTTTAATGCACAGGAGAAGCAAGCATAGGATGAAATATATATTTTCATACCGTGTTTCATACTATGGTGTGACGATACTTTATTGTCACACCAGGTTGTGATGCCATCTATGAGTTTATTTTGCATAACATCTTCTCTAAATGTTATCTTTGGCCCTTTGATTATAATGTAAATTAGTGCACACCACAGAGTTTAGAAATTGCTCAAAGAATATCTGACTTAGCCCTTAAAAGCAAATATTATATAACAGGAATGAAAATAAAATTAGTATCACACAAAGGACCACCTTGGGCCATAAACCTGTTTTGCCACTTATGTATGCAAACTACTTCTTGCCATTTCTTTTGCCAAATTAAGCTTACTATTGGACTATGTAAACATGATCTTTATTCTGTTTGTAACATCCTGTATACCTTCCCAAACTGGCCAGAAGACCAAATTCAACTCTTCCACCACATCTAAGCTTATAACAATATGTTTCAGATAAATGTCTCCAAATACTGTGGGCCTACAGTTTGTTTTTTAGCCCAGCAATTTTATAGCAATACTATAAAGCAGTGACTTCAATTTCATATAATCATGCTTGGCACAGACAGTGGCTCTTATCCAGAGCTATTTAATTTCACCTTTTAGGAATTATGTAAATATCATATGTCTCTTCAAAATTTACCACTACAGTGTTACATTACTGACCTCATCTCTCATAGACCACACAACATATCGACCTTCGCATTTGTCTTTTTTGCACTTAGCTCATGTGGTGAGCACCTGAAAACCATTCTTAAAACTTACCACCCACTCTCTTGCCTGCTCAGCCTCTGCCTTTTAAATCACGCTTCTTAATTTCTGTGCAGACTTGGCGGACAAGCAGGATGTGATGTACTGTGCAGGGCCACGATCACAGAGGTACAATACAGGTCAGTATAAGATTTTAACAACGTGGTTATTCATGATAATTATAGCATCTGACCAGTATTAAGGGAACATAAGCAAAAGACTTGTGTGGAGCACTTAACATTTTGCTTTTGTATTTATATCCATGTCATGGCATAATGAATAAGCATATGGTCTCTGGACTCAGGTAGACCTCGGTTGGAGTTCCCCTTCTGCTACTTCTAAGCTGTATGACCTTGGGAGGATTCTTCTTCTGAGCCTCAGTGTTCTCATCAGGAAAGTGACAATAATTGTGCCTACAACACAGACTTGTTATGGAAATTACATGAAAAAATTCTCATAAACACTTAGTACATGCCTGCCTTACAGCAACTGCCCATAAAGTACAGCTGTTATCATTATTACTATTTTTGCTGTTATTAGTTGGAGTTTTGGGGGGCATCTTTATGATTAAAATGGCCTGTATCAATAAGATGGGGCCTAAAACAGAAGCAAAGCACATTAACCAAATTTCAACTAACTTTGGACAACTTTAACTTTTCCCTTAGAAAATCCATCATTTCTTGATTTTTATGTTTTAAATGTTTTCCCAAACCATTTTTGGGAAAAGAAGCATAAAAATAAAATACCAGTTTATATATATCCCCATGTCCCTCTGCCTTCTTCCAGTGCACATTTTCCCTTTCTCTACACTCTGGCATACAACCCTACCATTCTGGCCAAGTGCTGCAGCTGATATGAAAATAGTAACTAGTTGAGCAGATGTGTATCAACTATACTCTGAAAAAAAAAAAAAGCATAATCCCAACTCTGCCACTTATAAACTGTAAAATCATAAACAAATTATTTAACCTCTCTGTGCCTGAATGTCCTTTAAAATGTGATTAATAAAAACTAAACACTTCAGAGGGACGGTTGTGTGAGTTAATATATTAAAGTGTCTAGAACAGTGCCTGACACATGTGCTGCACAGGTCTTAGCTTTCCATTAAGGCTGAACTCGTATACAACACTTCATGTACACATACACACAAATGTGGAACTGACATTTCCTTTTCTGCATCACTACTAACGACATTTCTTTCTACACTGTGTCCTTAGGTAATCTGCACTGCATGGAAATCTACAAAAGATGACACTCGTTGGATTCCCTTCTCAGTATGTCAGTCGCTCCTCAGTATTGTTAGGAATCTGGGGATCCCAATTTCCTATTTTAGGCCACAAAAGAAGAGTTAGTGCTCTACTGTTGTTTTATCTTTTAAGGTTAAATGAAGGACTACTATATAGTGAAGCTTTGCCATCCAATATTTTACCTCCTGAAGACACTCAAGACCTGAAGTTAATGCTAATAACTATACCACTATACCGCTCATGTAGCTGACACTCTTTGATAGAAGCGTGATAAAAATGTCCTGTTGTCATGAATGATGTCTTTTGCGTAGCTTAGTTGATGATTATAGTCCATCATTGGGCAAGCACAAAACACCCACACCCTACCTAACCTCAATTTGGGATGGAAAGATACTAAGGGAGTTAGTTACAGGATTTTCTGACCTTTCTATAGTAATTAGCAGTATCTTTCACTGGTCCCAGTGTTTCAGACATTTTGATATCAGCAAATTTTAGTGACAGTATCTGGGAAGTTAGCTCCATACCACAGCTATTGCTAGGAAGAAAAAAAAAATTACATTTTTCTTGGAAAGGAAAAATTAGGTATCCTAGGAAGATTATAAATATATTAGATAAGTTACCGTTATTACTATGCAGGGCTATTTTTCTTGACTTCAGGCTCTCAATTATTTTGTAAAAACAAAAAAGAAAAGAAAAAAGCATTTCCCATAAAATGGGAGATTTTGTAGCATAAACCTAGGAAAAATCAAGTGTGGCATCTGATATCCATGGCTATAACTTTATTTGTAATTACTATCCATGGCATTCATGATGCTTTTTATCATGATGAGGGACATTTATAGTGTTTCTCAGGACATTACTAGAAGCATTTATAACACATAAATGTTTGAAATTGAATAATAATAATAGAGTCTCTAAGAAGTTGAAGCTAGCCTAGTGTCTTATCTCAAGGGCTAAGAGGTTAAAACCTTTATTAATTATTATAAGACCCTCTGCTTCTGTGCATTTGGCTAATAAAATATCTTTATCTATATAGGTGAGTGCATGTTATTTCCTAGGTAGGAAGAATAAAGCATATAAAATCTTTGACATATACAATTATTTTCATATGAATATATTTTCAATGACACTCTGTATTATACTATATCTTATTTCTCAAGAATGAATAAGAAAAGTCTTTTAGCAAAGAGGATCTAAATTAGGGTAAAGAATTTAGCAGAAATTTTTCAAGAATAGGCTTGTGAGCTTTGAAATGATTTGAATTCAAACTCTACTGGTTTTTCTCTTGCTTTTGAAGTTGTATTCGTTTCTTCAATAATGACATATATTTGTATAATGACTCACTATATTGTAATTGAAAATGAGTGTACTTGTGATTCTCAATTTTCAACTAACTGGCTTGGAGCTGGTGATCAAAGTTTAGTTATTGTAGGCCAAATCATTCATTATATCCTAGAGGCATCAGATTATAAATTTTATTTATGTTCACGGAAATCTACTTCAAACAATAAAAGTACAAAAGTCAAATGCATACTCATATGTGCACACATACATGCACATATGTGCAAATATTTATTAAGTATATAAAGCCAAATACAACAAAAAGCCGTCACAGAACAAGAAAAGGGATCTAATGCTAGAAATGGAGATAATTATACATTAAAAAAATGAAAATATGGGTAAAATATGTGTTTATTATATAATAAATCACCAAAATTGACATAAGAAGAGTCAAATTACTATGACAGCAATTTTTTAAGTTGTTCTGGAATGACCTCAAGAAAGTTGCTGGGCCTAGCTGTTTTTGTGAAAGTTTGAACCTTCAAGGGATATGTAATTGCCAAGGTATCCAAATTACTGCAGAGTACCATAAAATAAAGAAATTTTCCTAATTCATTTTAAGAGTTTAGCACATTCCTGATCTGAAAACCTGACAAATATAAGATAAAAATGGAAAGCTATAAACCAATCTCACTATTAATAAAGTTGCTAAAACTGTAAATATTAGAAAAATGAATGCAGTAAATAGCAAAAAAAAATACCATATCCTGATTAAGTAATTGCCAACAATTACTCTTGCCTCCATACACTTAACATACTAAACATAATCCCATTATTAATGTCTCTCATTACAGTAGTGGATCTTAAAGAAGGGAGTAAATACGGGGAGAACATGAGTAGTTTGGAAAAAGAAATGTATTTACTGTGTCATTCTCCAAGAGAAGCAACTGGCCCATGGGCACCAGGAAATAAAGATTTTTAAATGATCCTATTTTTCTCTGTGTTCTTTTACAAATTTCTTAGCTACTTAAAAATATACATATTTCATTTATAATCCTAAAAAATTCATCAGAATTACTCAGAAGGAAAACAAAAAGCAAACAAACAAAAAACAATAGCAACAGCATCAAAGAAAACCCAAAATATCATAAACATTCCCATGTGGGGATGAGACTGGTAGAGTCTTTAAAATGTGAAGCCAACCAAATCTGGACTGAAACCTTCTCCTATTCCCAGCAATATTTCTGTCCAGATATGGGCATTCTTCATTGTTCCAAGAACTTTCAACTGTATTCAAATTAGGACCATTTGGAGAATTTAAACTGCTGACCAGTGTTCTCTGAAATTTTTTGAAAGGTGAACTCTGACGTCTTACTCTAAGACCAGCTCAGACTGAATCAATCAAGTCACCACCAACTTCAGCCAGCTTGTCAGTGTTGCCTTTGACTTGGAGCAGTGTTGGCCAAGGTTAAGATCATTTAGACATCATAAATACAGATTCTGATAATCACTCTAAGGGTCTTCTTTACTACGAAAAGACATAACATACAAGCAAGGGGTTCACAGTTCAAGTCAACGCAAACTGGAATTTGTCTAAAATTGTGAGAGTACCTTTAAACCAAATTGCCGGAAGTCAAGAACTACTTACACTAAATCAATTTTATGGAGCATAGAGACACAATTTTACTGAGTATAGAGACATATAATTTACACAATTATAACGTATACATATATACACACACGTTAATACATGTGTGTATGTGAGACATAATTATATAAATAATATAAATATAAATATATATATACACACACATACACACACATATTAATTAACATTTGATATTAATGTGAGTGTGCGTATTACAGCCTGAATTATGTTCCCCTACCACCAAATTCCTATGTTAAAGTCCTAACACCCAGTACCTCAAAATGTGACTGTATTTGGAGATAAGGCCTTTAAAGAGGTAATTATGTTAAAATGAAGTCATTATGGTGGGCCCTAATCCAGTATGACTGGTGTCCTTATAAAAAGAGGAAACTTGGACACAGACACACTGAGGAAAGACCACGTGAAGACATAGGGAGAAGATGGCCATTAACAAGCCAAGGAGCAAGGCCTCCGAAGAAACCAATCCCATTGACACCTGGATCTCAGACTTCCAGCTTTCAGAACTACGAGAAAATTAATTTCTGTTGTTTAAACCACTCAGTCTATGGCACTTTGTTATGGCAGCCCTAGCAAACTAATACAGTGTGTGTGTGCATGTGTGCGCACGTGTGTACATGTGTGCATACGTGTGTGTAACTTAAAATATAATTGTTACTATGTCATCTAGAGTCACCTTTACTACATAATATCTCATTTCATAGATTGTGGAAAGTTCAAGGTCCTCCCATAGATGCCTGCAAGTGCCTAGGGATTAGTGTCCTAGCTTCAACCTCCTTCCTCTCGTGATTCAGTTCAGATGTCATTTTACAGTCTCCAGCGTTTGTGGTCCTTGTCCTGTGCTAACCTAAGATGGGCCTCAGGCCTTTCTATTAATTTCCATCAAAATAAAATAAGGTAAAAGGTTAAGAACAACCTAAAACAGAACAAAAATAAAAAGGTAATTGTGAACATGGGAATTGTGAACACGGCTGACTTTACATCCCAGAAATGTAAAAAGTTAAAATTGAACATTAGCTATCTCTGCTCTAACATAGTCACTTAGCCATTTCCACAAGTGGGAGATCTAGTTTCCTTTCATGTTCTAATGTTATAGTTCTTATTCTCTCCTCCTCCTCCTTCTCATTTCTCTTCTATCTCTCCCTCTTACCTTTCCTCTCTCCCTCCCTCCCTCCCTCCCTTCCTTCCTCTCCCCTCCTCTATATATACCTTGATCATCTCTACTCTTTTTTGTTTTTGTTTTTTGGCTCTTCCCTCATCCCCAGCAGTTTGGCCATCCTTGTTAGTGAATTCGGCTCATGCTCTCAGGATCCCCTTTTCTACCTCGAGTAGCTAATCAAACTATTTTCTCAAACAAAGACAGTTCCCTTCCTCAGAGAAGTCCTGGAGCCAGCTGTTAAAGTTATCCCTGCTATATTACGTTTAGCCAAGTTACTGAAAAGAGTGAAGGTAATATTTCAAGTTGTTTTTTCACCCTGATTCAAGAAGAATGAACATCAATCATTAAACATCATCAAATACCAATACATTACCCTTCTATATGATCTCTAAGTTGACACAGATCTAAAACCTCCGTTAAATCTGTTGAAAATTATTTTCAAATTCTGCAGTCTCATTAGAACTTTTCACTACACATACGAACTCTGAACTTTATTTTTTAAGCCATCAACTGTTGCACTCAGCAAATGATTTAAACTATGATTTCAAAGAAGGCACTTTGAAAACTAAAGACTTTCTATACTAGTCACTTTCTATAAGGGACATAGGAAAGAAGGCTTAGTTTTGCCCTTGTTCAAAAGATTTTCCACACAATTAATATGTGTTGATATAAATTGCCTAATTGAAGAATGTCAGTTTATGGTTTGCGGAAGAAAATGAAAATAAATTCTGGTTCGAAATCACTTCTTAGGAAACAGGCTGCTACTGCCACCTGGGGGAGGTTCTTTCTGCTTCATTCAAGAAAGCCAAATGTGCTTGTCAGAGGAGTAAATCCCTTTTGTGTTTTCTTTGTCATATCCACACAGGAAGAAGACTTTTAAACTTTCTGCCCATGAAGTCATAAAGCATTCCAGATGTCTCCAAAATTCCTTCACACAGAAATACATACTTCACAAACTTTTTGAGAGGTACAGGAGAAGATGAACCAGAATATAATGGTATGAAGGTTTCTACAACTTATAAACTGAGAAAGTATGTTGGAAAATATGGGTTATATACTAAAAAGTGGAAGAATCAAATTTAATCTTTTAATAACAAAATAAAACCCCAATTTTTAAGCAAAATTTATTTGGCCTTAAGTTATAGTTAAGTACTCCTTTTCTGAAATATGTTATCATTAATTGATATGGAAACTGTATGTGTTGATATAATCATGCTAGTGATCACATCAAATAATAAATTTCAGTTGCATGGAAATAGCCAGGAGAGTTTTCTTAGAGAACTTTTGAATTTTTGAACTAAATACTGCTATGAAGTCAAAATCTCTTGCATGTATATTACATATCTATTTGTTGAAACGTTTTCTTAAGTAGTAATATGTCAATTACAATGGAAAAAATTGTGGCCATTGCTTTTCAATGTCTACTTTCTATTTAACACTTGCCAATCTTGCATTTCTTTAGGGTGTAAGATAAATTGTTACCTATTAGCAATTCTCTTAAACAAAGAAGTTAATCCTGGAAATAGAAGTTTCAGGAAGTACCTATTGCAGTTACACATCTGTCAGGTGACATAAAAAACTCAGTGCTGATTAGAGGAAGACAACTAATCATTTATAGAAAGGATTCTGGTAATAGATTAACTAAATAAAATACATACAGTATCAGTCTCAGAGTGGTACAGTGACACTGCCAGAAGGTTGAAGTTCATAACTGTACCAGCTTGAGGGAAGTCTGTGGAGAAAGCATTTTTAAGATTGGAAAAGGTAAGTGACATAGAGCGAATCGGTTGTGATTCCATAATTAATTCTTGAAAAAAAAATCACACATCTAATTCAGGAGTAAAAAGAAATCTGAGTGTCTATGGTGCAGCTGACACAGCTGAATGAGCTGGTGAGTTGGGGTCACCTTCAGGGACCCCTAAGGTGAGTGTCTTTTGTATGAGGGTGTGAGGCTCCTTCAACATGTTCATATTAGGGCCTGGAGTGAGTAGGGTGAGGGGCATCAGAGGACAAGAAAGGCCAGCGGTACATAAAACTTTATAGTTGAAGTACAAGTTATAAGCAAAAATAATAAATATGCAATATTAAATGTCTTTATTTCTGAATCAGCAGATTGAGTACATTTGGCAATTGGCCAGTAGCTCTGCCTTATCAATCTAATGAAAATGATGGATGACCTTAAAATGCTATAAGGGGCCTATGTTCTGCACAAAAAATAACTACATTTTAGGGGTGCTGTAAACGAAATAGATTCTCCCCAGGTTCTCCTCCCTCCTAACTGAACTGCACAATGTGTTGGCCTTTCCTTTCTTCATTGAAGAGCCAATACTTAACTATGAT
Source organism: Balaenoptera borealis (assembly GCF_965194805.1). Lineage (NCBI taxonomy): Eukaryota > Metazoa > Chordata > Mammalia > Artiodactyla > Balaenopteridae > Balaenoptera > Balaenoptera borealis. The sequence goes on along the minus strand of NC_138861.1, from coordinate 117,601,484 downwards.
GAACCATGGAGATGTTTAATTATTTCATAACAGATATTACAAGTAGTTCTCATTTTCATCAGAATGTTGCCTAGTTGTTAAAAAATTAGTAAACAGGAACAGAAGTCTTCCTTTAATATTATTCATGTTTCATAGGACTGAAGCATTCAGGAAGTCAGGAAAGATAATTTTTTGCAGATGCCACTTGTATATTCAAGGGGTGGGGAGGTAGGGAGTGGGGAGGTGCGGAACGTTGTTTAAAATGCAAGAAGGGCCATTTCTTCCACTGTACTGTTCCTTCTTCTCCTCCAAGAGTGAATACTTTTCAAATATTGCTGCTACCTTTTTTCCTGAACTGAGAGACCTCAGGACCCCATTCCTAAACCAACTCACCTGTCACATTGATAAGTTAACATATTCCTCCTAAACTTGGTTTACACCATCTTCATGTAATTTTTTTCCTAATTTTCCTGCAATTATTGTTTCCTCCTCCCTTCCTTATCTGTATTTGATTTCTCTCTCCTCTCCCACTGCAAACTACTAGTATTATTTCCATTTTCCCTTTGTCACTGAGGGGTCCCCACTTCAGTGGAGAGCTCTTCCATGCTTCAGACACTAAGGGGAAAGAAAATCAAAGTCAATACTTGGGAGTGCTCTAGGCCAGGTAAGAAGCCTTATATTGGGGGAGTGTAGAAGCCTGACTGCTTATGCTGAGCCTTTGTTTACCCACAGCCATGATGGACTCCAATAAGATGACCATCAACTTGGTTCTCTTTGGCATGACTCAAAGTGGAAAAAGTTCTGCTGGGAACATTCTTCTGGGAAGCACTGACTTCCACAGCAGCTTTGCTCCATGTTCTGTGACCAAAGATTGCAGTCTGGGCCGCAGCTGTCACTTCCACAGCTTCATGCGTCGAGGCGGGCAAGAGGTAACCCTGCAGGTCCAGGTGCTGGACACTCCAGGTTATCCGCACAGCAGGCTGAGCAAGAAGCATGTGAAGCAGGAGGTCAGGGAGGCCCTGGCACATCACTTCGGGCAAGAGGGTCTGCACCTTGCACTGCTGGTCCAGAGGGTGGATGTGCCTCTATGTGAAGAATCTTCCCCAGTCCAGATGATCCAGGTAATAAAAAAGAGGCAGTTACACTGATGACATTATTCCCATTTGAAGGACATTATCTTAATAGGAAAGAACTATGAAAAACTGGTTAAAAGAATAGTTTTAAAGCAAGTAGTTTAAAACAAGTGCTGGTCACATAGAAATAATTGGTAAAAATTACTTGATTTTCCCACCAAGAGTCATTTTTACAATTTCCTTTAGAGGAATTCAGTCATTTTGTAACTGGGTCATAGAAAACAAAACAAAACAGAACAAAAAATGAGATACTGAACTTCAGAGGTTAACTAAGTCTCAAACCCGTAAGAACTGTGAATCTGATTGATTGTCAGTGTGGTCTCAGACGATCTGCATCAGAATCAACTGAGCTGTTTGTTAAAAATGCAGATTCATCCAAGCCCTACTGAAACAGAATGTCAGGAGTAGAGCTTGCCTATCTGTATTTGCATAAACTTCCCATATATTTCTCTAAAACAGTGAAGTTTTAGAACCACTGAACTAAAATACTTACTTGCATCCATTCAACATCAAGGGACAACCTCTTACAGTTCACCATAAATGGGGCGTTACTGTCTAATTCAGTCGCTGAACACTGTATTGAGCACCAGCACAGAGCTTAATGATTGGTGAGTAATGTATGAGCCCTGGTCTCAAAAAGCTCACAGTCGGGGCTTCCCTGGTGGCGCAGTGGTTGAGAGTCTGCCTGCTAATGCAGGGGACACGGGTTCGAGCCCTGGTCTGGTAAGATCCCACATGCCACAGAGCGGCTGGGCGTGTGAGCCACAATTACTGAGCCTGCGCGTCTGGAGCCTGTGCTCCGCAACGGGAGAGGCCGCGGTGGTGAGCGACCCGCGCACCGCGATGAAGAGTGGCCCCCGCTTGCCACAAATGGAGAGTGCCCTCGCACAGAGGCAAGGACCCAACACAGCCATAAATTAAAAAAAAAAAAAAAAAAAAAAAAGCTCACATAGATAAACAAGTATAAGACAACGCATTAAGTGCCAAAGTAGGGCAATGTATAACTCCTCAGTGAAGGAGACCTACACCACGGTAAATATTCAGGGGAGATTTATACTTTATTAACAGGAAAGAAATCAGTAATTTCAGAAGCTTTGCTTGTTTCATCATCTGTAGGGTGAGTAACTGCTCCATGCTAGCCATGAGAAGATCACAGGGACCTCAGGGTGAACAAAAATAACATATGCCACTTTTGACTAGTGGTTCATCCCTGTTTGTTCATTTATTCAATTTCTTGATTCTCCAGTCTGGGGCCACCGAAATTTAACTGCTGGACTTGACTAGTATTATTCAGTAGCCTCATTAAGTCACTGAGCTCAGAGAACACATCTCTCCTAGAAGCTTCACAAGTAAACTACATGAAGAATAGAGAGTAGACATTTTTAATTCAAAATGAATTTGTATAAATGCTTATTCTTCTTTTGGTCCCATCTCTGATTATGCTCATGTAGAATCTGTTACACTTAGAAAAACAGTATACTTTGCTTTAAAGAAAGATATTTCCTTTAACTAGTAAAGGCATAAGATTGTTCTAAATGACAGACACACGTTTTGTTTTTCAGTTAACTGTGCATGTTTCTAAAAAAAAAAAAAAAAAGCCATATGTGTAATCACAAGAAACTAGCGGAAAAAATTAGGGTGACAAGAGTATAAAAATAATCCTCATCATCTAACTCCTGAAAAATCAAGGACGTTCTGTACAAAAGCAAAGAAGAAGAAAAGAAGATGATTGCAATTAAGAAACAATGTGGAATCTAAGAAAGCCCATAAACCACCCCCCAACCAATTAAAGCCTGCATTTCAAACAATATTTCTGGTAGAAATCAAGTGGGGCAGGGGGTAGGGGGGACCTGCAGCCATACAGTCAGTGTAACTTTTAAACAGTTTTAAAAATTCATTTAAAGTTGCTATTAAATAGACATTTAGCTTAAGCTATAGATGGATGTAACCCACTAAATTCAGGAAATGCATAAATAGTTCTCAAAAACTAACCTGACCCTCTCCATATGTCTCCAGATTTTTCTTTCTGCTGGTCCAGACAGGATATTTTAAGAGACATACATTTTGAAAATAGATTTTTCCAGTTTTAGGATATGGAACAATATTGTAATTCCCTAATTGTTTTTTATGCAAGTGAATTTGATTCATACATGTCTCTGATCCTTTTAAATGGTATTTGGCATATAGCCTTCTCCTCTTATGGCTACCTTCCTTACGTCAGTGGCCAATTCAGGAGCTGAAGGCACAGAGGAGATGGGCTAGGGAAAAACTCAGATCCAGAATAGTTTTTTCGAGAATAAATAACTTCTGTCTCCCGGGAGAACTCAGCAGCCAAGATTTAGTAATCCTCAGAGGGGCCTCGACCCCTAAGAGGCACTGCAGTCCTATTCTGGGCTTACCACCTTGATCTTTGGTTGAAGATTGCCTAAGCACAGGCTGGCTGTTTATGACCTTCTTCCTGAAGGTGCCTCAGATACTAGTGGCAACAGTCTGGATATGCTCACAGATTGGGAGCAGCTGCAGAATGTCTGAATATTCAACAGGACCAACAGCTGTTAGGAAGGAGCAAGGAGTTGCTAAGGTCCTCTGGTTTCAGACACACTCTGGATTTCTCCTTCTTCCTGGCTCATGCAAAATGGGGAATAGAACATCTGCCTTCCCCTTTTTCTTTCCCCCTTTCTGGGAGCACTGATGCCTTCCATGGAAGTAGTCTGCAAGGCCAGTGCCAGAGAAGTGACCTCTTCTTTCCTGTACCTCTCTGTTGTCTCTTTAAATATCTCTCAATTTGTGCTCTAATATTTTACAGAGGGGTTATAAGCTGCCAACTGTGACAACTGAAACAGTTCCTCAAATCATCCCTTTTTCTTTATGTTAGGCCTTCACTAATTTACAGTAAAATGGTGAAGATGTCAATGAGTCATCTCCCCAAAATTGGGAAATAAAGGGAATGATTCATCTGAATGTTATCTATCATTTTAATTTTTTAAAAAATCCCCCAATAATAGAGCAGAGCATATATAATAAAGTCACCTTAGGGAAAGTGCTAGCATACAGCCAAACTGCACCAGGAATTGAATCCAGGAATTGACTAAATTCTTTCCATGATCATGGTATCATGTACATATTATCACTGTATATATTCAGGCTTCAAGCATGTATTTTAATTTCGAATGAACAACTCAGCTGCTGATGTTACAGATGGGTGTACACAGGAAAGGTTCAGAAAGGCCAATGTAAGGCCTGAACATACTAAACAAAGATCATGGGCGTAGGTGTTCTATAGAATTCAGTTGAAAAATAAGCCTGTTACAGTTCTAGGTATATGACTATAAATGTTACTAAGACTTTCCTGGTTTCAGTTCCTCACTTATAAAATGGGGATAATTTACCTAATTGAAGAGTTCTGAGGGCTATATTTAATAAATGTAATGTGCTTGGCATTGTGCCTGAATTACAGCAGGTTCATAGTAGGTTTGCAGAAAATTGCCATTACTATTATTGTTTTTATTGCCATCAGCACTACCTAGATTGTGATGAGTACTTATTCAAATGAACTACTAGATATAAGCAACATATTATAGATGTTAAGAGCATGGGTGGAGTAAGTTATATCTGTGTTCAAGTTCCTACTTAGCTACTCGCTTTGTAACCCTGGGCAAGTAACTTCTCCAAACTTCAATCTTTTCATGGGTAAATTGGGAAAGATAATAGTTTATTGGGGAAGATAATAGTTTACTGGGTTACTTTTGGAATTAATGTCATATTAAGATAATAGTAAATTAACTCAGACACTGGCACATGGCAAGTGCATAATAAATGCTACCTATGATCACTGTGACTTTATTGTTAGTATTTGTTTTACCCTAAAATTGGGACATATTATATGTAGCCTTCTTTGGGATTATTTTGATAGGCTTCAGAAGAAAGTAAGAGTGAAATAAAACTTACACAGTCCTGATTTATAGGAACTTCCTTATTAATTTAGAAAAAAATCTGGGAAAAAAGTTCACTGGCTTAGTAATGTTAAACTAAGAAGCCCCGGGCTTCCCTGGTGGCGCAGTGGTTGAGAATCTGCCTGCTAATGCAGGGGACACGGGTTCGAGCCCTGGTCTGGGAAGATCCCACATGCCGCGGAGCAACTAGGCCCGTGAGCCACAACTACTGAGCCTGCGCGTCTGGAGCCTGTGCTTCGCAACAAGAGAGGCCGCGATAGTGAGAGGCCCGCGCACCGCGATGAAGAGTGGCCCCCGCTTGCCACAACTAGAGAAAGCCCTCGCACAGAAACGAACACCCAACACAGCCAAAAATAAATAAATAAAAAATATGGCCTCGAGGAGCCCTCCCAGGAGTGCCAACCCACAAACATTAAAAAAAAAAAAAAAAAAAAGAAGCCCCAATTTAGTGTGAAGGACAGGGGTCCCCTGCCAGTCAAGGAACCTCTGTTACAGGCCCAAGTCTGCCAATAATCAGCTATGTGGCTTTGGCCAAGCCATTTAACATCACAAGGCCTTAATACCCTCATCTGTAAAATAAGGCCATTTTGACAGATGATCTCTAAGGTGGACTGTTCTCTAAATCTGATCTAAGGAGGCGTATCATTCAGCTTTGGCTCTCTAAGAAGGAGAATGTGGTGCTCCGAGTGGGAGGAGAGTAAGGGAAAAGCATAAAATAGAAAGAATGGACCTTACTGTCCTCCTGATCCATGATAATGTTTTTCTCAGTTGATGTAATAGTTGGCTTTTTTTTAAAGTTTCCCCCTAAAATGTCCAGATGCTATGATTTCATCAACCACAAACAAGTGGGGCAGGGCTGGTGAGGTCCTGGGAAAATGAACGTAATTCCTGGAAAACAAAGTTTATATCCTAACTAGTTGTCCCAAAAGGACTAGATGGACTCATACCCATTAGCACTTTGAAACCAAACAACTCATGACTGATTGTAAAATTTCCATCTAGCTTAGTACTATATTTAAATTATTAACACCAGATAACTTACATTAACTTATCTTTTTCTTGGATTTTTTATGTGAGGTATCAATCATATGTGATTATTCTTTCTCTGGATCCATAAAGAATGTTTGGCCACTAACATGATGACTATACACCAAGTGACACTACTTTCAAATATTCAACTATTTGCTGGCCAAAAATCAATCTAAAGAATATAAGCTAAATCAACCGTTCTCTTCTATTTTTGGCAGTAATTCAAAAGTGCAATTTCTCTCACAGTTTAGGACATGAGCATCCTTTCATAAATAATTATCAACAGGTAAAAAATTTGCAGTGGCTGAACACATGGACTTGTAAGTGGTGTCAAGCTTACAAATCTATTATCCTTAGGCGCTTTAACTCATTTTTCCCGAATGATATTATGGTTTAAAGTATAGAAGACGTCTGGTGGAGACAAACAGGCAACATGTTAATGTTACAATACAGAAAGTCAGGAACTAAAAACACACTGTGAATGTTATACCCTTTAATGCAATAAGTACTAACCTAGCAAGAGAATTCTGTTATAATATATAACTCAGGAGAGAACCACTTGAGCCAAACAGTTTATTTAGCATGAATTTTTATAATGGTGATGTTGTAAAAATATTTAATAATAAATATAGCCCCTGCATCAACCAATATCCAGGGAATAGGTCTGGGGGTAACACTCAAGGGGTTAAGGACCGTGGCTATTTATTAACTTGTATTAAACATTTCAATATCCTGACAATCAACATGAATGCATCAATAATGCACTGAGTGAATACCAGGTCTGGCTCTAAATCTGAGAAACTTCTAGAGACAAGAGTGATGAAGGATCAATAGTTGTATAGAAATAAAATCCCAATACTATACAATTCCCAATAATGCTCAATCACTTTCTTTACTTGGTATGTCTTTACTGCCTGAGAACTCCTTTGTTAATTCCTATGCTCGAGGCATCATCACATGCCAGAAACTTTTTCTGACCCCTCCCTTTACCCCCAATTTCCACCTCTCCCATCCAAAACTAGGCTAAATGTTTGCCTCTATAGCGCCAATATATTTTCTATCATAACACTTGCGATTACAACAAACTGGAAGTATTTTTTTCCTGTCTGTCCCTCTTCCTTAGACCTAACTTTAGTTAGTAAACAAGAATCTCCACTAGATATAAGCAGGAAATGTACCTGTCTTGTACCACTCCTTGTCCCCAAAACAAAGTAGACCCTCAATAAGTATTTGCAGAAGGAATAAATCCCCTAGAGTGCTTTTTAAAATTCACATTCCCAAGCTCCACCCCTAAAGATTTTGATGCATTTTTAGCAAGCATCCCAGGTGATTCTGATGTAAATGGCCCAGAAATCTCTATTCCCAGAACCTAAATCTGATATATTTAGCACTTCATTAATTTTTCAACCATTTGGATTAATTTGCTGGGGCTGTGATAAAAAGTATAATTAACTGGCTGGCTTAAGAAACAGAAATTTATTGTCTCTCAGTTCTGGACGCTGGAAGTCTGAAACAGGTGTTGGCAGGGTTAGTTCCTTCTGAGGGCTGTGAGTGAAGGATCTGTCCAAGGATTCTCTCCTTGGCTTATGGATGGCTGTCTTTATGCTCACCTGGTGTTCTCTCTGTATTCATGTCTTTGTCCAAATTTGTTTTATAAGGACATATTGGATTAGAGTCCCCCCCTAATGATCTTAATTAATTGCATCTGCAATAACACTATTTCCAAATAAAGACACTTCTGAGGTACTGGAGGTTACGACTTCAACATATCGATTTGGAGAAAGGGGTTACAATTCAACCTACAACAGGGTTTATTTATTTTGCAATTCTCTGACTTCTCTCTCACAAGAGACGTGTTAGAGTATATAGAATATACGACAAACTCTGAAGAGGTCTGGTAATTTTGCTATGTCACTATTAGCTAAAATGTGATGTTGACATTGCACATATACTTTGATTTATAAAAGAGCTATGTTCTTTAAAGGTTGGGTTAAAGTTTTGCTAATTTGCGTTTTAAAGGCACATAAGCATATGCCAATTAAAGTACTTCTTTGAAAAATTCTTTTGTAAAGTTCAGAATCTTTCTGTTTAAATAATTATTCCCTAATGAACTGATCTGGAAATGTCTGAGGATTTTCTTGAAGCAGGGCATTTCAGGAGAACTAGAAATATACAATTATTCTATGGTATAAACAGACACATTTCGAACAGATATGAGGAAAAATTTTGGACCTATACCTTGAGAGAGTGCCTCTGAATACAAAATAGAAAGTGCAGATTACAGGCGAATTTGTGATAATGAACTAGAGTAGAAAAGTTTTACAGGAAAGTACAATTTTGTGTCCCAACAATTAAATTTCAAAATTGAGGACTCAAAATTAATAAATAAAACCCTAAACCTTCTATTTGAGATGATGGTGAGGGTCTAAATTCCAAATTAATACAACATATTTATTAAGAGTTTACAATGTATTAGAGGCTTTGATTGATTAAGAAAGACATAGACTTTGCCTTCAAAGGGGTCATGGCCAACTTATAGAAATAAATGTGAAAATGAATAGCTCTGATAAAAGTCAGACTGTGTTAGGAGTTATAATTCGTAACCACAGTCTTGAGATGTTTCTAATTTAAATATATTGTCCCACAGTTCCTGTATTTTCATATTAGATTTACATGTCCTGATTCTTCCTTCCTCCCTCCTTCCCTTCCTTTTCTTCCTGCTTTCCTTTTTCTTTCTTTCCCGCTCTCCTTCCCTCTTCCCCCTTTCATCTTTTTTCAGTTGTTCAATATTATAAATATGAATCCTATATTCATTCAAAACAGTTTCCCACACTGCCATCCAATTTTTTCAAGATTTTTATAAACTAGAGTTTGTGCTAATGCCTCTGTTTGTACTCAACCTCTTTATACATCAGTTTCTCCATATCATAATGGTATCTCCCACAAATCACCATGTTGAGCTTCGAAAGAGATAAAGTATGTAAAGCGCTTAGCATAATATCCGGCACTAAATATTAGTTGTTCTCCTGTCTTTTTTTCTTTTAATTATTATACGTTGGATATTTCTTCTTATGTTTATTCCCTAGCATTTAATACTTCTCTTGCTATTATAAACTGGTAGCAGCTTTGGAAATATTTTTGTTATGGGAGTGTTTGAAATGGAAGGAATTTTACTGTCACATTGTCATGATTTCATATAACTTTGGAAACATTCAAAAAAGTTAAATGGTTATTTCAATATGCCTTTCATATTGCATGAACAATCTGCCATGTGCTATTACTTCTGCTTTATATCAGCTCATTTTCACTAATCAGACAAGAATTTATTACATAACCAACTTCTACATATTACTAAACAAAGGAATACCAGTCTGCAGTGTTTTTCACCCACATTAGAGGAAGTCAACCGATAAATTGGGTTTGATTCCAGTTATGTGAAGAGGATGCGAGTCACAGTAATATTTTGTAGTTGTTCCAAATTACCAAATGTATTTTGATCTTAGCATTTCCATTACATGTCATCTGATTAATTGATAGATTGTAACCAGATTATGTAATTATAAATCCTTAGAAAATGCTTTCAGCGATGATAACGCAACATTCCTACAGAAAGATATGACAATTCCCTTGGGCAAGGTGCTCTGACAAAGGAATTCAGTGGTTCTAAAAGATTCAGGTTGACAGGCAAGTATAAATGACTGCTGAATGTTGCAAACGTAATTAAATCATATGCAACATTGATAATATGCAGTTTTGAGGTTGTATATACATAAATTATAACAACAAAATAAAATGGAGAACTAAAGCCTTTTCTTAAAGCCCACTCATCTCTGTCCATTTGCTTACATTACTTGACCCCATCGTCACTTCCATTATATATTTCAGCTTTTAGAAACATAATGAGGTACAGATCTACTGACTGTGTTAAACCATAGTAACTCCTCAGCTCTTCTTTGAGAAATATAGTCCAAGGCTAATAGCCATTTAACTTCTCTCTTTCAGGAACTTCTGGGACATGCTTGGAAGAATTACACTGCCATTCTTTTCACCCATGCAGAAAAAATCGAAGAGGCTGGGCTCAATGAAGATGAATACTTACATGAGGCCTCTGATACACTGCTAACCCTACTAAATTCTATTCAACGCAGATATATTTTCCAGTATAAAAAAGGAAACTCGCTTAATGAACAAAGACTAAAAATCTTAGAAAGGATCATAGAATTTATAAAAGAAAATTGTTACCAAGTTCTTACCTTTAAATGAGATTTAGGTGAAAGGAAAAGGGCTTTGGGTTTTAGAGCCAGCAACCTGGTTTCAAAAGTGCCTTTGTTAGCATGAATGTGGACCATGAGAATTTCCATGTGCTGCCAGCGAGAGTGTACATTGGTATAACCACTTTGGAAAATTGGCAATTAAAAATAAGATTTCTAAGGCAAATCCTATGACACAATAATTATACTCTGAAGTATATATCCAACAGAAATGTATACATTTGTGCACTAAAAGACACGTATGTACAAGAATGTTCATAGCAGTACTATTCAAAATAGCTAAAAACTGGAAATTATCCAAATGTCTACTAAGAGTAAAACGGATAAGCAAATTGTGGTATATTTAAACAATGAAATATTATACAGTAATGAGAATGAGCAAACTACAACTGCATGTAACAAGATCGATGAATTACCCAAACATAATGTTGAAAGAAAGAAGCCAGACATAAAAGAATACATACTCTATGATTTCATTTGTATAAATTTCAAAAACAGTCAAAACTAATGTAATTTTAACTGTTTTGACGTGAGAAGTGTTGGAAGTCAAGTTACCCTTGGTGGAGTTGGGGGGATAGTGAGTGAAAGCACACACCGGGGCGGCTTCTCAGATTCCAGTAATGTTCTATTTCTTGATCTGGAAGTTGGTTTCACAGAATGTGTTCCCATTGGGAAAATTCGACAATAGACACTTCTGACTTATGAACTGTTTACTATAGATGTTATACTTAAATAAAAGTTAAAAATGAATAAATTATTATCCATATTTTCAAAACTTGCTCCACGGCTTACTTGATCCTAAAAAATTAAACTTGTGAAGGCCTGTTCCTCATGTGAGATACCTACTTCATATTTACTGTAATGATGAAACAACTTAGCACATATTAGACGCTCAGTAAATGTTAACTTCCTCTTCCACTTTCATATAATCCCTGGTTCCTATTAAGGCTTGGAAATACAGGTAAAAGCTCAGAGCCGAACCCTGCAGCAGAAATAACTGTTAACAATTGTAATAACCAAATATGAATAAAGCTTTGACTGAAAAAGAGGCTTCCAGTCTACCTTGGAAGGTCGGTCAATTTGGATTAGTAGAGAGATCCAGGATAAACTCAAAGGCAGCAGTGAGGATCGAAGGAAAATAATTCTAGTCAATCGTAACAGCCAAGTCCATCAACAAGTCAGTATCAGATCACCCTCAGGTTTAACATCTGCACATGAGCATTATCATTTATAAGATTCTTTCCTAAGGTAGTCCCCAATTTACAAACAGCTTATTTTCATAAAGTTAATTTGTAAATTGCTTTTTTAGTGTGCATTATACTTTATTTTCCATTAAAAACAGGATTACAGCTCGCGGTTGTTCTCCCAGACTAATCCTCAGAAGCGTACTTAATGTTTAATATTACCTGAACTTCTAGCACAAATTTATAAAGTATTTCTAAGGGAAAGCATAATACAAATTCCAACCTGAAACAACATCTCTATTTCTCTGTATGGTCCCCGTCTATCATTGTGCGTCCAGGATTGTAAAGTGGGAGCCTCAACAATTGGGCTGAGTTTTGGAAGTTAAGTAAAAACTGACCCTTCCCCAGGGGTTAGTGGCTTGGTGACAGAAAGTTGAAGTTGAGAAGTTGAAACTGCAGTGACTAGTGAATAGTGGAAAATTCATGTTCTGAGCTCTTCATTCATGTGATGTCAGCTAACTCTTTACAGAACACAAATACTAGTTAGCTAAAGGAAAGATATGTTGCGCAGAATCATTAAGGAGTCAAGATCTCTGAGGCTGGCCTAGTGTTAATGATTAACAGAGCAAAGGTGCTTCTAGTTTCAAAGAGGAAGACTTCTGTGATGTTTTTCCCTGAATTATTTATTTTTAAATTTGTATATATATATATTTTACATAAATCTCTGAATGTGATATTACATATTTGACTTTTCTTTAGTCATCTTATATTTTGCTTTTTTCAGTAACAATTTATGTAACTATTCCTCTATTGATATGCATTCCAGTTTTCTGCCAACTATTCTTGTACATATTTTTTAATATAATATTGTTTCTTTTCTGTAAGTTATATTCCCAAGAGTGGGATTTCTCGGTTGAAGTATATATATACACTTTAATTTTAATATATCTTACTCAATTTTTCATATGTGTTACAACAAAATTTTCAACAATGTTTGAGAACCCTTTTCCTATATTCTTGTCATCAGTGTTATCATCTTACACACCTATTGCTAACACCAGTTTGCTAAATGTAAAACTGTACCTTACTTACTATTTACCTTAATTTGGATTTCCCAGACTACTCCCTAACTGGAGCATTTTTATAAGCATGTTGGTCATTTAGATTTACTCTTCTATGAACTGCCTCTTCACATTATTTACCTTTTCTTGTCATTTACTATTGGATCGCTTCACACAAAGTTTCTTTGCTTGACAAAAACTTCAGTCAGGCTCCTGAACCTTCTCCTAGGCCCATGTGTGCTTAATTTAGTTTTGGCAAGAACCCTGCTAAGTCAGTTTACCAGAACTCTTTACCTTCAATATCTGATCAGGTTCCTTGTCTAACCACCCTGGCCTCTCTCCAGCAAAGATCCTGTTAGGCGGGTTTACCCAGACTCCCTCTGACCCTTCCTTGTAGTTCCCTCTTGGTAATTTTCCATCCAATGATCCCCACCCTGCTCCTTGGCTATAAATTCTCACTTGCCCATGCTGTATTCAGAGTTGAGCCCCATCTTTCTCCCTCACAGTAAATTCCCATTTGAGCAGTCCCTCTACCTATCTTGATGGTCCTGAATAAAGTCTGCCTTATCATCTTTAACAAGTGTCACTGAGTATTTTTTCTTTAACACTTCCTGCTTGCTAAATCTGAAGAGCTCTACATACATTACAAATATTAGTCCTCTGCCTTTCAGATTGCAAATTTTTTTCAATTGTTATTTGTCCTTCAGTTTTGGTTATGGTAACTTTTGCCAAAATAAATGTGAATTTTCTTACAGTTATATATTTTTATGTACAATGTACAAAACTGGGATTTAGTTTCATTTCCTTTTAGATGGGTAACCAATTATATCTGCTCTACTTATTAAATAATTAATAACTTTCCTACTGAGATAGGTAGATAGGTATATAAATATATATCCTCTTTATTTCTGGATCTATTCGGGATTCTTAATTCTTTTCCATTATCTATCTGATTTATATCACTATTAATACCATAATGATTTAATTTGGATGGTTTTATATCCTTCCTTGATATGTAGGATGGCAAGCTTCCCTTAGTCTTCTTTTCTCAACATATTTTCTGGCTACTCCCAGTCATTCATTTATATACATTATTTCAGATCTAATTTTGTCTAATTTCAAAAGAAAATTCTTTTGAATTGATGACAAAGGACATTTTGTAATATTAAAATCCTCCCATGCAAGCATACAGTATGTTTCTCCATTTTATGTTTATTATTTTTTATATTACTGTATTTCTAACATTTTTCTTTTCCTTAGTTTTGCCAATTTGATAAAGTTGCTATTCAGTTTTTCTTCTTGATAATTTGGACATTCTACTCTAATTAATACCCATTAAGAATTATTTCTTTGTCCCCGAATTCAGAATGAAGTACATACTTCTCTACCATTGTTTGATAACAAAGTAGAACTATTTCCCTAACCAAGAACTCTTTCCCCACTGCATTATCCCCTCAACTATTTAAATAAGACCTTTAGAACACTTTCATTTCCTCCCTATCCTTTTCTCCTTACCCCATCTTCCCTATGGAAGAAGTCTTTGGAATGTTTTTCCTTTCTCCTTATTACTAGATTTTGCTAAGAGAGTTAATTATTTCCCCTTACAGATCGACCCTTATGTTTCAAAAGTCCCTTCTTATCATTTACATTGAGCATTCCTGGTAGTTTATCATTATCTCTTTTACTTAATATACAAATATTAGAAAGTCCATTCCTCACCATTGTTTTCTTTTCTCTTATCTTCCCCCATCTTTCTAGTTAGTGCATTTTCCTAATACACTCTGCATTCTAGTGTAGTACCCCAGAGGCATTAATTCCAGACGTGGTTTTCCATGAACCACTATGCAATAGCAATTCTAGCTCCTCATAATAATCAGCATAGTGAATGTAGGGAAATAATTTGTTAGTTGGTAATGGGGTAGTTAAACCATAAGAATAGCAAGGCACTGAAGCGAACATCTACCTGAAGCTGGTTGTTCGGCTTTTTCTGGATGACATCACATGTATATCAAATTGAATAAACTCACCATTACTAGAGATAATTACAACTTGCAACAAAACAACCATGTGATCAGAATTAGCTGTAGGTAAAATAAATGATGTCCAGAAAGTTCATCTTTGGCATCCTGCCACCTTTCCTATTAGACTCTATAATTTGCACTCTTTCCTCACATCCCTCCAGGTGCCCTTCTCACCTGGAAGACAAAAATCTCTACTAAACTTTGTATTTGAAAATGCTTTGAACATTTTAGATGATTGGAAGATAGTATACATGATACTTTTGTGCAGCTGGGGTTGGATCCTCATTAGTACATACTATCTTGGGAAATTAGTAATTCATCTCTAATACTAACTAGTTCTGACCCTTACTAGGTTGGTTCATCTAGATAACATTACCTCAATCAGCAATTTCAGGCTTTCTTTTTGTAGTTATGTTTATCTACACTCTGTCTTTTTAAATAAGAATTTGCTTAGGTTTTCTCTTCTATTGATTTTCAAGCATATCACAATTCTTTTACAAAAGGCTATTTTTAAGTGGCATTGCTATTTCCCATATTCTCACTCAAACTTTATTTAAAAAATAAGTTTCTTTTCACAAGCATCAGAAGTTTTTATTGCCAATTCATATGCTTTAAGAGAAAATGTTATCCTTTCACATGAATACTGAAAGCTACGGAAAAAGTTATTTCTACCAAAATCATTCTCTTTTGCTAAACTTATTAAAAGTGACTTTCTATTTGCATTTTTCATTAATCTTTTTCAAAGAGAAATCAAATTGTGGTGTTGATTTTGGATGACTCCTGCACTGTGCTTTCCAAATTCCCCAGTTGTGAAAAGCTGAGTGGGGTTTTAAATTAACAAGTATCAGCCAAATATCTTAGGGCTGAAAAGTTAAGTGGATGCATATATTGAGAACATTTCTCTACTGGGATGTATGATATTCTAACGAGGCCATTTACAAAAACAAATGTAAAACTTTGTCAGAGCAGCCTTGATGTGAAGGCTCATCACGTGAATGCCACTGAAGAAATGAGCAGACATTAATAACTGCTATTTGAACAATTCTATATGCATTATGTAAGCAATAGGATAGTCAAGAAGAGTAGTTAGCCTTTTCATTTAAAAGGATTATTCTTTTTTCTTGCAATTATCGAGCCCCAGGTTTGTTTCTGCTGCTGTTGCTAAGGACAATAGCCTGCCAGATAGGAAATGATGTTGATGAAGACATAAAATAACACTTACACGCATATTTTACTCAAAAAGCCAGAGAACTGGGAATAGGGTATGTTAGGAAGGGGGTGGGAGTAACGAAGGGGAAGGGAAAAAACCGAACAAGGGAATACATAAGGGTGAAAAAATATAATGTACAATAATTAATTCATACTCTGAAATTCCAGATGGCTCACTTTCAAACTAACAATTATTTCATTGTTCTGGGTCCTTTCTCTAATTTTTTTTACAGTTATACTCCTATGAATTATCTCTGCCAAAACTCATCCAAAGTTAGAACCGTAACTATAAGAAGTACGATAAGCAACAATGTATATATAAATTACTAATTCTTTTCCATTCCAAAAAGTTGGTGTCTGAAGAAGATCCAGTTTTGCATAGAGGCATATTAGCCATTAGCAACTATCTTTGTTTTCATTATTATTGTAAAACTTTGGGTTATCACCCAAAAAGCACTGCAGATGTGTACAACTATAGAGGTGTTCCTGGTTTAAGCACATACTTTTTCTATCAATCTATCTATCTATCTAGAACTTAGTGACATCCTTCTTAAGTAGACTTCTGGGATAGACTGTCATTACAGGATCAGTGCCCTCGACAAGAGTGTACTCAAAGAATCAAGGCACACACACAGTTCTTTAGAAAGCCAACAGCTGCCAGCAGCGGCAGCCTAGTTTTGCCAAGTGATTCTTCCTAAGAATTTCCTCAGCAAAAAGAAAAAACTTGATAAATTCTCTTTGTAACCACTCCAAAGGAGTGTTTAATGACCTCTTCTCTCCCTTTAAAATCGCTTAAGTACTCCACTAAAGGAGCTGCCTTAATCTCCTTACATGAACTAATGAAATTTAGGGTTTTTTAAAACTTATTATTATCTTTCCCTACAGTTTAGACAAAAGAGAAGTTAAACTTCTCATTCAAATATAAGAAACCACATGACTATTTGAGAAAGAAAGCATATTATAATGGAGAAAAGCAGAATATTAGTAAAATCTAGGTTTCGGCTAGTTATACCTTAGCACCAGCATTTATGTAAATTTTCTGTTGATTCTTTGGGGTAAAATAGCTGGCTTACCTCTAGGGAGTTAAATTGAAAAGATGTGTTGAAACTACTTAGCTAGCTATAAAGCATTAAATATCTTACTAATAATTCTACAATAAAATCCATGACATTAGACAGATATTATTAATATATCCCCCTCACTTGGAAGGCAAAGCTCTCTCCACAAGACAGCAATTTGCAATATTATTTGTAGGTGTGTTACATTAATTTGCTTCACTAGTTTTTATTTTGTATCTTGGCAATAAAGTTTTAGTCTACACACCATTGCACAGCACTTAGAACCAGGACTGTGTCACAATTTATGTAGCCAAAGTACACAGCTAACACTGCACACTTTGATATTTTTACATTTTTAAAGGTACAACATATAATTTCCCTAGAAAATTAAGTATACTCATGCCCCTTTAATGTCCTTCTCATAAGCGATAGTGAGGTGATCCTCCACCTGCCAAGAACTTAAAAATACAATTGCTTTTATTTGTTACATTAACACACAATAGTTATAAGTATTGTCTTTCTAGTCTAAGAAAATTGCAAAACTATTTGAAACTTTATCAATAATATTAAACCAGTGAAAGGGCATCAATGAACAGGGCTGACCAGCGTCTAAATACCTAAAACATGGATTTCAGTGGGAGTGCAGGGCGGGAAGAGAAAGTTTCAGTAAAAAACATCTCTAGCGAGGGGAGAGATACTACATCTGGTATAGCGGAACAATCAGGTCTGTTGAAAGACAGGGCCTGTATGAAATATTCCTTAAGAAGCTCTGTTCATTTCATATACACCAAGTAATCTTCTGAACAAAAATTCACTTCTCAGGAAATGTGATACCACGGAAGGGGACAGAGAGACAGGAACACTAGTTTCAGGAAAGGAACATTCTTATCATAAACTGATATTAACATTATATACCTCTATTATGTGTAACATAATATATACCCTCACAACTCAATGAGGTAAGTACTATTATTATACCCATCTTACAGATGAGGAAAGTAAGGTATATGGAGGCTAAACAGTTGCCCAAGATCACACAGGCGTTTAAGTTGTATAGATGGAATCAAAACTAGGTAATCTGGATTCAAAACCAATACTACTAAGCTCTACAGACTACTTAGCATCTATAACAGTCATGCACAAATGCAGGTTTTTGGACCTGCAAAGACCCAGATTTTGGAACCTCATTAAACTAACATTCTCTGAGGCCCTATACACACCCTCCGTCTTGCTGATGTGCTTATTAAAGTTCAGTGAGTTACTCTGAATATTTTGTAAATAGTGTAAATGAGAATTTACATATTTTTAAAAAAGCAACAACAAATTATCTGTTTGGTGGGCACTTAATATTCTTGTACTCATAGAATACTTAATGTTCTTCATAGAAGGCAGAAAAAATTGCCAATTATATATTAAAATTAACATGTCCTGAAAATGATTCATCTCATAAGAATAATACACATGGAATTTCTATATATAAGAAAAGTTAGTCCTGTCAATAGTCACTATAAGATAGTGGGTCAACACTGCACGAGAAATTATCTTGGGGGAAGGTCAGCTTTTTTTTCTGGTTTACTTTGCAATACATAAATAGATGTCAAGAGGCACTAGCTGTTTAGTCTGTGACCTAACACCATCTCCTACTGTTGAAATTCTTAACGGGCTGAATACCAGTCAGAAGCCAGAAGGATTATGTCCAGTTCACTAACAATGTCATCATTTTTTGTTGATTCTGTAAGAGTTCTTTCATCCCAGCAATACAAATAAAACAGAATTAAGTTTTCTGTAAAAATAACGACTGAATGGAGCTAAGTGGATAACTTGATTGAGTAATGCTTTTATGTAACTTGAAAAATTGGGAATAAATAGTTCAACTATCTAAACAGTTGAAACATTCTTTAAATTATATTAGATTTATAGAAATGTAATATAATTGGGAAAAATCAGAAAATACAGACTCACAAAAAGTCTTTATTCCCGGAAGAATAACATATCTCAAGTACAAAACTTTGGAAAGTCATTTGTATTTAGTTATCAACAGATAGATGCTAATGATGCTCTGTTAATATTCAGTTTTTCATAAAGAAGATAAAATTTCTATGATGGTACCACATCTTGGCCTACCAGAGAACTCCACGGACTTAAATAAATGATACTTTTTATAACTTAGCATGTAGGGTTGTTTTAAAAGTTTTTGTTTTGCCTCTCCTTCTTATTGTAGGCTATAAACAGCAACAGTGCTAGAATATTGGTATGTGTCATTTTTCTTTTAGAATAGATATTCCTACCTCCATAGATGCATTTCTTTTTTGGTATCTCAGTCGTCATCTCAAGGCTGGTGAACTTGAAGCTCATAGTGCCTAAGTTAATTTTCACTGTTCCTACAATATCTGTAAGATGAGTGAAAATACACATTTGACAACTTTATACATATGTATGTTAAATTTCTGGCTACAATTTCTTTTATATATTGACAGTATGATGGTACATGAAAAAATAAAAGATATCAACCTTAAATGCTCTTCTAAAGATAAAAGCTATAATCTTTTATTAGGTATCCAAAGAATCTTTGAAGTCACCTAGAATAAAAAAGTGGACCGTGTTTACAGTCAATTTATTGGGAACTACATTGGCAACACTTTGCAATGTGTTTATTCTTTAGAATTAGTCAAAATTTATTACTAATTATTTTGTTAAATGGAAAGAATAAGTTCACTACACAGTTGGAAGTTTCAGTCTTTTAAAAAAGTCACCTTAAGTATATAAGTCTGGGTTACTTTGGTAAGCAACAGCAATAATGTTCAAATGCCATGTCTCCTAGCGTTCACGTTGTTCGGCTCTCTAGAATCAACAGTTGGTCATTTTCAATACCATTACAATATAGACTAGTTAATAAGCCTGACAAAAATTCTAACTTTTCTTTTTAAAGAGGAGAGGGCGTTTATAATACAGATACTAAAAATACAAGGGCTTCAAATTGCATGCAACATGTGCCTACAAATAAGAAACTAAATGTTAATCTAGTTCAAGTTACCTAAATGTATAAAGAAAAAGCAATGTGCTAGCCAACATCCTCACTAAAACATAAATCATCATGAAACACAGGCAAATTCCTCCCTGTATCATAAAGGATCAAAAACCATCGGTAAAAATGTAGTGTTTCTCTAATTAATTGAAAACAATATATACCAGGTAAAAGACTACTCAAGTCTAGAAGAGAAATAACAAAAATGAGCCAGTTATAGTTTAGGTACAAGTGACAAATATATTTCTTTTTATTGTTAAGTTTTCTCTAATGTACTTCAGTAACTGAAGTGTTTGATTTTATTTTATTCCACTGTTGGCCATAGTTTGAGCCCTACAGACTCCCTTCCCTTTCACCTCAAAGGGAGCTCCTTTGTATGTAGCCACACATTCGTCATTAGTGTAAAGATCAGGCTGGATCTGCTCCCAAATCTTCTTCTTAGGATTCAGCTCCTTGTCAGGCTCTCCTGTTGGGGGAGGAAAAAAAATACATAGCTAACATATTAATAAACTGTCCATAGAGATTTCTAGTGAATTGTCTTGAATACAATTTCTGATCTTTAGGCCGGATCAGGATTTAAACGTTTACTTTTAACACTTATTTTATTTTTACTATGTCGGCAATTTATATTCTTGATTGGTAAAATAAAATATTTTGTCATTTCCTTACAAACGTTAAAGATATTATTTTTTACTCTTACAATAAACAGTTTTACAGGTAATATAGCTCAATGAATTGGAATGATTCATTCTAATTAGATTAGAATGAAATGATTAGAACGAAAATACAAATGATTAGAATGAAAATACAAGATACTAATTTTATCACTACATATAAAGAAAGATTTTGAACAGATGAGAGCATAATTTGATGTGTTATATTTTTACACATGGCAGAAGCAGCTTATGCTTTACTATTTGTTTCAACATAAAAAATAAATGACTAGATCGCTGCTAGAGTACTTAAAGATTTCTTACAATACTGGAGAATGGCTTAAATGTTGGGGTTATCTAGCTAAATATAATAACTACTCTGGGTTTCATCTGCTGCCCATTCCACTTGGTGAGATGGAAAGAGAAAGGAAGAATAAGGAGACAGGACTAGCATTTTCTAAGCACCAGGAATATATGTTGCTGCGTGCAATTCACAGAACAACACTGACTCTAGTTTTAAATATAAAGAAACTGGGGCTCAGAGAAGATAAGCTGCTCAAAGTCACACAATCAACAAGCAGAGTGAGATTTGACACCAAAGCCCTTACTCTGTTAGTACAGCACCTTGCCTCCTAATAAATTATCTTCTGAAAAGAAACAAACAACACTTTTACAAGTGGATAATATCCTATCTCCTCTCTTTACCGTAACTCACATTATAAAGTTTACAATCAATAAAAGACAAACACATTGTAGAACATATCTGGTCTAGGCTTAAAAACTACCAATATACCAAGCAATCCCTCTATTTAATGAATGATGAGGAAGAAGAGAGTAAAGTTGAATGTAACATGATTTTAGTAGCTGAAGATGTTCAATAACTTTTGAAATGAAGAATCAGTTTAAGAAACAATGAAGAGAAGTAACGAATCCCTTAAGTGTTAGTTTCAAATGGAAAATGATTTCCCTGGAGGTAACAACAAAAATACTGCTTAAGTATAACTAAGTAATAATAGAAATATAACTTTCTAGATCTTTTTATTAGCTCTTCAGAAACTACCCTGAAACTGGCAAAAATATACAAAACTGTCCTGATATGTAGGTTTTCAGAGATGACAGAACAGTTAATTGAATAATGTATCTACAGTAGAAGAATAGGCAGTGAAACTAAAACTGAAGAGACTGTCTAGTATAAAAGATAAGGATTTTTCTTACTCCTTTAAGAGCATTTGATTATTTGATTGGACAACAGAGAAACTAATTAATAAACAGAACAGAAAAAATTCCAATATATAAAGTATCTATAAAATTTTTATTTTTTTTCACCAAGCCATTGGTTAGTCTAAGAGCATAATCCTACTTTGTTTATACACAGATCATGTGGGGAAGTGGGCATTCCAGAATTCTGTAAAAGCTGAGACCAGACACACTGTTCAGGAGGGCCTGAGTACTAACTCTGGACCCCCCCACCTTGAACCCAAAAAAAGATATTCCCAAACTGATAATGAATTCAAGAAGCAGATTGTCTCAGGTTTGTGTAAAAGCTTCTTATCAAGACCACAGATTGTGTGGGTAAATTTTTGCTGAATGCAGACATAAGCCCCAAGTACAACAAGCTGTGGTGCAGCACAAACTTAAGCTTGTCAGATCTAGGAAGACACTGATATGTATAGAAAATAATAATCATTATAATACATAACACTACACTTACATAGTGCTTACTATGTGCCAGGCACTGCACTATGTGCTTTACATATATTTACTCATTTAATCCTCTCAGTATACTAAATAAATACTATTAATTACCCCCGCTTTACAGATGAGGAAATAGAGGCACAAAAGTAATAGCTAAGAGCTTAAAACACCAGGCAGGTAGCTAAGTGTTTCAAAAGTTAAACCTCACAAAACTCACAAGAAATACATACCATTAAAAAGCTTTTCTTACAGATGAAAAAGCTGGGCTCAGAAAGGTTCCTAGGTCACCCAGCACTTGTGGAACAAGATCTGAAGGTTTTAAACTTCTTACGTAAGACTGTAATAATTTTCAAGGGATAAAGATTTTAACTAAAAATGAACTAGAAACTATGAGAAGAACCTCCCACTCTTGATTGTTGCTTTTAACACAACAGGCTCAATACCTGAACATTCCGAATGTGGCTGCAAGACTTTAACGAGTCAGTAAATGAAATAATGATTCAGACCACTAAAATTTTGAGATTGTAATTAAAACTTGCCAAATTACGATCACTGAATATAAATCAGAGTTGAAAAGTCTTGGATGGAGTGTTAACCTTGTGGTTTATTCATGTTTCTCAATAATACACTATTTGGTAAGGTATAAAGCAAGTTTAAAATGAAAGTTTAAATCACCTCTCACAAAAAAGCATACCTAATATTTTAAACAATTTTTAAAAATTAACTCTATTTCCAGAGAAGCCTTTCATCATTCCTCTGTGTTATATCCTTCTTCTAAATCTTATTTTCCTAATTTTCTCGCCCTCCCTCCCTCCTTTCCTTTCTCTCATCATCCCTATGTGTTATAATCTTCTTCTAAATCTTATTTTCCTAATTTCCACCCCCCCTTTCTTTTTTTGGCATGGCTATCCAAACAAAGTGATGATATCAACAAAAGTTCTTAAAGCTGAAAACTGTAGTCTCTGTAATTGCTAAACACATGCCAATAATCACCATGTGGAAATGGTTACACGTATTGTAAGAGAACTAATCATTCAGAGATTACTTTAAGATAACTCAATCTAAACAAAACACACAGGCAACAGGAACTAGCTCAGAAAGGAGTTTGTACAGATGTAAAAAGCTGTGACTACCATCTCAGCGTTTAAAAACTACAAAAAGCAATAAACATAAATTCCAGAGTCATCAGCTTCCCTGATATGTCAAGACCATGAAAAGCTTAGCACCAACTTAATTATTTTATGTTTCATTAATTGAGCTTTTGAACTATAATAATTGTAACTATCACCTTTTGTGATGCAAAAACTAAAGTATAACTTTGCAAATAGGGATCAATTAATTTTACAGAGCTAATCAACAGAGAAAAGTGGTTTGTTGATTTGATAGGAATGATCTTGGAAATAATGAAGATGGATCCTCAGGTCTGTTCTTCAAATACTGGAGGGTTTGGGGGGGGTTCTTTAAAACATGTTTTACTGGTATGTTTCTTTCTGTTTATTCAATAACCAACTTACTGACCTCCTACTCTATGCCTGACATTTTTCTGGATGGTTGGAATATAGTAGTGAATAATAACAACAAAAATCTTGATTTCATGATGCTTACATTTCCATGTGGGCAGAAAATAAATAATGTACAGTTTATCTGATGATGATAAGTGTTTTGGAGAAAAATAAAACAAATAAGGAGACATCTGAAAGATTTGAATAAGATGAGGGACCAAGCCATGTAGCTACCTGGGGAAAGAGACAGTGGCTCAACTAGGGTGATTGAGGAGCAGCTGAAGTACATGAGGTTAATGAAATAATGAGAGGCCATTGTAAGGACCTATATCTGTATTCTGGCTCAAATGGAAAGCTTTTTAATAGTTTTTTGCAGAGGACTAATATATCTGACCTACATCACCCTGTAGGCTATAACTGAAAATAGACGGAAGAAGGGCAAGGGCAAAAGCAGAGCGATCAGTTAGAAACCTTTTGCAATTACCCAGATAAGAGACGGTGGTGTCAGGACCAAAGTGGTGGAGGTAGAGATGATGAGAATCACTCCAGATATGTTCAGAAGGTACAGCCACTAGGATTTTCTGAAGAAGATGTATGCAAAAGGGAAATCTAGGGAGAAGACTGGGATATACATTCTTCTCCCCTGGGACATGTTAGTGAAGAAGTCTCGTAGGTAGCTGGACAAGTGACTGAATAAAATAGCCAAAGGAATGAACATGGAAAGAAAAAGAGGCCAAGCATGGAAAAAGAGAAGAGGTCAAGGATCAAGGTCTGAGGTATTCCAATTAAGAGGTCAGGGAGGTGAGGAAGAATCAGCAAAGGAGATGAGCAGAGCAGCCAATGAAGCATGAGGACCACCATGCAAGTGTGGTGTCAGAAGCCAAGTCAAAGTTAATTAAGAAAAGGACTGAGAACTAACTAGCCATGGATTTAGCTACAGGGAGTAAATTGGTGATCTTGACCAGAGCAATTATGGTGGAATAGTGGAGAGAGAAGCCTGATTGAAATAGGTCTTAAGGAAGAGAATCAAATATAGACAGGCTTTTTTTTTTAATTAAAAAAAATTATATTAGTTTCAGGTGTACAACACAGTGATTAGATATTTTTATACATTATGAACTGACCACTGCAATAAGATCATTTACTGTCCATCACCATACAAAGTTGTTACAATATTATTGACTGTACTCCCTATGTATACATTACATCCCCATGACTTACTTCTTTTATAGCCAGAAGTTTGTACCTCTTTACCTCCTTCACCTATTTCGTCCGTCCCCCCACCCTCCTCCCCTCTAGCAACTATCAAACTATCAAACTGCAGTTTGTTCTCTGTATCTATGAATCTGTTTTGTTTTGTTTGCTGTGGTTTTCAGATTCCACAAAGTGAAATCATATGGTATTTGTCTTTCTCTGACTTATTTCACTAATAAGCATAATACCCTCAAGGTCCACAAAGATTTCATTCTTTTTAATGGTTGAGTAATATTCCATTGTGTATGTGTGTGCGTGCATACGCGCACGTGCGCACACACACACCACACACATACACCACATCTTCTTTATCCATTTATCTATCAATGGACACTTGGGCTGCTTCCATATCTTGGTTATTATAAATACTGCTACAATGAACACAGGTGTGTTTTCCGAGTTAGTGTTTTTATTTTCTTCAGATAAATAACCAGAAGTGAAATTTCTGGACCACATGGTAATTCTACCTTTAGTTTTTTGAGGAACCTCCATACTGTTTTCCATAGTGGCTGCAACAATTTACATTCCCACCAACAGTGTAGAAAGGTTCCCTTTTCTCCACATCCTTGCCCCATTTACAACTGCATCAAAAAGAATAAAATACCTAGGACTAAATTTAACCAAGGAGTAGAAACGCCGCCTGACTCTGAAAACTCTTTGTCACTGAGGAAAGAAACTGAAGATGACACAAATAAATGGAAAGTTATACTGTGCTCACGGATTGGAAGAATCAATATTGCTAAAAGGTCCATACTACTCTAAGCAATCTATGGATTCAATTCAATCTCTATCAAAATACCCGCAGCATTTTTCATAGAAGTAGAACAACTAATCCTAAAATGTGTATGGAAACACAAAAGCCCTCGAATAGCCAAAGCTATTTTGAGAAAGAAGAACAAGGAGGGGTCACAACTGAACTACAATGAACTTGAAACTATACTACAAAGCTGCAGTAATCAAAACAGGATGGTACTGCCACAAAACCAGACACATAGATGAACAGAACAGAATTGAGAGCCCAGAAATAAACTGACACTCATAGCATCAATTAATCTATAACAAAGGAGGCAAGAATATACAATGGGGAAGAGATAGTCTCTTCCATAAATGGTGTTGGGAAAACTGGACAGCTACATGCAAAAGAATCAGACTTGACCACTTTCTTACACTATATACAATAATAAACTCAAAATGGATTAAAGACTTAAATGTAAGTCCTGAAACCATAAAATGCCTAGAAGAAAACACAGGCAGTAAACTCTTTGAGGTCAGTCTTAGCAATAGTTTTTTTGAATGTCTGTCCTCAGGCAGGGGCAACAAAAGCAAAAACAAACAAATGGGACTACATCAAACTAAAAAGTTTTTGCAGAGCAAAGTAAACCATCAACAAAACAAAAAGGCAACCAACTGAATGAGAGAAGATGTTTGCAAACTTGCTGATAAGGGGTTGATATCCAAAATATATAAAAACCTCAAATCACTCAATACCAAAAAAAAACCCCCAATTTAATTTTAAAGAATAAGTGGGTCCAGAAGCTAAAGATCTTCACATATCATACATGCTTTGAGATTAACCATAAACTCATATTTACTAATAAGACTCAATATCAACAGAGATAAGCATGATCTTAGAAGTTCGAAGTCTAAATGCAAATTCTCATTTATTATTAGACCAAAACCAGTGCATTCTCAAAAAAAAAAAAGGTATCAATGCCTTTGTCTCCTGTAATACTGTTTTCGGCTGCTTGATGCTTTAGGGACCAGTTACCATATTTAAATACTAAAATTTATGGCTTCACACATTTAAGATTCTAAAAAGTAGTGGGGAGAGTTTTTAGCCATTGTTATAAAAATATGATTTGGCATCTTCTAAACTCTATGGAAGTGATGGTTTTGTAGTTGGAAAAATAGTTATTCAAGGCCAAATAGCAATTCAAAGGTTTGAGCCCCAGTTGCAATTTCTATACCACACTTAATATACATAACATAAAATGTAAATCTCTAGACATTGAGCATATCAAGTGAACATCAAAATGTACCAGCAGACACCTTAAGCTTTAAAATGTAAAACATATGCTGAACAATACAGTACTGATAAATCATGGCTCTCTCTGGGAAAAGGAAAAAAAAAAACCAAAACAATAAGACTAATGGTCTGTTGCATACATAGTATTAACTGTTATTTCCTTTTAGATTTACTGCTACAGAAGCAGTAACCTATGTGGAAGCATAAGTAGGATGAGTACTAACAGACCTCATGTCCCCAAGTTTATCAATTATTCGATGCTGTTCAGCTTGGTTAAGCACTTTATAAGTTATAAGAGAATAATTCAAACAACCTCATAGGCTACTTTAATGTTAGGTTTTTCCCTTTCACTTTACAAATTTTTTAATATGTTATCTACATATTCATGTGGTAAGGCACAAGGAGAAACTATGAATATGAAAGAAATATTAGACTTTGGAATGATGTAAACATAAACACACAAACAGCCAAACAGATTGGAAGATTCAAAAATATAATAAAGGCAAGAAATCCACACTGGGCTATTAGCATCTCTAATGCTAAATCACTGAGTAACTAAAAAAAAAAAAAAAAAAAAATTTCAATATACGTAACAGTAACATCCAGATAATAACAACTGATTCAAGTGCTGAAATATTTATCTGTTAATTCTATAAGATAAGGGAATGAAAGCTGTCATAGAAATAAAAGAACTATAAGCCTTCTCTAATGATAGCCCATATGAATTCACAGCAAGCAACAATCAACAAACAAAAATGCTGATCGTATTAGAGATTCAGGCACATCTACTGTTCGATCCTTCTACAAACTCTGTATAACCTTAAACAAGTAACTTAAGTACTATTGGGTCTCAGTTTCCAAATTTGTAAAATAGTGGGTTAAAGTAGATGATTTCTTCCAGTTCTAAACATCTGACTCTACAATTTATATCAAAAAATAAAACTTAAAATGTACTCATCTTAAATATTTAAATAAAAAGGAAGGCAAATTTTAATCTGAAGGGTAAACCAAGATTTTTGTTTTTTTTCTTCAATGTGTGCTGAATCTTAAAAGAAAAAGTTTGCTTTTATTTTCATTCCATTCCAACTTAGTGAAATAGAATTTCAGGTTTGTCAGGTACACACATGACGGCCTACCCAAAAGCATGAAGTTTGGCAAAGTGTTTTGATATCCTAGTAAGTAGAGTGGTGATCGTGTGCTCCTAGAACCAAAAGCTATCATGCTGCTTTGAGAAATGATTGAGCCTGGGATTTTCCCAAAACCTGCTTTACCAAAAAAGGTTCTCAGAGCACAGACCATCATGATCTCCAATCTACCAAGGTTCAAGACATACACATGGATTCAAAGTCACAGATACTTGTTAAACAACCCCATGTTTTTTAGATTAGTATATTTTTAATTAGGAGGTGGGAGCTGAGTTTCATGGAAGTTACCCATGCTTTCATCCATTTTTTAAAATCTTATTATTCCAATGTTAAAATTCTTCATGTCTTAATATTTCATCAAACACAGTTAACATAGGGTTAAAAAAACACGACTATATAATCATATCAGCCTTGCTATTCCATTAAAACTCATTTGTTTTTACAAATACATCTCCAAATAAATTTTGACTTTTAAACCTAATCCTACTTGTTACCCTAATTTAT
Organism: Balaenoptera borealis; assembly: GCF_965194805.1. Classification (NCBI taxonomy): domain Eukaryota; kingdom Metazoa; phylum Chordata; class Mammalia; order Artiodactyla; family Balaenopteridae; genus Balaenoptera; species Balaenoptera borealis. Next base: position 117,572,782 of record NC_138861.1, on the reverse strand, counting down.
TTCTGCTTTTCCTTACTCCAGTCAAATGAACATCCTCTGTAAATAGTCTTTTAATTTCTAACTGTTTTTACTCTTATGAGGTCTTCAACTTTTATGAAAGAAATATTTATTCTACATCTGCCAAGCATCCTTTCTTTACTGCTTCAAAGACCTATTTGAAGAAATGTTCTCATGCATTATGAAGTTTCATCCATCTGAGGAGCATTTTACTACAGAAAAGAAGCAATATGAAATGAACTTTCCTGTTAGATTATTAAAATAAATATGAATTTCTACTTAGAGATTTCCTCTAAATCCTCAAGTCTAGTAAAAGCATGTGCAAGTATATTACTAGACCGACTTTGAGAATTATATATTTCCCCCTCCCTTTTCATCTCTTCATCTTTCTGTGTTGCATTCTGAGATAATCTACAGCTTTTAAATGATTTTGTAGCACATTAATTGGTTCTCTATCCTTATGACATTCTTCTGCTATGGAGGTATCAAAATTAGTATTTCACTTAGGGTAAAATCTCTCTGGTGTTTTATGAAATTTGAGTGTTCATGGGGAAGGAATAGTTAGACAGTTGTGCCATCTTGAGTCAATCTCAATAAACTCAATTATATCACTAATAATGATCATTTAATGTCAAGTCTTACAAGTCACTTACAGGATTGATTTTAAATGTAAACATTCCAAGCATAGCTTTGAGAACAATGATTCCCAAACTATTTTAAATAATGACTAATAAATACTTACCAGGGAAAGCATCAAAGGTAATTCTGTCTCCAGGAACAGACCCATTAGGAGGTGCCAAGATTTCAACTTTCTCTGGTGAACTAGCACACATCACCATTGCCTGAGATACTACTCCCCTCATCTTTGCAGGTTTCAGGTTACAAAGTAAAATCACCATCCGATTTTGCATCTGTGTGAAATATAAATTGATGATTAAAGATGTCTAGAGATTTAGAATAATCTTATCTAGAATATATTAAGGTACATCTAATATGCTAAATATCAAATGTCCTATTTTTGTGGCTGTTTTTATCCTTATCTGTGTCTAAAATCTTTTATGTTATTAAGAAGTCTTATATCAACATGAAAAAAAATTCTACAAATTGACAATCCATTAGAGATCAAACAGCAGAGGCAATAATATGTCACTTAAATATAAATAAAGAAATGGCTGAGTGAAACAGATTTGGTTTTGAATTTAATCTGTCATGTACTAGCAATGAGGCTGTATAAAGTTGATCTCCCTGTTTCCTCACAAAAGGAGGGAAATGATATTAAAGACTTGTCACAAGGATTAAATCATAACATGTATATAAAGCATTTAGCTTAGCATTAGCACTAAAATAAATGCACATATTTTCTCCTATATGTTTGATCATTTCCAATACTATGCAAGGTTCATTTCCTAAATTAAAAAATACTGATCATTTAACAATTCAAGCATTATGCACACTACAATGAACAATTATGGCTATTTCTATAATTTGTTAAAGAAGTACATAAATATTTCTTTAAACTTCAAATTTACTCCCAAATTCTATGATTAAAAAAAAATTAGCCTAAGGCTCAAATTTAAAAGGCCCCCTTTTTGGAGGTCTTCATGAATTCTTATTCTCTTCAAACAAATAACTGTAAAATGCCACATATATGGGAACTTCAAAAAAAAAGTTATAGCAAATATGTATAAGAAAAACAACAGGGTTAGCTAGATGCAATCTGTTAAGAATCAGATGAGAGCTGTGGACCTTTACCGTAGAAAAATAAACAAATGTACAAAATTTGGTATGCAGTTTTGGGGAGCTAAGTGCTGTTACTTTATAGACTGCTTACCAGTACTGACTTGTTGGGTTAGATACAGATGTGTATATAAATAGCTTTGGTCATGGCTGTGAATGATAGCTTTTGGAAGAGAAGAAAAAGTCTAACTTATGAGAACAAAAAAGTTGAAGCTCCAATGAGGAGGAGTTTTTCCAATTTGAGCTGGCTCAAGATCAGTTGGTTCTTTTCTCCAGGGCTCCTTATGAACCTAACTTCCTAAGTAGTTATAAAGGAGCCCTGGTCCTATACAAAACGAATGTTAAAAAGAAAAAGCACACACATGTGCCAAGTCTATCTTTTTTTCACAGATAAGAGAAATTTCTTCACTGATCTCCTTAATTCAATCTTTCTCCCCTCCACAAAGCAACCGGATGATACTACTAATATGTGAGACAGAGCATATTACCCCTTAGCTCAAAAATCCTCCAATGGCTTTCATCTCACTCAGAACAAAAGCCCAAGTTTTTACAATGATCTCTAACACCCTATATCATTTGGCATCTTTATCTCTGATTTCATCTCCCGTGACATTTCCCCTTATTTAGTCTGCTACAGTGACACTGGCCTCCTGCTGTTCTTTGAACATCCCAGGTATACTTCTGATTCAGGGCTGCCTGAAAATGCTTTCCCACCAGACAGAATGACTTGCTTTCTTCATTTTCTTAGACCTTTACTTAAATATCACTTTCTTTGGTCTTCCATGGCCACTTTATATAAATGACAACATCTTCCTAGCCTCAATACTTCCTAGATTCTTTCCCTACTTTATTTTTCTCCTGATATCTATCACTATTTAACACACTACATATTATGATTTTCTGACTCCCTCATAGGGATACGAGCTTCACAAAGGGAGGGCTTTTGGTTTTTTTAAGCAAATCTATCTATCTATCTATCTTTCTATTTTAATTCACTTGCCTAGAATAGTTCCTGGCACAGTGTAGGTACTCAATAAATATTAGCATCTAGAAATAGGAATGAATAAATGTAGGAATTTATGCAGGTTCACAAAGCCAATAAGCAACAAAGTTGGCAAAGGACTGAGAGGGAGAACTATTTTAATGTTGAAGTCTATGGTCTCTGCAATGTCTCAAGCACTATGGGGCAGAGGAAATAGGTAAATGATGCAAATTACTAAAGAAGATGTCTAGAAACAGCAAATTAAAAACTATTACTGTCTTTGATTCGTTCCACGGTCATTGGAAATATAGATACATTTAAATATCTAAATAATAAAATACATAACATCAAATTTTTAATGAATAAAGGAATACCATTAAAAATTGCACATTCAATCTTCATGATCCCCTCTCCTCTTTCCTCTTCAGGTATGAAAATATTTCTTGAGTTATAAAGAAATAAAACTTGCTTTCTTAATTTTAGATTGGTGCTTTCTGAGTTATATAACAATGATTTTAAAAATCAAGGAATAAAATTCCATGATGGAACAATGATGTTAAATACCAAACTAAAAACATTTTTAAAAATTGAGAAAAAAATAACATATTTCTTCTACGTTCATGAATTTGATCTTAATTTACAGATCTTTTGCAAGTTTTTGGTAGTTTTATGCACTTTTTGGTGGAATTCATTACATTCAAACCAATCAACTGAATTAATCAATACTGGCTCATGTTGTGCAGTATGATACAAAATTACATGAAAAAACATTAAGAAAGAGGGAATGAAGGTGAAATGTATATGTAGAAATAATTTTAGCTATACAGATTACCTGTTCAAGAGGAACATGATTCACCAGGCCACTGACAACTGTTCTTAAGACTGTTTCTCCAACATCTACCTCTTCTACATACAAAGAATCTGCATCAGGGTGTTTTCTGGCAGTGATGATACAACCAATTCGAAGATCTAGACAGGATACATCAATAGGCTTAGAGTCAGCACTTCCTCCTGCTGGCTGTTGTTTTTTCTCCTTTTTCTCTCCTAAAAATATTTACAAATGGATAAACATCAGAAGTAAAAATACACTATGAAAATCTCTATAGCATTGATGCTGATGAGCTTAAAAGAAAAAAAAAATGAGTGTTTATCTCCTATCTTCATTTAAATTACAAAGGAAAGAATTATTCATGTCACAATATTTGAACCCTTTTTAAGCTATTTCCCTGTTGAATTAACTGTCTATATCTCTAGTTAAAGACATAGAGTAGGTGTTGGTAATCTATAGCTCAAGGGCAAATCCAGCCCACTGCCTGTCAAAAAGTTTTATTAGAACAAAATCATGTTCATTAATTTACACGTTGTCTATGGATACTTTGGTACTACGGCAGAGTGGAGTAGTTGTAACAGAGACTTTATGGCCAGCAAATAACCTTTTAAAGAGAAAATTTGCCTTTCCCTGAAACAGAAGTGTAGAAAACCCTTTAAGATTTGATTTACTGTGACTCTAGAGAGTCACATTTTATTCTGATTATGTTTATAAAATTCTACTTTTATTTAAATGCTGATAATATAACTTTTATTAGCGTAAGATTACTTTAGCCATTGAGTCAAAATGCAACCTGTATAGAGTTCATATTCCTAAAGTTTACATTTAGCCTCTCTGGCAGAAAAAAAAATGTAAAACAAAACAAAAACTTATTTACCTCCCAATCTGTAGAGATTAAGTTATTATGGCTTGAAAACATTGTTTCTTAACTATTTCTTTGTTTTATATTTGAACAAATATTTACTCAGATCTAAGGCACTGAAAAAAGTAAGATGAGTGGCCCATGCTAGCCAAGCACTAAAAATCTCTTTTAAGAAAGTCAGATGTATACGGTGAACATGTGATAAATATTACATACACAAAGAAATATAGAAGCACAGAGAAGAATAATTCTGCCTGGAGTAGGAATAGATGATTTTGTGTAAAAAACATTCACAGTTTACACAAAGATAGTTTATAAAAGAGGAGGCAGAGCTAGTTTAAAATAATGGACAATTCTTACTTTCATTAGCAAATTTTTTAAAAATACCATTTTCCATGTAACATATTAGCAAAGATTTTTTTAAAGAGTAAAAGCCCAAATGATATAGAAATATATATATAAAATTACTACAAAAATCTTAGTAGTTATCTTTGAGTGATAAACTATATATTTATTTTAAAATACTACATACATACTACTATAACAGCACAATATAGCTATTTTCATATATATTTTTAAACTTTACTCTCTAGGCATTTGAAATACCTTTATCAGGAATTCACATTCCAGAGGTGATTGCAAATATCAAAATCTATACCAAGAACTTTGTTAGTCATCATTAGGGATTTTAGAAATGTTTCATTAACAAATGAGTGATGCTTATAAGTGACAGTATAGAAAGACTGTATGGGTGCCACAACCCTTGTGTAAGCAGAATTTTGGAATCTGGCAATCTTAGCAGCCAAACACCAATGGAACAGCCTTCTAATCCAGCACTGTCCAATACAGTAGCTGCCAACCCCATAGAGCTATTTACATTTAAATTTAAAATAATTAAAAATTCAGTTCTTTAGTCATACTAGACACATTTCAAATGTTTAATAGCTGCATGTGGCTATTGTCTACTGTGTTGGATGATGCAGCTATACAGAACAGGAAGTTCTATTGAACAGAGGCATTCTAGACCTAGATCTCCATTTGGTTTTGAGTGCTCCCTCCTCCTCCAAAGGAAGACTTTGTTGTCTCATTTGACTAGAAGGCTGACTGACCCCGCAGCCACAGTAACGCATCCTCTTTGAGGATGGACTTCACCAAACTTATAAGAACAGGCTGCATGACTGTTTTGTGCCTACTTAATAAAATTCATAAAGTGAAAGAATTAGTCTGAACTGCTTTCTTTGTAACCATACCACCTAGTGGTGAAGTTATGTAGGAGAGGATGTACAGCCCCTAACGACTTCTAACAGAGGCTACTGATGCTTACCAAAAGGAACTGAGAAGTGCTAAAATGGCTTAGGTTAGCTCACAGATCCCTGAGCCATTTTATATTTTCCAAAAAAATTTTAACTGAGTTTAAATACTATGAGAGGCATGTATAATGAATTATAAAAGCACATTTTTAGACATGCCTGGGGAAATGAAGTCCAGAAAGGAATAAAGGAAAGTTAAATAAAAAAGGAGTCAGATTTATGATTAGAAAAATAGCTTTAGCAGCAATGGAAGGACAGACTAGAAAAAATGAGGCTTGAACATTAATTTAGATGAGCTCATGAGAACCTGAACTACCTGGTAGCACCTAACAAAATGGAGGAACAGAGCTGCGCTCCAGATACGTTGCGGTGGTAGGAATTACAGGCATACCTGACTTTATTGTGCTTCCCTTTATTGCACTTTGCAGATATTGCATTATTTACAAATTGAAGGTTTGTGGCAACCCTGCATCAAGCGTCTCTTGGCCCCATTCTCCCAACAGCATTTGCTCACTTCGTGTCTTTGTGTCACATTTTGGTAACCCTCACAGTATTTCAAACTTTTTCATTATTATTATATTTGTTATGGTGATCTGTGGCTGTGATCTTTGATGTCACTACTGTAATTGTTTGGGGGTACCACAAGCCATGTCCATATAAAATGCTGAACTTAATAAATGTTGTGTGTGTTCTGACTGTCCACCAACCAGCCAACCCATCTTTCTCCCTCTCCTCGGGCCTCCCTATTCCCTGAGACACAATATTGAAATTAAGCCAATTAATTACCCTACAATGGCCTCTAAGTGTACAAGTGAAAGGAAGAGTCACACATTCATCACGTTCAAAAGCTAGAAATGATTAAGCTTAGTGAGGAAGACATGTCGAAACCCAAGATAGGCCAAAAGCTGGATCTCTTCTGCCAAACAGCCAAGTTGTGAATGCAAAGAAGTTGAAGAAAACTAAAAGTGCTACTCCAGTGAAGACACGAATGATAAGAAGGCAAAACAGCCTTATTGCTAATATGGAGAAAGTTTTAGTGGCCTGGATAGAAGAGCACACCAGCCATAACATTCCCTTAAGCCAAAGCCTAACCCAGAGCACAGCCCTCTCTTCAATTCTGTAAAGGCTGAGAGAGATGAGAAATCTGCAAAAAGAAAAGTTTAAAGCTAGCAGTGCTTGGTTCATGAGCTTTAAGGAGAGAAGTTATCTCCATAACATAAAAATTCAAGGTGAAGCAGCAAGTGCTGATATAGAAGCTACAGCAAGTTATCCAGAAGATCTAGCTAAGACAATTAATGAAGTGGCTACACTAGACAACAAATTTTCAATGCAGATGAAACAGCCTTCTACTGGAGGAAGATGCCATCTAGGACTTTCATAGCAAGAGAGGAGAAGTCAATGCCTGGCTTCAAAGGACAAGCTGACTCTCTTGTTAGGGGCCAATGTAGCTGGTGACTTGAAGTTGAAGCCAATGCTCATTTACCATTCTGAAAATCCTAGGGCCTTTAAGAATGATGCTAAATCTAGTTTGTTTGTGCTCTATAAATGGAACAACAAAGCCTGGATGACAGTATGTCTGTTTACAACATGGTTTACAAAATATTTTAAGCCCACTGTTGAGACTTTCAGCTCACAAGAATGATTCCTTTCAAAATGTTACTGCTCACTGACAATGCACCTGGTCACCCAAGAGCTCTCATAAAGATGTACAATGAGATTAAGGTTGTTTTCACGCCTGTTAACACAACATCCATGCTATAGCCCATGGATCAAGGAGTTTGACTTTCAAGTCTTATTCTTTAAGAAATATATTTTTTAAAGCTATAGCTGCCATACATAGTGATTCCTCTGATGGATTTAAGCAAACTAAATTGAAAACTTTCTGGAAAGGATTCACCATTCTAGATGCCATTAAGAACATTTGTGATTCATGGAAAGAGGTCAAATGTCAACAGTAGCAGGAGTTTGGAAGAAGTTGATTCCAATCCTCATGTATAACTTGCGGGGTTCAAGATTTCAGTGGAGGAAGGAACTGCAGATGTGGTGGAAATAGCAAGAGAATTAGAATTGGAAGTGGAGCCTGAAGATGTGACTAAATTGCTGCAATCACATGATAAAATTTTAATGGATAAGGAGTTGCTTCTAATGGATGAGCAAGGAAAGTGGTTTCTTGATATGGAATCAACTCCTGGTGAAGATGCCGTGAAGACTGCTGAGGATAACAAAGGATTTAGAATATTACATAAACTTCGTTGATGAAGCAATGACAGGGTTTGAGAAGACTGACTCCAATTGGGAAAGAAATTCTACTGTGGGTAAAATGCTATCAAACAGCATATGTGCTACAGAGAAATAGTTTGTGAGAGGAAGATTCAATCAGTACAGCAAACTTCATTGTTGTCTTATTTTAAGAAACTGCCACAGCACCCCATCCTTCAGTAATCATGAGCCTGATCAGTCAGCAGCACTCAACATTGAGAAAAGACTCTCCCCCAGCAAAAAGATGATGACTTGCTGAAGGTTCAGATGATGGTTAGCATGTTTTAGCAATAAAGTATTTTTAATTAAGTTATATACATTATTTTTTTTAGACACACTGCTATTGAACATTTAACAGACTACAGTATAAACATAACTTTCATATGTACTAGGAAACCAAAGAATTCTTGTGACTTGCTTTCTTGTGATATTCGCTTTATTGAAGGGGCCTGGAACTGAACCTGCAATATCTCCGAGGTATGCTTGTATAGGCTTTGGTAGCCAATTAAATATGAAATTGAGGGACAGGGACAAGTTAAGGTTGACTCTAAGATTTCTACTCTAGTTGCCTAAGTGGACTGTGATATACTCTGCACTTCAGATCTTAATGGGTTCCTAAAACTTCAACACCCCCATGCTAGTTGAGAAATTCTGCTTTGACTGGAATATCCCTTTCCTATCTTCACAACTGGTTCTAAGCTAACTTTCTACCTGTGATTTCTCTGAAACTATCCCCTATATATACACCTAAATTCAGTCATACCAAACTACACATAGGCCTCTATACTTAATCTCTTTGTTTTTAGTTATGCTGGTCCCTCTACCTCAAATGCCACACTCTTATCCTGTCATCCTTTAGGGCCCAGATTCTATGTTCCATTATCCTATTGTTCCTGACTTTAGTTCATAAAAGTCTGAACTTTCTTCCTGACACCATTATTATTATCAAAAATGCTGACATCTGATAAACCAGTCAAGTGCCAAATAACTTCAACTGTTCAAAAATACCTTTCTTTTCAATTTTCTCTTTCATCTTCTTTTCTTCTTCTCCTCCTCCTCCTTTTATCTGCTCTTTGGCACCAGAAGATATGGCTGTTATTGGTATAGACTGTATCACATTTTCAGAAACCGCAGAATCAGCTTGCAGTGGAATACCAGATGGGAATGGTATCTGTTTTACTGAGAGAGAAAATGAAAATAATGTCATTTATATTAAACAACAAACAAATGGAAAACTGTGAATAACAAATATGAACTCTATTTTTTTTAATTGAAATATAGTTGTACAATATTATGTTACAGGTGTACAATATAGTGATTCACAATTTTTAAACATTATACTCCATTTATAGTTATTATAAAATACTGCCTATATTCCCCATGATGTATAATATATCCTTGTAGCTTATTTTATACACAATAGTTTGTACCTCTTAATCCCCAACTACTATATTGCCCCTCCCCCTTCCCCTCTCGAGTGGTAACCACTGGTTTGTTCTCTGTGTCAGCTTTTTTATTATATTCACTAGCTTGTTATAATTTTTAGATTCCTCCTATAAGTGATACACTATTTGCCTTTTTCTGTCTGAATTATTTCGCTCAGCATAATACCCTCTGAGTCCACCCATGTTGCTTCAAATGGCAAAATTTCACGCTTTTTTATGGCTGAGTAGTACTCCACTGTGTTTGTATGTATATACTACATCTTCTTTATCCATTCATCTGTTGATGGACATTTAAGTTGCTTCCATATCTTGGCAATCGTAAACAACGCTATGAACATTGGGGTGCATGTATCTTTTTGAATTAGTGTTTTTGGTTTTTTGGATATATAACTAGGAGTGGAACTGCTGGGTCATATGGTAGAACATGAACTCTTCTTAAAAAGGAAATTCAGTGTGTATGATTATCAAGTCTCGACTATCTGAGACTGTAGAAAGGCTGCCAAGAAATTAAGTTTATTTTAACCATAAAAGAATAAATGCATTATTCTCCTTCAATCACTAATGATTAAACTGAGAAAATTTTAGATAACAATGTAAGCTAATATTTATTATAAACTTACTATGTCCCAGACACTTTTCAAAATGCTTTATCTGAATTAACTCTTGTAATTCTCATAAATACCCTAAGCAGTAAGTTTTATTCATATCCACATTTACAGATGATCAACACGAGCCATACAGAAGTTAAGAAACTGGCCCATCACACACATAGTGAGAAAGGGAAATAAGAATTTATACCAGGTTGTCTGTCTCCAGAGATTACACCCCCTCATGGTTTGGCAAGATGGCATGTTTTTCACTCAGGTTTTCTCTTAAATAGAACAATCAACTGAAAAGATGTTTTAGTAACAATCATTTTTACATCAGAAGTAATGGAGAGACAGCAGCATTATTTGCCCATAATTCTGTTTCAAAAAACATTTTAAAGAAATAAAGAAAATTGCTCCAGCAATGTTAAAAACATACTCACTGCCTAGTAAACATGGAAGAATATAATCTTGTGAGGGATTTTGATGTGGCTTATATTCCAGCCAATATTCAAACCACTTTTCAGAGGTATTTTTACAAGTTCTTTGAAGGCTTCTTTTAGTAATATGAAACTCCATCTACCCCTATTTTATGTTTCACCAAGACAGAATTCAGTACTTTAATTCAAACTGTTTGTTTTAGCATTTTATTACGATCACAGTTTAAAAGTTTAATGTTTACAGGGCAATCTTCTAGAACTAGGAGAAATGAAAAGCAGTTTTACACTGCTAATATTTTAGCTGTTTATTTAATTCTGTACCTGTATTCCAAATCTCCTAATCTTGGAAAACATCAACTATTTTCCAGTGACAAATAATATTCTCTCCAGTTGATAGTTTTAAGCATACATTATTGGTTTTTTCCTCTTACTTTTATTTAGCTAGGGTAGAATGCACACTAGAGCATTCAGAATAACTTAGTGACAGAATAAATGTCAAAAGGGAGTAGTAAGACAGGGATTCACTACACCCGGGCCTCCTTAATTCACCCAGGAAGGATTTTCTACAATATAATCAAATGTTTTTCCATGTGGTACTTTGAAATTATAACAGAACTATTCTTACTATTAATGTCATTCTATAATAATGTGAATTTATCTAGAAACCTTTAAAATAGTTCAATAAAAATTTTCATTTTTTTTTTCAACATAATTGTTGGAATGATAATTATATGCTGGCTTGGGTAACTTAAAAATAGTATTTGGTTTCAGGCAAATGACTATACATCTCTAAGCTTCAATGTGTAAAACAAGGATAATTTGTATACATGTAATTTTAAGGATAAAATATATAATGTATATGAAGCACTTGGCACATAGTGCCTGGCATAAAGCAAAACTTAGTAAATGTTAACTAAATATTATTATGGCTTATTTTCAACAACTATATAGTGACATAGTTGATGATGATCAAGGGAATAGTGATGATCAAGTTTAATAGGGAATAGTGATGATCACAGTACAGAGATTAGAAGTACAGCTTTCTGAACTCCAGCTTTGACACTTTTTGCATGATCTTAGGCAAGACCATTTACTTGCATTTTCTAAGTCTATATTTTATCTTCAATATAAGAGGATAAATGCATGAATGCTTGAGTAACCAAGCATAAAACCTAACTTAATAAACAATATAATAATTATTATTATGAATAAAAACAACCTATTATTTCTGTAATTAATCACCTCCATTTTGAATTTCTGCCTTAATTAGCTCTTGTTTCAATTCTTCAATTTCTTTCTTCAATTTAGCATTTTCAACTCGAAGTTTCTTCTCTTCTCTCAAAGTTGCCTGCAAAACTGGGATCAAGAACAACCAGTTAAGATATAGTTATGTTTTCTAAAAGGTTTCTTATGGATACTACTTAAAAAAAGCATAGCCAGTATAAACAAAGCCAGTAACCAAATGTTTGGCCAGTTTCTTTATATCAGTTTAGTATTTATTAAAATAACATGATATTTAAAAGAGAGAGAGAAAAAGGGAAATAAATCTGTGAAGTAATAACAACATAAAAGGTTTTGTTTATCAATCATTTTCCTAGCTTTTATAAAAATTCTTATGAACCTGGCTCAGAGTGTCAGTAACAGGTTAACTGTAAGAAAGAGAGACAAATATTAGACATATTAAACTTTTAAAAAAGTCTAAGATCTAATAATGATAACCAAACAATAAAAAAGTATTCTCATTTCTTCCTTTTTAGTGATTACCTTGTAAAAGGAACTGAATAATCTTTTACTCCTAATGTCTCAAAAGTTAAGCTGGTCAAACATTTAATGAATGAAATAACTTCAAAGATTTGCTCAACACATAATATGTGTGTTCAAGGTCAGCAATAGGGTATACAAAAATATAAAAGAAAAACAGTGATTCTCGGTGGGGTTGGTACTGCTCCCAAGGTGGGATTTTGAAAATCTGTGGAAGTATTTTTTGTTGTCACAAATAAAGGGAGTCATTACTGGCATTTGTTAGGCAGGGGTCAGGGATGCCAGATGTCCTGCAATATGCTAGATATTCCTGTAAAATGAAGAACCGTCTTACGTTCTGCAGGATTTTGCAGTGACCCACTGTACATTTGTATAAGTGAAAATCCTGTTAATTATTTGAGCCTAGATCCTAATTACTTTTTATATATAAACATTCTTAAACATTTTCATTATACTCTGAATTTTCTAGGAATCAAGTACCATGTAAATCAAGAGTAGACTGTACTTTATTTTGTTCAAGAGCTTTACATAAAGAATCATTCATCATTCTGAGTAAATCAAAAACATGACTGAAAACTGCTTTTGGTATCTGAGTTGCCTATACCAAGGCACACTACTGTATCAATCTATATTATACCTGTTGCATTTTTGGTGATACCACGTATGTGAACCATGTAGCATGTGACCCTCTCATATGTCAGGCAGTATAGTCCTGCCTGAGTATTTACTTACTGAAATACACATTTTTATTATTACTACTATTCACAAATTACTTCCTTTTTAATTCTCCTCTATATTACATATATCTCTAATCTCTTCATCTTACTAATGAAAAGAAATATTAAGAATTTTTAAAAATAAGAAAAATCCTTTTAAAATTCTAAGAAAAACAATAACAATGTTTATAAAACATTATAAAAATAATTAAAACAGTATTTAAAATTAAGAAAAAAATTGATAATGGGAAAAACTTTTAGAGAATGAATGTAGGATTCTATAAGCCATTCAGTTTTATGCAGCAAAGAAAAGCATTTATTTCTATAAGTGATGGCAAAGATTCTGGAATTTTCATAACATTAACATTGGCTATTGAGAAATAAAATATACTTAAACAAAACAGAAAACAACCTAAATTTTAAAAGCAAAAATTCAGATTTGATATTTTTTGTATGCATCATAGCAATTTCCAGGTAAAACTTAAGCACTGGAAAAAATGTAAAAATCATTTCAGAAAATACCCTAGCAGAGAGTAATGTGAAAGTATACATTTTCTTCTATACAAGGTTAGAGGAGATATTTGAGTTCATATTTGACTCCACTCAATTTTCTTCATATTTAATCTCTAATTCTATACCAACTTAAGTATTTTATCAGTCTTGAAATAATACGTTGTTTTCTCTAAATATCACATATTCACTATACACCAATTCTAACTTGTCTTAATCCTACATTATTTCACTCATAATTGTAATATTAAAGGAATATAGAAGTCATCATCAAGTTTGTGAAATAATAATATATGTGGTAAACATTTTTTTTTTGCTCTGTCAATATATGAATTCATTTTAAGTTATCTCCCTAGAAAATTTAAATTTTCTAATTTTCTTACTTGCTTTCTCCTTAAGAAGAGCAACCTGCTGCTTAAGATATTCAATTATTTGATCTGCCTCGGCACCCTTCTGTTCCAGTCTCTTGAGAACAGCATCACTGGCTGCCATTTTTGCCAAGAAACAGCAGAAAATCCTAAGTGAAAAAATGAAAGTGATACATTATACTGTAGAATGAATAAATTTATTGTACAGGACACCATGCACAAGCAGTCTGAGATGAAAAACATTTTCTACTGTAACAGAAAAATGTTAGAAAAATACTTTTCCTCTGAAGAGCAACAAACCAAACAAGAGGCAGAAATGTTAACAGATTAATTCCTCATTCTGTTTGGAAAAGAAAATCAATTTTTTCCTAAAAGCATGAAAACATGCTATTTAATCATATTTTAGGTTGGAAAGTTTTAAAGAAAGCTTTAAAATACTGCAGAATACTATGACAAGATAGAAACACTAAGGGACAGACTAACAACAACCTTAACTAAGGGATAACTGAGTACCACACCTGAGTTCCAAAGTAAAGACAATTGCTGAATTCCTTCTTTATATGTTTCCTTCGTATATTGGATATTTCTACTGTTTATTTAATTATGTACAAACTTATGTGTAAGGAAGAACATGTAAACTAGAAAGGCAAATATTAAAAGAAAATGATCGACAATTAGGAAAACACCAATATTAAACATATACCTACTCAGAAATAGTATCAGTATATATATACTGTATCCTTTGTAAAAAAAATTGAATTAGAATTTTAACTGTATAATAATGTATAGAAATTAGAAAACATCAATATGCAGAAAAATGCATATATAAGCAAAATTCTGAGATTAATTCATTATGTTAAAGTTCTAACTGCCAAATGTTAAGACAAATAGTCACACTCAGAAGAGAGGGTTAATCATTAACAATACTATGAACTGCTCTTTGCCCCTAATTTAACATCAATTTATAATCCAAAGTATGCCACAAGCATTGCTGAAATAATTCTAATTTTAAATAAATGAGGCACACTCAATAAATGGTGAAATTTTTTGATAAAATAATTGGCTAGTAGTGGACAAGATTGCTTTAAAATTTTAAATTATTAGGCAATAACCATCCTATATAAAGAACATTCTGAGATGTTTACTTTTCTTATAAAAAGAAAACCAACCCCAAAAAACTTTATGCTAAAGTTGACAATTTATGATATGGAAGCAATTTTAAAAACCCTATAAAAATAAAATTGCTAGTAATGAAGAAAATATAAATGGGGTGGTGGTGGTTAACCTGGAAAAGTCACAATAAACTCTTCCATGGACTATTATTTAATAGTTTAGAAAATGCAGAGGAAAAAAAGTTACAAAAATGAAAATGAAGATATAACCTTTTAAATTCTGCCAATTTTTACCAAAAGTGAATACAGAATACCCTGTTGTTCCTCAAATGTCTGCAAAGCCAGAATCTTAGAGAAAACAATGTTAGTAACAGAGAAATGTTAGTGGAAAACACATCCACATATGTAAGCCATGAACTCTTAAAATAGAGAATAGAGAAGGATCCTACGCAACCATTTTTACTTTTTTAAGGAACCTCCATATTGTTCTCCACAGTGGCTGTATCAATCTACATTCCCACCAACAGTGCAAGAGGGTTCCCTTTTCTCCACACCCTCTCCAGCATTTGTTATTTGTACACTTTCAGATGATGCCCATTCTAACTGGTGTGAGGTGATACCTCATTGCAGTTTTGATTTGCATTTCTCTAATAATTAGTGATGTTGAGCAGCTTTTCATGTGCTTCTTGGCCATCTGTATGTCTTCTTTGGAGAAAGGTCTATTTAAGTCTTCTGCCCATTTCTGGATGGGGTTGTTTTTTTAATATTGAGCTGCATGAGCTGTTTATATATTTTGGAGATTAATCCTTTGTCCGTTGATTTGTTTGCAAATATTTTCTCCCATTCTGACGGTTGTCTTTTTGTCTTGTTTATGGTTTCCTTTGCTGTGCAAAAGCTTTGAAGTTTCATTAGGTCCCATTTGTTTATTTTTATTTCCATTTCTTTAGGAGGTGAATCAAAAAAGATCTTGCTGTGATTTATGTCAAAGAGTGTTCTTCCTATGTTTTCCTCTAAGAGTTTTATAGTGTCCGGTCTTACATTTAGGTCTCGAATCCATTTTGAGTTTATTTTTGTGTATGGTGTTAGGGAGTGTTCTAATTTCATTCTTTTACATGTGGCTGTCCAGTTTTCCCAGCACCACGTAGTGAATAGACCGTCTTTTCTCCATTGTATATCCTTGCCTCCTTTGTCATAGATTAGTTGACCATAGGTGCGTGGCTTTATCTCTGGGCTTTCTATCTTGTTCCATTGATCTATGTTTCTGTTTTTATGCCACTACCATATTGTCTTGATTACTGTAGCTTTGTAGTATAGTCTGAAGTCAGGGAGCCTGATTCCTCCAGCTCCGTTTTTTTCCCTCAAGACTGCTTTGGCTATTCGGGGTCTTTTGTGTCGCCATATAAATTTTAAGATTTTTTGTTCTAGTTTCGTAAAAAATGCCACTGGTAATTTGATAGGGATTGCATTGAATCTGTAGATTGCTTTGGGTAGTATAGTCATTTTCACAATATTGATTCTTCCAATCCAAGAACATGCTATATCTCTCCACCTGTTGGCATCATCTTTAATTTTTCATCAGTGTCTTATAGTTTTCTGCATACAGGTCTTTTGTCTCCCTAGGTAGGTTTATTCCTAGGTATTTTACTCTTTTTGTTGCAATGGTAAATGGGAGTGTTTCCTTAATTTCTCTTTCAGATTTTTCATCATTAGTGTATAGGAATGCAAGTCATTTGTTTCTATGTAGTTTTTTATTTCTTCTTTGCTTTCTTCAGTGACCTCTTGGTTATTTAGTAGCGCACTGTTTAACCTCCATGCATTTATGTTTTTTACAGTTTTTTTCCTGTAATTGATTTCCAATCTCACAGTGTTGCGGGCAGTAAAGATGCTTGATACGATTTCAATTTTCTTAAATTTTCCAAGGCTTCATTTGTGACCCAAGATATGATCTTTCCTGGAGAATATTCCATGTGCACTTGAGAAGAAAGTGTAACCTGCCACTTTTGGGTGGAATGTTCTACAAATATCAATTAGACCTATCTGGTCTATTATGTCACTTAAAGCTTGTGTTTCCTTATTTATTTTCTGTTTGGATGATATATCCATTGGTGTAAGTGGGGTGTTAAAAGTCCCCTACTATTATTGTGTTACTGTCGATTTCTGTTTTCATGGTTGTTAGCATTTGTCTTATGTATTGAGGTGTTCATATGTTGGGTGCATAAACATTTATAGTTATATCTTCTTCTTGGATTAATCCTTTGATCATTATGTAGTGTCCCTCCTTATTGCTTGTAACAGTCTTTATTTCAAAGTCTATTTTACCTGATATGAGTATTGCTACTCCAGCTTTCTTTAGATTTCCATCTGCATCGAATATCTTTTTCCATCCCTTCACTTTGTCTGTATGTGTCCCTAGGTCTGAAGTGGGTCTCTTGTAGACAGCATATATATGGGTCTTGTTTTTGTATCCATTCAGCCAGTCTGTGTCTTTTGGTTGGGGCATCTAATCCATTTACATTCAAGGTTATTATCAATATGTATGTTCCTATTACCATTTTCTTAATTGTTTTGGGTTTGTTTTTGTGGGTCTTTTTCTTCTCTTGTGTTTCCTGCTGCGAGTTGTTTCTTTAGCATTTGTTGTAAAGCTGGTTTAGTGGTGCCGAATTCTCTTAGCTTTTGCTTGTCTGAAAAACTTTTGACTTCTCCATCGAATGTGAATGAGATCCTTGCTGGGTAATCTTGGTTGTAGGTTTTTCTCTTTCATCACTTTAAGTACATCCTGCCAGTCCGTTTTGGCCTGCAGAGTTCTGCTGAAAAATTAGCTGATAACCTTACAGGGGTTCCTTTGTATGTTATTTTTTGTTTTTCCCTTGCTGCTTTTAATATTTTTTCTTTGAATTTAATTTTTGTTAGTTTGATTAATATGTGTCTTGGTGTGTTTTTCCTAGGGTTTATCCTGTATGGGACTCTCTGTGCTTCCTGGACTTGGGTGACTATTTCCTTTCCCATGTTAGGGAAGTTTTCAACTATAATCTCTTCAAATATTTTCTCAGACCCTTTCTTTTTCTCTTCTGCTGGAACCCCTGTAATTCGAATGTGGTGTGTTTACTGTTGTCCCAGAGGTCTCTGAGATTATCTTCTTTTCATTCTTTTTTGTTTATTCTGCTCCTCAGCAGTTATTTCCACCATTTTGTCTTCCAGCTCACTTATTCGTTATTCTGCCTCAGTTATTCTGATATTGATTCCTTCTAGTGTATTTTTCATTTCAGTTATTGTGTTCATTCTCTCTGTTTGCTCCTTAGTTCTTCTAGATCTTTGCTAAACATTTCTTTTGTTTTCTCAATCCGTGCCGCCATTCTATTTCCAAGATTCTGGATCTTCTTTACTATCATTACTCTGAATTCTTTTTCAGGTAGATTGCCTGTTTCCTCTTCATTTATTTGGTCTTCTGTAGGTTTTTACCTTGCTCCTTCATCTGTGAGATATTTTTTGTCATCTCATCTTTTTTGTTGTTGTTTAATAAGTGGGATTGTGTTCCTGTCTTACTGGTTGTTTGGCCTGAGACTTCTAATAGTGGGGTTTTTAGGCTATTGGGCAGAGCTGGGTCTTGGTGCTGAGATGAGGAATTCTGTGAGACCTCACTCCAACGAATATTCCCTGTGGTCTGAGGTTCTCTGTTAGTCCAGTGGTTCGGACTCAGAGCTCCCACCTCAGGAGCTTCAGCCCAACCCCGGGCTCATGAACCAAGATCTTGCAAGCCGCCTGGGGTGGCAGAAAAAAACAAACAAACAAAAAACACAACAATAACAAAGTAAAAAATAAAATTAGACTAGGAAACTAACAGATACGTTAGGAAGAATATAAAAATAAAAATATAGGTGAATCAATAACTGGAAGGTATATCGGTATCACAATAGTAAAAAAGAGGGAAAAGAAAAAAAATAAATACAGGGGGCAAAGGCCTTGGCTGTGGATGGTGAGGCCTATGCAAGGGTGAGGTTTGGGTGGTAGGTGGGGCCAATGCTCAGGACCCACAGGGCTGGAAAAGGCTCTGGGGGCTGTGGGGGTGGGGCTTAGGCTCAAGGAACAGAAGGGGCCCAGGGTGCCCCCCATTCCTGGTCTCAAGAGAGCAGGGGACCTCACCTGGGAGCCCAGCAGGCTTCCTGGGCTCGAGTGAGCAGGGAAAATGCCCTCCTCTCCTTTCCTGCTCCTCCAGTCTGGGAGGGCCCCTCCCACCTGCCTCTCCTGATCTCCCTGGCCTCCCTCCTATGCCCCCAAGGACCCACGTGGCCTGGATGGAGGTTTGGAGGGCAGGGGATTGGCCTGGGAGCTCAGCAGGCTCCCCGTGTCCGAGTGGATGGGGCAATCGCCCTCCACTCCTCCCGGAGGGCCCCTCCCACCTGCCTCTCCTGATCTCTCCGGCCTCAGGGGTGCCGATTCTGTCTGGTCTCCAGTTCTCCTCCCCTCTCAGTCCCCTTACATCCTACCAGTTCACTTTGGGATTCCTCCCATCTTCTTGGGCGTCAGAGTTCCCCACCAGCGGCCGACAGGCACCCTAGTTGTGGGGAGATGCTAACTCCGTGTCTTCCTACATGGCCATCTTGACTCTGCCTCTGGATTAATTTCTAATCAGGTCTATGTGTTGACAAAACTTTTCTCAAATATTAAGAACTATTTATTGATTTTAGAATTAGAAGCTCTGGAAACAGGTTTCCTAGTACTTGTTGATTAACTGTCATTTAAACTTTTCAGAAATACAAGTAGGATGCATAAGTTTATGTCAATGTTTTCTAGTAGTATGCAGATAATGATTGCTACCACAGGTAGGAGAGCATAGTTTTTTTAAAAAAAGCATTTACAGCCAACAAATCTTGGTTGAATCACATACTACCGGCTGTGTGACAAACTTGGTAAAGGCACTTAACTTCTCTATGCTTCATTTTCTTAATTTATAAAATGAGGATACTTTCACCTGATTTCACCTACTTCCTTAGCATCTCCTTTTTCTTATCCCTTTAATGCTGATGTTCTCAAGGGTTTGATCCTGATCTCTAGTCTCTTCTAGGGATTATAAATGGTCACCAAACAGAACAGTATTTGAAACAACTGAATGTGAATGCCTTTAAGCAAGGCAAAACAGACTTCACCCGCCATTCCCTGTTTGCCATTAATGTTACCTGCCAGGTCCCTATAAATAACACATTCATGACCCAAATTTTACTTATGGTCCCTGATTTTGAGCATGTGCCAGATTTATAGTAGGAAGCAAGATTAAACATGTTCCTTGTACTCACTACACTTTAGGCAAATGGGACAGACACAGAAAACTGGAGAAAATTTTTTAAAAGGGTTATGTTTAGGGCAACACTGTTAGCTTAACAACATCATTGCTTAAAGCTCAGACAAATGTTTTGCCATTCAACCCAGCGCTCATTTCACTACTCTGTGCCAACTGCTCCAGTGATTTTCAATTTTACATTGAGTACCTGCTGGATTTCAAAACTTCAGAAGTTTCCTTAGTCTCCTCTGAGCTTTTAATATGCCAATACGTAAAGGGTTTCTCACAGATGATAAAGTTAATAATGATAGGTAACATTTGAAGAGCATTTATTGTGGGCTGGTTAAATGCTTTACACAGATCATCTACAAATACAGTAATTATCTCCATTATAGAGAGAGGAAAATGTGACTTAATTTGCCTCATGTCATGTGGCTAGTTAGTAAATGAGGATTGAAACTTAGGTCTGTCTGATTCTGGAGTTACTTCTTTTAATGCCCAAGCTATAATTTCTGTAAAGGATATACTTACGAAGCATTTCCCAAAGTATTTAGCCATGGAATACTAAGCAAGGAACACCTAATTAACATTTATTTGAACTAGTATTTTCTAAAACAGTTTGGGAATGCTGGCTTAGTCTGTGCCAAAATTAAAAAAAAAAGATTATGCGATTAAAATAGATATAATACTTAATTGCACGCACAGTAATTACAAATCTAAAACATTGACAGAGAGAAAAACAGCACACTGAGTATGTTAACTGTATTTGGATAGTAAGAGTCAATACTTTTTTTTCTTTTTCCTACACTAAATTTAAAAAAATAAACACTTTTTATGATAAAAAGCTTTTGAAAAGTATTATCTAAATTATTCTGCCCTTTCACATTAATTCTGTTCTTCTCAACATAATCACCATATTTCATCAAACCTAAAAAGCTACTGTAAAATGCCACTAATCATAAAATCAGGTGAAGCTGGTTTTAGCAAATACATGAATTTAGACTACATCTGAATCATTAAAACACACACATAAAAGATTACTTCAGAGATTCCTATCATTTCTAAATGACTTCCCTTTACCTCAGCAGTCTCTACAGTAGTCTTCCCCACTCTGATTTTGAAATTGCCAGTACTTTTTAAAAATTAACAAATTCCCTACCCTGGGCTCTCAACGTTAGGAACCAAACATAAACTATTGCTTTGAAATGGAAGTTTTAAGTGCAGACTTTCATTTTTACTTTATACTATAGAGAACTCCACAAAAATTTGGAAGTGATTCTCTATTTCTCAAAATATCTGATTTCACTGTTTCAGAATTGCAATTAGGTAAAAATTTATATTCTCCTTAGACACTCTAAGTATTGTATTTCATCATATATAAGATACCATCAATTGTAAAATGACTCCAATCATAAGATGCTGCATTATTTTGGATACCATTAAGGAAAAAAACCATGGCTGATTTAACTGACCTAATGCTCTCTTACACTTAGTCACATCCTGTATTATGTACTGAAATACCTGTTTTGAATTTAGCCCTATTTTTATCTTATATCACTCTTGTGTTTCCATGAATCTCTTTTTTGAAAACTGAAGTATAGTTAATTTACAATGTTGTGTTAGTTTCAAGTATACAGCAAAGTGACAGTTTTACATCTATGTGTGTGTGTATATATATATATATATATATATATATATATATATATATATATTTCCTTTTTCAGAGTCTTTACATTACAGGTTATTACAAGACACTGAGTATATTTCCCTGTGCTATATAGTAGGTCCTTATTTACATATTTTATTTATAGTAGTGTAGATATGTTAATCCCAAACTCCTAATTTATTTCTTCCATGTATTTCTGCAAATACAATAACTTTTTATTTAAGTGCTAAATGATCTTTTAAAGGATACTTAAGAGATTAAACTCAACTATGTACCAACAGTACACACAACTCAACTGAACTAATGACAATATTATCAGTTATAACCAAGTTTGCGTAAGTTGGGCAGTGACAACCATGTCACAGCTGCTATTTAGTCTATAATGAGTTTAAAACATTGAATACCCCACTATTTCAGAGCTATAAATATGAGAAAAATGTGCCTATCAGAACTAGTGAACTACAGTAATTTTAATCACTTTTTCTCTCTTCTACCATCATCCCTATTCTTACCTTCCAAACTTCTTTCCTCCATTTGTTTTGTAATCTAATTGCCAAGTTACCCCACTCTAAGAACACCTTTATTACAGTTCTACACAATGCAGCTCTAGGTTAAAACTCCTGCTAGGATTTAAAACATGTCAAAAGTCAGAATTTTTAAACAGGTAAATAAAAAAATTAAATATTTTGAGAACGATACATTCCAGAGACACTCAAAATATATAGCAGTGGCAACCAGCAATAATTCCAGGGGTCTTCTAGTAACCTTTGTCAAAACATAGATCTAAAACTATGCTTTTTGTGAAAGTTCATTTTATTCTTTTTGTTTTTCTTCTAAGCAAAAGGAATCAGGGAATGAACTCAAATGCCAGCAAAAGGATCAGGGAATGAACTCAAATGCCAGCTCTGCCCCTCATTAGCTGTGTGACTTTCTTTTTTTTATTATTGAAGTATAGTTAATTTACAATGTGTTAGTTTCAGGTGTGCAGCAAAGTAATTCAGATATACATACATTCTTTTCCAGATTCTTTTCCCATACAGGTTGTTACAAAATATTGAGTATCGTTCCCCATGCTATACAGTAGGCCCTTGTTATTTATCTGTTTTATATATAGTAGTGTGTATAAGTTACTCCCAAATTCCTAATTTACCCCCCCCCCCACTTTTCCCCTTTGGTAACCATAAGTTTGTTTTCTATGTCTGAGTCTGTTTCTGTTTTGTAATAAGTTCATTTTTAGATTCCACATATAAGTGATATCATATGATACTTGTCTTTCTCTGTCTGACTTCATTTCATATGATAATCTCTAGATCCATCCATGTTGCTGCAAATGGCATTATTTCATTCTTTTTATAGCTGAGTAATATTCCAGTGTGTGTGTGTGTGTGTGTGTGTGTGTGTGTGTGTGTGTGTGTGTGTGTGTATGTATATATATACACCACATTTTCTTTATCCATTCATCTCTTGATGGATATTTAAGTTGCTTCCATGTCTTGCCTATTGTAAATAATGCTTCAGTGAACACTGGGGTGCATGTACCTTTTTTAATTATAGTTTTCTCCACATATATTCCCAGAAGTAGAACTGCAGGATCATACTGTAGCTCTATTTTTAGTTTTTTAAGGAACCTCCATACTGTTCTCCATAGTGGCTGTACCAATTTATATTCCCACCAACAGTGCAAGAGGGTACCCTTTCCTCCACACCCTCTCCAGCATTTATTATTTGTAGATTTTTTGATGATGGCCATTCAGACTATTGTGAGGTGATACCTCGTTGTAGTTTTGATTTGCATTTCTCTAATAATTAGCGACGTTGAGCATCTTTTCATGTGTCTCTTGGCCATCTGTATGTCTTCTTTGGAGAAATGTCTATTTAGATCTTCTGCCCATTTTTTGATTGGGTTGCAAGATGAACGCTACAATAGTCCAGTTAACATCCTTTACCATACGTAGTTACAAATTTTTTCTTGTGATGAGAACCATCAAGATCCAGTCTCCTAGCTATTTTCTAATTTGCAAAACACTATTATTAACTATAGTCACCATGCTGTACATTATATCCCCATGACTTATTCATTTTATAACTGGAAATTTGTATTTATTTTTGATTGTTTTTCTCTACTCACCAGAGAGCCTTCTTCCCGTTTACTAATGAGGACACTGGGGATCCTGGAGGGCTTAAGGGATGGCTATGAGGGTATGGCTAAGAGAAGACAGTCCATGTGTTTCAGATACTACGGCCATTAACACAGAAAACCTTTCTGTCCAGTGACATATGCATAAAATTTTAAAAGGGCTATGTCTAGGTCTCCCATGGCCCACTTACCAAACAAGGTCATCTTTTAGCTGGCTCAGATTTTCCCCAATAGGATTTAACCAAACCTTTCCACTCACAAATGTACTCACCATTATCTCTCTTCCATTTCTTAACCAAGAACACAGTTAATAACAGTAGCCACCATTTTAATGGACCTGGCACATTACATACATTCTCATTTAATCTTTACAACCTTGTGAGACAATAAGGTTACAGATAAACTCAGAGAAATGATGTGACTTGTCTAAATCCTTTCAAATATTAAACGGTAAAGCCATGATTTTAACTCGTGTTTGTTACTCCTAACCTCACACTACAAGTCATTTTTAAAGTGTTTCCAAAACCTAATTAAAGAAAATTAACTCACCATCCATTAAAATTCTTGCATACCTAAATTAAGAACAGTAAGAATCTGAATGGTCATGTCTTACCACCCCTAGTCAAGCCACTATCATATCTCCTCTGGATTTATGTAAAAGCCTCCTAACTGGTGTTTCTTCCACCCTATTCCCTCCAGTCTATTCTTGAGAGCAGCCAGAGAGATCCTTTTAAAAAGGAAGTCAGTACTCCACCGCTCAAAACCCTCCAATGGCTTAGATGCCCTCAAGATCCTTCATGACTTGTTCCTGATCTCTGATCCTTTCTCCAGCTTTAGTTCCTTCACTCAACTCTGACCTACAGGCTTCCTTGCTGTTCAGGAGAGTTCCTGCCTGATGGCTTTTGCAATGTCTGGTCCGTCTGCCTGACTGCACCTCCCCAAAACAGCCTAACGATTAACTCTCTTGCTTCTGTTCGCTCTTTACTGAAGAGTGATCTTTTCAGTGAGACCTTCCCTGGCCACACTAAAATTTCAACCTATATCCTCCTTCCCGGCTTTACTACTTTTGTTTTCAGCACTCATTACGACCTAAGATACGGTGTGTTTTTCTTAACTTTGTTTAGTATGTATGTTCAATAAAATGTGAACTACAGGGAGACAGGAATTTTTGTCTGTTTTGTTCATTGCTTTTTACCGATGCCTAAAACGGTGTTTGGAACATGGTGGGCGCTGAATAACTACTTGCGGCATAAACGAATTCCTGTCACCGCCTCTCGGTTCTTTCTCTCACACACACAAAAATAAACATGTTTGTGCATATATCTTTTCCAGTAACATCCTTCCCCTCGGCCCCGCATCCCATTTCTCAAACTTGGCTCCTTCAAAAGGTCCCAAGCTCTTCCCTGCTTCCTCATGCCAAGATTGGCGCTGCTGTGGGCCGACTTCCCCGCAGCCCAGGTCCTATCATCCGAAGGCCACTAAGGGACAGGGGACTCTTATGTTCGCAATTCCCGTACCCCGGGACCCTCTGCGGACGACACTCACATGTATCGGTGAACAAGCGGAACCTCGGCCGTCTCGGCCCGGAGCCGGTAAGGACAGCCTCCCGCTCACGAAGGCAGCGAGAAAGGACCCAATGAGGTGTCCTCGCTAAACGCCTGAGCGGTCCACAGATTCTTCTCCAAAGTCAATGGCCCCCTTCCCGTGCGCAGCCACACCACACTCCCCGTCGTCCAGTCCCTCAGCCAATAACGCCAACCATTCTGCACCTCTTCCTCGGTCTCTATATTTTGTCGCCAGGTTGGGCGAGGGGCAAGACGCCGGACTTCGGGGTCTTTCTTTAGAGTTCCGTCGCGGAGGCTGTGAGGTCAGAGGAAAAGGCCGAGCTGAGGGTGGGGGGTGGAGAGCTGGGAGTTGTCAGCGGAGGGCGTGGGGTTCGCTGTTTTGGCCGGATGCGGAGCTGGCAACTCCGGCTGACTTAAGCTGGCGGGCAAAGGGCAATCTCTGAGCTCCCGGCGCTCCAGGAGCAGCCTCTTTTGTAGAAGCATCTGAAATGCAGGGTCTGGTGCACTAAGCAATAGCGACAACACCAGCTCCAGCGACAGCTCTGGGGCCCTGTGTAGGAGCTCCATCCCCTTGTCTTTGTGTCCGCCTGCGTCCCCAGACCCAGAGGCAGGTATTTGGGTTTCCCAGTTTTCTGTGTCGTAGTGGTCGGGGCTGGTGGGAGGTAGAGGAAGGTCAGGTGCAGCGAGCGGCCCCGCATTTCCGCCGTGAGTGATAGAGACCACCGGTGCAGCTGCTGGCTGCTGAGTACCGTCTCCATCCCTACCTACAGCCCGCCTTCCCCCTACACACCTGAGTCCTTTGAGGACTGCAGGCGGCTCTTCGAAAGGATCTACTACCTGACTGTTTCAGAGAATTTGGAATCGGCTCTTCCGTTGCTCAACATAGATAAGAACTCTTGCTTTGGTTTGTTTCTTGTTTTCAAAGGTTTAGTCAGTTGTCGAGATGTGGCATTCCCTTGTGCAGTGGAAGAATGTGAACGAGTGGAAGTTTCTTTAGAAGTGCTAGTGGTTGCTTTTCAAGGCCTCTTGTCCCTGTTTTTATTTGGGACAGAAAGACAACTTTTTGCGGGAAAGTATATAAAATAAATGAAACCCATTGAAGAAATGTGTAAACTGTTTTATTCGTAATGAAGTATGCATCTTTTGCCCTATTTTTTACCTTTTTCCCTTTGTGATGCATTTTCACTTAAAGTTCTTTGAGGGCGGATATTGTGTCTTGTTCACTGGTGGCCCCGAAGCTGGAAAAACACCTGACTTAAAATAGGAGCTTCAGGATATTTGTTGAATGAATGAATTTTCAAACCCAACTCCTTATGTTGTTTTTTTTCCTCAACTAATCTCTCACCTCAGCTGTCTTTTCCACTGGCTTTCTTCCACTCACCAAGCGGAAAAAAATCTATGTGTGTGTATTTGTTATGTGTGAGCCTTTTTATGTGCACGCATCTAAGAGGTAGTTGAAGCAGAACACATGAAATGTTTAATGCCAACTACTGTTTTATCGTTTTGAATTATTTGCATTTTCTTTATTTGGTTATTTGATTTTTAGTTGTCTAAGTGACAGAGGTATCTAATGGAAGATCAAATACCATAGTATAAAAGGACTGCCTAATAAAATGCAACAGCTCAGGCTCTTCCTTCCTACCCTCAGTTCTGTTCCTTCAGAGATCATCAGTTTTAACCTTTTCTAATTTTAGGTCTGTATGTTGAACAAGTTAAACTGCAAATTCTTTTTTTTTTAAATTGACTTCTTAAGATAGGCCACACCATCCACAACCTCTCTACTACAATTTGTTTTTTGTTTTTTAATAATTTTTATTGAAATACAGTTGATTTACAGTGTTGCGGGGTTTTTTTTGTTTTTTGGCTGCATTGGGTCTTCGTTGCTGTGTGCGGGCTTCTCATTGCCGTGGCTTCTCTTGTTGGGGAACATGGGCTCTAGGCGCGTGGGCTCAGTAGTTGTGGCACGCAGGCTCTAGAGCGCAGGCTCAGTCGTTGTGGCGCACAGGCTTAGTTGCTCCACAGCATGTGGCATCTTCCCGAACGAGGGCTCCAACCCGTGTCCCCTGCATTGGCAGGTGGATTCTTAACCACTGCGCCACCAGGGAAGCCCTCTTCTACAAATTTTTGAATCGTTATCACAATTTTTAGTTTTCATATTGGTTAATTTTACAATTCTAAATAATATATTTAAACTTAATTTTTTTCATGTGAACTTTCGAAAATACATATATTTGGCTCCTTATTTGGTAAAATGAGGGAAGTAGAGACTCTACCTTCCTTTACTGCCACAGAAACCACATCCATTCCCACCTTCCCTTAGGTGGACCTTTACTTGTACATTGTCAAAGTTATTAATAGTTACAGTATATTTCTTAACTGCAATTGTTTTTTGCTTTATGTGTTTAAAAACTAGTAAAATGTTACAATATTATGGCTTTGTAAATAATCTTCAGTGCTGAGCCAAGAAGTATGCTATTATACATTTCCTTCCCAATGTTTTAATTTCATGACGTTTGTACCACACTAACAAGAAGATTTGTAATATTAACGTCCAACTGATTACTCTTTCTTCCTCTCCAATAACAAAAATTATGCCATAGTTAAATGTGCTTAATTTTTTGGATTATATACTTCTTATGTAGCTTTTGGCTCTCCTCACTTTCACAGAGTACTTTGCACTTTCTTTGAGGGAAAAGATGCATGTGCTTTATTCACCACATCCTCTCATTCTTTGTATGAGAACCTCCCTTACTCTGCTTGAAGACATTCCCCTTGGAGCCCAATTACCTTCTGTTTAATTGGAACAGATTACTTTCTAGTCCTTTGGTGCAGCTTCTATACTGGATTATATTCATTGAATTCTTGAGTAAGATACATTGTTTCTTAACTCCTCATCTTTTATTATTTGGTTTTCTCCTCTGTTTTGTTAGAATACATCCTAAAGAGACTTATTCATGAAGGTATGTGGATGGTGATTTTATTTTTTAATGTTTGCATAGTTGTAAATGATTATTTTGCTATTAGGAATGATAGTTTGGCTGCATAAAGAAACAAAATTATGTTTCTTCCAACTTTTCAAGGCTTCACCATCTTCTAACTTCTGTTGTTGCTCATGAGAATGAGTGTCTGATCTTGATTTGTTGATGCCTGAACTATTTGTTTTCTCTCTGAAATGATTAAAATTTTTAGTTATGCTTGATGCTTTGAAAATTTGTCATGGCATGTCTTGGTCTGAGTTTATTCTCCTTGCAGTTAACTCATTCAATGGAGCTAGGATAAATGTCTCCATTTGGGTGTTTTTTCATTTATTCTCCTTGAAATTAGAAGCCTTTTTAATTTGAAGGTACATATTTCCCTTCAATTGTGGGGAATTTCCTCCCATCTTTCGTAATTTATTCTCCTTTTTTTTCCCTGTTCCCTTTTTTGAAATGCCTATAAGGTGGTTGTTGAATTCTTGGGTTGATTCACTATGTGTGTTATCTTTTCTGTTATGCTTTTTTAATCTATTTGCCCATTTGCTTCATGTTCTGAGTAATTGTCTCAACTTTATTTTCCAACACTTCTATGTAGTTTGGTAATCATATATTTAAGTTCCAAGCACTAAGTTTTAAAATTATTATTTTCTCATATTCTCTTAATTTTGTTTCATTTTTCTTTTTTTAAATGAGATGAAATTTACATATATTAGAGTACACTGATTTTAAGTGATCAGTTTGATGAGTTTTGATACACATGAACAAACATGACAAACACGACCCTAATCAAGATGTGAAACATTTGGGCTACTCCAGAAAGTTCCTATGTTTCCCTCTCCAGTCCTGTCCCCAACCGCCCCCCCCCCCGACCCAGCCAAGGCACTACAATTCTCTTTTTTATCACTATAGTTTAGAACTGTAGTTCTAGAACTACATTTAAATGGAGCCATAGGATATGAACTCTTATGTGTCTACTGCTTTCATCAACATAATATTTTTGAGATACATCCATATTTTGGCATGGTTGTTCCTTTTTTGTTGCTTTTGAAAGCATTTCATTGGATGAATATGCTACAACTTGTTTATCAATTCACTTGCATGATGTTTACATTGCTTCCAGTTTGGGGCTGTTATGAGTAAAACTTCTGTGAACATTCATGTACAAGTATTTTTATGGACAAATATTTTAAGTTTTCTTGGGTAAGTACCGAGTAGGAGTGGAATTTCTGAATCATAAGGAATATTTTTAACTTGAGGACAGTTTTCCAAACAGTTTTTCAAAGTTCTTGTGTCATTTTAACACTACCATCAGCAGCAGAGTATCAGCTCCAGTTCCACATTTTTCTCAACACTTGGTATTACCAGTCATTCCAATTTTAGCCATTCTGGTAGGTGTGAAATGGTATGTTGTTGTGCTTTTAATTTGCACTTCCCTGCTGATTAATTGAGAACTTTTTCATGTGCTTATTGTCTATTTGTATTCCTCCTTTGTGAAAAATACATGTTTCAGACTTTTACCTATTTTTGTTTTTCTTTTTATTATTGAGTTGTAGGCATTCTTTATATATTCTAAGTCTATTATCATACATACAAACATACATATGATACATATACATCTGTTTGATAAAAATGTCATATATAGATATAAATAATATTTTTCTTAACTTTGGCTTGGATTTTTATTTTCTCAAATGTGACTTTTGATGTGCAATGTTTTTAATTTTGATGAAGCCCACTTTATAAAGTTAATCTTTTATGACTTTTTTTTATTCTGCTTGAGAAATCTTTGCCTATCCTAAGGTTGCAAAAATATTCTGTGTTTTTTTTTTTTTTGGAGAAGACTTACAGTTTTAGCTTTTACGTTTAGGTCTATAATCCATGTCATATTTTTGTGGATGTAGCAGTAGGAGTTGAGGTTAATTTCTTCCCATGTGAGTGTCTTGTTTTAGCACCATTCGTTAAAAAGACTATCCTTTTCCTATTGAATTCATTGGCCTTTGTTGAAAATCAATTCATTGTATTTAAAAATGTTTTTCATTTTAAAATTTAAAATTTTTTTTCAATTTTTATGAAATATATTGTATATAGCACATATATATATAAATAGAGATATAGAATATGGGAATTATGGAGCATAATAATAATATGAACACCCTTAACCCACCAATTAAGAATAAGAATATTATTCAAAATTTTTGAAGCTTCTTATGGGTTATTCCCTAATCTTATGACTGTTTTTCATACAGTGGTAACCTTAACCTCAGGTTTTTTTTTTTTTTAATTCCTTTAATTTTTAAATATATTCTTACCTCATATGTAAGTGTTCCTGAATTATTTATTATTTAGCTTTTGTGGTTTTTTAATTTTATGAATATTGGCATAAGTTTTGTGTGACTTTTTTTCCTGCTCAACATTATATTTCTAGGATTCATCTATATTATTAAATGTTGCTATAGTTCGCTTGTTTTCCATCCTGTGTGTTCTTCCATCAGATGAATGTACCACAGTTTATTTAGCCATTCACCTGTGTGTGGACATTTAAGTTGTTTCCAGTTTAGAGCTAATAGAAATAATACCACCCTGATCTTTCTTGTATGTTTCTGCTTGTGTATGTGTGTAGGAGTTTCTGCAGGAACAAAATAGTGTCAAACTGTCTTCCAAGGTCATTGTACCAATTTACACTCTGTTTCTCCATAATCTAACATTGTGTATTAACAGATTTCTTAATTTTTACTGTCTCACAGGTATAAATTCTCATGTGATTTTAATGAACAATTTCTTGAATATTAATGAGGTTGTTTATCTTCTCATATATGTTGGCAATTAATTTTCATTCTTTTATGAAATATGTTTTTCCATACCTCCTTTTTTATATAATTGGTGTAATATCTTCTCAAAATTTTCTCAAAACTTTCTAAATATATTAGAGTTAGTTTTGGTTTGGGGTTTTTTTCATAAATTATTTTGGTTGCATCCAGGGCAGATTTTTTTTTCTTTTGGTTTATTTTATTTTTTGCCTTTTATGCTATAGTCTTTCCTCAACTATCTGATGATTCCTGGACAGTTCGTCATTTAAGAGTTAAGGAAGACTGTCTGGGAGCATTTTGTATGTGGATAGGCTTGTTGACTGGAATACCCTGTTTTAGGATGGCTTGGTAGACAGCCAGATCTTAACTGGGGTCTTACAAATTCCAGAATTAAGAGGAGTTTGCTTTTGTCCACAGTGCTCATACCAACTATTTATTGTAATTCTCACACAGTTTATTTTATTCCTTTAGG
Organism: Balaenoptera borealis; assembly: GCF_965194805.1. Taxonomy (NCBI): domain Eukaryota; kingdom Metazoa; phylum Chordata; class Mammalia; order Artiodactyla; family Balaenopteridae; genus Balaenoptera; species Balaenoptera borealis. Next base: position 117,540,970 of record NC_138861.1, on the reverse strand, counting down.
GATGAACCATTTTGTTTTTTGTTTTTCTTTTGTTTAGAGGATAAATAACTGGCCAGTACTGGGGGGCTGGTAGCAGAGTTGACTTTTCTGTTCTTCAGCCTTTCAAATTATCTTTCTCATTTCAAATTATCTTTCTCATTTCAAACCTTCTTCTGACTGCTGCTGTTCACCATTGTTCCTGCCTTCTATGAATCTGAAGCCTCTGAACTGAAGAGGCTGAGCAAAACTTCTTGACTGTATTATAGGTTGTAGCTTCCTTCTTTCTGTTTCTTGTGACAATACTCTTCCATATGCAAAATGCTTTACAGGAGTTTCTTCAAGTCTTTCATCAGCTCAAGGCCTTTTTCTGTCCTCTTCCTTGTTATGAGTTTATACATTTTAAAACAGTTCTTTTTAATGTTTTAATGAGGTTTCTGGGCAGACATATGAAAAGCAGTCTGTTAACTTGATTTAGAATTCCAGATTTTTATTGTAAAAGCTGAGAAGAGAAGAATGCAGTGCTTGACCAATGGAATGTCTTTTTCGTGAGACACCTGGGTGAGAGACATATTTTTTGTTGGAGGACCTTTTTTGTTGTGGTTGCCATAGCGTGATTCAGATTTTGGAGCAAGTTTTTTAATCTTCAGGCTGCTCCATGATAAAACTCTGGGGCACCATTTGCTTTGGAATCTATGCTGCTAGGACCCCTCAGGATCTACGCATAGAACATCTATTTCTAACCTAGAGGCAATAACATCTGTCAAGATCATTGAGGGGATTAAAACATCACTTGTAAAGCACCTAGCACAGAAACAAAAATTGATTAGTTAAGTAACATTATAGTGCTGTCTGTTGTCTAGTTTAATTTTTATACTATTAATAGAGTCCTTGATTATTTAAAGTTTCTGGTTGGTATCCTTATTTCCTCTTTCCTAACTCCCCTCACTCTGAAAAAGGAAACTCTGTGGGTTATTCAAGCTTTAGGTAAAGAGAAGAGCTTTACTGATATGAATATGCAATAACGAACTTCCTCTAAACTCTTAGAACTGTCAGACATCCTTGTAGAGGGAATGTTCTGTCTTTTCTTTATATGCCATTGAAAATCTTTGATTTTGATTTAGAGCTGCAATATAAATTCATGATTGGGTGGTTTTTCCTCTTTGATATTGTCTTGAAATTTTTTAACTTTTTTTTTTAACTGTAAAGTGTAGAGATTGGCATTTTCCTCCAAGTTGTATTAGTTATCATGTTTAAGGTCAGAAAACACTGGCTTAATGTCTAGTTGATCTATCAAAAACTTCTCTCCTTTTCTAGGTTATCTTGGAAGATCTAGGACTCCGAAAATGTTTCCCTTGAAGGATGCCGAAATGGGTGCCTTTACCTTCTTTGCCTCTGCTCTGCCACATGATGTTTGTGGAAGCAACGGGCTTCCTCTCACACCAAATTCCATCAAAATTTTAGGGCGCTTTCAAATCCTTAAGACCATCACCCACCCCAGACTGTGCCAGTATGTGGATATTTCTCGGGGAAAGCATGGTAAGTTGCTGTTGTTGTCTCCTATTTTATGTTCTCTACCCTGTTCCCCTGGTTAGGTTATAATATACATTGTAAACATATAAAGTAATCAGTATGTGTGTGTACAAGTGCCTTCACCTTTCACTCTAGCCAAACTGCATCATTTGAGTTTTCCTTACTACATCTGAATGATTCATATTTCTTAGATCTGAGAATCAAGATTTTTAATTTTCTCTTTCAGGGAAGCCACCTATCCTCAAGCATTTCCTCACCTCTCTAAGAAGGAAATGAAAGTTCTAAAGTTAGAAACTTTAGAATTGTCTATTAGAGTGTATTTTATGATTGAAAGTAATAATTTGGGTTAAGTTTCTTCAGATGAAGAGAGTCACTAATTTTTTTACCTCTTTGGAGCTGCATTAGTCTTTTCATATAGGATTTCATTTGAAAAGTTGAACTGTATTGGCTAAAAAGTCAATGTTTCACCAGGAAGATGTTTACTGCCTTTTTTTCTTCCGTAGCCTGTATCTTAGTCCATTCTGGCTGCTAAAATAGGACACCATAAACCGAGTGGCTTATAAACAAGAAAGGTTTATTTCTCACAGTTCTGGAGATTAAGGCACCAGCAGATTCCACATCTGGTGAGGCCCGCCTCTTCATTGACAGCCATCGTCTCACTGTAACCTCACATGGTGGGAGTGGGAAGGGAGTTCTCTCAGGCCTCTTTTGTAAGATCACTGATCCTGTTCAGGAGGGCTCCACCCTCATGACCTAATAACCTCCCAAAGCCCCACCCCCAAACACCATCACACTGAGGATTAGGTGTCAACATATGGATTTGGGGGGGGGGGGACACAAATGTTCAATCTGTAGTACCCCTGGAAGGTGCTTATGTTAGCAATATTTTAATTATTTTAAAATTATTTTTGAAAACTTAATTGCATGCTGAGGTTCCATTTCTTAGAATTATTTTAAATGCATCTCACTGAAATATATTTAATTTTTCTAACAAAATGATTTATGAAAGTTAACCCTCTATACTTGCTGATATTGTCCTGTTTTTATTCCTACAAAATGGCATTTTCAGGTGTTTCAACCTAACATTAAAGATGCTCAAAAAATGCAAACTGTATTTCCTTTATTGTTTTGCTTAAAAACAGGCTAAATGATACTTTCAAGGTTATGCCTCTTAAAAAATAGTTGCTCTGAAAGTTTTCTAGACTGAGTAGAAAATGTTTTTTGTAATAAATATTATTGATGGCTAATATTTATTGAGTGTTTATTATATATTAGGCAGTATTCTAAGTATTCTAAGCTTTACATATTTTAATTAACTTAATGCTTACAACCTTACCATGAGGTAGAAACAGATAAGGAAATTAAGGCACAAAGCAATTAAGTAACTTCTGGCAAGATTGTTGTTTAAAAACAAGCAAACAAAAAACCTTTTGCTAACGTTTTTATTTGATAAATGGCTTCAATGACATTAACTAAATTATAGAACTCATGTGGGGCTTTTTATATAATCGAATACTTGATAGATATTGTCAATCCCTGAATGCCTCAAACACCACCCCCAATCCAATTACAAATTCTAAAGAATTTCCGCTTGTGGGGTTGACCTAGTTCCAAAATCACTCCAAACTTAGCAATATAGTGGATCCTCATTATCATCTGTAGCGAGTAACCATACTTAGTTTTGCTGTTTTACATCTGCAAATTTGTAGTATGCCTGTCTTCCCAAAGTCTTGCTACTTTACTCAGTTCTTAGGACTTCTTCATTCTTGTATCCTGAAGTGCCCTTTATTTCTTCCCACTGTGTCTGGAAGCCTGTTTGGAGCATCACTTCATATGACTGGGGTCTTGCCTCTGTCCAGTTTTCCCTAGGCTTTCTTTTCATGGGATAATTGACTCAGTAGTCCTAGATACTTCTTGAGCTCCTTCTTTTCATCCCTCTATCTAAATGAGGCCCTGTAAACACTGAACTAGGAAAAACCTTATGACATAATCCCTTTGGGGAACACTACTGCTAACTGCCCGGGAACCTTCTTTTTAGTTATAAATGTGAGATAGGAACTAATCTCCTTAGACACTGCTAACCTCTCTTAATGTAGAACCCAGCTCAACATCTAGGTAGTCTCTTTAGGCCCATCCACCATATTGCTGGTTACTCTGTTTCCCCTGCTTTCCCTGCTCCTGGATCTCAGCAGCCCTTTCTTCTAGGGACACACAGGTCATGGATGTGTGTAAAATTCATATATTTTAAATTTGGCTGCCTGGAATGAAAATATCAGTGATTGTCAAAAGGTTAGGGAATTTGATCATTTTTTTACTACTGGCAATGTTCATTGTCCTGAAAAGTTGTATGCATCGTAAGGTGTAAATAAATTAGAATAAGTGTAGATGTCAAGGTCTTTTTGTTCCAAAACATCCCAGTCATTTCAGTTGAATTTAACTTGAAAAGTTTGAAAAGGCTCTACTCTACAGTCTCCTTAGTGAACAACACATATTTCTCGATGATTTAATACCACATGATTTTGGTTTGGACTCCACTAATTGTCTCCTCAAAGAATTTTGGTTTTGGTTCCTTTCCCCCCTTTATTCTGTTCTTACTATACAGATATCTCACAGTTTGTCATTGTTAGTCTCCCACCTGCCCACCTTTCCCTTTTTACTTGGAGTAATGTGTGACATGTGGTCTGTTTTACTAACATTATGTTTTTACATGTTAGGTTAGCTCAGAAGTCAGGCTTTCACTGTTTCCTATGGATCATTCAAAACTGATTCAAGATGATGTTAGTTTCTTGCTAACTCAGCAGAATGATGTATTTAAAGTCAAGAATAGTGTACACTAGAATTTGTGCACTTGATTTATTAAAGAGAAGTTGAGTAAAATATCTTTAAAAGAAAAAAGCCAATAAAGCATGAAAATACTTAAGTTAACAAACAATCTTTTTCTTTTGAACTTGAAATCTCAGCAGTTTTAGAAGCAGAATAAGGATTATAAATGGTAATACATTCCATTTTATTTGGTATTGGTTACCCAGAAATCTTTTGTTTATTGCTAGGAAAATCAAGAACAAAATTATTTTAACTAATAGATTTGAAATTTAGGTAAAGAATAATAGAATTGTTAAGAACCTGTAAAACAATGTATTCTATATCTCTAGCTGCATATATATTTCAACCTAAGTGTCTATATCAGTTTAGAGTTCCATCAAAGAAACAAAACCAGTAGGAGATAGATAGCTAGATAGCTACACAGATATAGATTAATTGCTTGGAATTGGTTTATGTGATTTTGGGGTTGGGTAGGCTCATCTGAAATCCATAGGGCAGGTCATCAAGGACAAGCTGAAGTTTTAGACAACAGCTGAAGTCACAGTCCAAGTGTGGAGTTTCTTCTCCAGAGAAGAGTCGATTCTGCTCTTAAGGCCTTTACAACTAATTGAATCAGGATCACCCAGATTATCTAGGATGATCTTCCTTACTTAAAGTAAACTAATTGTAGATTTCATTTATTAAATGCCTTCACAGTAACACCTAGATTAGTGTTTGAATAACTGGGGACTATAGCCTAGCCATGTTGACTCATAAAACTGACAATCACAGTAACCTAGTAACAATGCTGTTTTTTAAGCACAGAATTTTTCTTTATCAGGTTTACTGTATAAATATTTATTTAGAGATTCTCTTTAAAAAGTAATGAGCTAGTCTCAGTTTTTAATGTGAATAACAAAAGAATGATGCAGTAACTATATTCTAATAACCTTTCATGTTTTAACGCATTTACAATTTACCTCTTTCTTTAAGTTAAAAAAGTTTCTTTTAATCTTTCAATCTGTTTTAGTCCCTCTTTTTATTCAACTACTTTATTATCTGTCTTGCTTAATACTGTACTCTCTTCCATTTCTTAGCATTGACTGACTTAAAACATACAGTTCAAACTGTATGTACACTACAGTTATACTTGGCGTTCATCAACTGTTTGTTAGAAGAAAGATTATTTCACGGTTCTTGTATGTTCTACTCTTTAAAGTTCACCTTGGTGTCACATTTGTTTTTTATAAATAATGCCACTACATTGCTGACTTATATTTGGCACATTATGATTCTCAAATATTTCTGTCATATTTTATTCTGTGAAACTATATTATTTTATAACAAACAGAAGTTATTTTCAAACAGTGGTCCTGAGTTTCAGAATGAAGACTAACGATTTTTTGAAAAAACTGGTTCATATTGGAAACATTGTTTTGGTATACACTCTATTACCTCTGGGAGAATCTTTGATATTCTGCCAAGGATTATGGTTCTGCTGTCTTACAGTAATACTTTAAAGGTCCATAATATCCTAAAGCTTTGGCAAACTCTGGCTTATGATATTTTGAAGGAGTTTCCTGAAGAAGCCTGATAATTTTTTTTTTCTAAATCATTTTATGCCTGACAAATTTTAGGCTAATGCCAAACACTTTGAAAATCCTTCATAGATATGGAAACTTATGAATATATAATTTAAAATTGTTCATTAATGGGGTATGCACATTTTAACATATTCTGATGGTTTTGTTTTACATTAAAATCAGTGCTATTGTGGTGTTATTATGCCTAGTTTACAACATAGGCATATACTTTCCTACGCAGGACACACTTCTATTTAGACAATGACTGTCATTATGTGAGACTCATTCATTTCTAATGGCTACATTGAGCCTTTGCTTAAGTTAACTCATTTAACAAGTATTTTTAAATTAGATGCTTATATGTTTGAGGTATGATTCTAGACACTGGGGATGCATTTTGAACAAGACCAACATCCTTCCTGCCATCATGAAATGCATTATCTAGTAGAGAACAAAGGCATTAGATAAAAATGTATACAAATCTTTAGGAGTTGAAATAAGTGCTACAAAAGAAAAGTACATTGTGGAATAGATTATATGATAGGAGGAGCAAATTGATTTGGGGGGACCAGGAAAGTGTTCTTGGAGGAAATCACATTTAACTGAGTAATGAATAATAATAATAGCTAACTCTTAGGGCTTCTTATGTGCCAGGTTCTTATTATGTATTAACTCATTTCAACCGCACGACAGCTCTATGAGGTAGGTACTGTTGTTTTACGGAAGAAGAAACCTTGGCACAGAGAGGTTAGCAAACTCCCCCAAGGTCACATAACTAATGAGTATTAAACCTAAAATTTGAGCCCAGACAGAATAGTCTGTGCTCTTAACCACTATGTTTCATGATAGGAGTTAACTGGGAGAAGGAACAGGAAGATCATTTTAGGCAGTGGTAATCCATGTGCTAGTATTTTAAGGTAGCAAAGGGGAAGGAAGACCAGTGTAACTGGAAGTTGGTGAATGACAGACAAAATAACAAAAAGTAAAGCCAGACAGGGAGTTACGTATTCAGATTTATTATTATATTATCACTTAGATTTTAGTATGAAAATATGTTGGAGGGGGAATAAGAATTAATATGAGAAGATTAGTTAAGGGATTGTTGTAGTAATCTAATGAGAGATGATGTTGGATGGGACCCAGATTGTGGCAGATGGAGCAAACTTTACAGATTCTGGAAACATTTGGGAAATAGAAATAGCAGGGCTTTTTCTTTGGATTTGAGAAAGGGAGATTACTCCTAAATTTGTAGCTGGAGCAGCTGGCAGGATAGTGATACCATTTACTGAAACAGTACTAAAGGGAAAGGCTTAAGGAGCAAAATATAAATTCAGTTTGAGTTCTGTTGTGTTTGAGGTAACTTTTATATTAAAGTGAGAAACTGGCTATAAAAGCCTGGAGTTCAGAAGAGAGTTCTGGGCTTGAGATAAAATTTAAGAGTCTTTCAACCTTGGAAGTAAATAAGGAGAAAGCACAGTCTGAAGACCCAGAATCAAAGGTGGAGGCACTAGAAGCATTTAAATTTGGGTAGAAGAGGTACCAGTCTACAGAGGAGACTGAGGAGGGGTAGCCAGATAGGTGTAAGGAAAATTGACAAAATGTGGGAAGAGGGAAAACAAAGGAATGCTGCTTCCCATTTTGGTTTTCTGACAATATTATTTGCTTTTTCCTTCTAGAACTTAACAGTTGTGCTAAATTGCTTGGAATTCAACTTTGCATGCTATTTTCTTTATTGAATTGAGGAACTAGAACTTTTATCTCAACTTTCTTTCCTATTTTTTTTCCCCTCATTAAATGTTCTTTCAAATTTAATTTTCTTTAAGTTCCTGTTTAGATCACTTGGGTTTTTTTTTCTGAAAGTGATAGTTTTCATTTATAGTTTTAAGATTTTGTGTTTCAGATCATTCTATATAATGCCACCACCTCAGTTTGAGCTTCCAAGATGTGACCCATACAATATCCTGCCCTCACACCTCACATGATTGCCTGTGTACCATTGTCCTTCATCTCTACTCCCAGCAGGCAAGACCGTACCTTGAGTCAGTCCTTCCCATCTTCTGCTCTCATTTTTCTACCTTTGCCATTTTTCATTTTCACCAAACCTCCTTGCAGTTATCACTATTTCTGGTCCCTTTTCACCTTTACTTCTTTATCTTGTCTTAGCTTGCCATCTGTATTATGTGTTTACCTTCTTCCTTATCTTAGAACTCATTTTGCATAGATATTCATAGTACCCCAATTTCTTTCTCCTGAAATAACCTTATCAAATCTCCAGCCACTTGTGAGCCCAGTTGTACTTTTCTCTCACTCCTCTTACATTCTTTCATCCAAAAAGGAAAAGAGTTTGTTGATCTGCTACTGTGTCAGACAACGTGTTAGTCACTAGGTAACTGATGATTACATTAAAAGTGTATAGACCTTCAAAACTGTGCTGTCTTATTCTTAAACAGTTGATCTGTTGGAAAATAAAAATTACATCATGATATAGATTGTGCCCACCAAAATTTTATATTATTACTAATCTCAGCAGGCCCCATGATGTTACAAATAACCCCAAGTTGATTTTCTGTTCTTTCTCCATAGTCATGATTCAGAACATTTCTACTTTTCTCAAATTTCTGAACTCAGTTTCAAAGACCTTATGTTTGAACCAGACCGTCAAGACAATTTGTCCCTAGCTCCCAATTTCCCCTTCACTTCAAAATTTCTTTATATCTTCATCCAAGCTTTTTCTTCTCCTAGTCTGTGTCAGAAGAAGGATTGCTTCTTTCTGCCAAAGGTAAACTTTTCCAGCTGTTTTTCCTGATGCACATGGGAGAAATTCTAGAGAAAAACACAAGATGAAAAGAAATTGTTATTTAATGTGTTGTTTTATTACACATTTATCCTGTTATTCTACGTATTTGATTTTTATGTAGTTAATGTAGACTTTGAAAAGCTCTTTTAAAATATCATTTGTACTATATGTTAATAAGTTTAGTGGGGTATATTATTTTGTTATTAAAACATTGTGTTAATCAAATATAAAGTGGAGTTGGTGTTTTTTTTTACTCAGAGAGACTGGTGGTGGTGGCTGAACACTGTGAACAGAGTCTAGAAGACTTGCTTCGAGAAGGGAAACCTGTGAGGTACTGTATAATATCAGGACAATTACATGAAAAGCAGAAATTGGCAAACAAAAGGCATTTTAACTAGAAACTGCAGGATTTTAGTTTCTTCTGTTACTTGTTTAATGATAAAATCCAGGTGTAAATTTTCATTTTAGGAAATTTAATTCACAGGCCTCATAGAAATTCAACATTGACATTATCCAGTGTTCAGCTTTTGTGAGGTAAGCATTCTGCACTTGACAAAAAATTGCTAAAGAGGATATACAGGAAAATTTGAAATCTTTTTAGTACCAAGCATTTCTCTAGCTGAGTTTAAGAGTATTTCCTGAGAGAAGTACATGGTAGCTTCTCACAGGGCACTGGTATTCTTAGGGACATAGTGAACTGTGTAGAAGGCTAGATTGAAGAATAGAGAGAAATAATAATCGTGGCTTGGGTGGGATATAATCATACAGTTTAAATTCAGTTATTTCAGTGACACATGAAATTTACTTTCTAAGGCATTTTTGGCAAGAAAAGTGGTCTAAACTTTCTTACAAATATACTATTAAATGAGCTTCTTCACAGATTTTCTGAAATTATCTTAAAATTATGAAAAATGTTTCTTTAATGAATTAAGCTGTACTAAACCAGTGAAAAATATTTGCCATGAGCCTTTATAGGATTGTAATTATCCATCCTAGATTAAAGAAATATTCTTATTCTTGGTCGATACTCTTTAATCATTGCTGTATTATAGATGAAGATAAATCTTTTGCAAGGGAGGAAAAATGTGTATCTTACTAAATGGTAGTAATTTAATAGCAGCAAAACAAATAAATTGAATAAAAGTACTTTCCTTGCTACTTTAAATGGTTTGGTTTGAAGTGGTCGCTGGAATGAAAGATGCAGATATCAAGTATCCAGTTGCCTCACTTGATTTTTTAGAAAAGTCTAATCTGACCATGGTGATAAAAGTGACTTTTCTATATATTTAACCTATCTTAGTAAATATGTTTTTATAGGTATAATTTTTGCATGTCACAAATCTTTAATTGTATTTTTTTAAGAACATATTACTCTTTGCCCACCAGTTTAAATTTACACTTTAATTTATAGGCCACTAATGCAAAAAAAAAAAAAAAGTTCTCTGTGAAAGCTAGTTGACATTAAAATTGAAAACTAATTGTAGTCATGTCTTTAGGAATTTTAACTGAGTTTGGGTTAAATTTGTATAAAGATTTACAATGCAATATGTATGATGAAAAAGCCACTAACTAGCTAGGCAGCCTTGGACCAGTCTCTTAATCATTTTCCATATCTGTAGAACAAGGAGTTTTACTTGAACTAGGGATCATTCTAGAGGAAGTTATTGTCAACTTTATATTTTATTTAATATGAATTACGTGTGATAATATATTAATCAATTGCCTTTATAAGCATATGTTTTCTTATACTAATATATTATACTAGTATATTAACCTACTATTCCCCATGACTTAAATGGTAGATTTTTTTTGACAGAAGAACCCATGACAAGTCTAAGTGCAAAATTCAGTGCTATAATATAAAAGGCAAGTTGTTTTAGAAACATCTATTTTATGATCCAGCAATCCTCCTCCTAGGTAGAGGATCTCCTTAAATTTGTGCCCAAGAGGTACATCATTTGCCTCCCTGTAGTCCCAGCCCTGCTTTGGCATTTAATCAAGAGAAAGGAAAAATGCATGCCCACCAAAATATTTGCACAAGTATGTTCCCAGAAACATTATTCATAGTAGCCCCAAACTGGGAAGAACTCAAATGTCCATCAGTGGGAGAATGGGTAAGCAGATTGTGGTATATTAAACAACAATAAAATGGAATAAACTACTGATACAACAACATGATGAACCTTAGAAGTATTATGCTGAGCAAAAGAAGCCAGACACAAGAATCATATTCTTCCATTTATATGAAGTTCTAGAACAATCAAAACTCAACTACGGTGATAGATGTAAAAATAGTGCTTAACTCTGGTTGAGAAGAGGGCAAGTACTGAACAGTACAAGTACTGATTCAAAATAGCCGTGACTGAACTATTTGGGGAATGGAAATTTTTACATCTTGATTAGGATATTACTTACATGGTGCACGTTCTTGCAAAACTTGTCAAAATTCACTGACGTATACACTTAAGAGTGTGCATTTTGCCTATGTAAGTTATACCTCAAAAATTTTTTAAAAGCCTGTTGAGTTACTTGGCTTGAGTTGTGAGTCTCTCATATAGCAACAGTGTTATGTTGTTAATGAAGATGCTTCATCCAGTGGCATACTTGTTTGTATTTCTTTGTTTCTATAAGAAGAAATAGCATGAATTAGTTATTGCTGCTTAACAAATTACCTCAACACTTAGCAGCTTAAAACAATAATAAACATTTATCAATTTATACAATTTCCCTGGGTCAGGAATTCAAGAACATTTAGCTGGGTGGTTTTAGCTCAGGATCTCATGACATTGCAGTATATCAGCTGGGGCTGTAGTCATCTGAAAGCTTGACTGGGGATTCAGTCAACTGTTTCTAAGTTAGCTCACTCATTTGGTGCCAGTTGTTGACAGGAGGTTTATTTCCTCCCTACCTTGAGGGCCTTTCCATAGACCTCTTGGCTATTCTCACAATATAGTGGGTGGCTTCTCTCAGAGTGAGTGAGTGAGCAATCTAAGAGATGAGAGAAAGCAAGGTGGAAGCGGCAATGCCTTTTATGACCTCTCCTGAGGAGCCACACATTGCTATAGCTCATTGGATACAGAGGTCAGCCATTAATTGTATTCAGTGTGGGAGAGGACGACACAAGAATGTAAATCCCAGGAGTCAGGGGGCATTGGAGCATCTTAGAGTCTGGCTGTCACAGAAGTCTTGGAGATCATACAAGTACTTAAAAAAAAAAAAAAAAAAAAAAAGAGGGAAAAGGTAGGAATGAAATACTAAATCAAAATTAACACTAACTGGAAAATAAAGTTCCTAAAATTATTCAGTACTCGTTAGGGTAGTTGGGACAGAAAAAAGGAAGAAGTTTACACTATGAAGAGAGGACAGATTATTAAGGGAATATCCAGAAGTACCAGAGGACTTAGCTATGCTACGATTAGAATTGCTCTACATCATGTAAATTGATGTTACCCATGGTCTTGTGCTCCCAGCCATTCCAGAGGACTCTACAAGCCACAAGTAGAGTAGGTCTTGTCATCAGGATGGTAGTAACTGTAGGATGTTCCCTCTGATCTCCACATTTCCCTCTTTGCCCATATCTGTCCTTCCTTTACTTACTGAAAAGAACTAAAGGAGAGAGAAGCTGGTGACTCAGAAGACAAATTTCCATTTTCATCATTTTACCTCACTCTACCCTTTTACTTTATTTACTTCTGATTGTACTATATAAGGATATAATTGCCATTGCTTTGTCAATAAGATTAAGTCCATTAGCTCATGAAAAGTTTTACTTTTCTGTGCTTGTCATCATTTATCGTTGTTTTAGAGATAATCTCATAGCAATGGATACCAATAGCCTCAACAGTGTAAAGGTATAAAGAAGCCACCTTTCTTCAATACCCTTGTATATGTCTTCATGAGGATAAAATGTTATAGATGGAAGCATATTCTTTGAGTAGGTAGCAGAACATCAATAGGATTAAATGCAGATTTCATACTGTCTTTCATGACATTTACATAGTTTTTTTCATTTATTTAAAATAGAACATATGGTAGTCTTATGGGTCTTTGTAATTTCTTCAAGTGAGATATTTTTAAACATTTTTGTAAAGTATGTATTGTTTTTAATCATTCTGGTAATAGATTAAAATTCAATATTTTCCTTGTTCATTTTGGGATATAACATTCAGCACTTACTGCCTTTGAGTAGAAATGATTCTGTCAGGTTCAGTTCCAAGTTGTTATCTGATCCATCCATCTAAATTAGCTTTGTTGAAAACTATTTGACTTTCCACATATTTGGATTACATTAGTCTCCAATACCAGAGCAGGTTTCATGTGCAGAATTGATGTGTTGCAGTTTTAATTAATTCTATAACCTATTTATGGAAAGTGAGAAGATGTTCTTATGGCTTATAAATCAGTTCTTTCCCCTACTGCCAAAAGTAAGCACCCTGCACCTGTAAGAAAGGCTGATGCAAAGTAAACAGGAAATCTGTTTAGATGGGATTGCTATTTGAAATCCATGATTTTTACTTGTACATCTGTTGCAAAACTGTAAGCTGCCAGTTGTCTGGTAGTTATTTGCAGTTCATTGTCCAAACTTAAGCATCATTTAAGGCATGTATCTTACTGGATTTATATTTTGAAGAAAATTTTGCGTCTTCTGTAAAATTTGTGGGATGGGGGATAGAGGAATGAAAACTAGAAACTTAGAGAAGAGTCTTGTATCAATTTACTCCCTAACTTTTTTCATGATAAATTTAATATCACTTAATTAAGCAATATTGTACTAAAACATTATGGTAGTAATTCGTATTACAAATGTATTGTAACTTAAGACTGTCTTGAGGTTTCAGATCTCACTAGAAAATTAAGTGTTCTTTCTTGTTATAATTTTAATAGCCATAAAACCCTTTTGAGAATTCATGTTATCCAAACCAAAAATAATAATTTTGTGCTATGACCTGGAGCTTATAATTGAGTCAGTCTTTTATGAAATAATGTTATTTGTGAGGGTAGTTTGCTAACCTGATTTGAAAGAGAAAACTCATTTTCTTTAGAGTCTATTCAAGCTTGAATATGAGGAATTAATTTTGGAGAAAGCTTCTCTCTTTTATATGGCTTTTATATGTTACTTGTGCCAGAGTTCTCTCTTGCCAGTATCCTCTCCAGTTTCAGTTAAATGATCAAAATTATTTGCTGGAAACATAGAAGCATGGGATTCAATTAAACTCTTATAACCAGTACATTTCAAGAAAAAAAGTACAGCGTTTGAAAGATTTGTTTGAAATCATCTCATATTTGGTGCCTGTGAATCTATTTAATTGCTACCCTAAAGCCAGATTCAAGGTACTAAAAAGTGGAGAAATTTAAATTTCATCTCATTTCTAAAATATTTTCCAGAAAATGTTAAAAAAGAGATACACCTTTTGTCACTCCTATTAAAACAAGCATGAGGGAAATGGTTTGTCTTTTAAGTCTAGGTGCTATTTGGAAAGCATTTCCCGTTTGTGTTATTCAGCGCATGTACTTTTTCTTAATCTATAAAAGTGCCAGCAAGTATAGTTCATAGACAGATATTCAGCAGAGTTTTGGTACTTGCAGTAAAGCTCCTGCATTGTCCTTACATTTGCAAGTGAAGGCAGGGTGAGTAGTGCAGGCAAGTTTCTTCAATAAAATGTAGTTTGTCATATGTTTTTAGGGTTATGGTTTTGAAAATTTACCAGAGAACCATCAACATTGCAGAGGTTATACATGAGACTTTGATGGGAAGCAGGCTATGTCTGCAGCTGTTCACTAGCTTGATGGAAAACATGATCTGACTTACTCGGATGAGTAAGTTTTATTTGCCCTTATTAAATGATTGCCTACTCACTGAATTAGATACTCCAAAGAATTTTGAACACATTCTAGAATACGCTCCACAGATGGATAATGAGCCACGGGTCATAGTCATCAGAAATAGATAGTAGATACTCTTATTTTAGAATATAACCTGGTGGTAGAAGTTAAGGCTCTTATACATTTTTTGCCTTCAAGGGCCCTATTTTCAAAATGCATTTGAAATTACCACAGTATAGTCAAGTAACTTAAGATTTATGTAACTGATGTATATTTTTCTTCCAGTTTTACTTGTCTTGTTTAAAGACAGAAAATAATACCAAAAAAAGATGCTTTTCACCAGGCATGGAATCTTGCAGCGATCTTTTGCTTTCTCCCTCTCTTGTATCCTTTATCCTATTTGCCAGTCAAGTATTGTTAATACCACCTCGGTGATACTTCTCTTGTCTCTGCTGTCCTCTACATTGTTTAATTCAGGCTTCAGTAACAAAGAGCTTGACTATTGCATTGCAGCATTCTCCTAACTGATCTTCCTGCTTTTAGTCTTTCCATACTCCAGTTACTCCTACTTTCTGCTGCTATATTAATATTGTTATAGATGAGTCCATTCCCTGCTCAAAAACATTTTGTGGTTCTCCATTTGTGTGTGTGTGTGAAGAAAATGCATTTTATAGGCATAGGACCTGACTTCAAACTCTCTAAATTACTTCCAGGTTATCTAAATTGTTCAAGTATTTTCATTGTTGCCAATATATGGTTGAAGAAATTGAGTGCCAGACAATTGAAATATACCTTGTTGAAGACCAAGCTGTCTTTTTGCCCAGTGTAGATAGCACAGTGTACATAACACTTCTTCAAGTAATTCACTTACCTCTGTCTGCCTCTATACCATGCCACTGAACCAAAGCACAAATTGTATTTTTCTCCTCCAAATTCCTTTATTACATTGTATCTCTCTAGTTGTAGGGTACCTTTCCCCTCCTAGATTATAATTGTTTTCCTTGCAATTATTTAATTAAGGAAGGTATGGTTTACTTTCCCTTAATTAACCATACATTTTTAACATGCATACAGTATTTTTTATTTTTTCTGTCTCCCGAAATTGTTAGCATAAGAGTTTGCATATAGTTAATGTGTTATAAATTAACTATTAAATGAACGAATTATGTTTTTAGTTTAGTCATGCAGTTTGAATTCTATTTCCCTATTATCTTCATTTTAATCATGTGTCATAATTATATTTCCCAAACAAATGAGTTTTGGTGAAAGTATAATGCAAATGTATCTTGGTAATTAGTTTATTATTTTCTTGGAAATATATTTATTTCCGAGATTTATTATTTTCTTTAAAAATGGAATGATTCGAGGAAACAAATTGTCGATTTCCTTTCTCATGACTCTGGGGAAGAATCCACTTCTAAGCTCATTCAGGTTGTTGGCAGAATTCAGTTCCTTGCAACTGTAGGAATGAGGTCCCTGTTTCCTTGATTACTATCAATGAGGGGCTGCTCTCAGCTCCTGGAAGCCATCTGCATTCCTTATCATGTGGCTTTCTCCATCTCCAAAGCCTGCAATGGATAATATCCCTTGTATCACATCTTGCTCATGCCTGGAATCTCTCTTATTTCCTCTGTCTCTAACCTCTAGATCCAGATTTCAAGGGCTCATGTGATAAGGTCAGCTGCACCATAGAATATAATGTGATCATGAGGGTAAAATCCATCGTATTCATAGTCTTGGGGATTATGCCAGGTGTACATCAGGGTACAGGGATTTGGGGAACCATCTTAGAATTCTGCCTACCTCAATTTGGTTAGTAAAGATCTGGGAAAATTTTTTAGTCTTATGGCAAGTGTCATATTTGGTGTTCTCTTTCGTATTAGTAAATCATTTTGGCTGAGATGGTGGGAACTGTGATGTGTCAGGGGTCACCAAGACCACTCCCAGCTTCAGTGATTCAATAGAAGCACTCACAGGACTCAGATGTTATTATACTCATGGTTACGTTATACTCATTGCAGCAAAAGGGTGCAAAGCAAAATCCAACAAAGAGAAAACAACGGGGCGAAATATGGAGGAAACCAGGCACAAGCTTTCCAGAGTTCTCTCCCAGGAGAGTTGTAGAAGATGTCCTTAATTTCTCCAGCACAAAAATTTTGACAACATGCACAAAGTATTGCCTATTAGAGAAGCTGGCCTGAGCCTAGGAGTGAGAATTTTTGTTGGGGGTTGGTCACAAAGGTACATAATGCCTGTGTGGCTGATTGCAGTTAATGATGCTCCAGACCACCCCCCCCCCCCAACACAGAAGGAAGCAGGTGTTCAACATAAATCACATTGTTTGCACAAACTATCTGGACAAGCTAGAGTGATTCAAGGCTTCAAATGGGCAAAACACTCTTATCAGTTAGAGCATTCCAAGAGCATAATTCCCCAAAGCCCACAAAGGGCCAGACAGGAAAGTAGGTGCTTTGGGGAGAATGTGCAAGATTTGAAACTGATGTGAGATTCCTTTTTGAGGAGGTATCAAAGTAGATTTTATGGCTGCGCCAGTAATTCATGAAATGTGTGTGACTTTATAACTAATGGTTGCTGGTCTTGTTCAGCTAGGGTTTGTGTAAAGCCTTTTTTTTCCATTCATCAGCAAAGTATTAGCTCTCCATTGTTGCTGTAACATATTGCCACAAATTTAGCAGGTTAAAGTAACACAAATTTATTATCTCATAGTTCTATAAATCAAAAGGCTATTGGGCTTGGGTGGTTTCTCTGCTTCAGGTCTAACAAAGCCAAAATCAAGGTGTTGGTGGGGCTACATTTCCCCTGGAGGCCCCAGGGGAGAATCCATTTCTAGGCTTATTCCCGGTGTTGGTAGAATTTAATTCCATGCAGTTGTAGGACTGAGATCCCTGTTTCCTTGCTGGCTGCTGTCCAGGAGTCGTTCTTAGCTTCTAGAAGCCACCACCATTCCCTGGCTCATGGCCCCATTTCTTCATCTTCAAAGCTAGTAGCAGCAGGCCTGGTCCTTCTGATACTTTGAAACTCTGACCTCTTCTGTCACTCTCTCTGACTCTTTTGCTTTGCTCTTCTACTTTAAGGGTTCACATGATTATGGTGGCCCACCTTGATAATTTGGGGTACTCTCCCTACTTTAAGATTAGCTGATTAGCAACCTAATTCCATCTGCAAAGTCCCTGTACAGTAGTACCTAGACTAGTGATTGAATTAAAACCCAGGTGACAGGAATCTTGGGAGGATTCTGCCTACCACATTCTTTTTTTTTTTTTTAATTTATTATTATTTATTTATTATTTATTTTTGGCTGTGTTGGGTCTTAGTTTCTGTGCGAGGGCTTTCTCTAGTTGCGGCAAGCGGGGGCCACTCTTCATCGCGACGCGTGGGCCTCTCACTGTCGCGGCCTCTCTTGTTGCGGAGCACAGGCTCCAGACGCGCAGGCTCAGTAGTTGTGGCTCACGGGCCTAGTTGCTCCGCGGTATGTGGGATCTTCCCAGACCAGGGCTCGAACCCGTGTCCCCTGCATTGGCAGGCAGATTCTCAACCACTGTGCCACCAGGGAAGCCCTACCACATTCTTTATACAGATAATTACCAAAGTCTTCCCTCCTCGCTAATATCTAAGTTTCATATTATTAATTATACCTCAATCTCTAAAAAGCTAAATGAGGGAATTCCCTGGTGGTCCAGTGGTTAGGACTCCGTGCTTTCACTGCTGTGGGCCTAGGTTTGATCCCTGGTTGGGGAACTAAGATCCCACAAGCTGTGCAGCATGGCCAAAAAAAAAGATAAATGATTAATTAACTAAGCAATAATCCTTTCAACAGTTATAAGCATGTTTAACCTCTGTATTTTTGATGAAAGAAATTTTTCTGAGTCACTCGAGTTGCCAGTTATCTTCAGAAAAAAAAAAATATCAAACTTTAATAAAGTTTAAATTCAAACTTTATTATATGCTATTTTCCAGAATTATAGTCAAGAGTAAAGTAAGCCCTTTGTTTATTATTATAAAATTCTTATTGTGGAGAGGGAACTACTTCAGTGTCCATGTACAAAAAGGATGGCCAGAAACCATGTAAATATGTTGGCATAGAATGCTGACCTATCTGTTATTTTCCATTAGAGACACTTTTTTTTAAGCCAAATACATCCTCAATTGAAATTTTTAGTGAAGTAATAGATGCATGTTATTTTGATAGAAAGAGAGCGTGAGTGAGTGCACAAGAGTAAAGACTAGAGTGAGGAAGGAGACTAAATTTGGGATGGGGAATATTTGTAATAGAGATTATAAACTCATTTGAGTCCAGGCAGGTAATTTGAGTGAAGTGTACTGAACTGAAACTGGGTTAAACTGGAAAGCAGGTAACACATCAAGAAGATGCAGCTAATATTCAGCTCCAGCTCCTTTGTTGCCTTGTAAGAATGTGTCCCGGTCTTACCATCTCTTTCAGATTTTCAAAAGAACTCAGAATCTGGATTCTTACGTGAAATCTCAATTTCTAAACATTTTCAAGTAGTTAAAAAGTTTTAAAAGATCATGATCCAAACAAAACAAAATAATGGGCCGAATTTGGCCAATGGGCAGCCAATTGGCAATATCTGGTCTAAGAAGTTAAGTTGTTGCTAGAGGAAGATACTCTATGCTTTGTCTAATTTAAACAGATGGGGTCATTGGGAGAAGAAATGAAAAGTACTGGGTTTTTTAACTTTTAAGGATCATTCACTTATTTAACACATTGGAGAGAAAAAGTGAAATATCTGCATTTTCTAATTTTACTAGTGAGGTGGGAATTAAAAGATGTTTTTGTTTTAACAGCAGAATGATCTGAGAACGATAGGGCCCATCTGTGTTGGAAATTATTTTCACCTATGATAACTTCTACTTTAAGAAAATCATGTCTGTAGCCTCAGTAGTCAACTATCACAGCATTTTTTTCATTTACTCATTGTTTTGCCTCCTATTAAACAAATTAATTCCTTCAGTGAGTGAGGACACTTTAGTAAACTAACTAAGGAGGTTTGTGTTAGGAGTTGCACTGACTTTAAGGGAACACCTTGAATTTTATTCTGTGGTATTGTCTATACCCATGAAAGGCAAAAGAAGGAGGAAATAGTAATGAAATTGAAATTAACCAGTACAATTTCCTATTGGGAAATGTTTGAAAAGCAGAAACTTCTGAGTTGATAAATTATAAGGTGTCAACATGTAAAAGAACACAAATAAGTACTTGAAATCAGTCTGTAAGAGGCTCAGAGGGTTTTTTTATTGTTTTATTTTTGTCTTTTTTTTTAGCTATACTTTTTTAAGTGCTTGTGGTAACGATTACAATATACATCCTTAATTCATCACAGTCTTCCATGAATTAATATTATGCCAATTCATATATAATGTAGGATTCTTATAACAATATACTTCTGTCAGTATTTACTGTCCTCCCATCCTTTGGGTATTGTTGTCATACATTTTACAATTTATATTTACTTTATACGTATTATAAATCTGACCATACATTGTTAGTTTTTTGCTTTAAACAATTTCTTTAAAGACCTTGAGAAAAGAGGAGAAAAAATTCTTTTGCATTTAACTACGTATTTACCATTTCCTGAGCTCTTTATTCCTTTGTTTTGATCCAGGTTTCCATCTGGTCTCATTTTCCTTCAGCCTGAAAAACTTCCTTTAAAATTTCTTTTAGTGCAAGTCTGATGTTGACAAATTCTTACAGATTTTGGTGATCTGAAAATGTCTTTATATTACCTAACTTATTTTCTTCTTGGCTAGTATTTAATTATAAAAATTTCAAACATAGCAAAGTTGAAGGAATTATACAATATACCTATATCCTACAATTAACATTTTTGCCAACTTTTGCTTTATCATATATCTGTCCCTCCCACTACCTGCTCATTAACTCATTCTATTACTTTGATGCATTTCAAAGTCAGTTGCACATATGAGTACACTTTATCCCTAAATCTTTCAGCATGTATATCATTAAGTATAATTCAATATGTATGCTTATGATTTCTTTTTAGATAAAATTTATATTTAGTGAAGTACAAAAGCCTGTGTATCATTTGATGGATTTTGAAAAATGTATATACATCTCTGTAGCCCAAATACACATTAAGATTAGGTCTCTACCATCATCCTAGAAATTTTCCTAATACCTTTTCCCAGTAAATCTTTGCCATTCACCCCACCCCCAACTCCTAGAGGCAACCACTTTTCTGATTTTTTTGCCTAAGATTAATTTTGCTAATTCTAGTACTTTATATAATTAGAATTATACAGTATATACCCTTTTCTGTAAGGATTCTTTCACCCTCATGTTTCTGAGAGTCATCTATGTGGTTTCGTGTATTATAACTCATTCCTCTTTATTGTTGAGGTGTATTACATTTTATGAATATGCCATGGTTTATTTAGCAATTATCTGTTTATGAACTCCTGGGATATTTCCAGGTTTTTGGCTGTCATAACAAGTTGCTGTGAGTGTTCTCATAAGTCTTTATCTACTTATTTATTTATTTTTGGCTGCGTTGGGTCTTCGTTGCTGCGTGCAGGCTTTCTCTAGTTGTGGAGAGCAGGGGCTACTCTTCATTGCAGTGCGTATGCTTCTCATTGCAGTGGTTTCTCTTGTTGCGGAGCACGGGCTCTAGGCGCACGGGCTTCAGTAGTTGTGGCACTCGGGCTCAGTAGTTGTGGCTCGCATGCTCCAGAGCACAGGCTCAGTAGTTGTGGTGCACAGGCTTAGTTGCTCCGCAGCATGTGGGATCTTCCCGGACCAGGGATTGAACCCATGTCCCCTGCATTGGCAGGCGGATTCTTAACCACTGTGCCACCAGGGAAGTCCCTCATAAGTCTTTCTGTAGGCAAATGTTTTCACATCTCTGCGTATATATGTAGCAGTAGAAGTGATGGCTTATATATGTATAAGCATATGTGTCTGTGTATGTATACGTACAAGTATATAAGTATATGATTAATACTATTAGAAACCACCAGACCTTTTTCCAAAATGTTGTACCTTTTACATTCCTACTAACAATGTATGAGAGCTCTAGTTCCTCCATATCCTTGCCAGCAGTTGATGTTTTCATTCTTTTAGTCATAGTGAGTATGAAGTGGTATCTCACTGTAGATTTAATTTCCATTTCCATGATGACTAAAGATGTTGGGCACTTTTTGTGTACTAATTGGGCATTCATATCATGACATACATATCTGTTCAATTTGGGGGATCCCATTTTTAAGTGAGTTATTTGTCTTTTTATCATTGATTTCTAGGCATTCTTTGTACATTCTCTATATTCTCCATACATAGACTTTGCTAGATATTTTTTGCAAGTATTTTCTGCCAGTATGGCTTGTCTATTCTTAAGGTGTATCTTGATGAACAGAAGTTATTATTTATAATGAAGTCTAGTGTACCAATTTTTCCTTTTTTGGTTATTGCTGTTTTTTTAAAATTTATTTATTTTATTTACATTTTATTTTTTGGCTGCTTTGGGTCTTCGTTGCTGTGTGCGGGTGAATGGGGGCTACTCTTCATTGTGGTGCGTGGGCTTCTCATTGTGGTGGCTTCTCTTGTTGCCAAGGACGGGCTCTAGGCTCACGGGCTTCAGTAGTTTTGGCACGCGGGCTCAGTAGTTGTGACTCGTGGGCTCTAGAGCACAGGCTCCATAGTTGTGGCGCACAGGCTTAGTTGCTCCGCGGCATGTGGGATCTTCCCGGACCAGGGCTCGAACCCGTGTCTCCTGCATTGGCAGGCGGATTCTTAACCACTGCGCCACCAGGGAAGCCTGGTTATTGCTTTTTGAGAAAACTTTGCCTTCTCCCAAGTCATGAAGATATTCTCATATGTTTTCTTCTAGAGCATTATAGTTTTAGATTTTATGGTGGATCTTTGATCTTTCTCAATTTAATATTTGTATATGGTGTTCAAGTTCAGTTTTTGCCATATGGATATCCAGTTGTTTCAGCTCTATTTGTTTAAAAGATATTTCTTTTCCCATAGGATTGCTTTAGTGTTTTTATTGAAAATTAAATGGCAATGTAATTGTAGGTCTGTTTCTGGCCTTTATTTTGTTTCATTTATCTCTTTTTCTATCCTTATGCCTGTCTTAATTACTCTAACTTTATAGTAAATCTTGAAGTCAGGAAATATAAGGTTCCCAACTTTGTTCTTTTGTTTCAAGATTGCTTTAACTATCCTTGATTGTTTGCATTTCCAGATAAATTTTATAATAACCTTCTCAATTTCTAAAAATGTCTGTTGGTATTCTGATTGGGATTGCATTGCATCTACGGGCAATTTTGGGAACAACTGACATCTTAACAATATTGAGTCTTCCAATAAATGAACATGTTGTTTCTCTCCAAATTTTTTTTTAAATTTATTTATTTAATTTATTTTTGGCTGTGTTGGGTCTTCATTCTTGTGCGTGGGCTTTCTCTAGTTTTGGCAAGTGGAGGCTACTCTTTGTTGCAGTGTGCGGGCTTCTCACTGCGGTGGCTTCTCTTGTTGTGGAGCACAGTCTCTAGGCACGGGCTTCAGTAGCTGTGGCACGCGGGCTCAGTAGTTGTGGCTCGCAGGCTCTAGAGCTCAGGCTCACTAGTTGTGGTGTATGGGCTTAGTTGCTCCATGGCATTTGGGATCTTCCTGGACCAGGGCTCGAACCTGTGTCCCCTGCATTGGCAGGTGGATTCTTAACCACTGCGCCAGCAGGGAAGCCCTCTCTCCAGATTTTTAAGTCTTCTTTATGTCAGCAATATTTGATAGTTTACAGTGTAGAGTTCTTGTTCTTTTGTTAAATTCATTCCTAAGTATCTTATGTTTTGATATGACTATAGATAAATTTGTTTTATTTTCCAATTGTTTGTCGGCTCATATGTAGAAATGCAAGCAGCATAGGCATGCAGTATATAAAAATACAAACATGAACTAGGTCAACAAAAATAAACATAAGACCTATAGATTGTAAGAAGAAGGAAGAGGAGAAAGGATAAAAAGGGGAGGAAGAGTTGGAAACATATTTCTATTTAATGATGATATGGTTGTTTATGTGGAAAATCCTAAGGAATCTAAAAAAGTACTCTTTGAATTAATAAGTGAGTTTAGTAAGGTCACAGGAAACAAGGCCAATATAAAAATATCAGCAGTAAGTTGTTAGAATATATTGCTTACTTAGCAGTAAATCGCCCAAACTGCATAGCATCTAATTTTTTCTTAAGTGTATTAGATTAAATCTTCCTTTTGGAAGATCAAATAATCCAGTGAGGTAGAAAGTGATTATTTAATGTAGTCTTTGAATAATATTAAGGCCTAGAGCAAATTCACTAGCCCATAGTCCCTAGAACTTAGATATGAAACTATTTTAGGTAGACAGGGTGCCAGAAATCTCCAAACTGGGCGCTTGTGCTACAGCAAAGGCGACTTGACAATTTCTGTCTAGTGGTCATCTGAGAAGAGATAGTTGGAAAACTGAGATAGCCATTGTTTTTGAGGATAATAAATACTTCTTTAATCTTTTAATAAAAGGTGTGTTTGACTGAATGGAGGGTGATCCTATCTCTGTGTGGATATGGGTTTCAGTCATAGTTGCTAGCAGGGTCAGAACTTTTCTCAGAGAGCAAGATTGGATCTGATCAAATTCTTGAACGCATACTTGATTTTAGCCCCAGTGGACAGCAGAATAAAACATGGGAGAAATTGTCTTTGTTTGAAAACAGAATTGAGAGTGGAAGTTGTCAAATGTTCTTTTCTATCATAGAATAAGCCCCCATAAGATTTTAAAATTTGAGCAAGTCTGCAAGGGTAAACTTGTCAAAATATAGCAAAACTAACCCCCAGATACCTAGAAGAGTTAACTTGTCCAAAGGCATTCTTTAAAATTATTCATCTGGGGCTTCCCTGGTGGCGCAGTGGTTGAGAATCTGCCTGCCAATGCAGGGGGCACGGGTTCGAGCCGTGGTCTGGGAAGATCCCACATGCCGCGGAGCAACTAGGCCAACTAAGCCCGTGAGCTACAATTACTGAGCCTGCGCGTCTGGAGCCTGTGCTCCGCAACAAGAGAGGCCGCGATAGTGAGAGGCCCGCGCACCGCGATGAAGAGTGGCCCCCGCTTGCCACAACTAGAGAGAGCCCTCGCACAGAAACGAAGACCCAACACAGCCATAAATAAATAAATAAATAAAATTTAAAATTATTCATCTGGATGTCACTATACTCTCCAAAACGATTTCAGTTTTGACATAATTAAAGGTTAGAA
Organism: Balaenoptera borealis; assembly: GCF_965194805.1. Lineage (NCBI taxonomy): Eukaryota > Metazoa > Chordata > Mammalia > Artiodactyla > Balaenopteridae > Balaenoptera > Balaenoptera borealis. The sequence continues at coordinate 117,516,173 of NC_138861.1, read as the reverse complement.
ATTCTTTTAAGCAATAATTGGCCAAAATTTCTTGAAGCTATTTCTGGATGGAGGGTCACGTCATCATTATGCAAAAGGACCTCTCTCTACAATGTCAGCAGGCAGACATCTAGTTCACCTAAAAGCTGTTCAAGCTAAGGAGGGGAGGACTATCCCTGGCTCTTTGTATTTTTCTCTCAAAACAGATTTTTGCCCTGACAGAGTGGGCCATTTTTGCTTATTCTAATCTTACAGTAGTATTTCCTTATAGGGTTTTTGAGGAATGTTAAAAAGCCTTGAGATAATATTTATGTTGTATAGTTTGGCACATAAGCAAATATTGTCTGTGGTGTCAAAAGCAAATGACATATCGAAAAAATCAACCAAAAGCTTTACCAACAGAAACTGACTGACTTTAATAGATACTAATTAAGATGATGGTCAGTGGAATGGTAGTTATAACTTTTCCTTTCCTCTTTTAAATGTTAGTCTTGAAAAATTATGTCAATAATTAATTGGCAAAAATTTTTAGGAGCTATCTAAATGAGCTTTCTCTACATTTTTTAATAGGATGTGTTACACATTACACCCTAACCCTTGGTATATACTGAGGGAATGATATATATAAGGACTTAAATAAGTTAATGTTAGCAGCACTTTTAAGAGCTTTGTGACATTCTTTAAGTGGAGCACTTTTAAATTTAAAACATTTAATCATATCATTCATAAACAAGAGGGTTAGAGAAAAGGAAGGGACATAGTATTTTTATTGAGCACATACTATATTCTAGTTACTTTGCTATATACTTTTCATAGGTAACTTTAAGGTTATTACTCCTAGTTAGTGAGTGATCTAAGGTTTACAGAATATCAAATATCTACTAAAGTCACAGTGTAGCATAAATAGTGAACTGTGCCTCTGAAAGGCCTGTTCTCACTGTAGCCTTTCTTAGAGCAACAGTACTCCAGAATCTGCCTTTATGACAGGTCCTGTTCAAACAGCACAGTCGTTTGAGAGAATGAGCTGCTTTAAATTTCCAAGTTCAATGAGTCCTATCCATTAATTATCAGACTATCTTGATGGCTCTGTGGGGATTTCTTTGTTTCCTGGCATTTTTATCAAACTAGAAACCAGAGAACCCAGTGCTTTCACTTTGTCAGACAAAGAAGCAAGCAAAACTTGTTTTTTTATGACAAAAATTATTGGTATACTCATGGCAAACTGGTTTCTCTTGTAAGATAGTTGGGGTGGAGAAATGAACACTATATATACTACAAAACAATATACATGGGGTTCATGAGTTCTTATTTTATTTTGGCCTCCTCAGCCACCTATTTCAATTATTTATGCAAATGCAAAGTTTAAATTAGAAATGATTTATTTATCCTAAATTATTCAGGACCTCAAAAGGGAAGGACTAGACAAAAATAATGATGATGGTAGCAACAGCATAATTGCAGAATTTTGTGCAATACTTTGTTCTAGACATTGTCCTAAGCACTCTACAATGGTTATCTTATTTTTTTCTTATAGGAGCTCTATGATGTGGTTTACTAATATTACTTCCATTTGATGTGTGAGGAAAGTTAGGCTCTTATGAGGGATCCAAGAAGTAAAGTAATTTTTCCCTGATCATACAACTAATAAGTTGTAAGAGTGCCATGTTCTCCCCTAATGATGGCAAAATGGTCATAACTCTAACTTCATATCCTCTCAGTCTTCCAGAAAGGAGCAAGCCATTTTTATTGGATGCTGTGTAAGACCTAAGATTTTCAATCAGAACAATTATTATAGCCAGGAGAAAACAATTGACAAAGGCCGGCCTGAGTCATGTTTCCACTCCTAAAGGCAGGACAAGTGAGCTGAGGAGTATAGGAGAGAGGTGGAACCTGAAATGAAAATTGTAAGTTATCATTGGAAGAAAGGGGCATGGATACCAGGAAGGGAAACAACAAATGTCTACTGCATTTTAAAGATAAAGTAACTGCTCTAAGCCTCAGTTACTATATCACTACCTGGAGCTTAAACTCTTCTCTTTTGATGTCACCATCCATGCTGTTAAACACAGAAAAGCAGTGTAGTGTAGTGGTTAAGGACATAGACTCTAAGACCAACCTGCTGGGTTTGAATCAACTCATTTCCATGAGTGCCTCTGTGCTTCAATTTTTTTACCTTCTAGGATAGTGGGGAGAATTAATGAAGTAATAGATGTGAATTACTTATAACAGCACTTGATATAGTACAAGTAAACTGTTTCCTATTAGTAGCAGTAGTGGTAATAGAGTTGTTATTATAGCTACTATAGTGTACTAAATGATTATTTGATATTATTATCAATAAGCATTGCCTGTGCAACAGTTACAGTCTTTCTATGATGACCAATTATGATTTAAATTATGATAAAAATCTACTCAAGGATCATTCCATACTTCTTCAAGTACATATATGTTTCAGATACTGGACTAGGTGCTAGTGTGTCTGAAGATGAAAATATAAAGTCCCAGCCTTTAAAGAAATTGCTAGCTAGTGAGTAGACAGAGCTGTAACAAACAATTAGAAAATTGCATTTTTGTGGGGGGGGGGAATGTACTCACAAGAGGTGTATGCAAGTTATGTTGGTAGACAGAGTACCTCACAACCAGGAGAATCCAGAAAAGTTTTACTAAGAAAATAATGCTTGTGTTGAAGTTTAAAGGATGGATAAGTATCATCTAAGTGGACCAACTAGAAGGGCAGAGAAAATAGCAAGTGCAAAAAGACATTGGTATGCAAGCATGTGACTAAAGTAGAGGCAGAGGGTCCGTGGGAAGAGAGGTGGAGGAAATGAACTTGGAGAGCTAAGTACTAAAAACATCCATCAGAAAGCAGTGAAAGTGCTCTCCCTATTTTCCTTTCTAGAACAGTTTTGGAGGGTAGGAGAGGGCACTCTTGTTTAAGATGATGAGTCTTAATATGTGCTATTTTGGACAATGACTTAAGATGAAAAAGTGGTGGTCATATGAAGAATGAGAGATTTCCTACTTATGAGCTCCTCCCACATTACCTAGAAGAAAGATTCTGATTTTTCTCTGCTCTAGTCATCTCAATAAATGAAAGTGTTAGCTCTCTGCTGCAAGCAATCTGGTCATTGCATTTGACCTGTGCATGCTATTAGTATCTAATTGTACTTTCTCTGTTCATATGTTAGTTTATTCACTAGCTAGACATTTTGTCAGCTGTCAATGTTGTTTGTCTTGGTGATAGGCCATAAAAAATCATTTGTTTTTTACACCATTTACCTCAGTTTCAAAGGTAGATAAGTACTTCAGAATCATCATGATAATGATGGAACATCCCCAGTTCTACCACATACATATAAGACAAACCCCAGATCGTAATTTTCATGTTTTGATAGTCTTCCTTATTAGTTTTTCCCCACAAATTTTTATTTGTTCTCCCATAATGACAGTTTTAAGAATGTGAGACTCCTCAAAAATCTGGGACTCTGTATTGTTCTTTATTTTCTTCTGAAATTTTATGTTAAATGTGTCTACAGCTTTTCTGGTAAAATACTATACTGTGTTTAGCTGTTAAAAGTCTGAAAGAGAAAATGTCCTTCAGCATATGAATAGATAAACATTATGGCATATCCATTCAGTGAAATACAAAGACATGAACTGGTAATACAGGCAACAACATGGATAAATCTTAAGAACGTCATGCTGAGAAAAAAAAAAAAGCTAGACATAAAATAGTGCTGTATCATTCCATTTATTTGAAACTCTTGAAAAGACATATTTAATCTATAGTGATAGAAAGCAGTTCAGTGTTTGCTTGGAGCCAGGGGTAGGATATGGGATTGGCTGGGAAAGGGAATAAGAGAATTTATTTTGAGATGATGCAAATGTTCTGTTTCTTGATTGAGGCAGTACAGTTGTCAAAACTCTTCTGATGATATATTTAAAATGAGTATATTTCATTGTACATAATTTGTATGTAAATAAAGATCATTTAAAGAAAGAATTACTCTGTTATAATCATGTCATGATGGAGATAAACTAGTTACCTTGATGTCATGTGTATCTTTATAGCCAGCTATACTTGTTTCCATGGCTGCTGCTACAAATTGTCACAAATTGAGCGGCTTAAAACAACAGAAATTTATTATCTCACAGCTCTGAAGGTCAGAAGTCAGAAATCAAGGTGTTGGTGCCTACTCCCTTTGGAGGTTCCTGGGAAGAATCCTTCCTTGACTCTTCTAGCTTCTGGTGTCAGTATTCCTTTGTTTCCTTTTGGCTTGTGGCCGCATCACTCCAGTATCTGCCTCCGTCTTTACATCTCCTTCTCCTCTGTGTGTCTCTCTCTTATAAGGGCACTTGACATTGGATTTTGTTCCCAACTGGATAGTCCATGATGATCTCCTCATATGCAAAGACCCTTTTCCCAAATAAGGTAACATTCACAGTTTCCAGTGATTAGGATGTAGACACATTTTGGGGGAGGGGGCACCATTTAGGCTACATCAACTAACATTATTATTCATCAACATAATACTTTTCTGTGACTTGGTAAAAAATAACTGTCCTCCAATTTTTAAACAGTATTCTGGGGTCATTATGGGATTCTATAGGTAAAAGCTTTTTCTCACTCTCTCTTCTAAAAGCATGCTGAAATTAGTCTGATCTTTCTTGCGTCATAGTGTTAAGACCTGTGACTCTAGTTGAAGGTTAGGAAAAATAGACAAGACGGATTCATTCAGGTGATCTGACTTAGGAAAAAGGAGAAATGTAGGTAAACAAAGCTCCCTCGAGTTCTACATTAGGTTTGAGAACAAAGCCCTGGCTATTAAATTGTTATCTTGCCTTGTTCTACCTTCTCTATGGACCATAGGAACCTTAGTTTTGGATTCTTTGATCAAAATATGATTACTGTATCACCTCAACTTCTGATAAATAGAATAGGAAATTTTCATCAGTCATATTTCTTATAATTTGCTTGACACAGACTAACACAGCATTGAACTGAACACTTCAGTTTGATAAATTTTGTTTGCAGCAGACATTTTATTAAACAAGTGCATAAAATTAAGGCCCTCTCCTGTTCACTGTTGTGATGGATTGCCTAAAAAATGTGAACTGTTCCACTTAAAGAATGTAAATTAGCCTCAAATAAAAATTCTGAGCAGTAACAGTAATATGTTCATTCTTTGTTCACACGGTAATATGTAAATAAATTTAAGTTTAATTTAAAAAAAAACAACTTAGGAATGAGCTAGGGTACAGATTCAACCAAATACGAACCATCATAGGTTCTGTCTTAGAGAAAAGTTATAGCTTTATGTCATCCCAAATGCTGCCAGGGCTTGGCAGGTGGAACTTATTACCCAGTGCATTTGCACTGCCAGTGTCAGTAACTCTGGTGGAAAAAAAAAAAAAATGGTTTTGGAGTTTTCTGTGCCAGGATAGTAAAGCTGCTTGGGAGAAGAAAACATTGATGAGGCAGAAATATACCCAGCTCACCTTGGGATCCTCCAATTCTGCTTATCAAGTGGTGATTTTATTCTCACAGAGAAATTAGAAAATCATTCTTCAGATTTAGTTGTGTCATGGAAATAATTGAAGAGCCCAGTTTACAATCTTTGTTAATTTATGGAAATATATATACAGATGTGTTGTAACAAAATGGTATTATATTGTTTATTATCAAGACCCTAGTTTTTTTTGAGGGGGACTTGGACTTTTTGTTTTGTTTTGCTTTTAAGATGATCAGCGTTCTGTGTAGGGCCAATAATAGCTCATTGATCTCCGTTTAGCCCCTGTTTGGTGTTATATTTCCCACTTTATAAAACTGCAAACTGAGGCAGGATAAAGTTGGAACACTTTCCAAACATAGCAGATCAGTGACAGAGTCTCCTGGCTTTATGTCTGAACCTCAAACCACTAGACTATGCTTTCCATATGTATTTTGATCTTATCAAATTAATTTTCTTCTGAGAAAGGAAAGGTATCTAGTATTAAAGTTGGAAAGTTAGTTTCCCAATTTATTGTATCCCATTGAGAATTAGTCACATTCCAGACTTAGAGCTTTCAACTGGTTTTTTTGGAGTGAGAATTGAATTATAAAATATGCCCAGTCTCACAACTTATGGACAGATGGACTGTTTGGTGTTTTTTTTTAGACCTATTACAAAATAATCTTTCGGTAAGCAGTTAATCAATGCAACTTCCTTTTCAAAACATCTGAATCTGAAGCAAATTAATTGTTTTTAATAAATTTATTTTTATTTATTTATTTTTGGCTGCATTGGGTCTTTGTTGCTGTGCACGGGCTTTCTCTAGTTGCGGTGAGCAGGGGCTACTCTTCGCTGCAGTGCTTGGGCTTCTCATTGGGGTGGCTTCTCTTGTTGCAGAGCATGGGCTCTAGGCACGCAGGCTTCATTAGTTGTGGCACATGGCCTCAGTAGTTGTGGCTTGCGGGCTCTAGAGCACAGGCCCAGTAGTTGTGGCGCATGGGCTTAATTGCTCCGTGGCATGTGGGATCTTCCTGGACCAGGGCTCAAACCCGTGTCCCCTGAATTGGCAGGCGGATTCTTAACCACTGTGCCACCAGGGAAGTCCCTGAAGCAAATTAATTTTTAAATTTAGTATGGGTGGGTATCCTTTTAGGCTCAAACATGTGTGCCAGTAGCAAAATGAGTTATTTCCTTTTTCAATTCCAAAATCTTTCTTGTTTTCTTTTTCCTTTAGAAGAAAATTGCTCTGTTAAGTATTGTGATATTTTTTAAAAAGTGTCAAAATTTAGTAAGTGATAAGAGGCAAATTAAGAGCATCAAAGACATTAACTCATCACTGAAAATACCCCTCTCCAAATTCTGAAATTATAAACCAGTGAATCATTAAAAGTTCTACACTAGTTTAGTTCTTTTGCCTTGAAATTATAGGACAGTTTAGGTTAAAGATAACACAGGGTTATACAGTTGTTTTATTATCTGAACATTAATCACGAGTATTTTATTTTTCCTTTCCATTTCTTAAATCACACAGTAGCTAACTATATTTCATCTGTGTTTCCTCTTTTCTTAACATTTTACCTCAGGCTAATACCAAGTAAAGAAAGTTTTAGACCAAAAGGAAAATTTCTGTGGGAATGATCAGGTTTTATAAGGTGAAAGAACATCTTGAACTCATAGAATCCAGAAATGTGTTTCCTCCTTTGGTTTGCTGACTGTATGGGTATTTTGGCTTATGGAATGGCCCTTAAATATCATGGGATTATGGGTCTGAGGAAATAGCATGTGTGGCTTTAGTTACCACCTATCTATGAATGACTTCCAAAGCTATCTCCGCAATCCTGACCTCTCATTCTCTTTCTTGGCCTCTATTTCTTGCAATCTGAATAACATCTCTTCTTGGAAACTTTGCAGGTACTGAAAAGAACTGATGGTTTGAGGCTGATAGGAATTTCTCCTCATTTTAATTTATTTTTCAACATTTTTATTGGGGTATAATTAATATACAAGAAAACTGCAAGTATTTAATATATACATTTGGTGAGTTTGGACATAAGCAGGTACCCATGAAACCATCACCACGATCAAGGTACATAATAGACATATCCATCACCTCCAAAAGTTTCCTTGAGTCCTGTTTATTTGTGTGTGATCTCACTTAACGTGAGATCTACCCGTTTAACAAATTTTTAAGAGTTCAATACAGTATTGTTAACTGTAGGCACAGTGTTGTACAACAGATCTCTAGAACTTAATGACCTTGCATAACTGAAACTTTACACCAATTGAACAGCTCCCATTTTCTTGTCTCCCTAGCTCCTGGTAACTACTGTTCTTCTCTGCTTCCATAAGTTTGACTATTTTAGATACCTCATGTAAGTGGAATCATGCAATATTTGTCCTTCTGTGTCTGGCTTATTTCACTTAGCATAATGTCCTCCAGGTTCATCAATACTGTTGTCTCAAATGGCAGGATTTTCTTTCTTTTTTTAAGACTGAATAATATTCTATTGTATGTATATACCACATTTTCTTTAACCATCTATTGATGGACATTTGGGTTGTATAAGAGAATCTTTATGGTATGTTTTAAATCTGACAGAATTAGTCCCCCTCATTGATTTTTTTCCCAGTGTTTTCTTATATATTTTTGTATATTTATTATTCTTACCATACACAAACAAAAAGGGGCACAAGGAAACTTTTGAAGGTGATGGATATGTCTGTTACCTTGATTGTGGTGATGGTTTCATGAGTGTATGCATATGTCCAAACCCATCAAATATGTTAAATATGTGCAGTTTTTTGTATATCAATTATACCTCAATAAACCTGTTTTTAAAAAATAATAAAAACTCTGAAAGGCATAAAAGTAAACTTGAACAAATAGAAACATACCCTTTTTTTTGGATAGAATAACTCAAATTCATAAAGATGTTAAGCCTCCCCTAATATATGCAGATTTAATGTGAACTCAACTCAGATACCAAATACTAACAAGTATTTTTTTTTTGAGCTAGAAAAATTGTAGGAATCTATCTTAACGACTTAGTCTAATTCGCAGTTTTAGCCAGATATTAACAAGATTATCATATTACCCACCATACAGTGGCTCATTATTCTTTCAGTAAATAAAAGACTAGAAGGAGAGGTGTATTTTCAGCAAACTAGTACTTTCTTTTTTGGATAGCCATTGTGTGAACTTAAGCAATTTATGTTTTCTTGACTTACTGAAGAATTATACACTCTCTTATAAATGAAGTTAACACCATTGATCTAGTCTAATACAGTCTAGTCTAATATACTTTTTTTGAGCTGTTATTTCCTTAGCAGTGATGAACTTAATCTTGTTATCTCCACCCTCTTGCACCATCATGGATGTGGTTGTATACATTTATTGAACACCTATTATGTGATACCCATTTATTGAGCACCTACCTTATAGGCACTATGGTAGGCATAGGGATTCCAAGTCGAATAAGCTTCAAGGTATTCAAGGTACCACTGCCTCAAGGTACAGTGAGAGAGACAAACCTATACAGAAATTATTACCATAGAATTAATAAACCCTGCAACTATGTACTGTCAGAAAATAGAGACGTACAATTCTACCAGGGGTAGAGCCATTTGATGAGAAGCCATTAAGGATCCTGGCCCAAAAAAAAAAAAAAAAAAAAAAAAAAAAAAAGGACTGGTTGAGATAACAGGGGTTTCAAGGTCTTAATGAGATTAGAGAGCAGGTCCTGAGGAATGGGGAACAGAGAAGTATAGGAGATTGTAGTTGAAAATCAAGATGTTTTGAGTAAGTAGCAGTTGAGCAATGTCTCATGACAGACTATCTGTATTTCAGGATATTGGCTGGAGTTTGATGAAAATCTGTGGCTATGAACATGGGAAGCTAACTAATCCTTATAGATATTAAACCCATGATCTTGGCCTCAGTATGTTTTAACCAACTAAGCTAAACAGCTGCAGATGATTTACAGATGATTGAATCAGAAGCACACAGTATAAATTTCCTTTGAAATACATCTGGAAAGGGATAAACAAAACATACTTGGTATTGTACTAAATTAATAGATTTGAAATTCATTAAGTCATATTTAATATCCAAATACAGCCAAGTTGAGTCATGCCGAGAAATTATCGACATTTGTTCTTGGTGGTGGTGGTGGTAGTCATGTTTTTTTCTCTTTTAGTTATTAATCTTATTACTTTCCAAGATTTATGATTTTTGTAGGTCTGCTTTGTTCTCACCAATGTAATAAATAAATTTTCATGTTTTCTTTTACTCTCAAGACAGAGAAAAAACATGATTATCATCTCCTAACTTAATTATTAAATTATAATTGTATCAAAATTCTATTGAATTCAACTGTATTAAAATTGTCGGTTTATAAATCTGTGTTTTCAGCTATGCTGTAGGCTTTTTGATTGTGGAGATCAATTTTTCTTCCATGGAGCCTAAAAATGCAGAGGCCTAAAAACATAGTACCAAGCAGTTAAAAACAAATAAGTATACAAAATTCCACAAATACTGATTTCTTTTTTCCGTTATAGAAAATAGCATTAGCTTTCTCTTCTCCTTTATACCTATATTTTAAAATAAATTTAAAAATTAAATCCCAAGAGCACAAATGGACAGAAAAGTAAATCTGATTTCCTGTCTGATTTAAACTGAAGAATACTGAGTTCATTAACTGTAATTCATATATAATCTCAAGTAATAGCTAAGAAAAGATGTGTCATAAGCTCAGCTTTATACGTTCATATTTTAAAAATTTTTTTCAATGTAAATGCTCACCAGCTCAATAATAGCATGAATGTGCTTTTTGACATGCAAGTGTTTTCCAATTATATCTTAAAATCAGCTAACAAAAGCAGGTCGAGAAAGTAGAAGATGCAGTCTTCTGTTTTCAGCTGTTTCAGAACTGGTTTAATGAAAAAGTCACTTTAAAGATTTGGTTTTAATTTCACGAGAAAGACATCTGTATTGAAATAGTGTGCAGCTGAGGTCCTCTAGTGTTGCAGCTGAATATGGCATCAACTTTTAAGATTTTGTGACGTGTGTGTGTGTGAGAGTGTGTGAGAGAGACAGAGACAGAGACAGAAACAGAAACAGGGATACAGAGAGAAGAACAAGGACAAGAGAGATTACTACATTAAAGTTGACTCAGCAAATGACCTCAGAAAACTAGGTTCTTATGTTTTATTTGTTAATCAATCTCAAGGAAAGTTTTTCTTTGTTTTTAAGAGGGGAGGGGTTTGCATTCTTTAATGTGCACATAGTTATCAATGTAATTGTAGTTGTTTTAAAGTTTGGAATCTTTTCCTTTACATAGTTGGTTTATTTTTTTGCAGATATTAATGAAAACTCTATTAATTCTTAGTTGTTCTCATCTCATCTTATTTGCTTAATACTGGCTGTTGTGGCACTTTAGTATGGGAGAAATTATTTGATAAAGTAGAATAGTTTATAGATCAGTTTAATAAGAATTCTTTATAAATAGTAACTTTTATTGTTGTTGTTTTTTTTATATACTTCATGAGGAATATCAACTTATTGCTTTATTTTAAAATATGGCTGACAACCAGGAAGTACCAGATATATGAGGGAAGAAATAGTTTGAGAGAAAGAGTCAAGGGAGGAAAAAAAAATTAAAAAAACTTATCCCAGAGGAAATGAGGATAACATACTTTTTTTTCCCCTAAATTAAAAGAATTCTAATAACTATCCTCAGAGAGACTCAAAAGAATAATGTATCCATAGCCAAAGAACAGGATGTATTGAAAAGGAACAACTGGAGACCAGAAGAGAGATCTTGGAAATTAAATAATAGGCCATGCTCATAGGAAATAAATCATAAAGTTGATATAGAGAATAAATCCAATATTCATCTGCCCCCTAAGAGTTCCAACTAAAAGATACAGTAGAGGGAGAAAATAATCAAAGATATAACAGATCAACTTTTCCTTGTTAATGTTTTGTGTTAATGGAACATGTGAGTTTTCAGATTAAAATGGCAGACCTAATGCTTACAAGCACAAATTCTCAAATGCCCACACACTAGACATATTGGGCTAAATTTTTTATAAGTCTAAGAATAAAGTATAAAAGAATCCTGAAAGCTTCCACAGAGGAATAGCATGGTATCTACAACAAAATTAGAATCAGACTGATATTAGATTTCTCACCATTAATAAAGAACACTTGAAGACAATGGAGAAATTCTAAGTTTAGAGACAGTAAGACATTTTAAGACATGCTATGCTTTAAAATATCTACTCATGCCACCCTTATGAAAAATTTTCTCATGGCTATATTCTAGCTAAATACAAAAGAAACACAAAAAGAATCATATGAGGTATAAAAAATGATAGTAGCTGATGATAACCTTCATGAATAGAGATATAATTATAAAATTATAGTATCCATTAAATCCTGATGACTGAGATATTTTCTCTGGAGAGCTAGGGGTTAAGTGGCTTAGGTTTTTATTTCTTTCTCTGCTTAGTTCCATGGTATATTTTTACTATACGTAGTACAGCAGTGTACCAAAACACTTCCCATCTGTCTCAAAGTAAAAGCCAAGGCCTAAATGGCCTCACATGATCTAGCCCTCTGACTTGCTACCTCTCTGCCCTCATCTCCTCCCAGCCTCACCCTTTGCTCATTCTGCTGCATACACAGTAGCTTCATTGCATTTTTTGGTGGGTTTTGTTTGTTTGTTTTTCTCTTTTTGAGCTGCTGTGCATTCTTCCAGTTAAGACTTGCTTACTGTGCCCTCTGCCTGAATCACACATTTCCCAGGGAGCTGCATGTCTTTTTCATTTCCTTTAGATTTCGGCACAAATGTCACCTCAGTGAAGCCTTCCTTGATCACACTGTATATATAAAATAGCAACCCACATTCTCTCTTCTCTTCTCTACTTTTTCTCCTTAGCACTTAATCACTATATTATCACGTTATATATTTACTTGTTTATTTGTTTAGCCTTCGAGAAAGGAGCAAAGGTATCTTTTATCTGTCTTATAAAATTTGATAATGTAAAATAATATAAACAATAAAAAAAAAAGAGACTTCCTTGGTGGCACAGTGGTTAAGAATCCACCTGCCAATGCAGGGGACAAGGGTTCCAGCCCTGGTCCAGGATGATGCCACATGCCGCGGAGCAACTAAGCCCGTGAGCCACAATTACTGAGCCTGCACTCTAGAGCCCGTGAGCCACAACTACTGAGCCTGCATGCACAACTACTGAAGCCCACGTGCCTAGAGCCTGTGCTCTGCAACAAGAGAAGGCACCACAATGAGAAGACTGCACACTGCAACGAAGAGTAGCCCCCACTCACCGCAACTAGAGAAAGCCCGCGCACAGCAACGAAGACCCAACACAGCCAAAAATAAGTAAATAAACTAATTAATTAAAAAAAATCAGGAGTTAGAAAAGGAAAATGGGGAAGTTTGTTAATTATATCATCTTGCATAGTGAAGAGTTAATTATAATTATGTAAAAGTCTAACCACCAGAAGAGTTGAAAACACAAACTGCTAAAGATGGTTACTTCTGGAAAGTCAGACTAGGATGAGGAGAGAGAGAGATTTTAACTTTTCATCTCTTGTTCTTTCTTATGGTTTTAATTTAGAGGAGGGAGTTATAGTGCAATTATTCTTTTTTAAAATTGTATTCGGCCTACTTTTTATGTCAGGTTTATTGCGATTAATTTACATACCTTAAAATTTACCCTTTTTAGTGTGCAGTTAAATCAGTTTGACCAACTCAGTCCTATAACCATCATCAAAATTAAAAATAGAACAATTCCATCATGTAAAATTTTCTCATACTCCTTTGTATCAACCCATTCCCTCCACCCAAGCCCATGACAATCAGTGATCTTTTAACTTAACACTTTTTGTTTAATGTGGGTTCCTTGTAACCTGAATATAATCAAGTCTGAATTGGTGAGTTTGGAGCAGTTACATTTAATGTAATGGTTGCTATATCTGAATTAAAATCTGTTAATTGTTTTCTAATTGTTCCATTTGTTCTTTGTTCTTTTTTCCTTTTATTTGCCCTGCTTTTAGGTTGACTATTTTTTTTTATAATTTCATTGTATCTCTATTATTAGCTTGTTATTTATACCTTTTAAAAAATTAATTTAGTTGTTACCCTCATATTTATTTAGTTTTTTAAAGTCTGATTTAAAGTGTAAAAAAAAAAAAATGGGAAGAAAAGAGATCTATACCCAAATGTTAATATTAGTGGTTTGGGGATTGGGTTTGAATTATTCTCCCCTACTTTTCTGTATATTCTTCCTAACTTCCTATATGAATGATGTTTTATTTAAAAAAAAAAAAAAAAAAGGAGAGAGAGAGGGAGAGGAAGAGAGAGCAAGACAAAGAAACTGGGCATCCCTGTGGAAGTTGGCTTAAGAGAGAATAGGATAAGAAAGAAATGTTTAATAAATTACTGGAGGTTGCTTTGTGGATTGATCTGGAAGGTAAGCTCATGTCTATCTGCTGTAAAATATAGCTATTTTTCAGGGACATAGGTGTTTTGTCTTGAGCAGGATAGGTGGTTTTCATTGACTTAGTTCTGCCATATATCTGAAAGTGTCCTGATAATTTGGCAAAGCCCAACCTGCTGAAGGTCAAGGTCATTTGTATACCACCAATATTAAACTACCTTCGTGGAAGAATAATACTTCAGTTGGAGTAGCCTTTAGAAAACTGTACGTTCTTTGTCAGATCAATTCTGTTGTAAGCGGAAAATCAAAAATATGTCGAAGTAGATAGTTGAGAAAATGTGTAGAGTCTATTTTCTCTGAATAGAGGAGGTACAATAAAAATGTAGCTCTTTGGGGAATTCCCTGGTGGTCCAGTGGTTAGGACTCTACACTTTCACTGCTGAGTGTCTGGGTTCAGTCCCTGGTCGGGGAACTAAAATCTCACAAGGCACGTGGCCAAAAAAAAAAATATGTATATATATATATATCTTTGAATTTTATCACTGAACCTCATTTTATTTCTTAAAACAGGTTCTATATCTGCTTTGTAATTGTCCTATTGATCTGTGACTCTTTTGTTTTCTTTGTAGATATTCAAAGGTTTTGTGCATAGCATTTGAGATACTTCAGGGCTTGCAGTATATGAACAAACATGGTATAGTACACCGGGCACTGTCTCCTCATAATATCCTTTTGGATCGAAAGGTAATCATCAAATAGTATATTAAGTATTTGCTTTTTATTTCATGTTGGAAGCTACTGAAATCAGGCCCACTCAGTTAATCAGAGGGACTGTAGAATTAGAATATGTCTTAAGAGTATTCATGATGAAAAGATTATACAAATGTAATATACTTGTGGTTGTTTAAAAAAAAAGTATCTCTAAATTATATGAATCCGTGTGTCTTTCACATGCATTATTCTTTTTTCCCCAGACCCATTTTCTAACTTCATGTTTTGTTTTTCCTTCCATTCATTTTCTAAAAGATACACATTGTGGCTTCCCAATCCACTCCTTCTCTGAATTTGCTTTCACCTTAAGAAAGATTCTCTGACTATTTACGTAGAATATTTTTCTCATAGCACAACTGAATTGTGTTTTCTCCACTGTATTCTTCTTTCCTACTTCCTCTTTTCACTTTATTCCTCATTTATTCTCTTTGTTTACCAGCTGTTCATACCTAGCTTCTTTTTTTAATTGGAGTGCTGATTCTCTACTTGGAAATCTTATGGGGGATTTCTAAGAAGATAGTCAACCTCTAAGAGAATTATGGGTAGCAAGGTGGTATTTTTTCAGGAATAATTATAATTTCATTCTTTTTCATAAGCATATAAAATAGTTTTGAGGAAACTTTTTCTGGGGTTTTTTTTTTTTTTTAGAAGAAAGACTTTCTTTTTATTTATTTATTTATTTATTTATTTATGGCTGTGTTGCGTCCTCGTTTCTGCACGAGGGCTTTCTCTAGTTGCAGCAAGCGGGGGCCACTCTTCATCGCGGTGCGCGCGGGCCTCTCACTATCGCGGCCTTTCCTGTTGTGGAGCACAGGCTCCAGACGCGCAGGCTCAGCAATTGTGGCTCACGGGCCCAGTTGCTCCGCGGCATGTGGGATCCTCCCAGACCAGGGCTCGAACCCATGTCCCCTGCATCAGCAGGCAGACTCTCAACCACTGCGCCACCAGGGAAGCCCTCTGGGGTATTATTTTTTGTATTAGTAGGATTATTCTTTTTCTCTGACTTTCTTCCAGACTTTCAGTATATACCCTATGATATTAAAAATAAAGATAAAATGGTGCTCATTAATTTCATACTTACGGTAGTAGAGTATCTAACTGTCTGAATTGTTTTAAAATATAAACGTTTTGTAATTCTGGGAAATAGAGTTCTTGAGAAAAAGAAAACAACTTTTAAATTGACTATGTTTTTTTTAAGTCTTAAACATCTAAAAGGGGAAAAACGTAAGGTATTTATAAAATTTGTTTTGCCTTTTAAGAATCTTGCTTTTGTGATAATTATGCTTATTCTCAAACAGTATAAAAAATTGTTGGGAATCAAGCAGATTCACTAATATCTTGATTTGTGAACTGACCTTTTCAAGTTAAAAACGTCCATGTCAAGTTTAAATTATAACATTGTGAATGGACTTGCAACTCCCTGAAAAAATTTTCTTCTGTGAAAATTACCACAATATATTCTAATTGAGGATTCAAGACAACTAAGAACATTTTTGCTATTTAGAGAAGCCCAGAAAATATAAGCAGCAAAAAGTTTTAAATGTTATTTGTCATTTTGATATATATATATAAAAAAATATGTGTGTGTGTATATATATGTTTGTAATGAATATAAAGCAGACTTCAAACACTGACAAATAGTTTTTAATAAAGTTATGGCAAATTAAAATATAACATTTTCTAAATGTATCTGACTATATGATAGTGTCCTTACTTATAAAATGTATAATCATAATTTTCCCTGTCAGTGATATTAAAATATTTTATGATGATTTTTTTTCTTCCTTTATTATTGTAGGGACATGTTAAATTGGCTAAATTTGGACTTTATCACATGACAGCATATGGTGATGATGTTGATTTCCCAATTGGGTAAGAATTATTTTTTTCTGAGTTCCGTCTTAAACTTTCTAATCTTTAATGAAGTGTGTATTTTGTTAATTTATTATTTTTGACATAAAACTACCTTTTTAAAATTAAAAATATCTTAATTTTGCATATACTTCTAAGAGTAGACAATGAGTTTTTCCCAGCATACAAAAGGTCCCTGAGGTTGATCTTTCATTGAATTGGTAGTGAGGCTAGCAGATTATTGACTTTCTTCACCTTATAATGCTTACTAAAATTAATTTTATTTCATTCGGAATTAGGTAAATTTAAGGCAAGAAGGCTGACAAGATTCTCACTTAATGATAATGTATGTTCCTCAAAAGACAGAAAAATCACTATCATATTATCTTCTAATATTTCTAAGTTTAATTCCCTGTTCTTTAAGATGTAATTGTACATTAAGCTTCAAGTCGGGTCACTGTAGCTATCAGAGGTAATGGGGTGGATTCTCTAACTGAAAGTCTGTATTTAAGTTTGGAGAGGTTCTGATATGGAATTCCAGATTTATGTTAGCCTCCAAAAAAGGAATGAAAGTTTATTTCATCCTGGACTCAATTGAATGCTTTGATATAGATGTTTGTATTATATTTATTGTTTGGTTGCTTTTTAAACATGTTAATAATATAATTCTTTTATAAGTGTTTAATTTTGACATTATTTTAGATACATAGAAGTTACAAAATAGTACAAAAATTTCCTGTATAGCCTTAACTCAGACTCCCCAAATGTTAACATTTCACTACATTTGTTTTCTCTCTTTCTTTTATCTTACACATGTATGTGTATTTGTGTATAATATAATTTTTTTTCTGAATTATTTAAGAATTATTAG
The DNA here is from genome assembly GCF_965194805.1 of Balaenoptera borealis. Classification (NCBI taxonomy): domain Eukaryota; kingdom Metazoa; phylum Chordata; class Mammalia; order Artiodactyla; family Balaenopteridae; genus Balaenoptera; species Balaenoptera borealis. Next base: position 117,498,746 of record NC_138861.1, on the reverse strand, counting down.
TGTATATAATGGCCTTTTACCCCTCAATACTTCAGTTTGTATTTCCTAAAGTAAGGAATTTTCTTACATAACCACAAAATAATTATCAAAACCAGCAAATTAAAATGATACAATACAATTCTCTAGAGACCTTAAGCATATTTCTTAATTGCTGTGAGATTCTGTTTAATAGTATCCATTTGTGTTTTGCTCTTTGGGCTTCCTAAAGTCAGTTCTGTCACTCCATTATTGGGAATTATGGTTTGGAGTCATGGAATATGTTTCTGCAGGAAAACATTGCCTAAAAACTTAATTAGATGTTTTTAAAAAAAGGTCTCATTTATAAATTACCTTTTATCTTTGTAAGTTAGCTTATAGTTTTGTCACTTAAAATTTTCATTAGCTTGGCCATAGCTATTAATCTTAAAATAAATTGTTTAGTCATTCCTTCCTTTATTTATTAAGAAAATATTTATCAAATACCTTTAATTATGGCTGCTGGATATACAAACATGGATAAGATAGGTTCCCATTCTTCAAGAAGCTCATTATTTAATGGGAAATTTTCTGTTTGATGGCCTACTTATTAATGTGCATAATTTCATAGTCTTATAGTTTTACATACCAAAACTTGTGGTTGTAGGCAACAAACAATTGTTTTCACAAGCACAAAAACAATATTTTGTAAAAATAGCCTATGCTCTATTTGTTTTAAAAAAAACCTTTTGAAATAATAAAATTAAGCTCATAATAAAGCTCTGGTATCTTCATCATATGTAATAATTGCCTTTTAAAATAGCTTTTAGGCAGCTGTAGTGAATGTGCTTCTTCATTTTGTCTAAATTTGTATGAGAGAGAACTCCAAAAACAATACAAACAAAAATTACTTTAATTTTTTGCCTTTTACTTAAAGGTTCTTTAGGTTATAATGATGAATAGAAGAAAGGAAGTGATTTTTCTTAAAGCACATCAAGGATTTTGAAGAGTTGTGTTTGAATTTAAAATGCTTGGATAGAATTGGTCTCATGTGCCGTTTGGTTTGGCTTACTTTGAAGTCTTTGACCCAAAAGGTCTGACCAGAAAGTATCAAAGAGCAAAATGTGAAACATTAGCCAGGAAAAATAAAGTGATCAAACAGCTAAGTCATGAAAGAAAATATTTACACCAGAAGAAGCTTGCAGTTGATTCAAAAGACAAATATTAAAGAACAGCAAAGTAAAATGTTAACATCTGTTTCAAAATATTGTAAAGAGTTAGAAATTGGACATTCATTTTATTTGGCCAGTAGCTTAATACCTTGTTAAAGCATCAGACAGATGGTGAAAGCCACTTACATTTATCTCACCAGTCATACTCATGGCAGAGTTCCAGTAAGAGTGTTAAAATGCTATGCTAAAGAAGAGACACTTGTTGAAGGAGATAATCTACATTAAAAAATCTTGTTTTATTATTTTTATTAATTAACTTAACAAGTCCTTGACAGAAAGGAAATTAGAATTTTGGGAGCAAAAGTCACCTCTATACTTCCAGAGATCACCAATCAGAAGTTTTAGATATAACAATTTACCCGTAGTATTGCTTGACTTTTCACTACCCATGCTGTTATTTTGGGGTTAGATGTGCTGGAAATCAGGATTAAAAATGAACAGTTTACCTTCTGAATGTATCATGCTAATGATGACAAAACTAAAACATTGCATATGTGTCAGATTTTTCATTTTTATAAAATTTCTTTATGTATTCACTAATATTTATAACAGTTTTGTGAGGTAGGCATTATTATTCCTATTTTATAGATTAAGAAACCCAAATCATATATAGAATATGTGATAGGACTGAAGTTAGAATACAGGTATTATAATATTAAGTTCATTGCTTTTCTACTAGACTTCACTTGTCTCCAGAGATTTCACACATTCATTTAGAAGATCAATATGATCACCTTAGGGTAAAATGACGTCATAGTACAAATTTATGTGTATGAAAATGTGCCTCAGCCTCTTTAGTTATCAAGGAAATACAAATTAAAACTACAACAGTGTGTAGGTCCCACCCACCAGATGGCCAGACATTAGAAAGTCTGTCACTGCTGTCTAACAGGTGTTGGAGAAGAAAGCAATAGGATCTGTTGTACACTGCTCGTGGGAGTATAAATTGATACAATCCCTTTCAAAAAACATTTGGCATGATACTATAAAGTTGAAAGTGCACATGTCTTATGGCCTAGAAATTCAATCCTAGGTTTATACCCTTGGGGAAACTTTTGCAGATGTACACATAGTATTTCTAGCAACATTGTTTATAATATAAAAGACAGGAAATAACTTAAATGCCCATTGACATTAGAATGAATAAATTATGATATATTCATAAAATAGAAGTAAAAATTAATGATTTAAATCTACATGCAACAATATGCATTGCTCTTTTAAATAACATTGATTAAAAAAGCAAATCACAAAGGAATACCATCAGCATAATTCCAATACTATAAAATTCAGAAATATGCTTGACTAAACAATATACGTTTTAGGGTTGCAAACATATGGTAAAGCTATAAAGAAATGGAAGAAGATTATAAACACAAAAATTCCAGTTGTCTGTTCCTTTTGGGGGATACCAGGGAGGTATAATTAGGGAGAAGCAGAGAGGGACCTTTAGTGATAATTTCATATTCTTTACTTAAACTTCTTGATAGGTACATGGGTGTTCTTTTAAACTTTATTCTTTATACCTTATTCATTTAATATTCTGTCTTTTGTATTTACTAAAGCAATTTTCAAAAAACTTGTGTTGGTGAAGGTAAGGGGAAATAGGCACTCATATATTGCTTATGAGAATATAACTTGCCATAACCTGAAAGGTCAACTTGGCAACATGTATCAGAATTTAAAATGCATCTACCTTATGACTTTGTAGTGCCATGTCTAGGAATTTGTCTTTCATCTACACATACACATTCATGGGAAAGGGAATATTTGTAATATATCCATGTCAGCATTGTTTGTAATAGCAAAAGAGTGGAACTTCCAACATATCCTTCTTCAGGGTTGCATCAAGTAAATTAAATGCATCAATACAATGAAATTATTGGCCGTTTTCAAAAAGAATGAGGCAAATCTATACTTTTTTTTTTAGAATGGTCTCTAAAATATATTTTGAGTGAAAAAGGGTACAGAATAGTGCATATAGTATGCTTCCCTATGGGGCAATGATGATGGGTGATCAAGTTTATTTATACATACATATGTGTGGGTGACTGGAGTACAGAGATGGGAGAGAGTCTTACCTTTTAATTTATATATTTTTACAGATTTTGACATTGCTACTATTCAAAAGAATAAATACTATTTTCAAAGATAATACATGCTTTAAATAAGAGTTAAGTATAAAGAGAAGATAGGCAGTAAGGAAGAAGGAAAAACGCCTGGAAACCTGGAAGGCTGCAAGAAGGCAATGTGTTAACACAGAGGAAAGCAAAGAAAGGAGCTAATATTGCAGAGACACGATAGGTTTTAAATTATTTGAGACTCATGTATTTGCTCTTGATTCCTAGACATAAAAGCCTGTATTATGGTTAGTTTAGAATTCTTCCTAGAAAGAGTTGTTCGTTTAATTGCATTGAGCTTTTACATAGGTTGTACTGTACTGATAGTAAAATTGTACCACTACATACTTCTTTCCCCCTTTCTAGCTCATAGTAATTATTCATTTCTAAAATATACCATTTTAGGTATCCATCATACTTGGCACCTGAGGTAATTGCACAAGGAATTTTCAAAACCAATGATCATGTGCCAAGTGAGAAACCATTGCCTTCTGGCCCCAAATCAGATGTGTGGTCTCTTGGAATCATTTTATTTGAGCTTTGTGTGGTATGTATAAAGAAATAGTAAACTCATAAAAATAAATTGTGTGTTTCTTAGAAAAGTATTTTTGGATACGAAGCCTATTTAGTAATATCAGTAGCATGTTTTTGCTTTGCAAATTGACTAGATAACAGGGGAAAAAATCTCAATTTGACTTCTTAAAAAATCCTGTTTGACAATTTATTTGTATATTATTTTGGTATATCTAGAAATATTGGTGCTTTTATGAAGTATTAAAAATTTACACTGTACTAAGTGTAAAAAATTAAGCATATTTAGAAACATTTACACTAAAACTGCTTACACTCTTTGGTATGTTCATGCTCTCTCTCCCTTCTGTGGTATTCTTTCTTCCTTAAATCCCTTCTCCTCTCTTATTCTGTCTCCTATAAGACTCACTTTGTAACTGAGTTGGCTTTTTATGAGGCCTTCCCGAAATGTCCTCTATATTTATTAGGGTAATAAAGACTATACAGCTATTAAAAACAAAGGAATTAAAACTGCAGTAGCTTAAAGAACACAGATGTTTTTCTCCCTCATGTAACGGTCCACAGAAAGTTAGGGTGGGCTCTATTCCACGACATCATGCAAAAACTTAGGCTATCAGAAATGGCGCCACCATTCTCACCACCTGATTTCCAAAGATGCTCTCTTTATCCTCTTTTTTAGCCATAAGGAAAGGAGAGGAGTGAATTCACGGTAACTGTCTTTAAAAAGATGATGTAAAAGTTGGAGATATCAACTCTGTTCTTTTCACTAGTGGCACTTTACTCATGTGGCCACATGTAGGTTCAGCAGAATAGAAATGCCTAAATATTGAGAAAGAAGATCAGGATGGACTTGGAGAGACAACTAATATTTTGTCGATCCTCCCTCCAAATACCTGCCAGGGTTAGTTCCTGTCTTCTTTTCTCTCCTTTTCTATTTTAGCATTTGTCATGTTTGTCTACATGGACAATAAGGTCTTTAGAGGCACACATTTTTATTATTCATCTGTTGTTCTGTCTTCCAAGAGATTTTTTTTTAACATCTTTATTGGAGTATAATTGCTTTACAATGGTGTGTTAGTTTCTGCTTTATAACAAAGTGAATCAGCTATACATATACGTACATCCCCATATCTCCTCCCTCTTGCGGCTCCCTCCCACCCTCCCTATCCCACCCCCCTAGGTGGTCACAAAGCACCCAGCTGATCTCCCTGAGCTATGTGGCTGCTTCCCACTAGCTATCTGTTTTACATTTGGTAGTATATATAAGTCCACTCTTCACTTCGTCCCAACTTACCCTTCCCCCTCCCTATATCCTCAAGTCCATTCTCTACATCTGCGTCTTTGTTCCTGTCCTGCCCTTAGGTTCTTCATAACCATTTTTTTCTTTTCAGATTCCATATGTATGTGTTAGCATACAGTATTTCTTTTTCTCTTTCTGACTTACTTCACTCTGTATGACAGACTCTAGGTCCATCCACCTCACTACAAATAACTCAATTTCATTTCGTTTTATGGCTCAGTAATATGCCATCGTATATATGTGCCACGTCTTCTTTATCCATTCATCTGTCGATGGACACTTCGGTTGCTTCCATGTCCTGGCTATTGTAAATAGAGCTGCAGTGAACATTGTGGTACATGACTCTTTTTGAGTTATGGTTTTCTCAGGGAATATGCCCAGTAGTGGGATGGCTGGATTGTATGGTAGTTCTATTTTTAGTTTTTTAACGAACCTCCATACTGTTCTCCATAGTGGCTGTATCAATTTACATTCCCACCAACAGTGTAAGAGGGTTCCCTTTTCTCCACACCCTCTCCAGCATTTATTCTTTGTAGATTTTTTGATGATGGCCATTCTGACTGGTGTGAGGTGATACCTCATTGTAATGTTGATTTGCATTTCTCTAATGATTAGTGATGTTGAGCATCCTTTCATGTGTTTGTTGGCAATCTGTATATCTTCTTTGGAGAAATGTCTATTTAGGTCTTCTGCCCGTTTTTGGATTGGGTTGTTTGTTTTTTTGATATTGAGCTGCATGAGCTGCTTGTAAATTTTTGAGATTAATCCTTTGTCAGTTGCTTCATTTGCAAATATTTTCTCCCATTCTGAGGGTTGTCTTTTTGTCTTGTTTATGGTTTCCTTTGCTGTGCAAAAGCTTTTAAGTTTCATTAGGTCTCATTTGTTTATTTTTGTTTTTATTTCCATTTCTCTAGGAGGTGGATCAAAAAGGATCTTGCTGTGATTTATGTCATAGAGTGTTGTGCCTATGTTTTCCTCTAAGAGTTTTATAATGTCTGGCCTTACATTTAGGTCTTTAATCTATTTTGAGTTTATTTTTGTGTATGGTGTTAGGGAGTGTTCTAATTTCATTGTTTGACATGTAGCTGTCCAGTTTTCCCAGCACCACTTATTGAAGAGGCTGTCTTTTCTCCATTGTATATTCTTGCCTGCTTTATCTAAAATAACATGACCATATGTGCATGGGTTTATCTCTGGGCTTTCTATCCTGTTCCATTGATCTATATTTCTGTTTTTGTGCCAGTACCATACTGTCTTGATTACTGTAACTTTGTAGTAAGGTCTGAAGTCAGGGAGCCTGATTCCTCCAGCTCCGTTTTCCTTTCTCAAGATTGCTTTGCTATTCGGGGTCTTTTGTGTTTCCATACAAATTGTGCAATTTTTGTTCTAGTTCTGTGAAAAATGCCAGTGGTAGTTTCATAGGGATTGCATTGAATCTGTAGATTGCTTTGGGTAGTACAGTCATTTTCACAATGTTGATTCTTCCAATCCAAGAACATGATATATCTCTCCATGTGTTTGTATCATCTTTAATTTCTTTCATCAGTGTCTTATAGTTTTCTGCATACAGGTCTTTTTTCTCCTTAGGTAGGTTTATTCCTAGGTATTTTGTTCTTTTGTTGCAATGGTAAATGGGAGTGTTTCTTAATTTCTCTTTCAGATTTTTCATCATTAGTGTATAGGAATGCAAGGGATTTCTCTGCATTAATTTTGTATCCTACTACTTTACCAAATTCATTGATTAGCTCTAGCAGTTTTCTGGTAGAGTCTTTAGGATTCTCTGTGTATAGTATCATGTCACCTGCAAACAGTGACAGTTTTACTTCTTCTTTTCCAATTTGGATTCTTTTTATTTCTTTTTCTTCTCTGGTTGCTGTGGATAAAACTTCCAAAACAATGTTGAATAATAGTGGTGAGAGTGGGCAACCTTGTCTTGTTCCTGATCTTAGAGGAAATGGTTTCAGTTTTTCACCGTTGAGGACAATGTTGGCTGTGGGTTTGTCATATATGGCCTTCATTATGTTGAGGAAAGTTCCCTCTATGCCTACTTTCTGGAGGGTTTTTATCATAAATGGGTATTGAATTTTGTCAAAAGCTTTTTCTGCATCTATTGAGTTGATCATATGGTTTTTCTCCTTCAATTTGTTAGTATGGTGCATCACATTGATTGATTTGCATATATTGAAGAATCCTTGCATTCCTGGGAAAAACCCCACTTGGTCATGGTGCATGATCCTTTTACTTTGCTGCTGGATTCTGTCTGCTAGTATTTTGTTGAGGATTTTTGCATCTGTGTTCATCAGTGATATTGGCCTGTAGTTTTCTTTGTGACATTTTTGTCTGGTTTTGGTATCACGGTGATGGTGGCCTTGTAGAATGAGTGTGGGAGTGCTCCTTCCTCTGCAATTTTTTGGAAGAGTTTGAGAAGGATGGGTGTTAGCTCTTCTCTAAATGTTTGATAGAATTCACCTGTGAAGCCATCTGGTCCTGGGCTTTTGTTTGTTGGAAGATTTGTAATCACATTCTCAATTTCAGTGCTTCTGATTGGTCTGTTTATATTTTCTATTTCTTCCTGGTTCAGTCTCGGATGGTTGTGCTTTTCTAAGAATGTATCCATTTCTTCCATGTTGTCCATTTTATTGGCATAGAGTTGCTTGTAGTAATCTCTCATGATCCTTTGTATTTCTGCAGTGTTCGTTGTAACTTCTCCTTTTTCATTTCTAATTCTATTGATTTGAGTCTTCTCCCTCTTTTTCTTGATGAGTCTGGCTAATGGTTTATCAATTTTGTTTATCTTCTCAAAGAACCAGCTTTTAGTTTTATTGATCTTTGCTATCATTTCCTTCATTTCTTTTTCATTTGTTTCTGATCTGATCTTTATGACTTCTTTCCTTCTGCTAACTTTGGGGTTTTTTTGTTCTTCTTTCTCTAATTGCTTTAGGTATAAGGTTAGGTTGTTTATATGATATGTTTCTTGAGGTAGGATTGTATTGCTATAAACTTCCCTCTTAGAATTGCTTTTGTTGCATGCCATAGGTTTTGGGTCGTCGTGTTTTCATTGTCATTTGTTTCTAGGTATTTTTTGATTTCCTCTTTGATTTCTTCAGTGATCTCTTGGTCATTTAGTAGTGTATTGTTTAGCCTCCATGTGTTTGTATTTTTTACATATTTTTTCCTGTAATTGATGTCTAGTCTCATAGTGTTGTGGTCAGAAAAGACGCTTTCAATTTTCTTAAATTTACCAAGGCTTGATTTGTGACCCAAGATATGATGTATGCTGGAGAATGTTCCATGAACCCTCGAGAAGAAAGTGTATTCTGTTGTTTTTGGATGGAATGTCCTATAAATATCAATTAAGTCCATCTTGTTTAATGTATCATTTAAAGCTTGTGTTTCCATATTTATTTTCATTTTGAATGATCTGCCCACTGGTTAAAGTGGGGTGTTAAAGTCCCCTACTATGATTGTGTTACTGTGAATTTTCCCATTTATGGCTGTTAGCATTTGCCTTACATATTGAGGTGCTCCTATGTTGGGTGCATAAATATTTACAATTGTTATATCTTCTTCTTGGGTTGATCCCTTGATCATTATGTAGTGTCCTTCTTTGTCTCTTGTAACATTCTTTGTTTTAAAGTCTATTTTGTCTGATACGAGAATTGCTACTTCAGCTTTCTATTCATTTCCATTTGCATGGAATATCTCTTTCCATCCCCTCACTTTCAGTCTGTATGTGTCCCTAGGTCTGAAGTGGGTGTCTTGTAGACAGCATATGCACGGGTCTTGTTTTTGTATCCATTCATCCAGTCTGTGTCTTTTGGTTGGAGCATTTAATCCATTTACATTTGAGGTAATTATCGATATGTATGTTCCTATTACCATTTTCTTAATTGTTTTGGGTTTGTTACTGTAGGTCTTTTCCTTCTCTTGTGTTTCCTGCCCAGAGAAGTTCCTTTAGCATTTGTTGTAGAGCTGGTTTGGTGGTGCTGGATTCTCTTAGCTTTTGCTTGTCTGCAAAGGTTTTAATTTCTCCGTTGAATCTGAATTAGATCCTTGCTGGGTAGAGTAATCTTGGTTGTAGGTTTTTCCCTTTCATCACTTTAAATATGTCTTGCCACTCCCTTCTGGCCTGCAGAGTTTCTGCTGAAAGATCAGCTGTTAACCTTAATGGGGATTTCCTTGTATGTTATTTGTTGTTTTTCCCTTGCTGCTTTTAATATTTTTTCTTTGTATTTAATTTTTGATAGTTTGATTGATATGTGTATTGGCGTGTTTCTCCTTGGATTTTTCCTGTATGGGACTCTCTGCGCTTCCTGGACTTGATTAACTATTTCATTTCCCATATTAGGGAAGTTTTCAACTATAGTCTCTTCAAGTATTTTCTCAGTCCTTTTCTGTTTCTCTTCTTCTCCTGGGACCCCTATAATTCTAATATTGGTGTGTTTAATGTTGTCCCAGAGGTCTCTGAGACTCTCCTCAATTCTTTTCATTCTTTTTTCTTTATTCTCCTCTGCAGTAGTTACTTGCACTCTTTTATCTACTAGGTCACTTATCCATTCTTCTGCCTCAGTTATTCTGCTATTGATTCCTTCTAGAGAATTTTAAATTTCATTTATTGTGCTGTTCATCATTGTTTGTTTGCTCTTTAGTTCTTCTAAATCCTTGTTAAACGTTTCTTGTATTTTCTCCATTCTATTTCCAACATTTGCATCCACTTTACTATCATTACTCTGAATTCTTTTTCAGGTAGCCTGCCTATTTCCTCTTCATTTGTTTGGTGTGGTGGGTTTTTACCTTGCTCCTTCATCTGCAGTGTGTTTCTCTGTCTTCTCATTTTGCTTAACTTACTGTGTTTGGGGGTCTCCTTTTCTCAGGCTGCAGGTTCATAGTTCCCATTGTTTTTGGTGTCTGCTCCCAGTGGCTAAGGTTGGTTTAGTGGGTTGTGTGGGCGTCTTGGTGGAGGGGACTAGTGCCTGTGTTCTGGTGGATGAGGGTGGATCTTGTCTTTCTTGTGGGCAGGACCACGTCTGGTGTTGTGTTTTGGGGTGTCTGTGACCTTATGATTTTAGGCAGCCTCTCTGATAATGGGTGGGCTTCTTTTTCTGTCTTGCTAGTTGTTTTGCATAGGGTGTCCAGCACTGTAGTTGCTGGTCCTTGAGTGGAGCTGGGTCTTAGCATTGAGATGGAGATCTCTGGGAGAGCTTTTGCCGTTTGATATTACGTGGAGCCAGTAGGTCTCTGGTGGATCAGTATCCTGCACTCGGCTTTCCCACCTCAGAGGCATAGGCCTGACACCCGGCCGGAGCACCAAGACCCTGTCAGCCACACGGCTCAGAAATAAAGGGAGAAAACAAGAAAGAATGAAAGAAAGAATAAAATAAAATAAAATACAATAATTAAAATTAAAAATTCTTAAAAGTAAAAAAATTAATAAGTAATTTTAAAAAGGAAAAAAAAAAGAAAGAAGAGAGCAACCAAACCAAAATACAAATCCACCAGTGATAAGAAGTGTTAAAAACTATACTAAAAACAACAACAACAACAACAAAAACGGACAGACAAAACCGTAGGACAAATGGTAAAAGCAAAGCTATACAGACAAAATCACACAAAGAAGCATACACATACACACTCAACAAAAAGAGAAAAAGGAAAAAAATATATATATCATTGCTCCCAAAGTCCACCACCTCAATTTTGGGTTGATTCGTTGTCTATTCAGGTATTCCACAGATGAAGGGTACATCAAGTTGATTGTGGAGATTTAATCTGCTGCTCCTGAGGCTGCTGGGAGAGATTTCCCTTTCTCTTCTTTGTTCACAGCTCCTGGGTTTCAGCTTTGGATTTGGCCCCGCCTCTGCATGTAGGTTGCCTGAGGGCGTCTGTTCTTTGCTCCGACAGGGCAGGGTTAAAGGAGCGGCTGATTAGGGGGCTCTGGCTCGCTCAGGCCAGGGGAAGGAGGGGTAAGGAATGCAGGGCGAGCCTTAGTCGGCAGAGGCTGGCGTGATGTTGCAACAGCCTGAGGTATGCTATGTGTTCTCCCGGGGAAGTTGTCCCTGGATCACGGGACCCTGGCAGTGGTGGGCTGCACAGGGTCCCGGGAGGGGAGGTGTGGCTAGCGACCTGTGCTCACACACAGGCTTAACGTTTCATGCCCGTCTCTGGTGTTCTGCACTGATAGCTGTGGCTTGCACCCGTCTCTGGAGCTTGTTTAGGTGGTGCTCTGAATCCCCTCTCCTCCCGCACCCCGAAACAATGGTCTCTTGCCTCTTAGACAGGTCCTGACTTTTTCCTGGACTCCCTCCCAGCTAGCTGTGGCGCACCAGCCCCCTTCAGGTTGTGTTCACGCAGCCAACCCCAGTCCTTTCCCGGGGGTCTGACCTCCGAAACCTGAGCCTCAGCTCCCAGCCCCCACCTGTCCCGGCGGGTGAGCGGACAAGCCTCTCAGGCTGGTGAGTGCTTGTCGGCACCGATCCTCTGTGCGGGAGTCTCTCTGCTTTGCCCTCTGCACTCCTGTTGCTGCACTCTCCTCCGTGGCTCCAAAGCTTTCCCCCCCGCCACCCCTGTCTCCGCCAGTGTAGGGTCTTCCTAGTGTGTGGAAACTTTTCCTCCTTCACAGCTCCCTCCCAGATGTGCAGGTCCTGTCCCTATTCTTTTGTCTATGTTTTTTCTTTTTTCTTTTGCCCTACCCAGGTACGTGGGGAGTTTCTTGCCTTTTGGGAAGTCTGAGGTCTTCTGCCAGCGTTCAGTAGGTGTTCTGTAGGAGTTGTTCCACATGTAGATGTATTTCTGATGTATTTGTGGAGAGGAAGGTGATCTCCACGTCTTACTCCTCCGCTACCTTGAAGGTCTCTCTCTTCCAAGAGATTTTTAAAGTATTTTGGAAGTATTAACTCATTGATCTTTACCATATCTAAGAATGAGGATGACATTATTTTCTTCATTTTGTGTGTTTTGAGAACTAATTTAACAGTGGAGGTAGTAAAGCATAATAGTTAAGAGACAGCCTTTTGTAGTCAGAGAGAACTGGGTTTGAAATCTAATGCAGCAAAATATAGTTGTATGACTTAGGGTAACTAACCTAACTTCTTAAGGCTTTGGTTCTACTTCCATAAATAATAATAGTATCTATATTGTAAAGCTGTTGGAAAAACTAAATGAAATAATGTATATAAAGTACTTAGTATAGGGTGTTGCTTTGCAAACAGTCCATAAATGGTAGCTTTTATTATTAATATTTAAATATTCACAATAACATGGTAGCTTACACATTGGCACTGCTTTTTCTAAGGGAAAATGCCAGATTTTCTGATTCTTTGCTATCCTTTGTCTAGACCATCTTTCTTTTCATTGGTATGAAGTGATAGTAAATCTCATTTTTGTTTAAAATCATAGCCTTAATGAAGAATTTTATTGGAATATGAAGTATACATAAGTGTAAATGTGAAGTATGTAGCTTTTCCTTTTTATTACCATCATTTATATTTAAACTCTTTACTAATGATCTAGGTATGTCTCATATGAGTAATTCGATTCAACAAATGTTGATGAGCCTTTACAGTGTGTATAGCAATGCAATAGGGATAAACTGTGATTCAGGTGCATTGTCAAAGAGCTTATAAATTAATGCAAATTCATAAACTTTGAAGATAAACACAGAGAGCTGTGTGAATTCCAAGAAAGGAAATATTAATTCCATGATAGGGGCTTCATGACATTTTAAGTGGTGCTTAAAGTTTAGAGTCCAGTTTTAAGATGGATTAAATCTTCTTCTACCTCATCAAACCTTTAGATTTGATACAAAGTATTAAGATATAAATTGATAACACACCAACAATTAACAAGGGGAACTTTTGGCAGGTTAGAAATTTTAAGGAAATAGACAAAAAGCTCTAGCACTTTGCTAGGAAGATCTTGCCATATTACCAGGAAGTCAGTACAGCTGCTCTGTCACCCAGAAGTTTCCATAGTCCAAAACGTGTATAGGAGAATTCTGTATTAAAAAATGAGTACATATCTAAGAAACACCAAGCATCTACAGTAGGCCTCTACTATTAAAAAGGAACAACGAATAGAGTTTACTTTCTATTACAAATAGAAAGGACTTTATAATAAATGTACATGTTCTTTAAGAGACAAAGGAAACAATTCAATTTATGAAACAATTACAGAAACTAGGAATCAAGAACATTTACTGAAAAAAAGCGAGAACCAGCTAAGAGTTTTAAGAAAAAAAAAAAACGTAAACTGGATCATAGGAAACTGGACACACTGAACACTGAGTTAATCTCCCAGGATATGACACAAAGGGATAAAAAGATTGAAAGTATAAATGAAATTTTAAAAGACCTAGAAGATAGATTCAGATGTTCTAATATCTTATAGTAGTATCAAAAGTAGAGAGTAAAGTTCTCAATTTGAAAGAACATACTAATTACCTTGCAAGGCAAAAGAAAAAAAATCACAACATACAAACAACAACAACAACAACAAATAGCTAGAAATCTTATACTAAACTTTTAGGAGATGACTAATGATGAAATAGTGGATAACATTTATTGAGCGCTTCGTAAGAGCCAGGTAATTTTCTAATGTATTTACATCTATTATCTCAATCCGTACTCTTGCCAGTCTTATAAAGTTTATCTAATTACTACCTTTACTTTACAGATTAGGAAATTGAGGTACAGAGAAGTTAAACAACCTGTTACTACAACATAGTAGTAACTAATTCAGCAGATTTGTGTCCATCAATCTGTGTCCAAAGCTTTATGTACCCTTAACCAACATGCTAAGCTGCCTTTACTAAGCTCTGATGTCTTTATCAGTGTTGAGAAAATCTTAAAATGTGCCAGAGAAAAGACATATTACCTACAAAGAATAACAATTAGATTGGCATTAAACTTCTTAGCAGTGTGAATGCAAGACAACAGTGGGACAGTGCCATCAAAGTGCTGAGAGAAAGGATTTTGAATTTTGAATTCTTTAAGTCACAAAACTAACATTTGGGAGTAAGAATTAAACAAAGGATATAGTTGGTCCTCTGTATCTGTGGATTCTGCATCTACGGATTCAACCAACCATGGATTGAAAATATTTGAAAAAAGATTCCTGAAAGAAGTTCCAAAAAGCAAAACTTAAATTTGCTGTGCAACAGCACTGTTTACATAGTATTTATAACTATTTACATAGCATTTGCATTGTATTAGGTATTATAAGTAATCTAGAAATGATTTAAAGTATAAGGGAGGATGTGTGTAGGTTATATGCAAATACTGTGCCACTTTAAATAAAGGACTTGAGCATCAGTGGATTTTGGTATCCAGGTAGGTCCTGGAACCAGCCCCCCTTGGATAGTGAGGGTTGACTATACAGAATTTTGATAGACACGAAGAAAAAATTACTAGTAGAGAAATAACATGAATCTAAATAGCAGAGTGTGTTCACTGTATTGCAAGTAATCAAATTTAACTGCTTCGTGTGTGTGTGTGTATGTGTTTTCATCACAGGATAGATAAAGAGTAAGCATTTAAACTGAAAAGTTATATTGGAGCCATATCCTAGGAGACTTTGAATGCTGTATTGAGGGATTTATATTTAGTTATGTAAGGTATGGAGGACCATTTAAAGTTTTTAAGTAAACTGAAATCAATTTTTTAAGGTGGTTCTTTTTTAAATATTTTTATTGGAGTATAGTTGATTTACAATGTTGTGTTAGTTTCAGGTGTACAGCAAAGTGAATCAGTTATACATATATCAACTCTTTTTTAGATTCTTTTCCCTTTTTAGGTCATTACAGAGTATTGTGTAGAGTTCCCTGTGCTATACAGTAGGTCCTTATTAGTTATCTATTTTATATATAGTAGTGTGTATATGTCAATCCCAGTCTCCCAGTTTATCCCTTTCCCCCTGGTAACCCTAAGATTGTTTTCTACATCCGTGACTCTATTTCTGTTTTGTAGATAAGTTCATTTGTACCATTTGTTTAGATTCCACTTATAAGCAATATCATATGATATTTGTCCTTCTCTGTCTGACTTATGTCACTCAGTAGGACAATCTCTAGGTCCATCCATGTTGCTGCAAATGTCATTATTTCGTTCTGTTTTATGGCTGACTGATATTCCATTGTGTATATGTACCACATCTTCTTTATTCATTCCTCTGTCAATGGACATTTAGGTTGCTTCCATGTCCTGGCTATTGTAAATAGTGCTGCAAATGAACATTGGGGTGCATGTATCTTTTCGAATTATGGTTTTCTCAGAGTATATGCCCAGAAGTAGGATTGCTGGATCATATGGTAGCTCTAAGTTTAGTTTTTTAAGGAACCTCCATACTGTTCTCCATAGAAGCTGTACCAATTTATATTCCCACCAACAGTGTAGAAGGGTTCCTTTTTCTCCACACCCTCTCCAGCATTTATTGTTTGTAGATTTTTTTGATGGTGACCATTCTAACTAGTGTGAGGTGCTCCCTCATTGTAGTTTTGATTTGTATTTCTCTAATAATTAGTGCTGTTGAACATCTTTTCATGTGCTTTTTGGCCATCTGTATGTCTTCTTTGGAGAAATGTCTGTTTAGATCTTCTGCCCATTATTTTGATTGGGTTGTTTTTTTTTTTGTTATTGAGCTGCATGAGCTGCTTGTATATTTTGGAGATTAATCCCTTGTCAGTTGCTTCATTTGCAAATATTTTCTCCCATTCTGTGGGTTGTCTTTTTGTTTTGTTTATGGTTTCCTTTGCTGTGCAAAAGCTTTTAAGTTTAATTAGGTCCCATTTGTTTATTTTTGTTTTTATTTTCATTACTCTAGGAGGTGGGTCAAAAAGGATCTTGCTTCGATTTATGTCAGAGTGTTCTGCCTGTGTTTTCCTCTACGAGTTTTATAGTATCTGGCCTTACATTTAGGTCTAGAAGATTAATGTTGATAGTAGTGTAAGGGATTGAGAAGAGAGAGAGGAATGGCAAATTGTTTTCAATGATCTCTCCACCTGTAGTTCTAATTTCATAAGTCTTTAAGAGATTTCTTTCCTCTCTATTAAAAAAACAAAAAAACAGAAAATCAGAGTCTCTTTTTCTCTACATAAAGACCAAGCTATCTTCTTAAGCCTTTTCCTTCTAAGTCTATTTAAATGATCATATAAGTTTAATTTGTTAATAATAAGAGAAACATAATAATAGCCAACATTTATGAAGTATTTTCTTTATTCAGAAAATGCTAAGCAATTTTTTATACATCATATAACCTTCACTGCACCCTGTGTGGCATGTATAGTTAATATTCCAGTTTATAAATGAGAAAAGTGAGGCTTAAGGTGGTTAAGTAATTTGCCCAAGTTATATAATTGGTGGTAGAAAGTCCAACTTGGCACTCAGTAGTTGCTCAACACATGATCATTAAAGTTGTAAGTGTTTGATTCAAGACTCCATTCCAAGGAGCCCCCTGAAGCCAACTAATAAGGAAACAACTAAAATACAATGTATGTGTCTTAAAATAAAGAAATATACCAGGTGCTATGGGAACACAAAAATGGTTGTCTTAAGTCACTTTGGGAAGAGGAAGGAGTGTCATGGAATGTTTCTTAATGGAGATAACAGACTACCTGGATCATGCTATATAAGTAAGAATTAATTGGGTTGATGAAAGGGTAATATGGCATCTTGGTCTTTTAATCAAATAAGACTCCTGGAGTTCCTCTAGACAACCAGGTAAATGTAGGTCTCAAAAATGAAGAATGCTTGAGATCAAACTAAAATGTAATGATCCTTAGATATATGAAATGCTTAAGTGTTAAATATTATGCAACATTTAAAAAAATGTTACATCACCAATGATTTTTCTTTAGTGGAGCCAACTCAAAAAATCTAATAAAACCTCTGAAGAGAAATAGAGGTAACTGATAAAATCATTTTCAGCGCTGAAAAAAAAGACCTCCCGGGGAAGAATGATGTAAATGTTAACAAGAATTTCTTTTCTCATTTTATTTAGGGAAGAAAACTATTTCAGAGTTTGGATATTTCTGAAAGACTAAAATTTTTGCTTACACTGGGTAAGTGTCTCACAATTGATTATCTCTCAACTATAAATATAATCTTTAGTGACAGTAATTATGCATATTGAGAATGTGTTCTTCAAAATAGTGGATACACTGAAATATCCTCACCTTCTTTAATTTTCTAATGATCAGTGGTAAGCATTAACAGGACAGTTTAAGAAGTGCCTTTGAAGTATTATAGGAAAGCTTTCCTCATTCACTAAGGAATTATAATGTACATGGATATAATCTTAGCATGATCTAGCCAAGTAAACTAACTTGTGAAATCAAAATATGAGATTATAAAATTGTACTTCTCTGTCACAGGTACCTTCAGGCAATGTATTGTAACTTTTGAGCTTTCTACTTGGTGAATTGTGTGTGAATAATGACTGAGGAAGAATGTTTATTTTTCCTTATTACAAGCTCATATATTTTACATGTATATAATCCAAATATTTGTCATTCACATTTATAAAAATTTGTGTAATCCACTTTAGAATGGAATAATTTAAGCACGTATGGTAAAAAAGGAGAGAAAAACAGTGATAGAGCACTTTGTGTAAAAGAGTGACAGATTGGTGTACAGGTTAATAAGGTCTACAAATAAGGATTTGTATAGAATAATATTAGTAAATATTAAATAATAATGAATTGTAAATAAAATTGCATAAAATTTTATAATATTTACCACTTTAATATCAAAGATTGATAATATAGCTATTAAGGAGTCTTAGAGATCTATAAATGTTGTCTACAGACTAGAACTTATACTTTTTTTTTTTAATTGTATTTATTTTTTTATACAGCAGGTTCTTTTTTAGTCATCCATTTTATACCCATCAGTGTATACATGTCGATCCCAATCTCCCAATTCATCACACCACCACCCCCACCCTCCACTGCTTTCCCCCCTTCCTGTTCATACGTTTGTAGAACTTATACTTTAAGTCCCAGAGAAACGTGTGTACATTCTCCAAATTGTATTTAATAAAAATAAATTAGTCTTATAATCGTAAAAATATACTAAAGCCTTTTTAAATAATAATATGTGTATATACATATTGAGAGAGAGAGGGAAAGAGAGAAGGAGAGAATCTTTACCTCCTTGAATTACTGCTTTAACTCACTATTTAAGGTGCTATCTTTCAGTATCTATGATACAATTAATACTTAGTGTTTGAAGTCTTTATTTTTATCAAAGCATGTAAGGAAAGTTGAAAAAGTCTCAAGCTTTTTAATATTCCAAGTTCTAAAACTGCATTACACAATTTAAAAAAATTTATTAGAGTTCAATTCCCAGTTAGTCTAAGTTAGAAAAGCAGCTTTAATTCATATAATTTTTCTGTTTTATAGACTGCATAGATGACACTATAGTAGTTCTGGCTGAAGAGCATGGTTGTCTGGACATTATAAAGGTTTGCCGTTAATCTGTTATTGAAAATTTATTTATTCTGCATACTTGGGATTCAATAGCAAACTATTTTAAAGCTATGTTTATTTCTGTTTAGATATCTGCTTTTTCACAGAGTGACAAACTAGTATGAATTTGTTTAAAGTCCAAATAAAGACTTTCAAAAAAAGTCTAAACATTGTAAAGTAGCAAACATTTAAGTAATATAAATTTTTAAATGGATTGTTTAAAATAACTCTTTTCTCTCTCTATTTACCAGGAGCTTCCTGAAAATGTGATAGATCTTTTGAAGAAGTGCCTCACCTTCCACCCTTCTAAAAGGTTGATATCAAGAGTTTGGGATTATTACTGAGATCTTAACATATAAGTAGTTAATTTTTTAATACTAATGGGTTTAATAAGAATATTAACATATATAGTAATACATGATATTGGTATCATAATTATTAGTTATGGCTTAAATGTATGGTAATAAAAGAAGAAAAAATAATTAAACCATGGTTAGAAAACTGGCATATACCAAAAGCAGTTACTAGTTCATTTCCTAGCCTCCAATTAGAAAATCAGCTAAACTGTGGAATGTAGGTATGCCTAGATACAAATGATATGAGAAAAATGAGAACAAAGTTTATTGGCAAATATGTATTATAGAAAAGAACTTAGATAAATGGTGAGGTAAGTTAATAATTGTTGATAATATAAAAGGATTTCTTAGAAGTTTTATTATTTATTTTCATTTGATGATGTCATTGTCAGCCATCCAGTTGTCCCTAAACTCAGTAAGTATATAATATTTGAAAATAATGTATTCTAATTTGTCTTTAGGGAAACATTTCCTAAAGAGAGGAATGGTATGAAAAGCATAGTTTTGGGTAAATATACCACATTAACTAAGAGAGTAGGAAGAAAATCAGAAGATATTATCAGTTTACAATTTTATTATTTAATTAAGGTATTCAGTAAAGCAGGTATATGATGGTCAAGCTAAAAGTAAAAAATGGAGACGCTCATATGTAATAATTTTTGATAGATCATAAAGTACAAAACACAACGAAGGTAAAAAAGTCAGCATTTATTTACAGACACTTGATTCTCTTTTTAAAGGTATATATCTAGACTCTAATAAGGAGAGCTTTATTATTTTCTATGCTAATGAGGTAATTTTGACTTTTAACTACCCCTTGAAGTGTGCCATTATTCTAGGAAAATTTTAATGACTTTCATTCATGTTCCGTATTTTAAATATTTCTTAAGGCCAACCCCAGATGAATTAATGCAGGACAATGTGTTCAGTGAAGTGTCACCTTTATACACTCCCTTTACCAAACCTACCAGCCTGTTTTCTTCTTCTCTGAGATGTGCTGATTTAACTCTGCCTGAGGATATCAGTCAGCTGTGTAAAGGTAATGATAAATACAACAAAGGATAGAAGTAATTCTGGAAGTGATTAAAATATAACCTAACATTTTAGTCCTTTAAATTTAATTTCTTTGGAGCAAGAAATTTAAGAATCAAGGAAAGGAAGTAGCACCAAACAAAAATTTTTTTATTATGTAAACCAAGGTCTTATTTTCATCTCAAATCTTAATGCTAAAATCAGATCTTCTGATTTCCAATGGAATTTCTACTACTACAATATTTGTATATCATATTTCATAAAATTTATTATAAGTGATCTCAAAAAATCATATTATTGATAGGATAGTCATCATTATATTCCATGTTTGTAGCAGAATATCACCTTTTCTCTTTTAATTCCTCTCTGAAGATTACAACTCACAGAATGTGTGTTTTAGGGACACCAGTATGTTACCTTTATACTGAAAAATTATCATGACATAAGCTGTGGCAGGAAATACTTACTGAACATTGGTTCAATCAAATATTTATTGAGTTTCTACTATGTTCCATACACTGTATCTGCAAGTATCATTTGTGCCAAATGGAGAGGCAGACAGACATTCAGTCGCATAATTACTGTTATAAATGTAGGTTAGTACGCGCGTAGTATAGTGGAAGCAGAGCCTCCCTGAGAGGACTTCTCAAAAGAGGCACAGATTGCCTCAAGACATAAAGATGGGACAGTGTGTTGGTTGCCTACCCAAGTGCTTTTTTCTGCCCTTCTTTCTTTCCTGCAGAGCTTGATATATCTGATAACGTATATCCCATATGTCTCTGATACAGAGAGTAAAAATTACACTTTTTTTCTCAAAGAAACTGAATACACAACCAATATGCATATCTGCATTTAATCCTCTGCATTTTGTAGTATGACTGTTCTTTTTTTTTAATAAGCAAGAGAATTTGCTTATGAAGCTAGACTTGAATTGCCACCATATGAGCAGATTTCCTCACCTCCCCTCCAGAATCTTAAAAATTTATATATAGAGGCCTTAGTTGGGTTCAGTTGTGTATTCAGTGCAGACAATCTCAACACCACATGTCTATCTCAAGGCTGTATTCTTGGAGCAGCTTCTGGGAGTGGGGAAGGCAAGCTGAACACACATTCCAAGGACAGGGGAAGGGGTGGGAGCCTCCATTTGCCAGGGTCCAGCTTGACATCAACTGGCTTTCATGTCTTTTTGATGACCTCCTGCAATAGGAGGAATACATAATGATGGGGTCCCAGGAAGGCCTCCCCAAGAAGTGCTACTCTGGCGCACAGATTATTTTGAGCTAAAAATAAGCAAGGCCCAAAAGACTCATAAAGAACTTTTGAACTTTCCCCTAACTGTTTAAAAGAACTGAAGATAGAAGACCTGTTCCAGGAAAGAGTTATCACCCACAGATAATTACAGAAAATGTGAACTCAGTGTGGTAGACAGGGAGGAACCTAGCAAGGCCCCTTTGATCAAAATCCTCTCTGTGTAGTATGACTATTCTAAAGGGAATCTTATTATGTTCTTCAGTTATTACTTTTTTATAATGTCAGCTATTATTGCCTGTTGCCTTTTAATAAAAACAGAAGGTGTGATAGCTTTTTAATTTTCCATTAATAGATATAAGCAGTGATTACCTGGCAGAAAGATCTATTGAAGAAGTGTATTACCTTTGGTGTTTAGCTGGAGGTGACTTGGAAAAAGAGCTTGTGAACAAGGAAATCATTCGATCCAAACCACCTATCTGCACACTCCCCAAGTAAGGAAAGAAAACTTCTCTTAGAAATGAGAAAAATCTAGTAATAACTTCTTTTTAATTTGATATTTTTTTCTTTTGGTAGACATTCCAGCTAAGTGATTATGAAAGCAATTGGGAGTCAATACCTTGTTTTCTTGGCCGAGTTCCTAATTACAGAGTTCCCATCAGTGTTTTTATTATTTTAATAAATATGGTTTTTTAATAAATAATTTGTTCTATGATCTATTTGAAGTAAAGTTATTATTATGGAACATCTCACAATAGTTGGTGATCAATAAAAGAAAAAAATGTACAAATCAGAAAGAACAGTAATGTTTAAGAGTTAATAAACTAGGCTAGTATGCCCATTATGAGGAACTATTTTTTTTTATTTCTAATGATATTTTAAAATGTACTCAGTGACCTCATTGCTTGTGCTAGAGATCATCATGGTGCTAAATCACTGTTGAGAAAAATCTGCAGAACTACATAAGGTCTTGGACACCATCCTGTAAATTATCTAGAAGTTAAATAAAAATACAACCCTAAGGGCCAAAATTGTTACTGTTCCATTGCTTTTCATATTTATTCATAAAGAAGAGAACCTGAATCTCTTTCCACCAATGCCTTAAAGTTTTAATTTTAGATTTTAGAACTAGATATGATCTTTGTAGGTCACTGTAGAATTCATCTGCTGATCATTTTTTTCTTCACATGTAAATTTTAGGTTAATTATTTGAATACACCACTAGCTCTCTACTTTTTTCCCCTCTTAAGCTGATTTTTAAATATTACTTCAATTATACTGTTCACACAATGAATTAAGTAGAAAATTAAGAAATAAGATGATGGAAATTATAAGAATAAATGGTTTGAAGGATATAAAAATTCTCAAAAGTAATTCTCTAAAATTCTAAATGCATTTATTATTCAGTATTCTTTCTCCTGAGGAGTTATCATCATTAGCCTCTTTCTTTCTTGTTCCCTTTATCATTTTTTACTCATATAAACTTCCTCAGGAACACATTTACATACTGTCAGGAGAGTAATTTAATCATTGTACCTTTATGAGCAAAGAGTATAAATCATACTCTTGTATTCCTAAAATGCTTTATATTTATATACTGTATTTATACCAACTCAACATATATTTAAAAATAAAAATTTTTTGGAGAAATTTCAACCAACAGTTACTTTTTTATTAACCCATTCAGTCTAAAATTTCTTTTTTTCTTTTGTTGAAGAGATTGATGATTTAGAATAAATTTTGTTTTCTAGAAGAAACAATAAATCAGATTTCTGTGCTCATTAAAATAATTATTGTTTTTTTAATCTCCTTTCAGTTTTCTCTTTGAAGATGGTGAAAGCTTTGGACAAGGTCGAGATAGAAGCTCACTATTAGATGACACCACTGTGACATTGTCATTATGCCAGCTAAGAAATGTAAGAATGGTATTTTGGCAAATTTGTTTCAGAACTTTCTCCCTTCCTTCCTTCCTTTTTTTTTTTTTTTAATAAAACCTTACAGATACACATGAATCCTTAAATTTCTGCCTGGTACTATAAAATATGTGAGAGTTTCTTTAAGGTATGTACCCAGGAGTGGCATTGTTGGAAAATAGGATCTGTACATCATCAGCTTAGTATATATTGTTATATTGTCTGTTCATAGAAGTGGCCTTATCACTTTATCTTTTTACCATCATTGGATAAGGGTTCTCATTTGTCCACATATGTGATAGCACATGGTCTTATCAAATTAAAAAAAATTATTGTTCTGAAAGGTGTAGAATGGTATTTTGCTATAATACTAATTTTCAATTTCCTGATTATAGTACAGTTATGAGCCTTTTCATATTTTTTGCCATTTGCTTACCTCTCTGTACATTACTAGTTCATATCTCTTGCCAGTTTTTTTGCGTGATTTCTTTGCGTGATTTGAGGACTTTAAAAAATGTATCCATTTACACAACCTTTGTTAGCTATACAGGCATACCTCAATTATCACACTTAGCTTTATTGCACTTCAGAGATATTGCATTTTTTACAAGTTGAAGGTTTGTGGCACCCATGCATCAAGCAAGTCTGTTGGCACCATTTTTCCAACGGCATTTGCTCACTTTGTGTCTCTGTGTCACATTTTGGTAATTCTTGCAGTATTTCAAACTTTTTCATTATTATTATATTTGTTATGGTAATCTGTGATTAGTGATTTTTATGTTACTGCTGTAATCGTTTTGGGGCACCACGAGCTACGCCCACATAAGATGGTGAACTTAATCTGTAAATGTATGTTCTGACCATTCCACCAACTGACTGTTCCATCTCTCTCCCTCTTCCCCGGCCTCCCTATTCCCTGAGACACAACAATGTTGAAACTAGGCCAGTTAATAACCCTACAGTGGCCTCTAAGTGTTAAAGTGAAAGGAAGAGTTTCTCATCTCTCACTTTAAATCAAAAGCTAGAAATGATTAAGCTTATTATTGATGAAGGTGTGTCAAAATGTGAGATAGTCCAAAAGCTAGGCCTCTTGTGCCAAACAGCCAAGATGTGAATGCAAAGAAAAAATACTTGAAGGAAATTAAAAGTGCTACTCCAGTGAACAGTGGTCTTGATAGAAGATGAAACCAGCCACAACATTCCCTTAAGCCAAAGCCTAATCCAGAGGAAGGCCCTGACTCTCTTCAGTTCTGTGAAGACTGAGAGAGGTGAGGAAGCTGAAGAAGAAAAGTTTGAAGCTAACAGCACTTGATTCATGAGTTATAAGAAAAGAAGCCATCTCTAGAACATAAAAGTGCAAGATGAAGTCAGCAAGTACTGATGTAGAAGCTGCAGGAAGTTATCCAGAAGATGTAACTAACATAATTAATGAATGTGGCTACACCAAACAACAGATTTTCCATGTAGATGAAACAGCCTTCTATTGGAAGAAGATGCCATCTAGACTTTCATAGCTAGAGAGGAGAAGTCAATGCCTGGCTTCAAAGCACAGACTGAGTCTCTTGTTTGGGGCTAATGCTGCAGCTGGTGACTTTAAGTTGAAGCCAGTGCTCATTTACCTCCTTTCTCTCTAAACCCAACTTTGTGTCTTACGTCATTGCATTTTTGTTACTCTTTTAGGCTTTTCCTGTCATTTAATATTTTACACATTATACAATAGGGGGATATTAGAATCTCTTATCTGCTATAATGCCAGGAACAGAAAATTAAAATATATGATGATTACACCTGATACCCTAAACTTATCATCTCTTTGAAGAGGAAGAATGTGTACAGTGGACAAAATAAGTAGCAATACAAGGTGGTAAACAATAAAGTATATCCAAAACATATGGTTTCAACTGATTGTATTTAACTCTTAATTTGTTTCTTTAATTTAAGTATAATCCAAATTATATGAATACAAGTTGAATGTAGGCTTCCATTTTATTTACTTCCTCAGTTCCCTTACATTTCCACTTTTGAAATTTAAAATACTTTTTTTCTATAATTATTAAGAAAAAATATTAATGTTGATTTTTAAAATAATGTGGAAAACAAATAATAATTTTTACCTTATACTTTTCTGTATAAGTATTTCTGACTTTTTTAAACCCTTAATATGCTAAATTTTTAACTAGAAAAAAAAGCAGACAAGTTACTAATAATATTTATGACTTTCAGGGCAGTAAAACCTAAGCTTTAAAAAAATATGTACGTTAATAATGCAGTAAAGATTGGGTAAAATCTTATTTTTCAACTTAGAATTTTAATACGTGAAAGAAATACCTCGAGGTTTAAGGGCAAAATGGGATAAATGCATGTCAAATTTTAGAGAAAAGTTAAGCATAAATCCAGTGTTTGCCAGATTCTCAGTGTTGGGTTTTCTTTGACTTTTAAAACTTCTGGGGATAACTCACGTGGATGAGCGCACAGTGGCTCTAATCAGCAGAAGGTCGATGCTGCTACACACCGATTTCCATCTTCTGTGTCGGTCCCCAGAGGAGCAGACACTCTGCCTTCTAGTTGGAAGTTGAACTGAACAGCAGAGCAGCATGCAGGGTGGTGGCATTAACTTTAATCACCCTGCTTAGCGTTTGTCTAAGATTTTACTTTACTACTGCCTACCTTCTTATGTTTTTGGAGAATATCTGTAATTCTGGCAATGTCATTATTTGGAGTAACATTTATTATAATGACTTTGTGAAAAAAATAAAAGAATTGAATTTGTCAGTTGATTTATCCGCCGTTTGAATCATCTATGTTCAAAGTATGATGTGAGAAATTCTTTTGAGTCCTTTTTATTAGCACCTTACTTTTGTCTTAGTTTGTATTAATGTCAAAACAAAAATAAATCTGACTTTAAGGGATATGTATGCAAAAGTACATTTTAAAATAATCTTCATATAATTTAAAAATATCCATTTATTAAATTTCATACTAATTTTAGTATTTCTGAATTGTGTTTGGATAACAATTATTATAGGTGTCTAACCTTTACAGGAGATACCTGGAGGTAAAAAATCAAAAACCAAAAAAATGGTTCTTCACAGCCAGATTTAATCACTGGAGCCATGGTATATTTGCATATTTATGTTAGGAATGTAATTTAGATTCTATCTTGTACTTTTCTTGCTACCTTTATAAATTCATAATTTTAATGTTATTTTTCCTTTTAAATATGGATCAGCGTTTCTGTCTCAGATCCTAAATATCACAAATACTTTCTCTCTAAATTCACAGAGATTAAAAGATGTTGATGGAGAAGCATTTTACCCACTACTTGAAGATGAGTGAGTATATCGTCTCGTTTTACACTTATTTTTCCTTTCAGTTTATATTATACTGGTAAGAAGCTTGTACATTTTCTTTGAAAAGTATTTCCTAAAAATAACACAAAAATATGGTGTTTTTAATTTTTAAAATTTTTATACCTTTTGTCAATTTTTCTGCTTTTGTTTCTCTTTTACAGTCAGTCTAATTTACCTCATTCAAACAGCAATAATGAGCTGTCTGCAGCTGCCACTCTCCCTTTAATCATCCGAGAGAGGGACACAGAGTACCAACTAAACAGAATCATTCTCTTTGACAGGCTGCTAAAGGTAGAGATTCTAAAGTGTAAAGTGTTATAAAGAGCCCACATACAATCCTTATTTTTTATTTCATTGGTAATTCTTAGGGAATCTTGATGTAATGAGAACACTAATTCTTGTGACCTATCTTTTCTGATTAACTTTAATTATAAAAATGATACCTGTTCATAGTACATAAAATTAAAAAGTAAACAAGATGGAGAAATCTATGCAAAATCATATCAGACAAAATATTAATATCCGTACTATTTAAAGAACACCTAAGGGGCGTTCCCTGGTGGTCCAGTGGGTAAGAATCTGCCTTCCAATGCAGGGGACATGGGTTCAATTCCTGGTCAAGGAGCTAAGATCCCACATGCTGCAGGGCAACTAAGCCTGCACGCTCTAGAGCCCGCACGCCACAACTAGAGAGCCCGCGTGCCACAACTACTGAGCCTGTGTGCTGTGGAGCCCACGCGCTGCAACTGCTGAGCCCGCGTGCTCTAGAGCCCATGCACCACAACTAGAGAGAAGCCCATGTGCCACAACGAAAGATCCCTGCATGCCACAACGAAGATCCAGCGTGCCACAACTAAGACCCAATGCAGCCAAATAAGTAAATGAACACCTAAAAACCAAAAGAAAAAGCACTATTATCGAAACAGAGAAATGGAAAAGAACACAACAGGAATACAACTAGTCAGTAAATCAATTCAAAATGTGTATCCTTACTAGGAATGAAAAAAAATTAAAATAACTTTTTCTTGCATACTGAATTAGCAAAGTGAATAAAGGTATATTGAGACTGGAACTCTCATTCTTTTAGAGTAAGTGTAAGGTGTTAGAAACATTCTGTAAAACAATTGAAAGTATGTATCAAGAGCGTTAACAACATCCATACCCTTTGTCCTAGTAATTCTCTTATAGAAATCTCTCCTAACATACAAATTTACAAAATGACAAATTTATATGCAAATATATAGAAGAAACCATAATAATAACATATTTGTTTAATACTTTCTATATCACCAGATATTTTACAAAGTGCCTTACATACATTATTTTACCCATATGAGACTGGTAATATTATTCTCATTATGAGTCTTTCTTAATTCTCCCAGAGCACAAAATAGAGAGGAATGATTAAAAAGCAGTAGAATCAGCTCCTCTCTTTGATTGTGTAATAGGAGATTTACAGAAGATAGGGAACCATTGCACTGCTAATTTATATGTATTAATAACATCAAAGTAATTTCAGGTACTTAGAAATGTATTACAGTTCACCTTCAGCTTTTTCACTGGTATGTTGAGATCTGTCTACACTAAAAAGATGACACTAGTAATTTGAGATATTTTTCATATCTTTTTTTATCTGTAGGCTTATCCATATAAAAAAAATCAAATCTGGAAAGAAGCAAGAGTCGACATTCCTCCTCTTATGAGAGGTTTCACCTGGGCTGCTCTTCTGGGAGTTGAGGTAAAAAAGAAAAGAGAAGGTTGGAAGCTGATTAATAGTGGTAGGAAAAAAGAATGAAAGTGCTTTCTGAATGTGTACTTTTCAAGTTGCTAGAAAATTATGTAGTAAAATATGAACATTAAGAATATTTGGCAATTTTAAGTGAAAGGAATAGAGGAAAAGAGTAGACTAGATAGAATAGAAAAATATAATTGATGGTTTGTTAGATTTATTCCATTTAACGTTGTATTTAATGGACTCACAGAAATTATCTTGATTATTAATTTTAAAATCAAAATATTTTAAGAATATATTATATCATTTATAAGTCTATAGTCCTGCTTATAAAGTATGTTCATCTTGGAATAGGATTGCCTATTTGTAACTAATGCTGTCTAAATTTGGAAAACTCTTCCACTCTAATTTGAACCTTGTCAGAAATCATTAACATAATGATTTAGTGCCTTTTGGCACATCTGTCTTACCAGAAACATGCTGCTAAGAGAAATAGCTACTTTATCTTCTACAACACCTTATCTGTGGCAGTGAGGAAAGGAGAGGTGTCACAAAATTAGTAGGGTGATTTGCAGTGGTATCAGAGAACAGCAGTCATGATAATGGGCCAAATCCTGCCAGATTATTTCATTTTCTGTAATTTCTTTGTCATTTTGCCTTCATGTATTTTCTTTTAGATATCTTATGGATGTCCATCACCTATTTTTGTGTGTGTGAATTTCCCCAAATATTTTTAATCCTTTTAACTCTCTGTTGAAAGATTTCCTTTCTTCATTCCTGATTCCCTTGATGAGAGTCTCTAAATATCTTTGACTTTGGTTGGTTGCTTTACAAGAATGTCTACTGTTCTATCATACATTAATAGTTAGAATTGTAGAACCATATAATGCTTAAAATTCAAGAGGACTTCCAAGGTCAGGTTGTCCAAATCTTTCATTAAATAGATGTGCCAGAGAAGTTGGCACAGCACAGAGTTTGAACCCCAAATTCCTGGCTGTTTCTCTACCATTACGATTAACCAGACTAATAAGAAGTATTCCATGCTTGGGATACTGACCAAACATTTGAAGTGGTTTATTCAGTTTTTATTTCTGTAATAGTATAACTGAAAAATGTAAATGATCCCTTCAGTCCCTTAATGATTTTATAACTACATGATATTCCACTCTTTAATTCATCCCAAACTTCGGCTTCCTGGTGCTCAGCTACCACTGCTTTAAACAGTTTCACTTTACTTTTGCTTTCATTACCAACTTTAACAGGGAAGTTTCTTGTGGATGAACCCTACTCCCCTCCCCGGAATTTTTAAAAAATTTCTTCATGAAATTTACTATGCGTGAGATAACAGTGAATAGAGAACAGCAAGGCTGTGTTTTGTGTTGCTGTGGAGGCTGGGAGATTGGCTAAGCATGGTCATTAGCCACATGACTCATTCAACACATTTGTCTTCCAGTGTGTCTAATTCAAATGTCTGCCTTAGCAAAATGGTAAATTGTCTCAGACTTTCATCACAGACTGTCAAAGACGTAGAAAATTTTTCTAAGGAGTATACTTTGGGTTTGAGTGTGCCTATCTATAATTGGGTATGTTTTCAAAGATAGATATTTATAAGTAGATTTTTCCTAAATTTATAATGTTTAAGGGTATGATAAAGTAATATATCTTCTCTTATTTTTTGCAGGGGGCTATTCATGCCAAGTATGATGCAATTGATAAAGATACTCCAATTCCTACAGATAGACAAGTATGATTTAGATTTTCTTAAACAACCTAAGATAAGTCTGCCCAATCTTTAAATTTTAAAAAGGCATGAGGAATTTTCTTCCTTTTATTATGAATACTCAGCAGCCATCATATGCATATGGTGTTAGAGAAGCATAACTCTTACCTCTTTAAGATCTACTCTAACTCATTAGTGAGTTAGAACTGTTCCTTTTAGGAGTTTAGGCCAAGTAACTTTTCCTAATAATGTACTTTTTTGTCTGAAGAATTTGTCCTTTATTTAGACCAGATTGTAAAGGAAGGTTTTTTTAAAACTAAATTAATACATACCTTTTCAAAAGAAATGGTCTGCTTTCCTTGTTTAAGTATACTTACAACTTTTTGGTGTTTCCAGTGGATTAGTATAAAATTCAAAAACTTCAGACACCAGGATTATGTAGGTTGCCTATTCTGAATTTTATACTACAGTTTCTCCTTTTCCTTATCTTGGGATTTATTGGCGACCAGTCCATTATAGTTTTCCTTATTGTTTGGCTATTTTACAGATTGAAGTGGATATTCCTCGTTGTCATCAGTATGATGAACTGCTGTCATCACCAGAAGGTCATGCAAAATTTAGGCGTGTATTAAAAGCCTGGGTCGTGTCTCATCCTGATCTTGTGTATTGGCAAGGTAACTTTTTTTCCCTATTACTAAGATACTTTTTGAAGTGTTAGGAACATGTTGCACGACTGACAATTTTTAAAATCAGAACAAAATATCATTGGCTTTGAGAAAAGTCAATACTAAAGCTATGCTCCATTTTTTGAGAGGTTTATATGAGAACTTTTTTTTTAACTTTGTCTAAATGTCTAATGAATATCATTTAAATGCAAGACATTTAATGAGACAACTTGCTGTCATGTTGATTAGGAAAGTATAAAGAATATTTTGTGCTATTGTAATCTTTGTGAATACATTTTTTAATACTTATGCAAATAATAAAATAATTTTGTACCACAAATAATTTGGGGCAAGTTTATATTCTTGGCATTTAATGATTTACAACTTATGCTTATCATGGTTATTGGGAATTGGGGAATAGGATATCACCCTGAACTTCTCATTTTTTTCTCTCTTTTTTAAAAAATATCTTTAATGCTCCATATCCTTGATTTGTAGCTTTCCTCATTACTATTTTTGTGGTCATTGATAAATTCATGAATGAGAAAACCATTCCACCTAGTCTTATTTTTGAATTTGTTGTAGTAGTGCTTATATTTCAATTCTGTGTCTATTTCTGGCCAAACCTGAAAATGAAGCTATTATTTTTCCTAGCTCTGTTCATTTTAGAGTTCTAACAGTTATAGATAAATTTATATACATTCTTTTAACATAACAGTGTATGAACAGCATTATTATCAATAAAAGAAATATGTCATGTATTTGTATTTTACTTCACAATTTTTTAAAGAATTTTTTTTCATCATCCCAGAGAAACATGTAAGAAAAATTTTCATCTCCTAGATAAGGAAACCTGTCTGGAGTTAAGTGATTGCCAAGATCACACAGTCAGGGACTATATGCAAGCCTTCTATCATTTTTACATTTTTCTATTACTATATTTCTCTCTTCAACTCATAATAACCTTGATAATAATAATGGTTGGTTTATTTTGGACATTTACTATGTGCCAATCACCATCAGTTACTCCTCACAATAACGCATGACGTAATATATTTCTGAATGGGTAATACGTACAATGCTTAATCTATATAGAAGTAATGCAGAGAACTGAATAAGGTATATATCTACAGTTCTGTTGGATTAAGTTTATTTGAATTCTTTCCCCAACCTCTCTCCATCAGGTCTTGACTCACTTTGTGCTCCATTTCTGTATTTAAATTTCAATAATGAAGGTAAGCCTATTTATCATTTAAATAATTATTGTGCATATTATTTTAAAATATTTTAATCAAACGTGAAAGTTTTTTATTTTCATTGTACGGTTCTTGCTCTCTTCCTAGTAGATATTGTAAATTTCTGTGAAATAATCTATTAGACTCATTTTAGAGGATGTGAAGGATTAATTTATTACTGGAGAGTTTCAGCTGTGACTAGAGATTTAGGGAAAACCTGATGGATTATTCTAAACGCATTCATCTACTTTGGTGACTATTTTTATGAAACTTTGGAGAAAATTCTGACTTTTTTAGAGATTAGTTTTGGTCTATATATACTTTCTAAACAATCTGTAAAGAAAACAATATTGATACTGTATCCTCCAGAGTCTTTTATTTCAACCACTACCTCCTTTTTTTTTTAAGCCACTACCTCCTTAATGAAGACTTTTCTTACCCTCTTGAATCCATATAGCACTTTGTATTTCCAGAAATTTATCTTCTGTATGTTTCATATTACAGTTATTTATATACTAATATAGTAACCCTTTTTTTGGTTAGCGGCTTTTTTAAATGACAAGGGTCTTTTTTTGTTTTCTGTTCCCTCATATAATGCCTTTTATAGTAGGTTTTTCAATAAATATTTGAATATTTATTGTGAATATCCCTAATGATATCACATGCAGAGAGTGTTACCATGTATAGCGTGAATCCTTAGAAGCCTCAATCTCAGAATCTCCATTTCTTCAAATTCTATTTCATATCAGAATTTGCATAGATTTCTGGAATTTGAGTTGCGATAGCATAATCCCAGAGAACTAAAATTTCACTATTTGAATACTTTTTTAAATGCCTGTTCTCTGATATTAGTCTTTAGACTAGGTTTTGTTGTGTTTAGTTAAGCATAGCTCATTATCACACATACTGATCCAAAAATAGTAAGGGATCTGTGTTTGAAAGAACAATTTATTGCTAGTGTTTCTAAATCCAAAGTTCTCAGGCTCTTTGCATCAACAAAAATTAGGGATCTTGAGGTTTATGTAGCTCATTAATAATGGTTATATTTAGAGATTTTAAAAATGCATAAACTTCTGATAATAAAGGTTTTTATTCTTGTAGGATAATGATTGCTGTGGTAGTTTGCTTTTTTGTTTGTTGTTTATTTTTGTTTTTTGGGTTTTTTGTTTGTTTTTTGGGGTTTTTTTTTTTTTTGCTGCTGCAGTAGTTTGAAACTGAAAAGTTTCTAAGGTGGTTATCTTCTGTTGTCCGAAATATTTTCTGTTTTAAATGGTACAGGGTTTTTCCCCTTTAATTTTGTGCTTCCATCAATTATTAACATAACTCTTGTTTAAAAATAGATTCAAGGAATGTGTGCTAAGTGAGTGAATGACTGCTCATCTTTTACCTCATTAACTAATTTGTTGTATTTGCCTTACTCTTTCTTAGCCTTGGCTTATGCCTGTATGTCTGCTTTTATCCCCAAATACCTGTATAACTTCTTCTTGAAAGACAACTCGCATGTAATACAAGGTAAGCAAATGTGTTTCTTTGCCTTTTTATAGGGAAAGCACTTATGTCAAAAGTGACCAATACTCAGTTAAATTTATGATTTTGACCCAATAAAATATGGTGACAGTCTATCACTAAAACACATGAAGAGATCATTAAGTTTAGTCTCTTCTCCAAGTCCACAAAGAATTATGGTATTTTTCTAATGACTATTTAATATCTAATCTCAGTTTGGTTCAAATTCAGGCATGCCAGTTTAAGAAAATAAAAGTCCAGCTGTTTGTTTCTCTCACTATTAACATTGCCTACAAAAAGCTTCACCATGGAGCAAGCCTATCATGAATTAGTAAAAAGCTTAAATAGTGTTTAATTGTGTAAGTAAATAGAATATTAAAAACACTTCTCATTCATCTTATTCACCATGCTTGATCACCCAAAATATCCTCCCACTTTCTTTTCTTTCCTAAAAGATACCTCCTCCTTCAGAGTTCAAGATGTAGCATAACCCATCTGTGAATTCTTTCAGGACAACTTCAGCCACATTCAAACTTTTATATAATTTTTTGAGCTCATTTTTGAAAGTAGTGTAACAAGTTTAATAATAAATACTTGTGAATCAGACAAACTGTTTCAAATTTAAGTTTCATTACTTATTGTGAGTCTTAAACAAATAACTTAAGTTTGCTAGGTATAATGTTGCTCATATCTGAAATAAAGATTGTTGTAAAGGTTAAGCATTATAAGATATGTAAATATCTAGCACATAAAAACATTCATTTCAATAACAATAATTATTACTATATTGTTATTTTTACTATTATTACTATTTTTATTATCATTATTACAATTTTTTGATAATGTAATTATTGTCATGGTAATATATATCATTTTATGTCTTATATTTTCAAGAAGATTTTAATGTTTTAAGGACAGGGAATTTTCTTAGAGTTTTGTATTTCTTTTGGAACAGACTACAAAGCTGGTTGCAGTCTCCCCATTTACAATTTTTATGAAACTTATCCAACACCCCCTTCATTTAGACTTTTTTACTTACATGTATGTCTTATTAAGTCTGTTAAACTTTAAACAACTTAAAGCTGATGCTGTGTTTATTTATACCTGTGTCATTATGGTTTCATATAATTCACTCAATTTGAGTAGATAAAGCAGGAAAACTACAAGCTGTGTCTGATTTATCAAAAATTCTGAGTAAGTAGGGTCTCAATTAGCAATATTTTTACTTAGTTAGAAATGAGTATAAAACTAGAGTACCAGAGGTCAATATAATGAAAAAATAATTAGAAAGGAAGCAGAAAGGGAAATGTAAATTAAAAAGATAAAGAGACTGAAAATAAGAGGAAAAGAATATGGATAAATAGCACAACACATACAATTTTTCCATCATCATTTACATTGGTATATAGAGAAAAATATTAAAATTCTTTTAACAAGCTTAATGTTTGTGTTTACAAGCACATTGAGGCATGTGATCATTCATGGTTCTCTGTGTCTACCACATAGATGGGTGCTAGAAATTGAAGTAATGATCCATTGTCTCTATGTTAGTTTTGAAATGTAATTTCTATTGATTTGTATTTGTATTTTGAAATGATTTGGCCGAAAATGGATATACCCAAGTCCCTGTACATTCCTAGGATGTGGACTTATATATAGTTGGGATTAACTTAAGAATGTATTTTTTAGAGGGCAACATCTTTTTGTTTTGATTTTTTATAATTAAGAACAAGTATATTTTATAGGAAGGAACTTCCCTTTTGCTTGTACGTTAATTTAGTAAAGCCATCCAACTTCAAGAGTCATGTAATATCATCTTCCAAGAATTTATGAATTGATGTTCTGTAAGTGTATACCTTGTATCTTAATAAGGATATGTTCCATACTTATTCATAGTTTTCTTACTATCCTTTGTCAGTAATGTTTATTATAGAGTTGACAGTGTACTCTAAGATTCCGTAATACCAAAATGAGCAGATTTAATAATACCTTGGATGATACCAGGAGATTTCAGGGGCTATTCAGTGCAAAATATGTCAAACAGTCACCAAAGACAAACTGACAAGATTAAAGGGAGAAAATAGTCAGATTAGTGTTTGTGCAACACAAAAGGTGATTCCTTAATCCTCAGTTAAACATAAGTCAGCAGTATAATGCTGTTATGTTTAAAGCTAACATGAGGAGAGGAACCAAGATGGTGCAGTAGAAAGACGTGCTCTCACTCCCTCTTGTGAGAACACCAGAATAACAACTAGCTGCTGGACAGTCATTGACAGGAAGACACTGGAGCTCACCAAAAAAGATACCCCACATCCAAAGACAAAGGAGAAGCCACAATGAGATGGTAGGAGGGGCACAATCACAGTAAAATCAAATCCCATAACTGCTGGGTGGGTGACTCACAGACTGGAGAACACTTATACCACAGAAGTCCACCCACTGGAGTGAAGGTTCTGAGCCCCACGTCAGGCTTCCCAACCTGGGGGTCCAGCAACGGAAGGAGGAATTCCTAGAGAATCAGACTTTGAAGCCTAGTGGGATTTGATTGCAGGACTTCGACAGGACTGAGGGAAACAGAAACTCCACTCTTGAAGGGCACACACAAAGTAGTGTGTGCATCGGGACCCAGGGGAACAAGCAGTGACCCAAGGGGAGACAGAGCCAGACCTACCTGCTAGTGTTGGAGGGTCTCCTGCAGAGGCAGGGTGTGACTGTGGCTCACCTTGGAGACAAGGACACTGACAGCAGAAGTTCTGGGAAGTACTTCTTGACGTGAGCCCTCCCAGAGTCTGTCATTAGCCCCACCAAAGAGCCCAGGTAGGCTCCAGTGTTGGGTTGCCTCAGGCCAAACAACCAACAGGGAGGGAACCCAGCCCCACCCATCAACAGTCAAGCAGATTAAACTTTTACTGAGCTCTGCCCACCAGAGCAACAGTCAGCTCTACCCACCACCAGTCCCTCCCATCAGGAAACTTACACAAGCCTCTTAGATAGCCTCATCCACCAGAGGGCAGATAGCAGAAGCAAGAAGAACTACAATCCTGCAGCCTGTGGAACAAAAACCACATTCACAGAAAGATAGACA
The DNA here is from genome assembly GCF_965194805.1 of Balaenoptera borealis. Classification (NCBI taxonomy): domain Eukaryota; kingdom Metazoa; phylum Chordata; class Mammalia; order Artiodactyla; family Balaenopteridae; genus Balaenoptera; species Balaenoptera borealis. The sequence goes on along the minus strand of NC_138861.1, from coordinate 117,462,307 downwards.
AGATGAAAAGGCAGAGGGCTATGTACCAGATGAAGGAACAAGATAAAACCCCAGAAAAACAACTAAATGTAGTGGAGATAGGCAACCTTCCAGAAAAAGAGTTCAGAATAATGATAGTGAAGATGATCCAGGACCTCGGAAAAAGAATGGAGGCAAAGATCGAGAAGATGCAAGAAATGTTTAACAAAGACCTAGAAGAATTAAAGAACAAACAAACAGAGATGAACAGTACAATAACTGAAATGAAAACTACACTAGAAGGAATCAATAGCAGAATAACTGAGGCAGAAGAACGGATAAGTGACCTGGAAGACAGAATGGTGGAATTCACTGCTGTGGAACAGAATAAAGAAAAAAGAATGAAAAGAAATGAAGACAGCCTAAGAGACCTCTGGGACAACATTTAACGCAACAACATTCGCATTATAGGGGTCCCAGAAGGAGAAGAGAGAGTGAAAGGACCCGAGAAAATATTTGAAGAGATTATAGTCGAAAACTTCCATAACATGGGAAAGGAAATACCACCCAAGTCCAGGAAGCACAGTGAGTCCCATACAGGATAAACCCAAGGAGAAACACACCGAGACACCTAGTAATCAAATTGGCAAAAATTAAAGACAAAGAAAAATTATTGAAAGCAACAAGGGAAAAACGACAAATAACATACAAGGGAACTCCCATAAGGTTAACAGCTGATTTCTCAGCAGAAACTCTACAAGCCAGAAGGGAGTGGCATGATATACTAAAAGTGATGAAAGGGAAGAACCTATAACCAAGATTACTCTACCCGGCAAGGATCTCATTCAGATTCGATGGAGAAATCAAAAGCTTTACAGAGAGGCAAAAGCTAAGGGAATTCAGCACCAGCAAACCAGCTCTACAACAAATGCTAAAGGAACTTCTCTAAGTGGGAAACACAAGAGAAGAAAAGGACCTACAAAAACAAACCCAAAAGAATTAAGAAAATGGTAATAGGAACATACATAGCAATAATTACCTTAAATGGGAATGGATTAAATGCTCCAACCAAAAGACACAGGTTCACTGAATGGATACAAAAATAAGCCCCGTCTATATGCTGTCTACAAGAGACCCACTTCAGACCTAGGGACACATACAGATGAAAGTGAAGGGATGGAAAAAGATATTCCATGCAAAAGGAAATCAAAAGAAAGGGGGAGTAGCAACACTCGTAACAGATAAAATAAACTTTAAAATGAAGACTGTTACAAGAGATAACGAAGGACACTACATAATGATCAAGGGAGCAATCCAAGAAGAAGCTATAACAATTATAAATATATATGCACCCAACATAGGAGCACCACAATACATAAGGCAACTGCTAACAGCTATAAAAGAGGAAATCAACAGTAAGACAATAATAGTGGGGGATTTTAACACCTCACTTACACCAATGGGCAGATCATCAACACAGAAAAGTAATAAGGAAACACAAGGTTTAAATGACACAATAGACCAGATAGATTTAATTGATATTTATAGGACATTCCATCAAAAAACAGCAGATTACACTTTCTTCTCAAGTGCACATGGAACATTCTCCATGATAGATCACATCTTGGGTCACAAATCAAGCCTTGGTAAATTTAAGAAAATTGAAATCATGCCAAGCATCTTTTCTGACCACAACGCTATGAGATTACAAATGAATTACAGGGGAAAAAACATAAAAAACACAAACACATGGAGGCTAAACAATACGTTACTAAATAACCAAGAGATCACTGAAGAAATCAAAGAGAAAATCAAAAAATACCTAGTGACAAATGACAATGAAAACACGACGATCCAAACCTATGGGATGCAGCAAAAGCAGTTCTAAGAGGGAAGTTTATAGCTATACAAGCCTACCTCAAGAAACAAGAAAAATCTCAAATAAACAATCTAACCTTACACCTAAAGGAACTAGAGAAAGAAGAACAAACAAAACCCAAAGTTAGCAGAAGGAAAGAAATCATAAAAATCAGAGCAGAAATAAATGAAATAGAAACAAAGAAAACAATAGCAAAGATCAATAAAACTAAAAACTGGTTCTTTGAGAAGATAAACAAAATTGATAAACCATTAGCCAGACTTATCAAGAAAAAGAGGGAGAGGACTGAAATCAATAAAATTAGAAATGAAAAAGGAGAAGTTACAACAGACCCCGCAGAAATACAAAGCATCCTAAGAGACTACTACAAGCAACTCTATGCCAATAAATTGGACAACCTAGAAGAAATCGACAAATTCTTAGAAAAGTATAACCTTCCAAGACTGAACCAGGAAGAAACAGAAAATATGAACAGACCAATCACAAGTAATGAAATTGAAACTGTGATTAAAAATCTTCCAACAAAAGTCTAGGACCAGATGGCTTGACAGGTGAATTCTATCAAACATTTAGAGAAGAGCTAATACCCATCCTTCTCAAAGTCTTCCAAAAAATTGCAGAGGAAGGAACACTCCCAAACTCATTCTATGAGGCCACCATCAGCCTGATACCAAAACCAGACAAAGATACTACAAAAAAAGAAAATTACAGACCAATATCACTGATGAATATAGATGCAAAAATCCTCAACAAAATACTAGCAAACAGAATCCAACAGCACATTAAAAGGATCATACACCATGATCAAGTGGGATTTATCCCAGGGATGCAAGGATTCTTCAATACACGCAAATCAATCAATGTGATACACCATATTAACAAATTGAAGAATAAAAACCATATGATCATCTCAATAGATGCAGACAAAGCTTTTGACAGAATTCAACACCAATTTATGATAAAAACTCTCCAGAAAGTGGGCATTGAGGGAACCTACCTCAACATAATAAAGGCCATATATGACAAACCCACAGCTAACATCATTCTCAATGGTGAAAAACTGAAAGCATTTCCTATAAGATCAGGAACGAGACAAGGATGTCCACTCTCACCACTATTATTCAACATAGTTTTGGAAGTCCTAGCCACGGCAATCAGAGAAGAAAAAGAAATAAAAGGAATACAAATTGGAAAAGAAGAAGTTAAACTGTCACTGTTTGCAGATGACACGATACTATACATAGAGAATCCTAAAACTGCCACCAGAAAACTACTAGAGCTAATCAATGTATTTGGTAAAGTTGCAGGATACAAAATTAATGCACAGAAATCTCTTGCATTCCTAAACACTAATGATGAAAAATCTGAAAGAGAAATTAGGAAAACACTCCCATTTACCACTGCAACAAAAAGAATAAAATACCAAGGAATAAACCTACCTAAGGAGACAAAAGACCTGTATGCAGAAAATTATAAGACACTGATGAAAGAAATTAAAGATGATACAAATAGATGGAGAGATATACCATGTTCTTGGATTGGAAGAATCAATATTGTGAAAATGACTATACTACCCAAAGCAATCTACATATTCAGTGCAATCCCTAGCAAATTACCAATGGCATTTTTTACAGAACTAGAACAAAAAATCTTAAAATTTATATGGAGACACAAAAGACCCCGAATAGCCAAAGCAGTCTTGAGGGAATAAGACGGAGCTGGCGGAATCAGACTCCCTGACTTCAGACCATACTACAAAGCTACAGTAATCAAGACAATATGGTACTGGCACAAAAACAGAAACATAGATCAATGGAACAAGATAGAAAGCCCCAGAGATAAAGCCACGCACCTATGGTCAACTAATCTATGATAAAGGAGACAAGGATATACAATGGAGAAAAGACAGTCTCTTCAATAAGTGGTAATTTATTGGGAAAACTGGAGAGCTACATGTAAAAGAATGAAATTAGAACATTCCCTAACACCATACACAAAAATAAACTCAAAATGGATTCAAGACCTAAATGTAAGACCGGACACTATAAAACTCTTAGAGGAAAACATTGCAAGAACACTCTTTGAGATGAATCACAGCAAGATCTTTTTTGATCCACCTCCTAGAGTAATGGAAATAAAAACAAAAATAAACAAATGGGACCTAATGAAACTTCAAAGCTTTTGCACAGCAAAGGAAACCATAAACAAGACGAAAAGACAACCCTCAGAATGGGAGAAAATATTTGCAAACAAATCAACAGACAAAGGATTAATCTCCAAAATATATAAACAGCTCATGCAGCTCAATATTAAAAAAACAAACAGCCCAATCCAAAAACGGGCAGAAGAACTAAATAGGCATTTCTCCCAAGAAGACATACAGATGGCCAAGAAGCACATGAAAAGCTGCTCAACATCACTAATTATTAGAGAAATGCAAATCAAAACTACAATGAGGTATCACCTCAAACCAGTCAGAATGGGCATCATCAGAGAATCTACAAACAACAAATGCTGGAGAGGGTGTGGAGAAAAGGGAACCCTCTTGCACTGTTGGTGGGAATGTAAATTGATACAGCCACTATGGAGAACAGTATGGAGGTTCCTTAAAAAACTAAAAATAGAATTACCATACAATCCAGCAATCCCACTACTGGGCATATACCCAGAGAAAACCATAATTCAAAACAACACATGCACCCCAATGTTCAGTGCAGCACTATTTACAATAGCCAGGTCATGGAAGCAACCTAAATGCCCATTGACAGACGAATGGCTAAAGAAGAGGTGGTACATATATACAATGGAATATTACTCAGCCGTAAAATGGAACGAAATTGAGTCATTTGTTGAGATGTGGATGGATCTAGAAACTGTCATACAGAGTGAAGTAAGTCAGAAAGAGAAAAACAAATATCGTATATTAAGACATGTATGTGGAACCTAGAAAAATGGTACAGATGAACCGGTTTACAGGGCAGAAGTTGAGATACAGATGTAGAGAACAAACGTATGGACGATAAGGGGGGAAAACCGTGGTGGGGTGGGGATGGTGGTGTGCTGAATTGGGCGATTGGGATTAACATGTATACACTGATGTGTGTAAAATTGATGACTAATAAGAACCTGCTGCATAAAAAAATAAAATAAAATTCAAAAATTCAAAAAAAAAAAAAGGATTCAACAGCACTTCTGTTTTCTCCATAAGCGTTGAATAAGTCAAATTCTCTTCCCATTTGCTGTGATTCAGAGTTAGTAGTTGTAGTTTGTAGGTTAAATGTATGGAGTCAATGAAATGTCATTAGAAATTTTAAGACTCACAATACATAAAAAAGACATTTTTAGCAAGACAATTATTAGAATAATACTGTATCTTTTTATTAAATGTATTCTTCAATTTTTATAGAAAGAACAGTCAAAATTTTAAACTCAAGTTTGGTTTTTAAAAAAAATGCCATAGGGCTTATTTGTATTTTTCTTAATAATACAGTTTATAGTGTTTATTTATAATATATACCACATTATAAAATATTCCATATAACTTTTACAAGGATCATGTTTACAGTGAAATGTCTGTAATATATTAAATGTGCTTTTCAAATAATTTTGACTGTAATAAAACATTTGCGCAAAACACTCCTAAGCATATCTTACCAGAATCCACTTTCTATGTCTCACCTTAAATTACTTTGAAATAAAGAGTAATAGCATGCTACATGATACATAGCCACAGCTCTAATGTATAAAAGATACATTTAAAAGGAAAAATATATGCACCCTTTTTGTCTGATGGAATCATTGCCTTTAATATAGACCACAATAAATAAAATGGTCTTAGCTCTTTTTTTTTTTTTTTTGGAAAGACAAACATGAACCTGTAGTGTTAAGTGAACTTTCATATATGAAAGCCTGGAAATAATCTTTTTCCAAATTTGTCAGGCCTCTACAAGCATAGTGCTTAGCTAGATTCCTGTGCTTTAGGAAAGATGAAGATATTTGGAGAATTCTCAGAAAAACAATTAGAATAGGACTTATAAAATGAGTTGGTTATGTTATTTATGAGATGGCTGGATGGTGCCTCACTAGATGGCCAGCTCTTACAGGGCCATATTAGATAGCTTCCATTACATTAACTTCTGTGTTGGTTCGGTAGAGATTCCTGTTTTTAACCTCTAAAAAGTTTCATTTCTCCACAAATTGTTTCATATTTCAAATAGATATATGTTGAAAAAGATGAGTTTTCATACTTTTTAACTATGAACTTCTTTAATACACTTTGAAAAGGCTTATTATACAGATAAGCAAGACCATATCTTGTTTCATATATGGAAATACAAGAGAAACCACAGTGTACACAGCACGAATTTGGAGAGATTGGTCAGAAAGGCCAAAAAGACTCATATTTAGTTTGATTAATCAGTAATGTACTTTAACATTCAGTCTTTTTCCAAGGGATTTCATAGCCAAATATAGGAAATAAATGTGCAAATAACTAATTATAAGTCAATGAAATAAGTATACATATTACTATGTTAGCCCAGAGGAAGAAGTGAGGTGAGGTTATTTTGATTTTTTAACTTTGCTTATGGTGGCAAAGGAAAGAAACAGCATGTCTGGAAAGGTTTCGTAAGAGACAGGATACTTATTGACGAACTTGAAATTTGAGTAGGAATTTGCTTGGTGAAAGGGAGAAAGACATTCTGAAGACAGAGGACAGTGAAAAGAACTGAGATTTAAAAAGTGCAAAATGGATTGATAAAACAGCCAGTAGTCAAATCTGGTCCATGGAGCCAGAGAAAGAGGGATGGAGAGCTAAAGAATGAGCTGAAACAGTACAGTGATTATTGGTTGCCAAAGTTTATGGAAGAGCAATGATTTATTCTTCTTCAAAATGTGTATTTTAGGCTTGGAATTAGAAATACTCAGTTCTCATTTTATTGGTTTCCCTCTTTGATTGTCCTCCTGTCCCCCTGTGTTTTATGGTGTTTTAAGCTTTAAAGTTCAAAATAACATTGATTTTGATTAACATAAATACCACGTACACACTTTGTTTCCCATAGTTTTGGAAAACTCCTGTGTCATATGAAACCAATCAATTCAACAGCTAATTGTAATACTGCATATTCATTTAGTCATTTAATTGTCTCTACTGAGATGAAAAGTTTCTATATTCAATAGCAACATTAAATCTTCTTTGAAAACATGTTTTTTTATTTTTTTTTTAGTTTTTATAAATTTATTATTTGTTTTTGGCTGTGTTGGGTCTTTGTTGCTGCCCGCAGGCTTTCTCTAGTTGAGGCAAGCAGGGGCTACTCTTCGATGCGGTGTGCGGGCTTCTCATTGCGGTGGCTTCTCTTGTTGCAGAGCACAGGCTCTAGGCGCTTGGGCTTCAGTAGTTGTGGCACGCGGGCTCAGTAGTTGTGGCTTGCGGGCTCTAGAGCGCAGGCTCACCAGTTGTGGTACATGGGCTTAGTTGCTCCGCGGCATGTGGGATCTTCCTGGACCAGGGCTCGAACCCATGTCCCTTGCATTGGCAGGTGGATTCTTAACCACTGCACCACCAGGGAAGTCCCAAAATGTGTTTTTATAATTATACTCTAATAGAACTTTAAACTTCTTTATTTTAAAGTTTTTCATAAAATAGAGTATTTATATGCTTCTAAGACTCAATGCTTTGCCTCTTACAGAAGAGAGAAAAATTATCTATTTAGTCAAGATGTCCTGTTCTGTTTTGTTTTTTAACCATGGTTCTATTAACTTATTACCTGCAGATATTTTTAAGAAGATAATACATTTAATTACTTCTGCTGAAATTAATATTCATAATCATTTTTGGCACTATCAAATTGTCCCCAGCAAATTTACCATCGAGTTGATAAAGTACCAACACATAGGAACTTTAAAAAATAATATACTGATTAAACAACTGAGGGTTGGCCCCCTAAGATTATCTATGATTATTAAAATTACTCTTAGATTCAGAACCTTAGAGTGCCAGTTGGATTGAAGAAAAATGGAGGGATTTGAAAGGGATAGATTGATTAGAGTTTCAGTGATATTGGAAAACAGGGTTATAACTTGCAAGACAGACATACTTTAAGGTATTGAAGAGAAAAAAAGGCAGGTTCAGGCCGGTGAGGAGAGGCAGCCACTTAGTTATTAAGGGTGGAAACTAATCCTTCATGGAAGATCCAACTATACCTTAATGTCATTTTGCACTTCAGAAAGAAACAACCCAGAAAACTGGTCTATAAAACATTTAAACTGTTGTTTGAAGTCACTGTACTATGTGTGGTGTTCACCAAAACGGCCACTGGAATTTCACCACAACATTCAGCATATTGTTACACTGTTTATAAAACCAAGGCATAGTCACACTTGAACCATTAGAAGATGTGGAAGGCAGAAAGGGAAAGATAGAGGGAAGTACCATATAAACTTGGGAAATAAAATTGGGAAAATTTCTCCAATTTTTTGTTTACTTGTATATGTTTATAAATCCTTTGAGGGCAAGGGAAGTATCTTCTTCACTGTAATGTCCCTAACATTTAATGTAGTGCCACACATAGCTAGGATGAATATATAACTAAATAGTGATGTTTTTGAGGGTTGAAGGGGCACTAAATGCACCAGACACTGAGTCTACCGTTGGCAGCTGGGACTCTCCCAGGTAAACTAGGATGTATGGTCCCACTACACATAGACATTCAATAAGTCTTTTAGGGGGACAAAGGAAGACAGGCATCAAAGTCTGAAGTCCAGTTGTCAAATGGGAATATAATATAAATCTCCTTTCTCATCCAACATTAGCAAAGAGAGAAGGAGAGTATGCAACTTCACTCTAAAGGTTATATATTTGGAAAAACAGTACATTGCATATTTCCAGTTTAATGCACATCTTTGTCATGGATGACTTTAATGATAGGATATTGGAAGACAGTAGGAAATACATTGAGCATTTTCAAGAATGTCTTGCATCATGTGACTAAGGAGGTATTTCCTGAGACAGAAAATGTTCTACCATTACTAGAAATATTCCAAGATCTATTAAGTAAGCTGCTTGTAGATTTTTTTTTACTAGAGCGGTGTATCTGAGCAAAAACTAAAATGATTCACAAATATAGCCCTAAAAATTGCCTTTCTCTTTCCTTTCTCTTCTTTTGAAACCCCCTCTTCCCATTTAGACATAAAGGTTGTGCTTATTCTTGTGGCTTTAGACAGTAAGCCAAATTTTATAGCTGGCAAACTTAATAATGGGAAATAATCTAATTTGGGTTCATTTGCAGTAAAATAACTTTGACTTCTTTTGGGTGCCGTGAGTCTAATGTCACCAAATGATTTAGTTTGTGCACATTTTAGTTGACAAGAGATTTATGACTCTCTGCATATTTATCTATAGTTCCATCTTCAGGATAAACTAGCAGCCTGATGGAAAATTACAAATAGTTACAGAATTGAGAATGCCATTTTTGGTTTGTGAGCAGAGGACACCTTTTGCTTTAAATCTGTTGCCCATTATCCTTCATCTTCTCCTTACCCCTGCTAAGAGAATGAAAGCAGAAAGACTGGTCGAAAAGGAAAAAATAAGGCTATCCATGTGTGGGACTTAATAAAATTTCATTTCTGTATCTCTTTTATGAAAAATTTTTTGAAAACAAATAGATAGCTTATTTATAAACAGCTGCACAGAAATATGATAGTGTCGTATAAAATCCTTACACTGAATTCTTTGAGAATTGTCATTTAAAAGTATATGATAAATTAAAAAAACTATAGGAGAGGAATAAGAATTTTTAATATGGTGGGATTAGAAGGGAAAAAGACTATTTTCATTTTATATCTCATTGCAAAAAATTAAAAAGTATAAAGTTTCAGTAAAATAGAAATTTATATAAGACATGATTGTGTACAAAAGTACAACATTAAACCTCACTTGAAGTTTAAGAGGAAATTTCATAAATACCTTGGGTTTTTTTAAGAATAACGTTTATCCTTACATAGGTCACCTATCAGTTAGAAAATACTGTTTTGGGGGTTATTATAGCTCTAGATGCAAATCTTCATTATTATAAATCACAATTAGAGTATTTTATGAATATTTTAAAAGAGTCAGCAGTAGTATCCATGGGATCTTTTGTTTTATTTTGACTACCAGTCTGTTTTTCTGTAGCTCCTCTTAAATTCTCTCAGGTTGGTTTATAAATCAAAGGATATATGCATTTCAGTTTTTTTTAATTTGCTCTAAGGAACTTTTAAATTCATTTTTGAAATAACATGAAATTTGACATAGTGCTGATATCATCAGTTCTGTCATATCTCCCCCTTAAAGAAATTTTTCTGAATGTAGCCAACCACACTGTATCTCATTCCAGAGCTTATCCTGAGCAACCAAAACTTTTGCCAGCCTTGTAATTTATATTTACATATATGGTATACAATAATATGCAAAATAAGTGTATACACATATTTATGTGTGTACTTTATATATATATATATATATATATATACACATATATATTTGTGTGTATTTATATATGTATGTGTGTGTGTATATATATGTATGCAGTTATAACACACATATAAATCCAACCATAAGTGTTTGGCAGAATACAAGGAAAATGTTTTCATGATGGATTAGGTTTCTTCAGTAGATCCTTAATTAGCCATGTAATCCTACATAGTAATTATCTTTTATCAGGCTCAGATAAGAAAGATAGTTAATAAACTGGAGCATAGCTGTGGATAATTGCCTGAGGCATGATTTTCTAGTTTAAAATGAAGTGTGCTTTTTAAAGTTAATAACTATATGTTTTCATCAACATAAAGTTGAATGCTTATGATTGTTGATGTTGCATTCCTCTGGCTTCTACGTAAATTAGGACTATAAACATACCATTGCTAATTGGAAGGAGAAAAAAAGAAGTTAAAGAAAAGTTAAACCCAGAAGTTCCCTGGGCCTTAGGATCTGTCCTGGGTCTTCACTTTACTGGAACAAATGCATATATCTGTATATGTAAACAACTTTGAGGTGTAATTATTCTATTTGTGACTGTGTTGTTCCTTATTTAAGTATCTGTTACACTTTCTGAACAATTAATAAATGCAAGACAGATTGAATATCACTAGACAAAATGATTTTGTTGAATTTAATAAGAAAAAATCATTCATCATGTGAATAATTTGTGATTCAGGAAATGAAGTGACAGCTCTGAAGGTAGAAAATAAGCTGTGGCATAGCTTTTAATGAAAAGCTTTGTTTGTTTAATAATTAGCCATGTTTGAAGTAGTAACAAAACAAAATAAAGTATGTTCTCTTCATGGAGAAGCCAAATCTCATTCAAAATGTAAATAAAACTGTAATTTATGTGGATTTAATGTCTTTATTTGAAGTACTATGTAAAAAAAAAAATGATTGTCTTAAACTTTATTGTCATTTCAGAGTATCTGACTGTATTCTCTCAGATGATTGCATTCCATGATCCAGAGCTAAGCAATCATCTCAATGAAATTGGATTTATTCCAGATGTAAGTACTTGTTGCATTAATAGAAATAAGGTAAAAAAATAAAGCAGAAATTGGCAGCACAACAAAGTACTGTTTTTAAAGTTTTGTTGTCCTAAGAAGTCCATGTATCTAAACAAGTTCCTGCTACTAATTGTAGTCTTTTTTTATAAAGTTTGTGTGGTTACCTTCCATATTCTCACTTTAAGTAAAGGAGAAGTATCTTATTTTTCTTGATACTATCAAATTATTTTTAAAAACCCGGTAGTGTGAGTGTTGTATTAAACTGCGATGTTAACAGTTTTCACTTGGATTTTTTGATATTCAGGCCTGTTTTTGAAGAAGTAGGAAATTTGAACTTAGTAAATTCTTAAGTAGCTGCTTCTGTGTTTTGCTTGATACATTACCTTGGAAACTTTGCCAGATTTTGGCTTACTTCATTAGCTTCTTGGGTTCCTTATCAAACCGAAAGTCAGAGCTGACTGTCAAAGGTTAGCCAAGGTGTAGCTTAGCCTATTACTCACATGTAGTATGTGACACGGACTCAAACCTCTTTTAAAAGACAGTTGGAGTACAGTATCATAGGACTTCGTAAAACAAAACAAAACAAAAAAGAACCTTTTTGAGATAACAATCTCCTTATTCCATCTTAACCTTCTTTGTTTCCTGATCATACCTTTCCTCTTAAGGCTTATATCCAGAAACCCGTATGTTGATGGTAAGACTAGGGGTGAAAAATGTTTATATTAACACTATACTAATGCATTTAAAGTGTTAACAGTAACACTTACAGTATAAATACTTGCAGGGTGCTTTGAAGTTTAAAAATACTTTCACAAACATTTCATTTGATTCTCAAGACAAATCTGTAAGGTGTATGAAGCAAGTAATTTCAGCAGTTAATAGATAAGAAATTTAGTGTTTGAGAAGGTAACAAAACTAAATAGTCTTAGAACATAAAACTTTAACTGATGTCATTTGACAGCTGTCTGCCCCTAGTCTGGTTCATCTTCCAGTGGGAGAACAGAGACTAAAACATAGGTGTACTAATTCTAGTTCATTGCTCTGTGTGTTGCGCTGTAATTCTGTGATGTCATCGTCAGGCCTAAAGTAGCCATCCTTCATATATACAGTGGTATTTGCTTCTAGGCCTATGGAGAAATACCTTTCATTTGAGTACATGGCTTGCTCAATGAGGGCTCCAAAAAATATATATACATATTATAAAACAAATAAAATAAGATCAAACCCTATAATTATGTATAGAGATAGAAAAGTTTGTAAAAAATTAACAAGTATATATATTATCATATTAAGTATTCATCTTTACATAACCCTACCTTTCCTGCTTCACATTATAAATGTGAGATATGGCATAAGACAATACTAGATTAAATCTTATGGCTAGAGTTGAAGAAATTATAAAGGAACTGATTGCCGAGTTGGTAATTGTTTTAGGTTTCTGAGGGAAAAAATACTATGATATAGACTTAAAATAAAGGATAATTCTTTTTAAAAAATTCCCTTGAAAACATCTAATTGTGCTCAGTGACTAAACAGAAAACTACACTGATTTAGTCAGAGTTTTAGATTGAGAAGAATCATTTATGTAGAAAAATATGTATGGAATTATAAAGATAGTCTGATAAAATCCTTAGACATATTCATGAACATAAATAGTATTAAAAAATCACATATGGAAAAATAACTTATCTTGGCTTAATCAGAAAAATTAAACTCTGAAAGTGTATGGTATATGAGAAGAGGCAAGCAAAAAACATTGTTAAAAAATAACGTGGACATATATTAAGTGCTTACTGTGCACTAAGCACTGCTCTAACCATCTTTAAGCACTCCTCTAATCCTCACAAGTTTGCAATCTAATTAAACAATGACTATTAAATATTTATATGTAAAATCAATTTGGGAAAGGCTAGTAGCATGATGGAAGTAAAATTCTAGATAACAATAACATGAAAGGTAAGAGTCAGTGGAATTTCAACTTAAAAGTGTTCTAATGATTCTGTATCATTTGAGGGGAAAGTAAATATGCACTTTATATTTAGACATTAAGTCAGGCATCCTTTCAGATCTGGGATTTGATTTTACCCTACTCAAAAGCTAATAAATGAGCCTGGTACTGTCTCATGGGTATTGGCAGAAAATCCAAGACTCCTGTGTCAGAGACAAAGGACTTTCTCACTCTCACTCACAGCACAGCAAGCAGCATGAGCATTAGCATATTTGTCTTGATTTCCCTTGCTTCCAAATCCCATAGAGACGACACAGAGGGTCCAGATGATACCTGCATAATGCAGTGGATTGCGTTACAGGAGAGGAACTCCGAGTTTAGGGAACTTGATTTTTTTTTTTTAATGGATAGTAAACATGTTCCCTTTACTCTGGAGAGAGAAAGAAAGAAAGAGAGAGAGAGAGAGAGAGAGAGGCTATCTTTTTCTCTGAGGCTATAAGAAAACCTGTCTGTTGCTGCAAAAGGAGACTCTATCTCTATTTACTAAGGCTATTTTTATACAAACATCGTTGAAACTATACTGCAGAACAAAGGGCAGTTAGTGTCTCTGCTCACAAGAAATGTAGAAGTACAGGAATGCATATTAAAATTTTAATGGTACTCACTAAAAGAATAGAAAGAAAATGTATAACTTTTAAATGGAATGGGGGAGTGTGGAACAAAGGAAAGTCATCCACCCCTTTAAAAACATAGAGAAAACACAGAAACAGGGTAAGCTAAGTAGATTACCTAATAAAGGAAATTTTTAGATATTTTTAAAAATCCATCTATATGCTATTTATAAGAGACAAATGTAAAAATTTAAGGATATTGGTCAAAAAGGAGATTAAAAAAATATGAGGCAAATATTAACCAAAAGAAAACTAATGCAGTGATATTAATATAAACTAGTAAAACAGAAAGCACAAAATAAACCCATCCAGATATGGAATTTGGTATATGACACAAATGGCTCTATAAGTCAATTTGAAAAGATTATTCAATAAATGGCCCTGATGCAATTGGGTAACTATATGGAGAGAGGTGGGAATCAAAGCCAACCTCACACCATACATGAAAATAAGTTCTAGCTTGCCTAGAAGACATACATATGGAATGTCGTATTTATAATTTCCATCTAGGAAGGAATTCTTACAGAAGTTATAGAAAGTACAAAACATAATATTTAAAGAAGAGAGAATTAGAATTGAGGAATGGTAGAAAGGGGCTTTCCATTATATTGGAATCTATAATGTACTATTTTGCTTTAAAAATTTTTCAAAGCATTTGTGACAAAGTGTTAGTTAATGTTTGTTAAATCTTAGTGGAGGGTACTTTAGTGTTTGTTAAATGTGCTGCTATATAAGGTGAGTTAATTATTTAATAATCCAATAATTTTGATACAATATCTTTATTCTATTTAGCTTCCCTCTCCATTATGACCCTCTCCTATAATTACTGGGGTATTTTTGTATAACTTCTTGTAAAAGCTTCAATACTAGTAATGTGAAAGTAATATTGATTCATATATATAGTGTGATTAGTTTTATGAGACATTCATAAGTCAACATGGGGTGGGGGACAATTCCTTGTGGGTTGAGAATGTCCAGTATGTGGCAAATACTGAGCATCCCTGGCCCCCAGCCACTGATTGTCTATAATAATCCCCTAATCATTGTGACAATAAAATGCCTACACGTTATTTCTGAAAAATGACTCTACATTGTATTTCCAAACATCCTCTAGGGAACACTTCTATCACTATTGAGAGTCCTAGAGTTAACAAAAGAGAAGTTAGGGGAAAGAGAATATATCTTAACCTGGAGGAAATTCCCTTTTCTATGACTATTCTTTTGTCACAGAGAAAGGGCAAAAGGAAAGATATTTAACACAGTTAAAATGTTAATAGGAAGATTGTTTTTTGTTTTTTGAAAACTTGATTTTTTGTGTGTGTTTTGTTGGCCTGTTTCTCAAGTTTGGAGATAACATTAAAATGTTGAGGCTATTTTTAAATTTAATTTTGCAAACAGATATGATGTTTTTAACGTAGAGATTATTGACAATGAATAGTGGTGGGAGAGGTATGATGAAATGGAGAATTTTTCTAACATTTTTCTTATTCTATTAATAATCACATATTTTTAGTTACATGTCATTAGTTTGTATGTGCAGTCTTGCTTTCTTTTTTTTTTTTCCCGAATTATTGCCTTCAGCGTTCTACCTTTAAGATGATTGCTTATGTTATACAGCAGAAACTAACACACCATTGTAAAGCAATTATACTCCAATAAAGATGTTAAAAAAAAAAAAAAAAGATGATTGCTTAAGTGACTTTCTGCACCTCCAACAACAATACAGGCTAGGATTCATCAAGGGCAAATGTGGACACTTTGGTAATGAGATCCCAAACTGAGTTTCCTGCTCAATAACTAATCCTATCAAAGTAAGCCCTCATTAATCTTCCATCATTAAAATGCAGACTCCTATTGCAGGAAAGATTGTGATTTCTGGCTCCTTTCCATTTGCCGTGGGTCACAGAACTCTGAATACTGAGTACTGCTGAAGCTTGAATAGTTAGGAATATTGTGCACTGATGTGATGCTTAGATTATATATATAGCATGGTAGTTATGCGATTTACATATAAATAGGGTGAGTAATGTGTATTTGGCAAAATTGGGGCCAGAGTGATTTTTATCATTTCTGTCTTGGTGTATGTTCTGCTTCTGAAAACATACCAGGCCTTTGAAGTGAGAACAGGAAAGTATGCTTCTTCATTCTTAAGGAAACTATTTTTCTGAAATGCTATAAATAGCATTCAACCTGCAAATTATGAAAAGTTGTCCGGTGGTCAGTAAGAGAAATGATAAGGGCTGTATCTCAGTACTATATGTGCCTCTTGAACCTACTGTCTGCTAAAGATAAAGCTAACAAATTCAGTGATAAGCAAGTATGCTGGCAAAACCATTGTCATTTAACTACAGTCTTAATGGATGCTTATACTACTACTGATTTTCTCCCTCCCTAAAAGTTTATCACTGTCATTTTCAAAATTTATATTGAGCTGAGTTTGTACTACCAAAAATGTGAAAGGATTTCTCAGAAATATTTATGTATTTATTTGTTTGTTCTGTTTGTTCATTTGTTCCTTCATTCATTCCTGGCCTTCATGTTGTTATTGTTACATAAAGAAATTTTAGGTTTTAATCTAAAGAGGAGATTAGTGACAAAGAGCTTTTTAGATTTTTATCAAGTGTGGTTACAGGGTAAATTAGGAAGTTGCACCCTGTTTAGAGTCTCCCATAACAAGAGTCCCCACTAACCTGTTGTAATCCATCTGTGGAGTGCCAGGATGTGTCCTTTGTCTGGCTATTGCTGTTTTCCCTGACTTTAGTCCTAACCCCATTCTACTGACCTTGGGTTCTTTAAAGCCCTTGAATACAAAAGGCTTACTGAGCTCTCTTTCTTAGGATAGAGCTTAATTACCTTTCAGAAAGGACTCATATCTCAGAAGCCAAAGACTTATTAATTCCATAGGCAATGACAAAGTAATATTTTGGTATCTTCTTGCTAAGAACACATACATACAAGTTAAGTATCCAGCAAGTTTCCCTCTTTAGTAAATCCTCACTCTGTTTTCAATCTAATGTATCCTTATACTGGTTGAGAGACAAGTAAAAGGAAGTATATGCTTAGTGAAATAAGTCAGACAAAGACAAATACTATATGATACCACTTATATGTGGAATCTAAAAAATAATATAAATGAATCTATATACAGAACAGAAATAGACTCACAGACATAGAAAACAAATTTATGGTTACCAAAGGGGAGAGGGAGCAGGGGAGGGACAAATTAAGGGTATGGGATTAACAGAAACAAACTACTATACATAAAATAGGTAAGCAACAGAATGTACTGCATAGGACAGGGGATTATACCCAATATCTTGTAATAACCTATAATGGAATGTACTCTACAGAAAACAAAAGAAAACAAACCTGAATCACTGTCCTGTACATCTAAAACTAACACAATGTTGTAAATCATCTATACTTCAATTTTTTTTAAAAAAAAGAAGGATGTATGGTATGATGCAGCAGTTCTCAAACTTTTTGATTGGTCTTAGGACCCATTCACGTTTTTAAAAATTATCAAGTATCCCAAAGAGTTTTTATGTGGGTTTATATCTCTTAGTATTTACTGAGACATTTAAAAAATTATGTACTTATTTATTTAAAAATGACAATAATGAAACCATTGCATGTTAACAAAATAACATTTTTCTGAAAAATAATTGTTTTCCAAAACAAACAAAAAATAATGGAGGAGTGGTACTGTTTTATATTTTTGCAATTTCTACTTAATAGAGGAAAGTTAGATTCTCATACCTGCTTCTAAATTCAATCCGGTTGCAATGCCTTGTTTTAGTTGAAGTACATGAAGAAAATCTGTTGGCCCTACACGGGCATGTTATGGCAAAGGGCCTTTTCAGACAGTGGTAGTTTCTTAAAGCTTCATTGCAATGTACAATCTAAAACTATATCAATGAACTTTTCAGATTCTTTTATATTCAAGTTCATCAATCAATCTTGCACTTTGAATGGCTCTTTTACCCATACATGATTTTGTAATGTTGTGCATTGGTCATTTAGAAAATACTGGTGCACTGAATTATGCAGATCTTTCAACTATGAGACATTTTATTATACAATATCAAAAAAATCACATTCGTTAATATCACCACTGATCTCATCCAAAAAGTCATTAAGTATTGGGAACCTGCCAAGCTAACAGTGGCAGATACAAGTTTTCCAACATTCTAATCTTCACCTGACAGCTAGAATTGTTTCTTGAAGTGACAGGTTCACTTCATTTTTGAGAAATATCTGCCAAATATCCAAACCTGAAAAAAAATATTGTTTTTATGTCATTCTTACAAGTAAAAACTGGCATTTCTTGAAAAAAACACCTACATTCACTCATAGCTGAAATGATTGCCCAAGTGCTTTATTCTCAAGACAATCTTTTTTTTTTTTACACTAAGCAACAGATTTTTTTTTTAAACGTCTTTATTGGAGTATAATTGCTTTACAATGGTGTGTTAGTTTCTGCTGTATAACAAAGTGAATCAGCTATACATATACATATATCCCCATATCCCCTCCCTCTTGCGTCTCCCTCGCACCCTCCCTATCCCACCCCTCTAGGTGGTCACAAAGCACTGAGCTGATCTCCCTGTGCTATGCTGCTGCTTCCCACTAGCTATCTCTTTTACGTTTAGTAGTGTATATATGTCCCTGCCACTCTCTCACTTTGTCCCAGCTTACCCTTCCCCCTCCCCGTATCCTCAAGTCCATTCTCTAGTAGGTCTGTGTCTTTATTCCCATCCTGCCCCTAGGTTCTTCATGACCATTTTTTTTTTGTTTTTAAGATTCCATATATATGTGTTAGCATACGGTATTTGTTTTTCTCTTGACTAACTTCACTCTGTATGACAGACTCTAGGTCCATCCACCTCACTACAAATAACTCAATTTCATTTCTTTTTATGGCTGAGTAATATTCCATTGTATATATGTGCCACATCTTCTTTATCCATTCATCTGTTGATAGACACTTAGGTTGCTTCCATGTCCTGGCTATTGTAAATAGAGCTGCAATGAACATTGTGTTACATGACTCTTTTTGAATTATGGTTTTTTCAGGGAATATGCCCAGTAGTGGGATTGATGGGTTGTATGGTGGTTCTATTTTTAGTATTTTAAGGAACCTCCATACTGTTCTCCATAGTGGCTGTATCAATTTACATTCCCACCAACAGTGCAGGAGGGTTCCCTTTTCTCCACACCTTCTCCAGCATTTACTGTTTGTAGATTTTATGATGATGGCCATTCTGACTGGTGTGAAATGATATCTCATTGTAGTTTTGATTTGCATTTCTCTAAGGATTAATGATGTTGAGCATTCTTTCATGTGTTTGTTGGCAATCTGTATATCTTCTTTGGAGAAATGTCTATTTAGGTCTTCTGCCCATTTTTGGATTGGGTTGTTTCTTTTATTGATATTGAGCTGCATGAGCTGCTTGTAAATTTTGGAGATTAATCCTTTGTCAGTTGCTTCATTTGCAAAAGTTTTCTCCCATTCTGAGGGATGTCTTTTCGTCTTGTTTATGGTTTCCTTTGCTGTGCAAAAGCTTTTAAGTTTCATTAGGTCCCATTTGGGTTTTTTTTGTTTTTATTTCCATTTCTCTAGGAGGTGGGTCAGCAAGGATCTTGCTGTGATTTATGTCATAGAGTGTTCTGCCTATGTTTTCCTCTAAGAGTTTGATAGTGTCTGGCCTTAACATTTAGGTCTTTAATCTATTTTGAGTTTATTTTTGTGTATGGTGTTAGGGAGTGTTCTAATCTTTTACATGTAGCTGTCCAGTTTTCCCAGCACCACTTACTGAAGACGCTGTCTTTTCTCCATTGTATATTCTTGCCTCCTTTATCAAAGATAAGGTGACCATATGTGCGTCGGTTTATCTCTAGGCTTTCTATCCTGTTCCGTTGATCTATATTTCTGTTTTTGTGCCAGTACCATACTGTCTTGATTACCGTAGCTTTGTAGTATAGTCTGAAGTCAGGGAGCCTGATTCCTCCAGCTCCATTTTTCTTTCTCCAGATTGCTTTGGCTGTTCGGGGTCTTTTGTGTTTCCATACAAATTGTGCAATTTTTTGTTCTAGTTCTGTGAAAAATGCCATTGGTAGTTTGATAAGGATTGCATTGAATCTGTAGATTGCTTTGGATAGCATAGTCATTTTCACAATGTTGATTATTCCAATCTAAGAACATGGTATATCTCTCCATCTATTTGTATCATCTTTAATTTCTTTCATCAGTGTCTTATAATTTTCTGCATACAGGTCTTTTGTCTCCTTAGGTAGGTTTATTCTTAGATATTTTATTCTTTTTGTTGCAGTGGTAAATGGGAGTGTTTTCCTAATTTCAATTTCAGATTTTTCATCATTAGTGTATAGGAATGCAAATGATTTCTGTGCATTAATTTTGTATCCTGCTACTTTACCAAATTCATTGATTAGCTCCTGTAGTTTTCTGGTAGCATCTTTAGGATTCTCTATGTATAGTATCATGTCATCTGCAAACAGTGACAGCTTTACTTCTTCTTTTCCGATTTGGATTCCTTTTATTTCTTTTTCTTCTCTGATTGCTGTGGATAAAACTTGCAAAACTATGTTGAATAATAGTGGTGAGAGTGGGCAACCTTGTCTTTTTCCTGATCTTAGTGGAAATGGTTTCAGTTTTTCACCATTGAGGATGATGTTGACTGTGGGTTTCTTATATATGGCCTTTATTATGTTGAGGAAAGTTCCCTCTATGCCTACTTTCTTCAGGGCTTTTATCATAAATGGGCGTTGAATGTTGTCGAAAGCTTTCTCTGCATCTATTGAGATGATCATATGGTTTTTCTCCTTCAATTTGTTAACACGGTGTATCACACTGATTGATTTGCGTATATTGAAGAATACTTGCATTCCTCAGATAAACCCCACTTGATCATGGTGTATGATCCTTTTAATGTGCTGTTGAGTTCTGTTTGCTAGTATTTTGTTGAGGATTTTTGCATCTGTGTTCATCAGTGATATTGGGCTGTAGTTTTCTTTCTTTGTGGCATCTTTGTCTAGTTTTGGTATCAGGGTGATTGTGGCCTCATAGAATGTGTTTGGGAGTGTTCCTCCCTCTGCTATATTTTGGAAGAGTTTGAGAAGGATAGGTGTTAGCTCTTCTCTAAATGTTTGATAGAATTCGCCTGCGAAGCCATCTGGTCCTGGGCTTTTGTTTGTTGGAGGATTTTTAATCACAGTTTCAATTTCAGTGCTTGTGATTGGTCTGTTCATGTTTTCTATTTCTTCCTGGTTCAGTCTTGGAAGGTTGTGCATTTCTAAGAATTTGTCCATTTCTTCCAGGGTGTCCATTTCATTGGCATATAGTTGCTTGTAATAATCTCTCATGATCGTTTGTATTTCTGCAGTGTCAGTTGTTACTTCTCCTTTTTCATTCTAATTCTATTGATTTGAGTCTTCGCCCTTTTTTTCTTGATGAGTCTGGCTAATGGTTTATCACTATTGTTTATCTTCTCAAAGAACCAGCTTTTAGTTTTATTGATCTTTGCTATCGTTTCCTTCATTTTCTTTTCGTTTATTTCTGATCTGATCTTTATGATTTCTTTCCTTCTGCTAACTTTGGGGGTTTTTTTGTTCTTTCTCTAATTGCTTTAAGTGTAAGGTTAGGTTGTTTATTTGAGATGTTTCTTGTTTCTTGAGGTAGGATTGTATTGCTATAAACTTCCCTCTTAGAACTGCTTTTGCTGCATCCCATAGGTTTTGGGTCGTCGTGTTTTCATTGTCATTTGTTTCTAGGTATTTTTTGATTCCCTCTTTGATTTCTTCAGTGATCTCTTAGTTATTAAGTAGTGTATTGTTTAGCCTACATGTGTTTGTATTTTTTACAGATTTTTTCCTGTAATTGATATCTAGTCTCATAGCATTGTGGCCAGAAAAGATGCTTGATACAATTTCAATTTTCTTAAATTTACCAAGGCTTGATTTGTGACCCAGGATATGATGTATCCTGGAGAATGTTCCATGAGCACTTGAGAAGAATGTGTATTCTGTTGTTTTTGGATGGAATGTCCTACAAATATCAATTAATTCCATCTTGTTTAATGTATCATTTAAAGCTTGTGTTTCCTTATTTATTTTCATTTTGAATGCTCTGCCCACTGGTGAAAGTGGGGTGTTAAAGTCCCCTACTATGATTGTGTTACTGTCGATTTCCCCTTTTATGGCTGTTAGTATTTGCCTTATGTATTGAGGTTCTCCTATGTTGGGTGCATAAATACTTACAATTGTTATATCTTCTTCTTGGATTCATCCCTTGATCATTATGTAGTGTCCTTCTTTGTCTCTTGTAATACTCTTTGTTTTAAAGTCTATTTTGTCTGATATGAGAATTGCTACTCCAGGTTTCTTTTGATTTCCATTTGCATAGAATATCTTTTTCCATCCCCTCACTTTCAGTCTGTATGTGTCCCTAGGTCTGAGGTGGTCTCTTGTAGATAGCATATATACGGGTCTTGTTTATGTATCCATTCAGCCAGTCTGTGTATTTTGGTTGGAGCATTTAATCTATTTACATTTCAGGTAATTATCGATATGTATGTTCCTATTACCATTTTCTTAATTGGTTTGGGTTTGTTACTGTAGGTCTTTTCCTTCTCTTGTGTTTCCTGCCTAGAGAAGTTCCTTTAGCATTTGTAGTAAAGCTGGTTTGGTGGTGCTGAATTCTCTTAGCCTTTGCTTGTCTGTAAAGGTTTTAATTTCTCCGTCAAATCTGAATGAGATCCTTGCTGGGTAGAGTAGTCTTGGTTGTAGGTTTTTTCTCCTTCATCTCTTTAAGTATGTCCTGCCACTCCCTTCTGGCTTGCAGAGTTTCTGCTGAAAGATAAGCTGTTAACCTTATGGGGATTCCCTTGTGTGTTATTTGTTTTTTTTCCCTTGCTGCTTTTAATATTTTTTGTGTTTAATTTTTGAGTTTGATTAATAATGTGTCTTGGCGTGTTTCTCCTTGGATTTATCTTGTATGGAATTCTCTGTGCTCCCTGGACTTGATTAACTATTTCCTTTCCCATATTAAGGAAGTTTTCAACTATAATCCCTTCAAATATTTTCTCAGTCCCTTTCTTTTTCTCTTCTTCTTCTGGGACCCCTATAATTCGAATGTTGGTGCGTTTAATGTTGTCCCAGAGGTTTCTGAGACTGTCCTCAATTCTTTTCATTCTTTTTTCTTTATTCTGCTCTGCAGTAGTTATTTCCACTATTTTATCTTCCAGGTCACTTATCCGCTCTTCTGCCTCAGTTATTTTGCTATTGATCCCTTCTAGAGAATTTTTAATTTCAGTTATTGTGTTGTTCATCACTGTTTGTTTGCTCTTTAGTTCTTCTAGGTCCTTGTTAAACGTTTCTTGTATTTTTTCCATTCTATTTCCAAGATTTTGGATCATCTTTACTATCATTATTCTGAATTCTTTTTCAGGTAGACTGCCTATTTCCTCTTCATTTGTTAGGTCTGGTGTTTTTTGCCTTGCTCCTTCATCTGCTCTGTGTTTCTCTGTCTTCTCATTTTGCTTAACTTACTGTGTTTTGGTCTCCTTTTCACAGGCTGCAGGTTCGTAGTTCCCGGGTTTTTTTGGTGTCTGTCCGCAGTGGCTAAGGTTGGTTCAGTGGGTTGTGTAGTCTTCCTGGTGGAGGGGAGTAGTGCCTGTGTTCTGGTGGATGAGGCTGGATCTTGTCTTTCTCTTGGGCAGGTCAACTTCTGGTGGTATATTTTGGGGGGTCTGTGGCCTTATTATGATTTTAGGCAGCCTCTCTGCTAATGGATGGGGTTGTGTTCCTGTCTTTCTAGTTGTTTGGCATAGGGTGTCCAGCCCTGTATTTTGCTCGTCGTTGAGTGGAGCTGGGTCTTGGGGTTGAGATGGAGATCTCTGGGAGATTTGCGCCATTTGATATTACGTTGAGCTGGGAGGCCTCTTGTGGACCAGTGTCCTGAACTTGGCTCTCCCACCTCAGAGGCACAGCCCTGACGCCTGGCTGGAGCACCAAGAGCCTGTCATCCACACAGCTCAGCATAAAAGGGAGAAAAAAAAGAAAGGAAGAAAGGAAGAAGATAAAATAAAATAAAGTTATTAAAATAAAAAATAATTATTAAAAAAAAACTTTAAGTAATAAAAAAAGGACAAACTGAACCCTAGGACAAATGGTAAAAGCAAAGCTATACAGACAGAATCACACAGAGAAGCATACACATACACACTCACAAAAAGAGAAAAAGGAAAAAAAATTTATATATTGTTGCTCCCAAAGTCCACCTCCTCAATTTTTGGATGATTCGTTGTCTATTCAGCTATTCCACAGATGCAGGGTACATCAAGTTGATTGTGGAGATTTAATCCGCTGCTCCTGAGGCAGCTGGGAGAGATTTCCCTTTCTCTTCTTTGTTCGCACAGCTCCCGGGGTTCAGTTTTGGATTTGGCCCCACCTCTGCGTGTAGGTCGCCTGAGGGCATCTGTTTCCGCCCAGACAGGATGGGGGTTAGAGGAGCAGCTGCTTCGGGGGCTCTGGCTCACTCAATCCGCGGGTAGGGAGGGGTACGGAGTGCGGGGTGAGCCTGCGGCGGCAGAGGCCAGCATGACGTTGCACCAGCCTGAGGCACCTTGCGTTTTCCCGGGGAAGTTGTCCCTGGATCATGGGACCCTGGCAGTGGTGGGCTGCACAGGCTCCCAGGAGGGGCGGTGTGGAGAGTGACCTGTGCTTGCACACAGGCTTCTTGGTGGCGGCAGCAGCAGCCTTAGCATCTCATGCCTGTCTCTGGGTTCCGCGCTGATAGCCGTGGCTCGCGCCCGTCTCTGGAGCTCCTTTAAGCGGTGCTCTGAATCCCCTCTCCTCGCGCACCAGGAAACAAAGAGGCAAGAAAAAGTCTCTTGCCTATTCGGCAGCTGCAGACTTTTTCCCAGACTCCCTCCCGGCTAGCCGTGGTGCGCTAACCCCTTCAGGCTGTGTTCACGCAGCCAACCCCAGTCCTCTCCCTGGGATCCGACCTCCGAAGCCCGAGCTTCAGCTCCCAGCCCGCGCCCGCCCCAGCGGGTGAGCAGACAAGCCTCTCGGACTGGTGAGTGCTGGTCGGCACTCATCCCCTGTGCGAGAATCTCTGCGCTTTGCCCTCCGCACCCCTGTTGCTGCGCTTTTCTCCGTGGCTCCGAAGCTCCCCCCCTCTGCCACCCGCAGTCTCCGCCCCTGAAGGGGCTTCCTAGTGTGTGGAAACCTTTCCTCCTTCACAGCTCCCTCCCAGAGGTGCAGGTCCTGTCCCTATTCTTTTGTCTCTGTTGTTTCTTTTTTCTTTTGCCCTACCCAGGTACGTGGGGAGTTTCTTGCCTTTTGGGAGGTCTGAGGTCTTCTGCCAGCGTTCAGTAGGTGTTCTGTAGGAGTTGTTCCACATATAGATGTATTTCTGATGTATTTGTGGGGAGGGAGGTGATCTCCACGTCTTACTCTTCCGCCATCTTGAAGCTCCCTCTCAAGACAATCTTTTACTTCAGTGCACAGTGCAAGTACTTTATGCATACTTCCAATTTTGTCTCATGGAACATTTTAAAAGATATTTAACAAAATTAATAATTTTTACTCCTTCACAAGAATATGACTTCTATACTTTTGTTCCACTACCTTGATTTGTGATGAGGTGCCAGCAGTTTTATTCACCAGTGGTTTTTGCACCATTAGCACAAATGTTAACATAGTAAAAAAGAGCAAAAACATCTCAGATTGTTATAAAAATAGCTTTGAAGTTTGGGGCCCCTGAAGGGTCTTGAAGATCCCCAGAAGTCTGTGACCACAATTTGGGTAAGCACTCAGACATTGGTGTCAAATGGGGCAGGGTTCTCATCCGGACTCTTCAACTTACTAGCTAAACACTTAAGTTAGTTTTTCTTCTCCACAGTCCTCTTAATGTTGATTATAATAAATCTTACCTCTTAGGATTATTGTGATGATTAAATGAGATAATACATATAAACCGTTTAACACAGTTCCAGGTAAATAGTTAGTATTAAGGGTTAACCATTATCGGTGTTCTTGTTTTGCTTATTAGAATCTGTTCATGTTGCACTGTTTCTTTGGTTATGTTAATATGATTTACATTTAGAAAAGCATTATATTACAAGCTATAATGGATATATTATTTTGCTGCATTAGTTAACAAACACTTTGCTGGAGGAAATATGATACTAACAACAATAAAGACTTTCTTGTTTGTCCGAGTTGGTGAGATTGCTACTACATTTTAAATTTTAACCTTTTTTATTGCTTGATTTTTAAGGTACTTTTCCATCTCCCAGAAGGTGTTACATAGCACGTCTTATAGATTCAATACAGTCATTAATGTGCCAGGCACTGTGTTCCATACTACTTTGTTTTATCTACAAGAATGCAGTATTTATTGGCTGCTTTATTAAGATAAAGATTAGAAACAGATAATCTTTTGTTTCTGGGTTACTGGTTCACAAAAATATCAGAATGTAATTTTTTTTCTATTTAAAATATTCTAAAGAGTTGCTCTGTAAATCACTGTTATCATATAGATTTATAATTCTCACCTCCTGACTTTTGTCCCCTTGTTGCTGGTTATGAAGGCAGGTTTTGTACTTGCAAATGTTTCCCCAAGATTATAATAAGTTAGGAGACCAGGAGTACTGTTAAATAAGGAGAGCTGTTTATTACCGCTTTTGCCTGTATTATGTAGTTTTTTTATTTATGTGAAACCCTTTCCCATTCCACCGAATTTATCCTGGTTTAACGTAAGCCATCATCTTTGTTCATCGTTGAAAAAGCTAACAGTCTTTTGAAAATGAGTAACACAATGGAACAATACAAATGTTTTATGGGACATATTCTTGATTTTCAAGAATTTTCCTTCTTATCAAGTCATGTTATTTTATATGTGGTTAAGAAGGCAATAGAGAGTCAGATATAGACAAAATAAAGGATCTTGTAGAATTTGAAAAGTTGAGGGAAAAGATTTTATGTAAGAATTTTTGAAATTTTGTGAACTCAGAGTAGTTGACATGGGATTGAGGAATATTGATTCTGAGAGCCAGCAGGACTGGAAATACTTTAGCCTTCTTCGTCTGTGCCTTGCATTAATTGAGTCTACCTTGACCTGTGAAACATCATGTACAGTTCCCAGTGCTCAGGATTCTCTTCTCTTTACCTTCCACTCCTATCTCCTGGTTCCAAAACGTGTGTAGCTTTTGTTAGATGGCTTCATGAGGTTAACTCAGAATTTTGGGTTGTTGAAATACTTTCCTATTGTAGAAGCTTCTGGGCTGTTATTAAGAATGATAATTGTACTTCCTATGCTGATATATGATATATACCACATCTTCTGCCAGGTGTTTTAGAACCATTAACTAATCTTCACAATAATCCTAAAGGTTCAAAGAGATATGTAGCTACCAGATCACAAAACCAGAGTTTCAAAGTTTCAAGAAAATATATGATAGTCTACTGCTTTGAAAACCTGCTGTTTTTCAAGCATCCTTTACTTGAATGGGTAGATGTACATTTTTCTAAGGCAGAGAATCATTGCAAGGCATCCATCTAATGGTCAACATGCATTTTACAGATGTGGCTTACAGTAACTTAAATATAAAAATGCTTTTGACTTGAGGTAAACAGAAAATATGTTCATAAAAAAATAGATTAAGAAAGTCAATTAGAAGGGACTCTCTTTTGTATTAATTTTTATTATTACTATGTATGTTAGAGAGAACATATAATATGTTTGAAAATAAATCCATTTGACAAAAGATTCACCTAGAGTTTATATTATAAGAAATATTTCCTTTTTTAATCTTTTTCATTTTTATATATTTGTAAGTTTTTGAGCCTTAATTTTCTGCTCTTGAAAATCAAGTTAATGAGCCCCTGCCTTTGTTTTTCCTATTGATATTTCTAACTTTGACATTACCAGACCATAAAGAAAGGCTTCATGAAATGGTAAATAACACTATACTTTCTTGATTATTGCTAGGGGGCAGTATTTACTCAGCTGACTCTTTCAGCAGACTAGCACTAGGCTAATTCAAGAACATATAATTTCATGATCTGGAGAAAACAGAATGTATGAATGTATGATTTCTTTTCACTGGGTTTGTTTCCAACTCTAAATCGGGAAGTAGCTAATAATATCTCTAACTTAATAAGACTAATTTTATATATTTTTCTTATTTGTAAGAAAATATTTCATTATTTGTTATTTTTTAAATTAAAACCTAAACTACCCTAGTATTCAGAATTATCTTATTTTGCTGTCTTTTTTGTATCAGACTGTATTATGAAGATATATCAATATGCTAAGAAATTATTTAAGGTGAAAATATCAGTTAAAATTTTAATAGGGAGAAATAATAGAAGGAATAAATAACAGGCATTACAGTCTCACAGAGTATATTACATATTTATTTACTTGACTTTAGTTGGTAAGCATTGACTGGTGCTGGTGAGCACCTAGGAGTTGTTATATATTATATTAAAGAAATTTATTCAATTTGAATTATTACTTTTCAAATATTTATTAGAATATGCTTCATTTTGCTTATTTCTAATAACTGTTTTCATAATTGTTATCAAAGTATAGGTATATAGTTCAACATTTCAAGTTTAATGTTTTTTCCATACTTGCCACTATTTAATATGAAGGATACACACACACACACACACACACACACACACACACACACACACACACACACACACACACACACACACACACACCCAAGGAAGATTAACTGATTTTCTCTTTATTTCATATGTATTGAAAACTTGTCAATAAATTGTGTAATCTTGTGACTATTTAATCTTTTAATCTGTCCCTTTCAAATATCTTTATTATATATTTCATTCTTTCAACAAATATTTGAGTGCCTATTATGTACCAGACATTTTCCTAGGCCCTGGTTACATCAATGGAAAAAAAAAAAAAGACAGAAATCTCTGCCGTCATTCAACTTATATTATAGTGGGGGGTAGACAGTAAAGATAAATATACTTTGCGGTATGTTAGGTAGTGATAAGTACTGAAGAAAAAACAAAAAACAGCTAAATCAGGGACATGGAGTTTAAGTGCTCAGGTGAAGGAGGGATTGAATATTTCAGTAAGGTAAAGCCTCACAGAAAAGGTGACTTCTGAATAAATGCCTTAATGAATTGAGGGAAGGAGCAATCCAAACAGAAGCAACAGCAAGAGCAGCAAGAGCTACAGCCCTGAGGTGTGAGCATGCCAGGGATGCCAAAGGAGCCGCCAGGAGACAAGAGATCAGTGTGACTGGAGCGCAGGGAACAAGGAGATGAAGGTCAAAGAGGTAACTGAAGGGCCAGATCACACAGAGTCTTATAGATCAGGGGTCCCCAGCCCCCTGGCCGCGGACCTGTCCGGTCCCGGCCTGTTGGGACCCGGGCCGCACATCAGGAGGTGAGCGGCGGGGCGGGCACGCAAGCAAGCGAAGCTGCATCTGCCACTCCCCATCGCGGCTCACATTACTGCCTGAACCATTCCTCCCCTCCCACCGCCATCCGTGGAAAAATTGTCTTCCATGAAACCGGTCCCTGGTGCCAAGAGGGTTGGGGACTGCTGTTATAGATCATAGTTAGGACTTTAGCTTTTATTGTTGGTAGTGGAAAGCCACTGAAAGCTACTTGTTCTTATCTAAACATTTTAACAAGATCATTCTGCCTGCTGTGGTAAGAAAAATCCAAGGAGGGGCAAGGATGGAATCTAGAGGACTAGTCATGGGCTATTGTAATAATCTAGGCAAGAGATGATGGTGGCTTGAATCAGGAAATTAGCAGTAGAAGTGGTGAGAAGTTTTCATATTCTGTATATATTTTGAAGGTAGAGCTGGCAGGACTGCTGGTGACAAATGTACAGTGTGGAAGAAAGAGGAGAAAAGAATGATTCCGCAGTTTTTTTTACCTGAGCAATTGGAAGAATAGGATTGCTCTTAACGAAGATTTGGAAGACTATACTTGGAGGCACAGATTTTGGAAACAGTGTCAGGAGCTTAGTTTGGGACATGATATGCATATCTATCAGATATACAAGTGGAAATGTCAAGTAGGCATTTGTACATACCGGTTTGGATTTCAGGAGAGTGGTCTGGGATAGAGCTGTAAATATAAGTCCTCACATCATTTGGAGATAATAGAAGAGAAAAAAATTCTAAGCACTGAATATAGGGCATGCCAATATTTAAGTCAGGGAGATAAATAGGAACCAACAAAAGAGATGGAGAAGGAGCAGTCAGAAAACTAGATGAATGTGGTTTCTTGGAAGCCAAGTTAAGGTGGGGGCAGGCGGTTAGAGGAGGTGAGAATAGTAAATTATGTCAAAGCCTGCTGATTGGTAAAGACTGAGAATGAGAATTGACCATTAGATTTAGAAACATGGAGACCTTTGATGACCAAGAGAAGAGCAGTTCTGGTGGTGAGGTGAAGGCTAGAACCTAATTGGAGTGGATTGAGAGATTATCTAATGAATAGCTACTGCTCTTAATGAACTGTAAGCTCCTTACAAGCTAGAACTATGCTTTCTTCACTGCTTATCCTATCAGGCATAGAGTGAATTCTCCCTTACTCTACCTTCTGTTCTATTCAGACCTCCAACAAATTCCATGAGACCCACTCACATTAGGGAGGGCAGTCTGCCTTACGAAGTCTACAGATTTTCATGTTGATCTCATCCAGAAACACCCTTAAAGACACATCCGGAATAATGTTTAACTAAGTGTCTGGGCATCTGTGTCAGTAAAGTTTACACATAAAATTAACCATCACAAGAACCATTGACTTCTGTTGTGATTATTGCTATGGCTGCCTTTAAACCTACCAATTTGTTATTTTTATTCTATTTGTCCTATCAGTTCTTTGTTCTCTTTTTCCTTTTTATCTGCCTTCTTCGGATTTGTTGGATATATTTTTTGTGATTCTATTTTATCTCCTTTGTTGAGACAATAGCTATAACTCTTTGTTGTTTTCTTATTGGTTTCTTTAAGATTTACACAGTGGTCCTCAACCAGGGGCAGTTTTGCCTCCCACGGGATTTTTTGGCAAAGTCTGAGACATTTTTGACAAAACTGAGCAAGTGCTACTGGCATCTAGTAAAGAGGCTGGTTTGCTACAAAAATCTTAAAACACAAACTACACCTCCCCCTCGAAAGAGTTGTCCAATGCAAAATGTGAATAGTTCTGAGGTTAAGAAATTCTGGTTTATACTATAATTCTTTAACTTATTATAATCTGCTTTTAAGTAGTATTATGCCACTTCACATATAGTATAAATACTTTACAACATATACCTCCATTTTCCCCTCCTGGCATTTGTATTATTGTTGTCCTACCTTTTATTTCTACATATATTATAAGCTCCACATAAATTATTAGTTTTGCTTTAGAGAGTCACTTTTTTTTTTTTTTTGGCTGTGCCACGCAGCTTGTGGGATCTTCGTTCCCCAGCCAGGGATTGAACCCAGGCCCTTGGCAGTGAAAGCGTGGTGTCCTAATCACTGGACCGCCAGGGAATTCCCGAGAGTCACTTATTTTTAAAGATTTTTTTTTAAATAAAAGTTTTTTATATTTAACTACATTTTTATAATCCTGAGTCTCTTCATTCTTCTGTATAGGTCCAGATTTCCATGTGGTATCATTTTCCTTCTTCCTGAAGGACTGACTTCAGCATTTCTTATAGTGCAGGATTGCTGCTGATGAATTCTTTCAGTTTCTGTTTGTGTGAGAGTCTTTATTTTACCTTTGTCTTTGAAAGATATTTTTGCTGGACATACAATTCTAAGTTGATAGGTTTTTTTTTTTTTATTACTTGAAAAATGTTGCCCCACTGTCATTTTTTGTGCCCTGTTTTTGACAAGAAAACATTCCTCTCACTGATGCTTTTACATAGTGTGCCTTTTTTCTCTGGCTATGGTGTAAGATTTTTTGAGAAATCTGATTATGATGTACCTTGGTATAGTTTTCTTCATGTTTCACGTGCTTCAGGTTCTTGAGATTATTTACTATATCAGATTATAGTTTTCATCACTTTTGGAAAATGTTCAGCTATTATTTCTTCAAATATTTTTTCTGTCCCCTCTCATCTTCTCTCTGTCTTTTGCAGTCTCCAATAACATATATATTCAGCTGGTTGAAGTTGCTCACTGATGCATAGGACATGTTTTGTTTTTCTTTATTCCCCCTGTCCGTGTTTCATTTTGGGTAGTTTCTATTGCTGTATTTTCAGGCTTACTTATCTTTTCTTCTGCAATGTCTGATCTGCTCGTAATCCTATTCAGTGTATTTTTTGACTCAAACATTGTATTTTTCATCTCTAGAAAGGTTTTTTTGGTTCTTTTTTATATCTACTATGTCTCTACTTAACGTGTTCAATCATTTGTTAGATTTTTGAACATATGTATACAGATATAAAAAGCATTTTGACATCCTTGCCTGCTACTACAAACATTTATGTTAGTTCTTTGTCCATTTTGATTGAATGATTTTTTCTCCTCATTATGATCATTTTTTTTCCTGCTACTTTGCACTACTGATTTTTTTACTGAATTTCAGTCATTGTGAGTTTTACCTTGTTGGTTATTGGATATTTTTATGTTCTTGTAAATATTCTTGAGCTTTATTTTGAGATGCAGCTAGGTAACATTGAAACAGTTTGATCTTTTCAAGGCTTGCTTTTAAGGTTTGTTAAGTGAGACCAGGGCAGCATAATTTGGGAGCATAATTTTGCCCCATTACTAAGGCAATATCCTTTTGAGTACTCTGCCTTATGCCTTGTTTATTTCAGGGTTTTAAAAAAAATTCTGGCTAGTGGTAAGATGAACCATGCCTGGCTTTGTGTGAGCCTGGCATGTTTTCCCCCTGATCCTTTCAGGTGGTTCCTCCCCACATTGTGTTCTTCCTCATACACATGCTCTCTTCAATATGTGGGTAAAGGGATTGTTAGTTGGTTGCTGAAGTAACTCAGGTAAGATTCCTAATGACAAACAATTGGCTTTGATCAGAAGGGTAGAGCATAATATAATTTATGTTATATCCTTAAAAGAAAGAAAAGTTAAATAATAATGATGGAACTTATATATACAGACTGTATGTTTAAATTTAAATTAGGCTGAAAGATTCAGATTTTATTATATTTTATTGTTTTCTACAACCAATACTCTATAGTGAAGTCACATACCTCTGTACTCCTCAGTTTCCCCATTTGTAATGGCTGTGTCAGTGTATATAAGTGATGATCTTGTGGGGAGCAATGGGTTTATTTCACATACAGTACTTAGATTTTAATGTAGTCTATAACTGTACTTATGGTTCTTGACTGCCATTTAATAGCATAGATACTCAATTGTGTATAATGCAAAGAAATATTCAACTCTACTTGTAAATTCTCAATTGATAGGTGCTGAAAAACTATTTATTTAAACCCTATAGGTTTACAAAAATACCCTATACGTACAAAAATACCCTATAGGTACAAAAATACCCTATAGGTACAAAAATACCCTATAGGTACAAAACTCTTTGTCTAATAGGAGCATGCACTGACATAAAACATAAAAGTAGAGCTTTTTCAGATTTTTCTGTAAATTATTATTGGTTTTTGATACTTGTTATTAACAAAGGAGATTTTACTCTACTTTTAGAAATTAAGAATGATTTCTTACTTTCAAAATCTCACAAAATTAATTGGTATGTGTGTGTGTGTTTCATTTCTAGAGAGTAAACTTAGGAAAATTAATTTGTCACTCATCTAAAGAACCAAATTATTTCATTCCTAGATCTCATTACTTTTAGTCTCTTATGAAGCTTCCTGTTAATTTAGAAAGTGGTATTAGAAGGCATAAGCTTCATAAAAATTTTTTAATGAGACATTTTGGACATTTTTCAAATATCATCTCATCATGTCTCAAAAAATACTCAGTAAGGGTAACTCAACACTGATGAAGACTCTTCAAATCTTAGGAATATTTTATTCCTAAGAACAAAAGTTCTCCTTTGAAAAGTAGACCTTTGAAATTAGCATGCTAGTATTGTGTTTGCATTAGGCATTGTCTTGAGTGTAGTCTTTGATGAAATGAAAATACTCTGTGGAATAAGCCTTGGCCAAAGGATCATCTGCAGCATTTGTAATAGATATCATTATTTAATAGAATATTTGTGATAATAATTATAACTATCTAGATTCTCTTTTATTTTTTTAATTTTTATTGAAGTATAATTGATTTACAATGTTGTATTAGTTTCTGGCATATAGCAAAGTGATTCAGTTATACATATATATATATATATATATGTATATATATATTCTTTTTTAGATTCTTTTCCATTATAGGTTATTACAAGATGTTGAGTATAGTTCCCTGTGCTATACAGTAGGTCCTTGTTGGTTACCTATTTTATATACAGTAGTGTGTATATGTTAATCCCAAACTCCTAATTTATCCCCCCTCTTTTCCCCTTTGGTAACTGTAAGTTTGTTGTTTTCTATGTCTGTGAGTCTATTTCTGTTTTATAAATAAGTTCATTTGTATCAATTTTTTAGATTCCACATCTACTGTCTGCCTTACTTCACTTAGAATGATCATCTCTAGGCCCATCCATGTTGCTGCAAATGGCATTCTTTCTTTCTTTTTTATGGCTGAGTAATATTCCATTGTATGTATATACTACATCTTCTTCATCCATTCATCTGTCAGTGTACACTTAGGTTGCTTCCATGTGTCTTGGCTATTGTAAATAATGCTCCAGTGAACATTGGGGTGCATGTATCTTTTTGATTTAGAGTTTTCTTCAGTTATATGCCCAGGAGTGAGATCAATGGATCATATGGTAACTCTGTTTTTAGTTTTTTAAGGAACCTTCATACTGTTCTCCATAGTGGCTGTACCAATTTACATTCCCATCAACAGTGTAGGAAGGTTCCTTTTTCTCCACACCCCCTCCAGCATTTACTATTTGTAGACTTTTTGATGACAGCTATTCTGACCAGTGTGGGGTGATACCTCATTGTAGTTTTGATTTGCGTTTCTCTAATAATTAGTGATGTTGAGCATCTTTTTATGTGCCTCTTGGCCATCTGTATGTCTTCTTTGGAGAAACATCTATTTAGATCTTCTGCCCATTTTTTGATTTTTTTTTTATATAGAGCTGTGTGAGCTGTTTATATATTTTGGAAATTAATCGCTTGTCAGTTGCATCATTTTCAAATA
The DNA here is from genome assembly GCF_965194805.1 of Balaenoptera borealis. Taxonomy (NCBI): domain Eukaryota; kingdom Metazoa; phylum Chordata; class Mammalia; order Artiodactyla; family Balaenopteridae; genus Balaenoptera; species Balaenoptera borealis. The sequence continues at coordinate 117,427,072 of NC_138861.1, read as the reverse complement.
TTTTCTCCCATTCCATAGTTTGTCTTTTCATTTTGTTTTTGGTTTCCTTTGCTGTGCAAAAGCTTTTCAGTTTAATTATGTCCCATTTGTTTATTTTTGTTTTTATTTCCATTACTCTAGGAGGTGGATCCAAAAAAATATTTCTGTGATTTATGTCACAGAGTGTTCTGCCTATGTTTTCCTCTGGGAGTTTTATAGTATCTGACCTTACATTTAGGCCTTTAATCCATTTTGAGTTTATTTCTGCATGTCGTGTTAAAGAATGTTTTTAATCAGTGGAGTAGACCAAAACATAGAGCTTTTTTTAACCATTCAGTTTACTGGAAGTCATTCTAATTATCTCTTTTATTTCCTCTTTATCCATCCCCTGCATCCCTATCTTTTTCCACTCATAGCTCTATGCCATCCCTTGGTTTCTCACCATGTTTACTCGTAAGTATCATTTTCCCTTTTCTTTCAATATTGTATTAGCAAAAGAACAGCTCCATTCTTCCCCAGTATATTATAGTTACAATAATACTAAGCAGATTTAATTACATGAGCATCCTTATGTAATTCTAAGGTAATATAGTTGGGTAGAAATATTTTTCAATTGTTCTGACTACTAAATATCAAAAAGGTTGTTCTATAGGATGAAAACCTATCTGACATATCATGACATTCATAAAATCTCTGCCCTCTGTTGAAAAATAAATTAATATTAACTGTAGTATTTACATAAAGTTTTGGAAGGCAACTGTTACAACCAAATCAGGCTCAATTTTTAGAGATTGTCTAATAACTAATACTTTTGTTATTTCCTATCCTAGAATTCCTCTAGAAATAAACAGTTTATGTGAATATGTAATACTTTAATCAGTTACAGATATTAATACAGTGGCTATTCTGCTTAAATATGTACATATGATTAATGGAATACAATATTTGAAGTAGATCTGTATGTACTGGCCTGGAAAGATGTTCAGAGTATTGATAAATGAAAAAAAGAAAGTTTCAGGAAATAAAAAATTGCTAATCAGATTTTTTTACAGGAATTTTAAAAAGCAGTTTTTAGAGTGCATAATAGAAATGTAATGATACTGAATCTATAACAGTACTAAAATTCTTCTAAGTATATAAACTTGTGAGAATAATATGACCTGAAAATTCTAGGAAGAAACAGAATGAATGTAACAGCTATACCAAGATTGATAATGGTGGCTAGAAAATGTCATCTATTTGATCAATCTGATTATCAGTTTTTTAGGATGCCTTAGGAAGCAATAAATCTACAAAGCCAAATACGTATTTTATAAAAAACAGTTTGCCAGTATTTGTTCTTTAATAGTTTTGACCATAAGGGAATTACCATGTCTAGTAAAGTAGCTTGTTGTTGTTTTAATCTTTTTTTTTAATTTCAGTTAATTTATTTATATTTGTCATTTTACAGATGTATTTCCACTGCACAAAATTTTCCACCTCTGGGATACCTTATTGCTTGGGAATTCCTCCTTCCCATTCTGTATCGGAGTAGCAATTCTTCAGCAGCTGCGTGACCGGCTTTTGTCTAATGGCTTTAATGAGTGCATTCTTCTCTTCTCTGATTTACCAGGTATAGATATATATAAATGGAATTACTAAGTGAAATTTAATTATAGGATAATGAGACATTCTTATAACAATTTGCAAAAATAATCATACAAGCCTTCAGAATCTCTTCTGCTTGAGCCTCATCATCCGTCTCTGAATTATCTCTCTTGTATAGTACCTGTTCTGCTGGCCCAGCATTGTAGATGTAAAACAGGGTCATAATAGCTCACTATCATTTACTTTCATGTCAGTGATGCCATCAAAAAGGTAAAGGACAGGGCGGTGGGGGCGGGCGGGGTGACACATTTGCCTTGCTTAGGATAGGCCTATTTATCTCCAACTGATAGAGAGTAAATAAAGGCCACTTGGGAAGGAGTTTGAGAATCTAAGTTTATACAGAGATGTAATTCACATGGAACTTTGCTCTCTCCTATCCATAGCTGCTTGCTAACAGTTTGACAGTTTGAGGAAAGGAGAAACCCTGTCCTCTTGGGAGAGCAAGTCACACTCCAGGGAAATTCCATGTTGTACAATGCAGGATAGTAAGTCAAGCTATATATTGTATTCATAAGTGAGGAGCTTGTAAATTTGGGAGTTGAATGCTTAAGTGTAGAAATATTGAATGTAACTATGGTTTAAGCTTTGATGCTGTCGCTGAAAAGATGAAAGTAATATGGTTACGTAGGATATAACAATCTGTGGAAGAAAAAACTAAACTACATTTTTGTGGAAACCAAAATGTTTTTCAAGTAGAAAAATTCTGCTTTCTTCAAATAGCATTTCATTGGCTCCAACCCTTCTATGTGTTTATTGCTGTTGTCCATATTTTCAGGCAGCCACAAGTGATTGCTGAAAATAAACACACTTAAAATTATCCAAGAGATAAATTTGTCTAAAAATCAAAGAATAAAAGAAAGGTACCTTAACACTATATATTTAATAAGTACTCTCAAAAGAAATAAGAAACCTGCTGCCTAGAAATAGAGACACAGATATAGAGAACAAACGTATGGACACCAAGGGGGGAAAGTGGCGGGGGGGTGGTGGTGGTGGTGGGATGAATTGGGAGATTGGGATTGACATGTATACACTAATATGTATAAAATAGGTAACTAATAAGAACCTGCTGTATAGAAACTAAATAAAATAAAATTCAAAAATTCAAAAAAAAACAAAAGCCAACTGTGAGGACTTACACTACAATAAACCTTCAAAGGGATACAAGCTTTCAGTTATAAGATGAATAAGTTCTGAGGATCTAAAAGACAACGTGGTGACAATAGTTAATAATACTGTATTGTATGCTTGAAATTTGCTAAGATAGTAAATCTTAAGCATTCTCACCACAAAACAAAAATAGTAACTATGTGAGGTGATAGCTGTATTAGGTAATGTGATTGTGATAATAATTCCACAAAGTATATGCATATCAAATCATCCTGTTGTACACTTTTTAAATATGTACAATTCTTTGTGTCAGTTATACCTCAATAACGCTGGAGGAAAAACTAAAAAAAAAAGAAAGAAAGAAAAGAAACCTGCTGCCTACCCCAGTTTTTATTTTTAGTGGATGATCTTCCTGTTGTTGAAAATCTTCATCCTTTTTGGGAAAATAATAACAAAAATTATTGGATTTATTTTAAAACTTCTACTTCCCCTTTCCCCACAAATTAAAAGTATTCACCATCAGCTTTCTAACTTATCAAACTTTAATTAAAGTTAATTATTTCTTGTATCAACAAATAGTAGTTTAGTTCTTATGTTTTTTTTTCTGGGAGATTCTTTATGAAAATCAAGTTCTCTCTCTTTTTTTCCTATTGGTGTTGAACAGTTACAAAAAAGCTAGTTTCGCAAACTACAAATACTGTCTGTACCGTGCAGATATTTTCCTGTTGTTTCTAAATTGCCAAAGTAAGCAGAGGATGATTGATTAGAATTAAAAGAATTTTTCTGGTCAGGTCTAAAAAATATATGTTACGAATGATGATTGTGCATTTTCAAGTAAAGTAAATTTAATACCTTTCCAATTTTGTGCATAAATATTCCAGTTATACACTGGTGAAGGAATCTGTTTTCATATTGTATAAGCAGATTAGTGGTAATTCTGCTTGTACATTAAAGTCATTATTTCTGAAATCAGAAAGTAAGAGTATATGTTTGTTAGAACTGACTCATTGAAAAGGTAAACACTACTTACTTTTGAAAGTAGGATGCCTTCTATCGATGTGAATTGCATTGATCCTCACTGCCATCATTCTGGCTCTTCATTTGCTTGGTCACTATATGATTCCAGTTGGGGAAGAAAAAAAGTTTATAAGAAAAATGTGACTTAAAAAAAAAGAAGGGTGGAGGGGTTCAATGTAAACTTTGCCTTTAAGTACACCTGTGTTTCCTTTTATTTTTAATCACGGTGCACTTATTTGAGATGTCTTTTCTAATTAGATCTAATAGATGTCTTTTTTCATCACGTTGAGCCCACTAACTGTACTTAATGCTTGAAGGAACTGGGAAGTGGTCATGGGAAGTCCTAAAAAGTGAATCCAGATTAATATACACACAAACACACTGATTGCGCCTTTTCTAAGCAAAATATTATGTGACATAAGCTTGGAACATGTTTGAAAGAAAGAAAAAACCATTTTTTAAGTCTACAAAATGAGAAGAGATAGGCTAACTCTATATTTCACCTTAATTCTTGAGATAGACTTTGTAGATAAAGATAGGTTAGGATTAAACATTAATTTGAATTTATTAAATATATTGTGCTTTACTGAAATCCCCACTTAACTGAGTTTAAAAGCATAAGTAAGCAATCAGAACAAATTTAACTAAATTCTTTGCTGAAGCAGATTAGCAAATTCACTGTTCAGAACATCTGTTGACAGTAATATGATGGAACCACCATCCAGTTGGTAACCTTGTAAACAAAATAACCTCGCTTTTTTTTTTTTTTAAGTTGTCCCTTTCTAGTTGTTTCTTTCTACAAAGAGGGTCCCAATAGGCTAGTGGTTAAGAGCATGGAATGTGGAGCCAGGTCACCTGGGTTTTAGATCCTAGCTCTACCCCTTACAGTTGTGTGACCTTAGGGACATGACTTAACCTCTTTGTATCTGTTTCCTTAACCCTGCTTATATGAAAATGATAATTGTACCTACCTAATAGGATTGTTGTGCTAAATAAATCAGTACAACTAAACAACTTAGAGCAGTGCCTGGCAAAGAGCAAGTGCTATGTAAGTGATTATTATTATTAATGTTATTACCATCATCATCATTATTATGATTTTCCTCACTTTTTCCTTTCTATCATGACTGCTTTCCTATTGGTAGAATAAATGAAGCAATCACCCCATTTGGCTTTTTCTATATATTATTGAGGTAGATATCAATCATATAGATTTCCTTATTAGCAAAAGCAATGGAGAATTACCTAAGAAGTCAAGTAAGCCTTCAATGTATATATATGTAGGTATATTATGACTAAGAAGAATATCTCTTTTCATTGCTCAGAGACAACACAGTATAGTAGATAGAGAGCACAGTCTTTGGAGTCAAGACATATGGGTTTGAGTCCTAATTGCACCACTCACTACCTGTGTGAATTGGGAAACTTTCAGTATGGTTCTGCCACTGAAAAGAGTGATCTGTAGATTGAAATAGATATGAGTTTACCTCCCAGCTCTGGCATATAGTAGCTGTGTGAACCTGGACAAGTTGTTAACCTCACTGGAAAGAGAATCCTATACATTATGAAAGTTTCAGTAAAATGCAGATAAAAATATCTGCTTTAGTGTTAGGGTGAGCATGAAAGATAATATGCATAATGTACCTGACACAAAACCTGGTACCAAATATGCGTAACTATTTTTTAAAGTACATGTAGCATGTAATATTTTAAACATGCAAAGAATGTGTAACATTCAATCTTTGTAAGTTCCCTCTCCTTTCTTCCTCCTTTTCTTAACGTCGTACTAACCCTTTAGTTCTTGAAGAGAGAACACAGCAGAAAGGCATTATTATTTTTGCCAAAAACTGCTTCCAACTTCATTTCCCTTTAGTAAATGGTATAGTGTGATGTCACATTCCAAGGAAGTACAAGTGGTGCTAGAAAATTTTGCTGAAAGTTCTTGACATGTATTGGTATGTGTGTTATTTTAGTACTAAAGGAAATAACCATGAGAGCAGTCTATTTGGCATTTCTCATACAATCTCAAAATAGTGGTAGGGTATTTTGGAAGAAATACTGGGTTTTTCATAGCGCCATGCAACACTGGATGTTGGCCACAGTTTCCAAGGTTACCACCCTGTAAGCCCAACTATAGGATGAGGTCCGTCAGCCTTCAGCCTGCTCTCTGATATTATTCTGCTATAGTGCCCATCTGGCTGACTTAAAAATAAAATTTTTTTTGACGATACATCCAAGCAGTATTCAAGATGAGTATGATAATCTGAATAAAACCAAAATGGTAATAATTTTAGAGTGGATTTGTAATGGCTGAGATGTTTAAATGCTTTTTTGTTTTGTTGGTGTATTTTCTTTGTACAGTTGAAAATTAATTCAACATATTTATGTTATTATGGTTGAAATAAATTCTTATAATTCATATCTTTATACCTCTGAACATCTTCAAAGATAGGAATTTTTCAAAGTAGGAAAGAAGTTTTTCTTAGAGAACCTATACAAAGAAATTGGGAAATCTGTATGGAAGAACTCTTAATTTATTCTCAGAGATTAAAATAGTTACTTTACTGTTAAAAGAAAAAAATACGTACATATAAACTATTTTTGAAGGAAATACTGAGTATATTGAAGGGACTTGAGCATATGAAAAGTAAATCCATTTTGCAGGAAGAAATCAACAGTTGGCTGAAACATCTTAGTTGTGTGATGTATGTTTTATTACAGAAGCTTAATTAAAAGAAAACATTTTAAATAAAAATTTAAGGTGTTATCTCAATATTATCTACATACTTTACAATAGAATTCATTTTCAACACATACATGAAAAATACCAGTAGTATCTGTTATGTAGCACTTCACTAATTCCTCAAAAATATTGTATTAATATCTTAAGTAGCTAGGAAAGGGTACTTATCTATTCTGACTTAAAACAATTTTGTAATGCAGTCTTTATCATTATTTAGCATAGCATGGAATATTTCATGAAAACCATACATTTTTTGAGCCACGCAGTTATGTACCAGGTTGCCTAAGATCTATAATAAGAAATACAAACCATTTTTTTTCAAATAACAGGCAAATATATGAGACTGAGAGAAAAGTTATTAAAGTTATTAAAAAGTAAGAGCTAGAGTATAGTACTAAAATATGCAAACTCTTTAAAGCCATGTCTTATTAGTTTTCTGTTTATCCCCAAGATGGAACTGGAAATCGATGAGAATGAGAGAGTGAGGAGGAAATTCAATTTAGTTTACGAAATCAGAGACTTTTAAGGTACTTTTGACAATCCCTGTGGTAGGAGAGTGGGAAAGAAGGTCAATGAGAAGTGATCTGGGTTTTCTGTTTTCCGTTCTTTTTCTTTTTTTTCTTTTTTTTGAATGGGGGTGGGGTTCAATGAACAGTTTCTTGCTTTCATTTAGGGATAAATATAAGTTAAATAGGGTTTTCATAATATAATGTAATCTCTCAATTGTAAACAGTGGCCCAGATTTTTAAAAACTGTAACACTTGAGCCAAGTATAACTGATTGTAGCCAGTAGGCTACTAATGACTCCTTTATTAAATAAATAGTTGTAATGGTGATAAGTGCTACAGAAAGCAATAGGAATTTATAACAGGACACTACCAAGTCTGAGGGAGGTAAAGAACCTTCTCTAAGAGAGTGATCTTAAAAGTAATAGCTGAAATTAATTGACATTGGAAAGTGAGAAGTGGAGAGAGGGGAGAATCTTCTAGATGGAGGGAAGAAAATGCTTGAAACCCCCCAAATAACTAAAGGAATTGGAGTGGTATACTTAGTGCAAAAGGGAAAGTGGTTAGAAAAGAGAATGGAGAGGTGGACAAAGTGGTCATGGAGGATCTTATAGGCCACGTTAGGGATATTTTAAAAATAAATTTGTAGAAGTATTTTCTTTCTTTTCATTGTTTTTGAAAGAATGAAAAAGTATCCCTGAAAAGAACATCAGGTCCCAAAATCGAATGCCATATTGATATTTGTGGAGCATTCTGGTCTCTGAACATTCCTTTCAAGGAGCTCTATCATGAGCAAAAAGCAAAGGATTCTTAACATAAGTGCTCCCAGTAGGTATCCATAATTCCTTTTTTCTGGCTTGTGGAGAGCTGACGAGGTGAAAAAGTAGAGCAATGGTAGTACCCAGTTATTCGGTGAAGGTTTTGTATTGTCAGCCCTCTAAGATTTGATACCATTTTACTTGAAGCTGAGAATCATAATTATTCACATTTTCTGCTTATAGCTACGTAATGTTAATGCATGTATATTTCTAAGCACATCTTCGCGGAATTACAAAAGGACAATCATAATGGAAATTAAATATGGAGATTTTAGCTATGGTCCTCCTCTTCCCACCACACCCATACAAATTACATGTTAACATTAAGATTTAGATGGAATATTAAATTCTTCTGAGTTTAAAATTGGTCAGGGATAGATGAAAGAGTAGTTAATGTGTTTTTATTAACATGATCGTATAATCAGTGAAATAAAAATCATGAAAATTTATTTTAAAAATCTCATTAGGTTATTATCACCTTGTTGGGGGGGAAATACTGCATTATTTTTGGGAAAAGGAGAAAATTTGAAAGCAGATGTTAGAATACATGACTTCCAAGCCAAAAATAAATGTTTATGAAAAACACAAAGCCAATAGAATGGGTCGTAAAGATTCAAATAGTGAGCTGAATCTCAGAAGCCAGAAGAATTCTTTTAACACTGATCTAGTTGTTGCTCTTGAAGCATACCACTAATTTTGCAGTATGTAAATAGTTTATAAAGTTAAAGGTCTGTCATGTGTTGGGAACTATAATGAAAAATAAGGTCAGGGTTGATCAGAATTTTCTACTTACCTTGAAATTTGACAGTAGATTAGAGTACTAACACATCTTAAACCTGGTCTGGAGGTTTCAAGGCTCTTCTCCATAGGAAAGCGGTTTGTTTTATGATTGACAGGGATTCTACTTCCTGAATTTTTTTGAGTAGTACAGAAATTATCTTATAGTTTCAGTCAGTGATTAAACATACTTTGTTTCAAGATATCAATGATGGAATTTGTTTATATTTGTTTTATTATTGAGTGTTTATATGTGCCTTAGGTTTGCAAGACAAAAAAATAAACAGAACATTTTACACTTTCAAAGTATCTTAAAAGTAATCAACCTCAAAATCTTGGAAAGTTAGAAGTTATGTTTAAAATTTCCCTGTATATACTGCTGATGGATAATGCAAATAATAATGTAAGGACCAGAATGTGTATATATGTCTTACCTAAAATGACATTTAACATACATCGTTCCATATGTGATTTTTATTTTAATAATATAATAATACTCATGGGTCCCATTTCTTCTCCCTCCTCTATCTAGCCTTATATCTCTGCACAAAAGTGAAAGTACAGTTAACCCCTTGAACGATGTGGGGGTAGGGGCGCCTTTCCTCCCCACATTTGAAAATCCAGGTCTAATTTACAGTCAGCCCTCTGTATACCAGTTCCTCTGTATTTGCGGTTCCTCCATACCCACTGTTGCTTCAGTATCTGCGGTTCTGCATTCACAGATTCAACCAACCGTGGATTGTGTAGTACTGTGATATTTACTATTGAAAAATATCCATGTATAAGTGGACCTGTGCAATTCAAAGCCCATGTTGTTCAGGGGTCAGCTGTAATCTGATGTGCTGCCTATCTTAAATGGTGATCTTCAACAGAATAGAAAATAACGTCTTACTACATGTCTCCTCCAAGTGTGAGTGTGCTGAGTCAAAACAAATAAAATAAAAAACAAGCTAATAAACTAGATTAGAGAAAAAGAAGAGAGAGAATATACCAATGTGTTTATAGACTAGTTAGTCAGTGTTATGTAACATAGAGGAAATAACTAGAGTTTTCTTTTATTTTAAGAAACTACATTGGATTACCTTGAAAAATGTAAACCATTTCAATCCTTCAGTACAAGCCTGTATCAGTCATAAGAAAAATGCTTATTGAACTTGAACACAAGGTTCTGTTGCCAAAAAAATCAGATTTCCAGTTTTGTTTTGGATTCACTATTAAGTGTAAAAGAAAAAGAGAAAATGATTTTAACTGCTGATCTGGTGCTAAATCTTGCAAGCTGCTGCATTGTTCTTTTTTCTGAAGTGATCTGTGTGCCATTATCAACACCAGCTGTTTTGCATCATAGTATCTACCTACTCAACTGCTAAATGATAAAGACAATTATGTTAAGAATAGAAAACAGTTTAAGTATCCATATATCAGTAATGCTGATTGCATTTCCAACTTTTTGTCACTTCATTGTAGGCATTAAGCATCAGAGATGATAGATGCTTAGTAAAATGTGCCAGTAAGTGCATGCACATATCATGGATTTGAAAGGCTGAGTGAATTAAAGTAGTAGCCCAGTAACATTGTACCATCCTTTCCCCTTAGACTGCGTAAGCAAGATTGTGTTTTTAAATATAGTTAGTCATTCATTCAACAAATATTTAAGTGTATGTGTATATAATATGTATATGTATGTATGTGCATAATTAATAATTAATCTTACTACTGGTTTATCATTCCTGTACTGGCCCAGAGCATTCATGCCTAATTATTTAAAGGTGATCCAATGGTACCCTGTAACTATGACTAACACATCTAATTTGAATTATATTAATTACATATAGTATTACCTCCTGGTTCCATTAAGTCACCTGACTAGCTTGTGCATTAGTTCTTCAATTTTTCAGTGAGGAAATTCAACTTCCCTCTCAGAATTGCTCTGTAAAATCAATAGGATTTGGAATCCAGTGGAATGTTAGGTGTGTAAATGTATTCATACATCTTAACTGAGGTAGGAAGTGGGGGCAAGCTAGGGATGAGTGAGTGGGCCTGGTACTAGGAAAGATAGTAACGTTCTAGCTGTGTGTTTAAGATGTTTATGGGACACCTAGATGAAAAACTGAGGCACTGATAGGGATTTTGAGTGACAAAAAGACAAGTATAATTTAAGATTAGTCAGAGACTAAAATTTCCTCTGGTATCCTTTTTTTGTCTCCCCTGTTATCTTTGGGTTTTCCTAAAGACTCCTTAAGTAAGGTCTGAGACATGCAGTTCTTTTGGTTGTGTTCCCCTGTTATTATACAGGAGCCCTATTGATGTGTAGGGAAGGGGAAGTGTTCTATATTCCTATAATTAGGTCTCAGTCTTTCATTGAGCCTGTGCCCCAGGCTGTGACCTTCACAAGTGCTTCCTCTTGCCGGGGAGAGGGGGGGAAATGGACCCTTAGGTGAGTCAGGAAGGCTGGAGGGGCTGGAGTTAGATATTTTCCTTCCCCCAGGTCACTTAGGCTCTGGTGAAATAGTTTCCTCTGAGGGCAGGCCTTTTAAGGAGGACAAAATTATCTGGGCATATTTTCCATGGCTGCTTTTCCCTGCTCCCTGCCAGAAGCACAGGGAAATTTTTTGTGATCTTCATGATGTTTAAAGCATGAATTGAACTAAGAATTTGAAAAGGACCACATAACAAGGATACGTCATCCAAAAATATTATATAGATTAATAATAGCGTCAGTAAGGCTAAACCCCAGTATATGTGGGCTTATGAAAAATACCACATTTAGAACAAAAGGCAAGGCAAGGGGAGACTTACTTTTGGGAAACATTCAATAATATTTATCAATGAGACTCATCAACTTTGCTTTAGTAGTTTTGAGCTGAGAAGCACCTAAAGTGGATGAATTGGTTGTCAGGAAATTTTGACCACTTTCTGTGAGACCTTAGGATAGGTAAGTTTATTCATTCAACACTTGTTTAATAAACACAATTATATGACAGACACAGTACTGTGCACCAGAGCCATAAAGATAAGACATAGTACCAGCCCTGTAGGAGGATGGGAAGAAGGCATTGGAGGCTTAGAAAACAGCATAAGGATGACACGGATGTGTGTGACTGCATGACCATCATAATTTAAGTGGGATGCTAATAGAGTGACTAGAGGGTAGGATGAGAGATAACTAGAGTGGATGGGCTGGGGAAATACTGCTGATGGTGGTGATAGTGATTGGTGAAAAGACAGAGTCCTGATTTTGAGGACCTTGCATGACATGCTGAGGAATTTGGATTTTATTCTATATGCAATTAGAAAGTGTTAAACAGAAAAATGACATCAGATTTATATTTTAGGAAAAATGATTCTAGGTGTAGTGTGAAAAATGGATTGAACACTTCTAAAATGCTATAATTCTAAGTAGTGGAAAGAGAGCAGCTGGCCAGGGATAAGTTCAAGAATATGGTAAAGTAGTATCTATTGAAATTTAGATCTTTACCAAAATAATTTACATGACAAAGTCCCGAGAGAACTTTCAGACGCTATCTCTCTTTAGCACCTGTAAAATCTTAGTAAGTTGGTCTCCCACTGCAGATTTCTTCTGTTTGAGAATCTCTTTATCTACTAATAACATTCTATCCGTATGTTCCTTGAACTGCATTTGATACTCATTGCAAATAATCTTAAAATGTGGATCAGTGAGTTATTCAAGATTATTGGGTGTTTCTTTAGAAGGCTGTAATATACTTCATCTCAGTACATTAAATGGTGATAGAGGTGCTATCAACCTGAGGATATCATGGGATACTGTCCTTACAATTTACCTTTTGGAGAATGCTTCATACTGTATATAGTTTATTCCATTAACCTTGTTTTCTGTTAGTAAGATAAGCATTCTTACAGTTTTCTGTCTTTTCAACAGTGAACATTCTACTGTATTATTGTTGGCATGTTTTCATGTCATAGACCGTCAATACCTAGAATGCTTCTCACCTTCTTTTTATAAATAAACTCTTTGTGTCAAAAAAAGAAGTCATTGTTGAGACAGGTAGATTAACTGGTTGCAGATCACCCTTATTGTCTTGGATGTTAAAGAAATTATTCAAATGTTCTAAAATTTTTAATAGTATAATAAATGATTCTGTGTAATTGAACAATTAATATATAACCCCAAATCTAGCCTCTACATTCTGATCCAACTGAAAATTTCACATACACAGACACACACACACACACAACTTTATAGGAAAAGAAGATGCACAAACCTTGTGCTTTCTTTTTTTGTATGTTTCTCTCAATATTTAAACATGTTTTTAATTAAAATAAGATTTACAGATGAACATACAGGGCTTAATGAGCAATTCTGCATCTTTGACAGTTATAAACATCCATGTAACCAACACTCTCAATCAAGATATAGAATATTTGCATTGCCCCAGACAATTCTCTCATCTCACCACCCTCCTAGTCAATGACCACTCCCCCATTACCAGCCATTGTTCTGACTGTAAAAGCAACAGCTTTTAGAGACTACAGTGTGTTGGCTGTGTACCAAGTCTGGCGTGGGGAGGGCAGCGTTCCCTCATGAGGCCTGCTAGGTAAAGGCATTGAAATTGCCCATGGTTGAGCCTGAAAAATCATGTATAGATTTTTGTCTAGCAGCCAGACTCCTCAGATAATGTATCCTCTCTAAGATATGTTTGCCTACTTCAATTTCATTAAGATACTCTCTTATGTTCTCTTCTGGAAGCTTTATTATTATGATTTTTATGTTTTGGTCTATGATACCATTGATTTCATTATATAGTATGAGTTTGAGGTTGAATTCCATTTTTTGTGCGATTTATTTATTCAATTATTTCAGCTCCTTTTGTTGATAAGGCTCTCCTTTTCCTATTAAAGTGCCCTGCTCCTAATTTCTGTCAAAAAATCTACAACAAAACTTATGGTAGTTTGATTGGAATTGCTTCAAACTATAGATCAGATTTAGGCAGAATTGCAGTTTTATCAATATCGAATCTTCCAATCCATGAACATGGTATATCTCCATTTATTTAGCTCTTCTTTAATTTCCCTCAGCAATGTTTGTAGTTTGCAGTATAATATTTTGCTTATTCTTTGTTAAATTTATTCTTAGATATTTTGTGCTTTTGATTCTACTTTATATCAAATTTTAAAATTTATTTTCCAATTATTTGTCAATAGTACATAGAAATTCAATTGATTTTTCTACCACTGTATCCTTCCATCTGCTAAATCCATTTACTAGTTCTTATAGTTCTGTAGATTCCTTAGATTTTTTTTTTCTAAATATAAACAACCAATTGTCTGAGAATAAAGACAGTTTTATTTCTTCCTTTCTAATTCTTATGCCTTTCTGTTATTTTTCTTATTTTATTGCACTGACTAGGACCTTCAATACATGTTGAATAACATTGGTGGAAACAGACATTCTTACCTTGCTCCCATTCTTAGGAGGAAAAAAAATGATATTTCACTAATAAGTTTGATGTTAGCTCTAGATTTTTCATAATACCCTTATCAGATTGAGGAAGTTCACTTCTTTTCCTTGTTTGCTAAGAGTGTTTATAATGAATGGGTATTGAATTATGTCACATTTCTTCGGCATCTATTATGATAATCATATGGTGTTTCTCCTTAATTATGTTAAGTTGGAAAATTACATTAATTGATATTCAGTTGTTAAACCAACCTTGGATTCCTGCGTGTGACATAATAAGAACTACATATCTGGGGGTGGTTTTTATTCTTTTTTTAATTTTTGAATTTTATTTTTTTTTATACAGCAGGTTCTTACTAGTTATCTGTTTTATACATATTAGTGTATATATGTCAATCCCAATCTCCCAGTGCATCCCACCACCACCCCTGCCCACTTTTCCCCCTTGGTGTCTGTACCGTTGTTCTCTACATCTGTGTCTCTATTTCTGCCTTGCAAACTGGTTCACCTCTACTATATTTCTACATTCCACATATATGCGTTAATATATGATATTTGCTTTTCTCTTTCTGACTTGCTTCAGTCTGTATGACAGTCTCTAGGTCCATCCATGTCTCGACAAATGACCCAATTTCCTTCCTTTTTATGACTGAATAGTATTCCATTGTGTATATGTACCACATCTTCTTGATCCATTCGTCTGTTGATGGGCATTTAGGTTGCTCCCATGACCTGGCTATTGTAGATAGTGCTGCAGTAAACATTGGGGTGCATGTGTCTTTTTGAATTATGGTTTTCTCTGTGTATATGCCCAGTAGTGGGATTGCTGGATCATATGGTAATTCTATTTTTAGTTTTTTAAGGAACCTCCATACTGTTCTCCATAGTGGCTGTATCAATTTATATTCCCACCAACAGTGCAAGAGGGTTCCCTTTTCTCCACACCCTCTCCAGCATTTGTTGTTTGTAGATTTTCTGATGATGCCCATTCTAACCAGTGTGAGCTGATCCCTTGTTGTAGTTTTAATTTGCATTTCTCGAATAATTAGTGATGTTGAGCATCTTTTCATGTGCCTCTTGGCCATCTGTATGTCTTCTTTGGAGAAATGTTTATTTAGATCTTCTGCCCATTTTCTGATTCGGTTGTTTGTTTTATTAATATTGAGCTGCATGAGCTGTTTATATATTTTGGAGGTCAATCCTTTGTCCGTTGATTCGTTTGCAAATATTTTCTCCCATTCTGAGGGTTGTCTTTTCGTCTTGTTTATAGTTTCCTTCGCTGTGCAAACGCTTTTAAGTTTCATTAGGTCCCATTTGTTTATTTTTGTTTTTATTTCCATTTCTCTAGGAGATGGGTGAAAAAGGGTCTTGCTGTGATTTATGTCAAAGAGTATTCTTCCTATGTTTTCCTGTAAGTTTTATAGTGTCCAGTCTTATATTTAAGTCTTTAATCCATTTTGAGTTTACTTTTGTGTATGGTTTTAGGGAGTGTTCTAATTGCATTCTTGTACATGTAGCTGTCCAGTTTTCCCAGCACCACTTATTGAAGAGACTGTCTTTTCTCCATTGTACATCCTTGCCTCCTTTGTCATAGATTAGTTGACCATAGGTGTGTGGGTTTACCTCTGGGCTTTCTATCCTGTTCCATTGATGTGTATTTCTGTTTTTATGCCAGTACCATATTGTCTTGAATTATGATAGCTTTGTAGTATAGTCTGAAGTCCAGGAGTCTTATTCCTCCAGCTCCATTTTTTCCCTCAAGTTTGCTATGGCTATTCAGGGTCTTTTGTGTCTCCATACAAATTTTAAGATTTTTTTTGTTCTACTTCTCTAAAAAATGCCATTGGTAATTTGATAAGGGTTCCATTGAATCTGTAGATTGCTTTAGGTAGTATAGTCATTTTCACAATACTGATTCTTCCAATCCAAGAACATGGTCTATCTCTCCATCTGTTTGTGTCACCTTTGATTTCTTTCATCTGTGTCTTATAGTTTTCTGAGTACAGGTCTTTTACCTCCTTAGGTAGGTTTATTCCTAGGTATTTTATTCTTTTTGTTGCAGTGGTGAATGGGATTGTTCGCTTAATTTCTCTTTCTGATCTTTTGTTGTTAGTGTATAGGAATGCAAGAGATTTCTGTGTGTTAATTTTGTATCCTGCAACTTTACCAAATTCATTGATTATCTCCAGTAGTTTTCTGGTGGCATCTCTAGCATTGTCTATGTATAGTATCATGTCATCTGCAAAAGTGACAGTTTTACTTCTTTTCCAATTTGTATTACTTTTATTTCTTTTTCTTCTCTGATTGCCATGGCTAGGACTTCCAAAACTATGTTGAATAATAGTGGTGAGAGTGGACATCCTTGTCTCGTTCCTGATCTTAGAGGAAATGCTTGCAGTTTTACACCATTGAGAATGATGTTTGCTATGAGTTTGTCATATATGGCCTTTATTATGTTGAGGTAGGTTCCCTCTGTGCCCACGTTCTGGAGAGTTTTTATCAAAAATGGGTGTTGAATTTTGTCAAAACCTTTTCTGCGTCTGTTGAGATGATCATATGGTTTTTATTCTTCAATTTGTTAGTATGGTGTACCACATTGGTTGATTTGAGTATATTGAAGAATCCTTGCATCCCTGAGATAAATCCCACTTGATCATGGTGTATGATCCTTTTAATGTGTTGTTAGATTCTGTTTGTTAGTATTTTGTTGGGGATTTTTGCATCTATATTCATCAGTGATATTGGTCTGTAATTTCCTTTTTTGTATCTCTTTCTGGTTTTGATATCAGGGTGATGGTGGCCTCATAGAATGAGTTTGGGGTGTTCCTCCCTCTGCAATTTTTTGGAAGAGTTTGAGAAGGATGGGTGCTAGCTCTTCTCTAAATGTTTGATAAAATTCACCTGTGAAGCCATCTGGTCCTGGGCTTTTGTTTGTTGGAAGATTTTAAATCACAGTTTCAATTTCAGTGCTTGTGATTGGTCTGTTCATATTTTCTGTTTCTTCCTGGTTCAGTCTTGGAAGGTTATACCTTTCTAAGAATTTGTCCATTTCTTCCAGGTTGTCCATTTTATTGTCATAGAGTTGTTTGTAGTAGTTTCTTAGGATGCTTTGTCTTTCTGCAGTGTCCATTGTAACTTTTCCTTTCTCATTTATAATTTTATTGATTTGAGTCCTCTCCCTCTTTTTCTTAATGAGTCTGGCTAATGGTTTATCAATTTTATCTTCTCAAAGAAACATCTTTTAGTTTTATTGATCTTTGCTGTTGTTTTCTTTGTTTCTATTTCATTTATTTCTGCTCTGATCGCTATGATTTCTTTCCTTCTACTAACTTTGGGTTTTGTTTGTTCTTCTTTCTCTAGTTCCTTTAGGTGTAAGTTTATATTGTTTATTTGATTTTTTTTTCTTGAGGTAGGATTGTATTGCTACAAATATCCCTCTTAGAACTGCTTTTGCTGCATCCCATAGGTTTTGGATCATTGTGTTTTCATTGTCATTTGTCTCTAGGTACTTTTTGATTTTCTCTTTGATTTCTTCAATGATCTCTTGATTATTTAGTAACGTATTGTTTAGCCTGCATGTGTTTGTGTTTTTCACGTTTTTTTCCTGGAAATTGATTTCTAATCTAATAGCATTGTGGTCAGAAAAGATGCTTGATATGATTTCAGTTTTCTTAAATTTACCAAGGCTTGATTTGTGACCCAAGATGTGATCTGTCCTGGAGAATGTTCCGTGTGCACTTGAGAAGAAAGTGTAATCTGCTGTTTTTTGATGGAATGTCCTATAAATATCAATTAAATCTGTTTGGTCTATTGTGTCATTTAAAGCTTCTGTTTCCGTATTACTTTTCAGTCTGGATGATCTTTCCATTGGTGTAAGTGAGGTGTTAAAGTCCCCCACTATTACTGTGTTACTGTTGATTTCCTCCTTTATAGCTGTTAGCAGTTGCGTTATGTATTGTGGTGCTCCTATGTTGGGTGCATATATATTTATAATTGATATATCCTCTTGGATTGATCCCTTGATCATTATGTAGTGTCCTTCCTTATCTCTGTAACAGTCTTCATTTTAAAGTCTATTTTATCTGTTACGAGTATTGCTACTCCCCCTTTCTTTTGATTTCCTTTTGCGTGGAATATCTTTTTCCATCCCTTCACTTTCATCTGT
This sequence comes from Balaenoptera borealis, assembly GCF_965194805.1. Classification (NCBI taxonomy): domain Eukaryota; kingdom Metazoa; phylum Chordata; class Mammalia; order Artiodactyla; family Balaenopteridae; genus Balaenoptera; species Balaenoptera borealis. The sequence goes on along the minus strand of NC_138861.1, from coordinate 117,408,873 downwards.
ATGTGTCCCTAGGTCTGAAGTGCGTCTCTTGTAGACAGCATATAGATGGGTCTTGTTTTTGTATCCATTCAGTGAGCCTGTGTCTTTTGGTTGGAGCATTTAATCCATTCCCATTTAAGGTAATTATTGCTATGTATGTTCCTATTACCATTTTCTTAATTGTTTTGGGTTTGTTTTTGTACGTCCTTTTCTTCTCTTGTGTTTCCCACTTAGAGAAGTTCCTTTAGCATTTGTTGTAGAGCTGGTTTGCTGGTGCTGAATTTTCTTAGCTTTTGCTTGTCTGTAAAGCTTTTGATTTCTCCATTGAATCTGAATTAGATCCTTGCTGGGTAACGTAATCTTAGTTGTAGGTTCTTCCCTTCATCACTTTAAGTCTATCATGCCACTCCCTTCTGGCTTTAGAGTTTCTGCTGAGAAATCAGCTGTTAACCTTATGGGAGTTCCCTTGTATGTTATTTGTCATTTTTCCCTTGTTGCTTTCAATAATTTTTCTTTGTCTTTAATTTTTGTCAATTTGATTACTGTGTGTCTCAGCGTGTTTCTCCTTGAGTTTATCCTGCCTGGGACTCTCTGCGCTTCTGGGACTTGGGTGGCTGTTTCCTTTCCCATGTTACAGACCTTCTCGACTATAGTGTCTTCAAATATTTTCTTGGGTTCTTTCTCTCTCTCTTCTCCTTCTGGGACCCCTATAATGCGAATGTTGGTGCATTTAATGTTGTCCCAGAGGTCTCTTTGGCTGTCTTCATTTCTTTTCATTCTTTTTTCTTTATTCTGTTCTGTGAGAATGAATTCCACCATTCTGTCTTCCAGGTCACTTATTCGTTCTTCTGCCTCAGTTATTCTGCTATTGATTCCTTCTAGTGTATTTTTCATTTCAGTTATTGTATTGTTCATCTCTGTTTTTTTGTTCTTTAATTCTTCTAGGTGTTTGTTCTTTAATTCTTCTAGGTCTTTGGTAAACATTTCTTGCATCTTTTCGATCTTTGCCTCCATTCTTTTTCTGAGGTCCTGGAGCATCTTCACTATCATTATTTTGAATTCTTTTTCTGGAAGGTTGCCTATCTCCACTTCATTTAGTTGTTTTTCTTGCGTTTTATCTTGTTCCTTCATCTTGTGCATAGTCCTCTGCCTTTTCATTTTGTCTATCTTTCTGTGAATATGGTTTTCGTTCCACATGCTGCAGAATTGTAGTTCTTCTTGCTTCTGCTGTCTGCCCTCTGGTAGATGAGGCTATCTAAGAGGCTTCTATATCTGGTTTTATATATCTGTTTTCTGCCTTTGTTTCTGACACAAATTTCCTAAATCCCTTAGAATTTCCTGGGTGATAGGAGCACCTTTTGTTCTAATGAGATGACTCTTGATGGGCTCCCTGAGAGCTTCAGTATGAGGATGGGTAATAAATCAAAGTTTGGAACTTTCAATTCCACCCCCTATCCTCCTGGGAGGGGAGAGAGGCTGGAGATTGAGTTAATAATTACTCCTGGGTATGTGATGAAGCCTCTATAAAAATAACTAAGCTAAAAGGTTTAGAGAGCTTCTGGTTTGGTGAACACATCCATATGCTGCGAGGTTCGCCTCATCCCTGAGGATAGAAGCTCCTGCACTCAGGATCTTTCTGAACATTGCCCTCTGTACCTCTTCATCTGGCTGTTTATTTGTATCCTTTATAATAAACTCATAAAGGTAAGTAAAGTGTTTCCTTGAGTTCTGTGGGTTGTCATAGCAAATTATCAAACCTGAGAAGGGAATTGTCAACTCTCAATTTATAGCCAGTTGATCAGAAGTACAGATGACATCCTTGGAGTTGTTACTGGCATCTGAAATGGAGGCAGTCTTGTGAGATTGAGCCCTTAACCTGCAGGGTCTGTGCTAATTTACCAAGTAATTGGTGTCAGAACTGAATTGAATTGTAGGATGCTCATTTGGTATCCAGAGAGTTGGAGAATTGGTTGTTTGGTGTGAGGAAACACCCTACACATTTGATGTCAGAAGTGTTGTGAATAGAAAAACAGTTTACCTTTCTGGGTTAATCCCTAGGATATACCTTTGTGTATTAGTTTTCTATTGCTGCTGTAACTAATCACCACAAAGTGGCTTAAAACAGGACATATTTATTATCTTATACTTCTGGAGACCAGAAGTCCAAAATCATCCTTACTGGGCTAAAGTCAAGGTGTCAGCAGGGCTGGTTCCTTCTAGAGGCTCTGAGGGGACAATCCGTTTCCTTTTTTGCCAACTTCTAGGGACCACCTGCATTCTTTTGTCTGTGCCCCTCCTCCATCTTTAAAGCCAGCTACATAGTATTGTCACATCTCTTTCTACTCTCTCTGAACTGCTGCTCCTTCTTATACAATTACTTATAATTACATCAGGCCCAGCTGGATAATTCAGCATGATCTCCCCATCTCAAGATCCTTAACTTAATCACATTTTCAAGGTTCTTTTGCCATATGAGGTAACATTCATAGGTTTTGAGGCTTAAGATATTTACGTCTTTTGGGGGGGCATTTTTCAGCCTACGACACGTAACTAACATTTTATTAAGGATTTTATGTCTGTGTGCATGAGATACTGGTTTTGAATTTCCTTATAATATCTTTCTCAGATTTTGGTATCAGGATTATACTGGGTTGTATGAGGGTTATTTAAGGTTATACTCTTAAAACAAGTTGGGAGTATTCACTTTTCTTCTCTCTTCATAATAAATCTGTGTAAGATTGTTGGAAATTCTTCTTTAAATATTTGATAAATTTTACCAGTGAAACCATATCGACCTGGAGTTTCCTTTGTGGGAATGTTTTAATTAAGAATTAATTTCTGTAAAGATAGGTGACTACACAGATTGCCTATTTCTTCTTGTGTCAAATTGTGGTTCTGGTAAATTGCATTTTCCAAGGAGTTTGTATATTTTATCTACTTTCAAATTTATTTGCATAGAGTTGTTCATAATATTGCTTGGTATCCTTTTAATGTTTGATGCATCTGTAGTGATATCTCCTTTGTTTCCTGATATTGATAATTTGCTTTTTTCTCGTCTTGATATTCTTGCTAGGGTTTATCAATTTCACCAATATTTCTGTTTTTCTTTCTCTTCTTTTTTTTTTTTTTTGTCTTTTATTTCCTTTCATCTACTCTTTGGATTTAGTGTACTGTCTTTTTCTTGCTGCTTAAGGACCAAACTTAGATCATTGAATTATAACTTTCATCTTTTCTAATATAAGTGCCTCTGAGAACTTCTTTAGCTACATTTGACAAATTTTGTTATGCTGTATTTTCAGTATTATTGTTTCAAAAATATTTAATAATTTCCCTTGTGACTTTTATGGTCAAAATTTTCATTTAAAAAACTTGTTGAAACTTACTTTATGTAAGCTGATTGTCTATCTTATTAAATGTTCCACATGCACATTAAAACAATGTAGTTTTTAAGTGTAGTGCTGTATAAATGTCAGATAGGTCAACAGTAATGTTTCAGTCTTCTTTATCCTTACTGGGCTTTTCCCCTCTTTGTCCTGTAAATTATAGGAGGGAGGTATTAAGCTCCTCAACTATGACTGTGGATTTGTCTATTTCAACCTTAATGCTATCAGCTTTTGCTTTTATATTTTGAAGCTCTCTTAAGGAATGCCTATAAACTTAGCATTGTTATGTCATCTTGAATTGAGTCTATTATCATTATGAAATGTGCTTCTTTATCTCAGTAATACTCCTCATCTTGGACTCTGCTTTTTCTGATATTAGTATAATCACATGAGCTTTCTTATGCTTAGTCCTTATATGGTATCTTTTCTATATTTTCAACCTATAATTTTAATTTTAAAACTTTATATATATATATATATACACACACACACACACACATATACTGTGGCTTTAAACTTAAATATTGTATATTTAAAATTTATCATGTTCAGACTTATAATTGTCTAGACATATGTTAGACATAATTTAGGCATATAATGTTTCTTGCTCTGTTTACTCGGTCTGAAATTTATTTCCTTTTAAATAGAATATTCAGTCCATTTGCTTTTGATATGTTTATTCATATGGTTGGGTTTATTTCTAGTTGTTGCATCTGCTCTGTGTTTCTCTTCTTCCTTTTCTGACTTCTTTGAGTTGATTAAATAGTTTTAACATTTCATCTTAATACCTTTATTGACTTTTAGTTTTGCCTTTTGAATTATCTTTTAGTTATTGCTCTACTGTCTATGATCTATGTCTTAACTTATCACACTTTACATAGAGTTCATATTGTACAACTTTATGGAAAATGTAAGAACTTTGCAACAGTGTTATTCCATTTACCTGCCATATATTGTACTGTTTTTGCTATGTATTTTACATCTCCAGTTGTAATAAACTCCACAATGTAATATTGTTATTTGGGATTTAAATAGCTAATTGCCTTTTAAACATCTTAAGAGAAGCAAAAAGATAGATTTTTATGTTAATATTTACCACCATATTTCCCATTATCATTGCTCTTCATTCCTTCCTTTAGACTTGTGTTTCCTCTTTAGTTTTGGTTTTTAGCAGGTTGACTGTGTTGTGCTCCAGTGCAGGGCTCTCTGTATTTATCTTGATTTTAAGACCTATCAGTAGATTTCAAATAATGTACTTTTCTCTTCTAGTATTTCAGTTTGGCTCTTTTGTGTTGTTTGCATTTCCCTGTCCATTCCCTTTGACTGTATTTTCCTTTAAGAACTTGAACATATTTATAGTAATTATTTTAAAGTCCTTGTCTGCTAATTCCAATTCTGGATTATCTTGTAGGACTGTTTCTATGGACTCTGTTTCTCTTGATAATAGGTGACATTTTTCTGCTTTGCATATCTAGTTATTTATTATATAGTGGATATTGATAAAGGTACATTGTAAGGAGTCTGGATTTTATCATCTTCCTTTAAAGAATGCTGAAATTTGTTCTGCTAGACAGTTAAATAACTGGTGGGCTCTTTTGTTCATATTAATTTGGTTGTATTTGTTTTAAAGTACATCTCTTTTAATGTTTTATTTAGTCTAAGAATATGCCATGTCTAGGTCCTTAACTAAATACCCAAGGTGCTCAATAGGAACTCTCACTCTGACTGGACCAAACTCCAACATCTCTCAGCAATTACTCATCTTTATGATCCCTCAGGACTTAATACCATACCTTGAATACACTAAGAATTCAATTTTAGTTCAGTTCAATTAAATAAACAGTAGGGTAGCCTTTATGGACACATTGGGATGGAGAAATATTTATACCTGAACTTAAGTTTGTACATCATTAATTCTCATATAGTAAGCTTTATTTCAAAAGATAAATTGTGAATAGAAAATTTGGGCAATGTAGATAATCGCTAGTTATAAGAACTTTGAATCACTTTTAGAGTTTATAAAGCTGTTTAAATTTTTTTTACCTTGTATAATTATTACAACAGTATTGAATAGTTTTTATCTCCATTATTCTCTTGAACTAACTGAAACACAGTGAGGTTATAGATTACTCATTATTATATAAGTTAGCAACTGGCATTTGGAGTCCAAATCCAGTACTTTTTACTATACAGGAGAACATGTTATTTGCTTACAAAAGTAGGTTTTTGTAGGTCAAAATTGTTCCATATCAGCAGCTTCAAATGGTCCAATCTAGTAACTTCAGAAAGTCAATTCTGACATCTTAGGAAGCTCATTTTATTTGCAATAATAAAAATACTTACTGTTAGATAAAACCTTCAGGTAGAATACTAGCTTTTTTTTTTTGGCCACATGACTTGCTCTATCTTAGTTCCCTGACCAGGGGTTGAACCGTGTCCCCTGCAGTGGAAGCATGGAGTCCTAACCACTGGACTGCCAGGGAATTCCCTAGCTATTTCATTTTTTTTTTAACATCTTTATTGGAGTATAATTGCTTTACAATAGTATGTTACTTTCTGCTGTATAACAGTGTGAATCAGCTATACGTATACATATATCCCCATATCCCCTCCCTCTTGCGGTTCCCTCCCACCCTCCCTATCGCACCCCTCTAGGTGGTCACAAAACACCGAGCTGATCTCCCTGTGCTATGCGGCTGCTTCCCACTAGCTATCTATTTTACATTTGGCAGTGTATATATGTCCATGTCACTCACTTCGTCCCAGCTTACCCTTCCCCCTCCCTGTGTCCTAAAGTCCATTCTCTACGTCTGCATCTTTATTCCTGTCCTGCCCCTAGGTTCTTCAGAACCATTTTATTTTTTTGTTTTTTTTTTTAGATTCCATATATATGTGTTAGCATACAGTATTTGTTTTTCTCTTTCTGACTTACTTCACTCTGTATGACAGACTCTGGGTCCATCCACCTCACTACAAATAACTCAATTTCATTTCTTTTTATGACTGAGTAATATTCCATTGGATATATGTGCTACATCTTCTTTATCCATTCATCTGTCAGTGGACACTTAGGTTGCCTACATGTCCTGGCTATTGTAAATAGAGCTGCAATGAACATTCTGGTACATGACTCTTTTTGAATTATTTTTAGTTTTCTCAGGGTATATGCCCATTAGTGGGACTGGGTCATATGGTAGTTCTATTTTTAGTTTAGTTTAGTTTTTTAAGGAACCTCAATACTGTTCTCCATAGTGGCTGTATGAATTTACATTCCCACCAACAGTGCAAGAGGGTTCCATTTTCTCCACACCCTCTCCAGCATTTATTGTTTGTAGATTTTTTGATGAACGCCATTCTGACTGGTGTGAGGTGATACCTCATTGTAGTTTTGGTTTGCATTTCTCTCATGATTAGTGATGTTGAGCATCCGTTCATGTGTTTGTTGGCAATCTGTATATCTTCTTTGGAGAAATGTCTATTTAGGTCTTCTGCCCATTTTGCGATTGGGTTGTTTGTTTTTCTGATACTGAACTGCTTGTAAATTTTTGAGATTAATCCTTTGTCAGTTGCTCCGTTTGCAAATATTTTCTCCCATTCTGAGGGTTGTCTTTTCGTCTTGTTTATGGTTTCCTTTGCTGTGCAAAAGCTTTTAAGTGTCATTAGGTCCCATTTGTTTATTTTTATTTTAATTTCCATTTCTCTAGGAGGTGGGTCAAAAAGGATCTTACTGAGATTTATGTAATAGAATGTTCTGCCTATGTTTTCCTCTAAGAGTTTTATAGTGTCTGGCCTTACATTTAGGTCTCTAATCCATTTTGAGTTTATTTTGTGTATGTTGTTACGGAGTGTTCTAATTTCATTATTTTACATGTAGCTGCCCAGTTTTCCCAGCACCACTTATTGAAGAGGCTGTCTTATTTCCATTGTATACCCTTGCCTCCTTTATCAAAGATAAGGTGACCATATGTGCGTGTGTTTATCTCTGGGCTTTCTATCCTATTCCGTTGATCTATATTTCTGGTTTTTTGCCAGTACCATCCTGTCTTGATTACTGTAGCTTTGTAGTATACTCTGAAGTCCAGGAGCCTGATTCCTCCAGATCTGTTTTTCTTTCTCAAGATTGCTTTGGCTATTCGGGGTCTTTTGCGTTTCCATACAAATTGTGAAATTTTTTGTTCTACTTCTGTGAAAAATGCCATTGGTAGTTTGATAGGGATTGCATTGAATCTGTAGATTGCTTTGGGTAGTATAGTCATTTTCACAATGTTGACTCTTCCAATCCAAGAACATGGTATATCTCTCCATCTGTTTGTATCATCTTTAATTTCTTTCTTATAGTTTTCTGCATACAGGTCTTTTGCCTCCTTAGGTAGGTTTGTTCCTAGGTATTTTATTCTTTTCTGTTGCAGTGGTAAATGGGAGTGTTTCCTTAAATTCTCTTTCAGATTTTTCATCATTAGTGTATACAAATGCAAGAGATTTCTGCGCATTAATTTTGTATCTTGCTACTTTACCAAATTCATTGATTAGCTCTAGTAGTTTTCTGGTAGCATCTTTAGTATTCTCTATGTATAGTACCATGTCATCTGCAAACAGTGGCAGCATTACTTCTTCTTTTCTGATTTGGATTCCTTTTATTTCTTTTTCTTCTCTGATTGTTGTGGATAAAACTTCCAAAACTATGTTGAAAAATAGTGGTGAGAGTGGACAACCTTGTCTTTTTCCTGATCTTAGAGGAAATGGTTTCAGTTTTTCACCATAGAGAACGATACTGGCTGTGGGTTTCTCATTTATGGCCTGTAGTATGTTGAGGTAAGTTCCCTCTATGCCTACTTTCTGGAGGTTTTTTTAATCATAAGTGGGTGTTGAATTTTGTTGAAAGCTTTTTCTGCATCTATTGAGATGATCATATGGTTTTTATTCTTCAATTTGTTAATATGGTGTATCACATTGATTGATTTGCATATATTGAAGAATCCTTGCATCCCTGGGATAAATCCCACTTGATCGTGGTGTATGATCCTTTTAATGTGCTGTTGGATTCTGTTTGCTAGTGTTTTGTTGAGGATTTTTGCATCTATATTCATCAGTGATACTGGCCTGTAATTTTCTTTTTTTGTAGTACCTTTGTCTGGTTTTGGTATCAGGGTGATGGTGGCCTCATAGAATGAGTTTGGGAGTGTTCCTTCCTCTGCAATTTTTTGGAAGACTTTGAGAAGGATAGGTGTTAGCTCTTCTCTAAATGTTTGATAGAATTTGCCTGTGAAACCATCTTGTCCTGGGCTTTTGTTTGTTGAAAGATTTTTAATCACAGTCTCAATTTCAGTGCTTGTGATTGGTCTGTTTATTTTTTCTGTTTCTTCCTGGTTCAGGTTCGGAAGGTTGTGCTTTTCTAAGAATGTGTCCATTTCTTCCAGGTTGTCCATTTTATTGGCATATACTTGCTTGTAGTAATCTCTCATGATCCTTTGCATTTCTGCAGTATTAGTTATTACTTCTCCTTTTTCATTTCTTATTCTTTTGAGTTGAGTCTTCTCCCTTTTTCTCTTGATGAGTCTGGCTAGTGCTTCATCAATTTTGTTTATCTTCTCAAAGAACCAGCCTTTAGTTTTATTGATCTTTGCTATTGTTTCCTTCATTTCTTTTTCATTTATTACTGATCTGATCTTTATTATTTCTTTCCTTCTGCTAACTTTGGGTTTTTTTGGTTCTTCATTCTCTAATTGCTTTAGGTGTAAGGTTAGGTTGTTTATTTGAGATGTTTCTTGTTTCTTGAGGTAGGAGTGTATTGCTATAAACTTCTCTGTTAGAACTGCTTTTGCTGCATCCCATAGGTTTTCAGTTGTAGTGTTTTCATTGTCATTTGTTTCTACGTATTTTTTTTATTTCCTCTTTTATTTCCTCAGTGATCTCTTGGTTATCAAGTAGTGTATTGTTTAGCCTCCATGTGTTTGTATTTTTTACAGATTTTTTCCTGTAATTGATATCTAGTCTCATAGCATTGCGGTTGGAAAAGATACTTGATATGATTTCAGTTTTCTTAAATTTACCGATACTTGATTTGTGACCCAAGATGTGATCTGTCCTGGAGAATATTCCATGCGCACTTGAGAAGAAAGTGTAATCTGCTGTTTTTGGATGGAATGTCCTATAAATATCAATTAAGTCCATCTTGTTTATTGTATCATTTAAAGCTTTTGTTTCCTTATTTATTTTCATTTTGGATGATCTGTCCATTTGTGAAAGTGGGTTGTTAAAGTCCCCTACTATGATTGTGTTACTGTCGATTCCCCTTTTATGGCTGTTAGCATTTGCCTTATGTATTGAGGTGCTCCTATGTTGGGTGCATAAATATTTACAATTGTTATATCTTTTTCTTGGATTGATCCCTTGATCATTATGTAGTGTCCTTCTTCGTCTCTTGTAATAGTCTTTATTTTAAAGTCAATTTTTTCTGGTATGAGTTTTGCTACTCCAGCTCTCTTTTGATTTCCATTTGCATGGAATATCTTTTTCCATCCCCTCACTTTCAGTCTGTATGTGTCCCTAGATCTGAAGTGGGTGTTTTGTAGACAGCATATGTACTGGTGTTGTTTTTGTATCCATTCAGCCAGTCTGTGTCTTTTGGTGGGAGCATTTAATCCCTTTACATTTAAGATAATTATCAATATGTATGTTCCTATTACCATTTTCGTAATTGTTTTGGGTTTGTTATTGTAGGTCTTTGCCTTCTCTTGTGTTTCCTGCCTAAAGAAGTTCTTTTAGCATTTGTTGTAAAGCTGGTTTGGTGGTGCTGAATTCTCTTAGCTTTTGCTTGTCTGTAAAGGTTTTAATTTCTCTGTCGAATCTGAATGAGATCCTTGCTGGGTAAAGTAATCTTGGTTGTAGGTTTTTCCCTTCATCACTTTAAATATGTCTTGCCACTCCCTTCTGGCTTGCAGAGTTTCTGCTGAAAGATCAGCTGTTAACCTTACGCGGAGTCCCTTGTATGTTATTTGTTTTTCCCTTGCTGCTTTTAATATTTTTTCTTTGTATTTAATTTTTGATAGTTTCATTAATATGTGTCTTGGTGTGTTTCTCCTTGGATTTATCCTGTATGGGACTCTCTGCACTTCCTGCACTTGATTGACTATTTCCTTTTCCATATTAGGGAAGTTTTCTACTATAATCTCTTCAAATATTTTCTCAGTCCCTTTCTTTTTCTCTTCTTCTTCTGGGACCCCTATAATTCAAATGTTGGTGCATTTAATGTTGTCCCAGAGGTCTCTGAGACTGTCCTCAATTCTTTTCATTCTTTTTTCTTTATTCTGCTCTGCAGTAGTTATTTCCGCTATTTTATCTTCCAGGTCAGTTTTCCATTCTTCTGCCTCAGGTATTCTGCTATTGATTCCTTCTAGAGAATTTTAAATTTCATTTATTGTGTTGTTCATCATTGTTTGTTTGCTCTTTAGTTTTTCTAGGTCCTTGTTAAACGTTTCTTTCTTGTATTTTCTCCTTTCTATTTCCAAGATTTTGGATCATGTTTACTATCATTACTCTGAATTCTTTTTCTGGTGGACTGCCTATTTCTTCTCCATTTGTTTGGTCTGGTGGGTTTTTACCTTGCTGCTTCATCTGCTATGTGTTTTTCTGTCTTCTCATTTTGCTTAACTTACTGTGTTTGGGGTCTCCTTTGTGCAGGCTGCAGGTTCGTAGTTCCTGTTGTTTTTGTTGTCTGCCCCCAGTGCTCAGGTTGGTTCAGTGGGTTATGTAGGCTTCCTGGTTGATGGGACTAGTGCTTGTATTCTGGTGGATGAGGCTGTATCTTGTCTTTCTGGTGGGCAGGGCCATGTCTGGTGGTGTGTTTTGGGGTGTCTATGACCTTATTATGATTTTAAGCAGCCTCTCTGCTAATGGGTGGGGTTGTGTTCCTGTTGTTTGGCATAGAGTGTCCAGCAGTGTAGCTTGCTGGTCTTTGAGTGTAGCTGGGTCTTAGCTTTGAGACAGAGATCTCTTAGAGAGCCTTCGCTGTTTGATATTACATGGAGCCAGGAGGTCTCTAGTGGAGCACTGTCCCGTACTTGGTTCTCCTACCTCAGAGGCACAGGCCTGACACCCGGCTGGAGCACCAAGACCCTGTCAGCCACATGGCTTAGAAGAAAACGGGGAAAAAAAGAAAGAAGGAAAAAAAAAAATAAAGTAAAATAAAATAATTAAAATAAAAAATATGTAAAAGTTATTAAAAATTTAAAAAAAAATTTTAAGTTAAAAAAAAAAAGAAAGAAAGAAGAGAGCAACCAAACCAAAATACAAATCCACCAATGATAACGAGTGCTAAAAACTATAAAAAAAAAAATGGACAGACAGAACCCTAGGACAAATGGTAAAAACAAAGCTATACAGACAAACTCATACAAAGAAGCATACACATACACACTCACAAAAAGAGAAAAAGGAAAAATATAGATATATCTATATTTAAAAACAAAAGGAGGAAGAGAGCAACCAAACCAATAAACAAATCCAACAATGATAACGAGCACTAAAAACTATACTAAGATAAACATAAAAATCAAAAACAAGTCAGTTGCAGAGAACAAACTCCAAGTCTGCAGTTGCTCCCAAAGTCCACCACCTCAATTTTTGGATGATTCATTGTCTACTCAGGTATTCCAGAGATGCAGGGTACATCAAGTTGACTGTGGAGATTTAATCCGCTGCTCCTGAGGCTGCTGGGAGAGATTTCCATTTCTCTTCTTTGTTTGCACAGTTCCTGGGGTTCAGCTTTGGATTTGGCCCCGCCTCTACGTGTAGGTCGCCTGAGGGCGTCTGTTCCCACCCAGACAGGACAGGGTTAAAGGAGTAGCTGATTAGGGGTCTCTGGCTCACTCATGCCACAGGGAGGGAGGGGTATGGAATGCGGGTCGAGCCTGAAGTGGCAGAGGCCCACATGACATTTCAACAGCCTGAGGTGTGCCATGTGTTCTCCCTGGGAGGTTGTCCCTGGATCACGGGACCCTGGCATTGGCGGGCTGCATAGGCTCCCAGGAGGGGAGGTGTGGAGAGTGACCTGTGCCTGCACACAGGCTTCTTGGTGGCTGCAGCAGCAGCCTTAGCGTTTCATGTCGGTCTCTGGTGTCCGTGCTGATAGCCATGGCTCATGCCTGTCTCTGGAGCTCGTTTAGGTGGTGCTCTGAATCCCCTCTCCTCGCACACCCTGAAACAATGGTCTCTTGCCTCTTAGGCAGGTCCAGACTTTTTCCCGGACTCCCTCCCTGCTAGCTGTGGTGCACTTGCCCCCTTCAGCCTGTGTTCACGCAGCCAACCCCAGTCCTCTCCCTGGGGTCTGACCTCCAAAGCCCAAGCCTCAGCTCCCAGCCCCGGCCTGCCCCTGTGGTGAGCAGACAAACCTCTCGGGCTGGTGAGTGCTGGTCGGCACCGATCCTCTGTGCGGGAATCTCTCTGCTTTTCCCTCCACACCCCTGTTGCTGCGCTCTCCTCCATGGCTCCGAAGCACCCCTGCCACCCCCTGTCTCTGCCTGTGAAGGGGCTTCTTAGTGTGTGGAAACTTTTCCTCCTTCACAGCTCCCTCCCAGAGGTGCAGGTCCCGTCCCTATTCTTTTGTCTCTGTTTTTTCTTTTTTTTTTTGCCCTACCTCAGTATGTGGGGATTTTCTTGCCTTTTGGGAAGTCTGAGGTCTTCTGCCAGTGTTCAGTAGGTGTTCTGTAGGAGTTGTTCCACACGTAGATGTATTTCTGATGTATTTGTGGGGAGCAAGGTGATCTCCACGTCTTACTCCTCCGCCATCTTGAAGGTCTCCGTAGCCATTTCTTTTCTTTCTGCCTGTGTTAGTTGTTTGTCAGTGAACAGCATATAGAAACTTGACTTTTAACAAATTTTAACCCATTTTAAACGTAAAACATTACCTCTACAACTTGTTTTCCTTCATTTAAGCAAGCCACGTTTTACGGTTCTTATTTGGATATACAAAATCATTTATTTTCTATCCTTAGCAGTTCTCCTCTCTCCTTATTCCCTACTTGCCTCACAAAGACAACCATGGGCTTATTATCTCAAAGTGTGGTATGGAGCAATAATCATACTATTGTTAAGTACAGATAAGAATTTTAGAGTGGGGAAGGAAATTTTTCTGTCAAATTGCCCAATATGTTAAATGTCTTGTGTAAGCCAAGTTATTCCAAAATGGCTTCAGTGACCCCTTTTGTCATGTGATTACAGAACTAGGATAAGTTATTAATACTCTAATTCTTGCAAATCCAGAATGTCTGGTAAATGTCCAGTATAATGCACAGGGTTTTTTTTTTTTAAGTCATAGTATTTTTTTGTCAATGAAGTTTATTTTGCATTTGAATGAAAAGTCATAATTTGTTACCCTAGTCAAGAGATAAATCAACTATAATACAAGGATGTTGACATGATTACAGATTTTTAACTTCTTTCAGTAGTTCTTTAAAAAAAAAAACTTATTTAAAAAGTAGTGCCGGGCTTCCCTGGTGGCGCAGTGGTTGAGAGTCTGCCTGCCGATGCAGGGCACACGGGTTCGAGCCCCGGTCCGGGAGGATCCCGCGTGCCGCGGAGCGACTGGGCCCGTGGGCGACAATTGCTGAGCCTGCGCGTCTGGAGCCTGTGCTCCGCAACGGGAGAGGCTGCCATGGTGAGAGGCCCGCGCACTGTGATGGAGAGTGGCCCCCACTTGCCGCAACTGGAGAAAGCCCTCGCACAGAGGCGAAGACCCAACACAGCCATAAATAAATTAAATAAATAAATAAATAAATAATTAAAAAAAAAAAAAAAAAAAAAAAAGTAGTGCCCTTGGAGACATCTACTGTGCCATTTTTACTGATGTCACTCCTGTGTCCCTGTTTTTTGTTTTTTTTGATTAATAGACTTTACTTTTTTTAGAGCAGTTCACAGAAAAACTGAGCTGGTAGTACAGAGTTCCTGTATTTCTCCTCTTCCCTGCTCATTATTTCTCCTATTTTTAACATCTTGCCTTAGTATCTTACATTATTGTTAACCGAAGTCTATAGTATACATTAAGGTTGTGTTGTAGAGTTTTGTAGGTTTCAATAAATGCATAATGTCATGTATTCACCATTGCAGTATTATACAGAACAGTTTCACCACCCTAAAAATTCCCTGTGCTTCAACTATTCATTCCTCCTCTCCTGCTCCCCTCACCCCCCAAAACCTTGACAAACAGTGATCTTTTTACTGTCCTTATAAAGTTTTGCCTTTTCCAGAATGTCATGTGATTGGAATCATAGAGGATACAGCATATTCAGACTTTTTCCTCCACGTCTGCTTGTGGCTTGATAGCTCATTTCTTTTTAACACTGAATGATATCCTAAGTCTTTGGATTTTGAAAAGTAGAAAAGAATACTTTTTAAAAGGCAGTCTCTTTCTAAAGAGAAATCTACCAGTTGCAAAGTAGAAAACTAGCCTATTTTTCTTTCTTTCCCTTTTTTTTTTTGGCCATGCCACATGGCATACAGGATCTTAGTTCCCTGACCAGGGATCGAACCCGTGCCCCTTGCAATGGAAACACAGAGTCCTAACCACTGGACCGCCAGGGAAGTCCCTTCCTGATTTTTCAACTGGGTTTAAAACAAGAAGGCAGACTTAGTGGGATCTAAGGCTTATACTTTTTTTCATTTTAGTTGAAGTGCTAAAATTTTTCATGTTTTTTATGTATCTAAAAATTTGTCTATAAAATACTTAAGTCCCTACTGTGTGCTGGAATAATCTTATTTATACCTCATAACAGTCCAGGAATTAAGTATTATCATTCCTATTTTATGATTAAGAAAAAGATGCAGAAAAATGAGTTGACCAAAGATGTACAACTTGTAAATAATTGAATTGATTCAAACCCAGATCATGCTGCCTCCTGAGTTAATCTTAGCAGTGTGGCATTGTTATTATACTGCTTTCTGAGCAAATAGCTTAACTGCTACTTTGCAGGCCTGGAGCTAGACCAAGGGGGTGAAACATCAAGCTCACCATGCCCATCTCCTAACTTCGTTCCCACCCCTTTTGAACCAGAGCCTTTAAAATTTGAAACTTCTCCAGTTAAGAATGACAGACTGTATACATGTTTGTCTCTGCTACCTTCTGAAACATCACTAAAGTGACAGTAAGGGAATGAAGAAAGAGTAATTTTAAAAACAAAGGGAGTGTAAAAAGAGGACTAGTATACAAGAAATGTCAACAAGTATTTGGAAGATAGAAAGCAATTACATCAGTAGTAACTCACTTAATAAATCAGAGAATACTGAAACCTTCCTGCAAAGGAGGATACCAAAAGGAAGCAAGCCAGTTCTTGATGCAGAGCACCAAAAAGTCTCAGAAATTGAAAGTGAATGAAAAAATGAGGCAGAAAACCAGAGAAGAAACAGTTGAATGTATATATGCATAAGGAATAGTTTCATTGCATTCACCCCTACAAATCTTTGCTCCCACCCTCTTAGCCAAGAGTCTATTCCTCTGCCACCTAGCAGAAGACTGGAAGATAGGGGCAGATCTAGATTTTGTGGCCTGAAGCTTATGCAGTGTGGGCAGATGCCCCTCTTTAAGGAGAGGTTATAAATTACAATACAAAATTAGGCTATTAAAAGAATATTTAGAGTGAGCAAAGAGATCACAACAAATTACAAAACAGAAAAATAGCATAATATTTTTATTCATTAAATGTCTGACATACCTCTATATTTTTCCTCCTCTTTTGCTTCATATTCATTGATCATCTCTTCGTATAACAATAATTATGCAATATTTTCTATAGAAAAAATAGATAATCTGTCTTTTCACTGGCAGGGTTGGTTGAAATTTGTTTTTTATTATTTATAGTAGTAATGCATAAAACATATGACAGCACAGGTGTTGCTTCTGTTCGTTTTAGTGCTACAAATTTGTTTTCTATAAATACAGAAATGCTATTTTTTGTGAGGTTCCTATCAAAAAAAGAAAAAAAGTTAATGGTACACTTATAATTGTATATGTAGCATTATTGAAGTATATTTCTAGAAGGAGAATATTTCTCTTTTAATCAGGCATCAATGAGAATCTAATTCTCTGCATACAGTTTCAGATGTTTAATATTTGGAAGAATTTTTCAGTCTGGTTTTTGCTATGTACATGTCAACTATGTTTCTCCTGCCCATAAACTTTTACTGCTAGAACACATTCACACTGCATTATGACCTCTACTCCTGTATAGTGGGTGGTGGGAGTATTCCCGGCAGTCATTCCTAGAGCTAGCAATAATTTTACTATACTGTCAAAGGAAAACAAGCTAGACACTCATTAAAGTGGTAAGCACAGGTTTTAGTCAGTAATACACTGTTGCAATAATAGTCCAGCATGAATTGAACTCAACTTCAATTTGTACAGAGGTGCCTGCGCATTTTTAAAGGGAGAATGAGGGAATAGGGAGGGAGGAGACTAGAAGATTCAGGGAAGTGAAAAATTATAAAAAGTGTGAAGGGGGGCATTGGTCCATGTGAAATATATCTGCTTTTGCTAACTGACACTTAACCAACGTTAGGCTCCTACCTTCCTACAGAGGCTGGAAGACAGGGACCCTATCTTCAGGTATTGACTGGAACAAATGCTAAATTCTTCTGGCAGCCTTTTTTTTTTTCTCAGGCAGGCGTTTATAGGGCATTAGGGTAATCCGAGGGATGTGACCTTGAATTGCTATAAACTATGTTAAGAGTTTTGGTCAAGTCTTTATAGGCCAAGGTTGAGGCATAGTCAAGAAAAGGCTTAGAGGAGCCTGACTAGACTCTGGTCAAGGAGAAAAATCTATGTCAATACCCCAAAGTGACTTCAAATAACAGTAGAATACCCATTTAACCATAATAAATACATCTCGAATTTAGCTTACTTATATCAAAGTATCCACAGCCACTATGTTGCCTAGCACAAGAGGAAGTGTAATGGAGGGGAAATTGGTGTAAAGACAACAGTTTTCACTGATTGTGGTTTAGATATTTTTACCTTTGCAAATTTTACAAAACATGACCATAGATACAGTAAATTTGGAGGTACATTTTTGGAGTAGTAGAATCATAGAGACTTGAGACACAGAGTCAGTAGCATAGCAGAGAGCCAGAGTGAGGAAATGTTTATAGTTACAATCCCCAGGCTCATCCACGGTCAATTCCCAGAATGCTGGCAAAGATTAGTTTAGACAGATTAAAGAATCATCCTCTGGAGAGATGGAAAGTTCCCAAAAAGAGAAATACCTTACTTATAGGGGTCCTCTAACAAATGACCATGTCCCCAAGTTACCTATAGTGAATCCCTACCCACATATACAAAACTTGCAATCTGATTTTTAGTGCTGTTCTTTTAAATATGCAGTCATAGATCACCAAACCTCTAGGGAAAGCCTCCAGCTAAAAAACACAGAACAGCACCAACTGAATAAAGGAATATCCTCAGAAAAACAATTATGAGAAGATATGATAACCATGAAAAATCAGAATTTTTTAAGTAACAACAAAAAAGATTTACTGGAAATTAAAAATGATGTGGAAATGCAATGAGCTTTATATGAAAGAGGTGTATGATAAAGCTTAGGAAATCTCTCAGAGAGTAGAACCAAAATATAGATGGAAAGTAAGAGGAAAAGGCAAAATTATTAGGAAATCTATACAGGATGTTCAGGACTCTTCTAATGAAAGAAAAGAGAAGAGGAAAAACAGTGAGAAAGAAATTATTACAGACATCAAACAAGAACTTTTTCTATAACTGAAGGATTACAAAAAGACCATCAATTAAGTGATATACAATTACATGTATCATTATGAAATTTCAGAACACCAGGGATCCTAAAAATTTACAGATAGGTGGAAAATCATGTACAAGTGATCTCAAATCAAGATTGCATCAAATTTCTCAGAAGAAAGACAGTGGAGCCCTTGCCTTACATAACTCTGTAGAAAAATAAATCAATCCTAGAATGTTATGCCTAGCCTAACTATCAGTCAAAGGCAGAATAAATATATTAAAAGACATGGACAATTCCAAAATAATTTGCCTTCTGTGCATCCTTTCCTAGAAATTACTAGAAAATGTGTTCCACCAAAATGATGCAGTAAATATATAGAGAGAAAATAATATCTTAGCCCCCAAATTAGGGATCAAATGTAGGGGAGAACGAAAGGGAATTAGATGATGGTAAAGAGAAGTGCCATGTCAACAGCTGTTCATTATATCTAGGAAGCAATTCATAGTCATTAAAGCAAGGCAATGAAGGGCTTCAGGCGAGCTGTCTTTTCTACCTACCCTTGCCCAAATGAATCATGAGTTGCATTTTATCATTTTGAAAATAGTTCAGTATTTATGAGAGATAGCAATAGTAATGGATGAGGATAAAGAAAACGAGATTTAGAGAAATTATTTCTCTGAGTCACAAAGTACCTCATGGAGCTTGGAATCAAACCTGAGAAACCATATCCAGGGTACATACTTTTTCACAAACGCATTGTATCAAAATGAAAATGCAAGATAGAAAGTAGTAGTGCTTTAGGATGAGAGATTATTTTTAAAAGAATAATTATATATTTTAATGTACAGTTTATAAAGTACTTTTCATAATATTTTGGTTATGATAAAGTACTTTGGAAGGATTTTGAGATGGAGAGTTGACATGGGTCAAGTGAGTGGAGAATGGGATATCTGCCAGTAGTAATAATCAGGCTTAAATCGGAGTGGATGCCAGTAAATTCTCAAGATTCACTGTAAACCTTTTATGGTATTGGTAGGGTGTTTTGGAAGCAGATACAAATGACTTTTCCATTGCCAGTGATTTAAGGACTGAACTACAACCTCTGATCTGCATCATTAACTTGACTTCAAGGTTTTAATGGGTGACAGATATGTCAAACTGATTTGAGCACTGCAGATGCAAAATTTATGGTCCAAAATTCTTTTCCTTTGGAGATTAAACAGTGTGAAGTGGATAAACTTTTTTAAGATGACGAAGTTTTCTCTCTTTAGCTGCAAATTTTTATCTTAACCGTATTAATTGGAAATGTTCTAAAAAGAATTGAGCACATCTCTTCCATCTTAAGTGGAGTAGAGGAACGTATCTTGAACTTTTATTTTTCTTCTCCTTGGTGTCTGTATTCTTCTCTTTGTGGAATATCAAGTTGATAATGTTACAGAACTTTTTAAAAGAATGCATTTCACTGTATTGACAATTTCTCAAATAAATAGGTCCATTCCTCCAAACATGTTTACCTCTTTCATAGATTTTATGTTAGGAATAACATATGGGGGTGATGAAATCTGACCTCTTTGGGCAGCCATGGAAGTAACCAACTGTGAAGTTAGCAAACATCACTAATAGCAGACAAAGGAATGTTTAATTGAGTAACTGGTCTTTCTAGACCTGCTGGCTATTGTTTCCCAAATCTAAATAAATTGGGAAATGAAAGATGCCTTATAACCCTTTAGTAACTTCAGATATTCTACTCATAATAAAAACACTTAACACATTCAGTCACTTAGCTTCTTTATGTCTTAGTTTCTTCATCTTCAACAGAAATGAGGGGAGTGCAGTACCTGTCTATAATAATCACTGTAAGAATTAAATGGGCTAAGTGGAAGTATACAACACTTGTCACATAATAGATGCTCATTAAGTGTCCATTTCCCTGCCCTTCTCTAAGGGTTTTCCACCTTATAAAAGCAGATAATTCTATAAGTGCCTGATTCATGCACCATTCACAGGATCAACTTAAATGTCTATTTCCTTTTCCCCTTATATATAAGCTCTTCATCTCAAAAAGAGAAATAGGGACCTTACCCCTTTGTAAAGGTTGTAATATATTTTTCTCCATTGCTTATCTGAACTGACACACTTGGACTTTTGCAGAGGAAATGATAATACCTGCCATTTACTAATATTATGAATATAGAAACGGAAAAGCTAGTCCATGCTAATAAACTCCTTCATCCTAGTAAACTTCTTGAATTTCTACTGCTTTTCTATGATAGCTCCACTTTCCCTGTAGAGTAACAGCTTACTCTCCATCAGGAATATTAACCTCCTAAAGAGTTACAGTCCTATCAAAACACACAAACAATAATTTGGCATTGTAATAACTTTCCTGTGTATATTACCTCTGTATCAAAGATGTTTAAATTTCTTTCAAATCTGAGAAAGAAGGGGAAATCTTCTATGGAAGTATTTTTTATTATTTTAATTGAGTACATTTAATTTCTGTCTATATGAAACCTCACTTATACTTTTTTGCAGTTAAATCAAGAAATTCTTTTTTAAAAAGGGGAGAAATGCTGACCTGAGATTTTAATTAATTTTGCCCTGATTATTTTATATCATCTTTAATATATGGAAATGAAACTTTCATTACACTTTACTTAAAGTATGTCTATTAACTTCTGAATCTTTTGTTTGCCCACTCCCAAGTTCCAGCCTTCCTTCTACCCAACCTTTAATTTGAGAAAGTGAAAATATTATCAAAGTTAAGATTCTCTAATAAGGAGATGTGTTATATTTAAATGTTTAAATAATGATACACTGAGATATATAAATACATATACTATATGTATGTGTATCTATATATAGATAATAATACCCAAAAACCACACATAAAAATGTATGTATATATTTACAAATGTAAATATATGTGTATATGTATCTACATAATAATACCAGATACCCTCTACCATTCCAGTCATAAATATGCTGATTAATAACTAGATTACTTTTTTACTGACATCTTTTCTAATTAGTTATCATCTTAGCCATATTTGTATATATATATTTAGGAAAAATGGTGGTTTTTACATAAATAGAGCAATCCAAATTCTATGTTTGCTTTTTTTTTTTAATTTTTCTATCTAGAAATTGACATTGAACGTTGTGTGCGAGAATCAATCAACCTGTTTTGTTGGACTCCTAAAAGTGCTACTTACAGACAGCATGCTCAACCTCCAAAGCCAACTTCTGATAGCAGTGGAGTCAGAAGTTCAACACCTTATTTCTCCACTGAGTGTCCAGATCCTCCAAAAACAGATCTGGTACGTAATTGCTGATTTAATTCATAAACTCTAAAAGAAGATGGATGTTATATTAGTATACTTAAGTATCAGTATTGTTCATATAGTATTGTCACTTATGTCTTTTTAACATAGCTATCTTCTAATATGTGATTGTATTCATACAACTATTTCAGGTCTTGAGGTCAACCAAAGGTGAGAGCTTAAGGCCTTCTCAGGTCTTTCCTATGCATGCAAACATCCTATGTTAGCATGGACAGAGTTCTAGATTCCCAGGATCCTGTTAGCACTTTCAAATCCCCCTATGGACATTGCATTCCCCAGCTTTTAATTTTAGTTTTTAATTTTTATTGTCAGCTTATTCTTTTCTCCAACAGTTATGGCCACCTCAGACAGCTGAAATATTAAACAATTGCTGCTGACTCTTTTTGACAGATACCTCCAGAGAAAAGTCTCTTTGAACAGAGAGGGTTCTGAGTCAGGTCAAATAAAGGCAAACACTGTGAGGAGAGGTTTCTAGGGAACTGGAAGACTGGTCAAATAATCATAATTTCCTGAAATGATACTTTTTGGGAGCTCTAAAACCACTCTGTCCTGTCCAGTGGTTGCTAGACTTCTGGTTTGTGAGACTGTTGGTTTTTAAGGTGGAGCTGAGGAGAAGGAAATGAGAGTAGGGCAAACTAAAGCACCACAGAACTCACATTCTTACTGAAATAGAGGTATTTCTTTTGACTGTACTCCATAGATTGCTGCAGACCTTTGTTTAATTGCCAGTATTCTCATTATGTTTTGGAGGAGCAGCTTTTCTGAGATCCCTACTCTGCCATTCTCACTGATGTCACTCATATTCTATGCTGTTTGTCCACTACATTTTAACTCCTGAGTGAAACAAAAAGATTGAGAGATAGTTGATTTTAAAAGCTCAAAAAAGGAATATTGACAACTCAAGTAATGTGAGACTTTCATTTTATGATAAAGTAAAATTTTACTAGGAAAAGTCACTCTTTATTTTAAATTTAAGTGGTTTTAAATCTTTTCCCTCGTCTGAAATGAGATTTTTGTCTACACCCTCGTCTGAAATGAGATTTTTGTTTAAAATGTCACTAAATTTTTGTTTGAATGTCACTAAACCCCAAGTCGCTTTATATATTCCTAATTATGGTAAGTCTCAGAGTTCTGGGTCAATTTGCTAAAACTTTGTTATATAAAACTAACTTTTCATAGGTATAAAATAGATAACTAATAAGAACCTGCTGTATAAAAAATAAATAAATAAATAAAATTTTTAAAAAGCAACTAACTTTTCTGTGTACTCATAAGTCAGATATATTATCCCCATCAACAACAATACTAAGAATGGAAGAGAAGAATATACTACATTATTTACATGAAATGTTGCTATCTGAAGAATATTCAAGTTTTAGTTCACTTTTCTTTAGAATTTATTTCATTTTTTTATGATATATTTCAACCATAAAGAAAAATATAATGAACAGTATAAAAACCATTGCATTATTTTTCAACAATATGTCTGAATACATACTGTAAAACAGATACCATTCTAGTAACTGGGGCTAAAGCAGTGAAAAAAGAGTACCTGTCCTCATAGAATTTGCATTTAGTGGAGGATATACAGACAATAAGCAAAAAAGGTAAGCAATTAGTGTGTTTTTTAGATTCCACATGTAAGTGAGATCATGTGGTAGTTGTCTTTCTCTGTCCTACTTATTTCACTTAGCATAATATCCTCTGGATCAACCATGTTGTCACAAATGGCAAGATTTCTTTTTTTCTTAATGGCTGAGTAATATTCCGTTGTATACATATACACCACACTTTCTTTATCCATTCATGTATTTTTTTTTATTAATTAATTTATTTATTTTTGGCTGTGTTGGGTCTTCGTTTCTGTGCGAGGGCTTTCTCCAGTTGTGGCAAGCGGGGGCCACTCCTCATCGCAGTGTGCGGGCCTCTCACCATCGTGGCCTCTCCTGTTGCGGAGCACAGGCTCCAGACGCACAGGCTCAGCAGTTGTGGCTCACGGGCCCAGTTGCTCCGTGGCATGTGGGATCCTCCCAGACCAGGGCTCGAACCCGTGTCCCCTTCATTAGCAGGCAGACTCGCAACCACTGCGCCACCAGGGAAGCCCGATCCATTCATGTATTGTTGGACATTTAGTGGCATTTAGGTGCCATGGAGGAAAGTAAAGAAGAATAAGGATAAACAAATGGGACTACATCAAACTTAAAAGCTTTTGTACAGCAAAGAAAACTATCAATAAGATGAAAAGATAACCTAATGAATGGGAGAAGATATTTGCAAACCATATATTCAGTAAGAGGTTAATATCCAAAATATACAAAGAACTCATACAACTCAACATCAAAAGAACAAACAACCCAGTTAAGAAATGGGCAGGGGACCTGAATAGACATTTTTCCAAAGAAGACATACAGATGGCCAACAGATACATGATCAACATGACTAATCATCAGGGAAATGCAAGTTAAAACCACAATTCAATACCCGCTCACACCTGTTAGAATTGCTGTCATCAGAAAGACAACAGATAACTGTTAGCAAGGATGTGGAGAAAAGGGGACCCGCACGCACTGTTGGTGGGATTGTAAATTGGTGCAGCCACTATGTAAAACCATATAAAGGTTCCTCAAAAAATTAAAAATATAACTGCCATATGATCTAGCAATTTCACTTCTGGGTATTTACTGGAAGAAAACAAAATTAATTTGAAAAGATATCTACACACCAGTGTTCATAGCAGCACTATTTACAATAGCCAAGATATGGAAGCAACCTAAGTGTCCATCAATAGATAAATTAATAAAGACAATGTGGTATATACTTACACACACACATAGAGTACTATTCAGCCATAAAAAAGAATGAAATCTTGCCATTTGCAGCAACGTGGATGAAGCTTGAGGTTATTTTGGTAAGTGGAATAAGAAATTTTTCTTATTTGAAAGAAATTTGTCTTTCTCAGACAGAGAAAGACAGATATCACATGATCTCGCTTGTATGTTGAATCTAAAAGACAAAACAAACAAATAACAAAACAAAATGAAACCAGACTCATAAATACAGAGAACAAACAGGTGGTTGCCTGAGGACAAGGAGATGGCAGAAGGGTGTGTGTGAAATAGGTGAAGAAGATTAAAAGATACAGACCTCCAGTTATAAAATAAGTAAGCCATGGGATGTAATACACAGTATAAGTAATATGGTCAATAATATTATCACTTTATATAGGGATAGATGGTTAGTAGACTTATGGTGGTGATCATTTCATAATGTCTGCAAATGTCAAATCACTGTCTAGTACACATAAATCTAATATAATATTGTATGCCAGCTATATTTCAGTTTTTAAAAGGAGAAGATGAAGAAGAAGGGCAATAGAGAATGCCAAGGAGGAGGATTCTGGAGAGCATTAGAGAAGAGTTGCTATTTTATGTGGGGGACTCAAAGAAAATCTAGCTGATAAGGAAACATTTGAGAAGAGAACCTAAAGGAAGTGAGAGAGTGAGTTATATACATTTCTTGAGAAAAAAATATTCCATCTTGCAAGTGCAAGGTAGTAACATGCTTTGTATGTTAGGGGAACAGTAAGGATACTATATATAGAATGGAATGAGTGAAGAGGAGTGTGGAAGCCATAAATTTACAGAGATCAGTGGTTCAGATCTTGTGTAACCTTAATACTTTGGCTTTATACCAAATGAGATGAGAAGCCATTGGAAGATTTTAAGCAGAGTGGTGACAGGATCAAACTTACATGTAAAAGGGTTACTTTGGCTACTATACATAAAATAGACAATAGGAGGGGCAAAGGTAAAACAGGAGACCAAGGACGAAGCTATGATGGCTTAGAACCAAGGGGTAGCAGTAGAGGTGATGAGAAGTAGTGTTACTGAGTCCAAGCTCATACTGCTCCCATACAACAGGCCAATAAATCAAGAGACAAGTTGTTGGAGCAAGGGATAGTGACTTTATGCAGAAAGCCAGCTGACCAAGAAGATGGTGGACTAATGTCCCAAAGAACCGTCTTACCCAAGTTAGAATTCAGGCTTCTTTTATATGAAAAAGGGAGGTGATGTGGTTGGTTGCTGCAAACTTCTTGATGTCGGAATCCTTTGTTCTTACCGCTGTCCACATAGGTCAGGTCATGATGTTCCTGTAAACCTCCAACAAGACAAATGTTATTCTCTGTTCTGCAACTTTTTATCTCTATGTGAATGGGAAAAGTGTTATACCTTTAAAGATCAGAGCCTTGAAAATGGGCTATCCTGTTTATTTCAGGCTGTAGGCAACATTCTTAACTTGCAGCAAAAGCAATAGAATACAAAGGTTAAAGTAAAAGAAACAGATCCAACATGGAGTCAGATTTGTTCTTCCCTATTACGGTAGTAAGTATATTTTGAAAACAGAACCAACAGATTTTGCTGACTCATTGAATGTGAGGTACGAAAGAGAGAGTAATCGCAGATGAATCCAGAGTTTTTGGCTGAGGCTAGAAGGATGGTGTTTTGGGTGTTCTCATTTGCTGATGTAAGGAAGACCATAGGAGGAGCAGGTTGGAAGGTAAAAATCAAGTGCTCAGTTTTGAACACATAGATTTAGAGATTTCTACTAGATGTCCATAAGAATAAATACATTATTTTGTTAGTTTTATGAATAATATCTTTTAAGCTATTATGTTTTCTGGTTGATTATTCCTGCTTGATTTTAGTTTATTTTACATTCCTTTTATAGTTAGCAAACTCATTTGATTTTTTTAAAATAGACTTTATTTTTCAAAGTAGTTTTAAGTTTATAGCAAAATTGAGTGGAAAGTGCAGAGATTTCCCATATACTCCCTGCCCCACACATGCATAGCCTCCCCATTATCTACATCCCCCACAGAGTGGAACATTTGTTACAATTGATGAACCTACATTAACACAGTATCATCACCCAAAGTCCAAGGTTTACATTAGGGTTCACTCTTGGTATTGTACATTCTGTGGGGTTGAACAAATATATAAATGACATATATGCATCATTATAGTATAAATGCCCTAAAATTCCACTATGCTCTACCTATTCATCCCCCTTCGCCCTCAACCACTAGGATACAAACACTAATATTTTTATTATCTCCATAGTTTTGCCTTTTCCAGAATGTCATATAGTTGTTTCCTCCATGTTGTGATAGCTCATTTTTTAGTGCTGAATAATAGTCCATTGGTTGTACCACAGTTTATTTAACCATTCACCTACTGAAGGACACCTTGGTTGCTTCTAAGTTTTAGTTATTATAAATAATGCTGCTCTTAACATCTATGTGTCATTTTTGTGTGGACATAAGTTTTCAGTTCCTTTGGGTAAATACCGAGTGTTTTGGAATTGATTCTCTTTTTAAATCTAGTAGATTGTAGAGTCTCTTGGATGTTTATATGGCTAATTCAACCAACTATACATATGAATACATTTATCTCTTGCTAGTTACTACTTTTATATCTCTGATTTTATGTGTATGTGTGTCTTATTGCATTGCGTAGGACCTCTAGTAAAGTAAAATAAAAGTGATGAGAGCGGGTAGATTTCTTTGTACCTGAATTTAATGAAAATCCTTCTAATTTCACCATTAAGTTTGATATTATTTTTAAATTAATACTCTGAGTAATGAATTTCCCTTCTTCTATATTATTAAGAGTACTTGAGTGAGTGTTGAATTTTATCAAATTCATATTCTATTAATAAGGATTGATTAGGATCATCTTTTTTCCTCCTTTAATCTGATAATGTTTACATTATTAAAAATTTTGATATTGCATGGTCCTTGCATTTCTGAGATAAAGTCTACTAGGTCTCTACAAAAAAGTAATACTGACTATATTCAATTTGCTATTATTTGCTAGTATTGACTTTCTGCATCTATGCTCATAGGTGAGATAAATCTATATTTTTCTTTTCCTGTCTATCCTTGTCAGTCTTTGATCTTAAGATTTTATTTCTCTCTCCCTTTTTTGACTGTCTAATCAGTTTGTATAAGAGGAATTATCTGTTTCTTATAGATTGACTTAAACTTGTCTATAAAACCACCTGAGTCTGATGCCTTTTAACCAGGGAGATATTTGATTATCCATTCTTCTTGAGTCACTTTTTATAAGTTCACGTTTGAAAATTATCTATTATCTACGCTGATTTTATTACAATCCTTTTTAAAGTATCTATTTTGTCTAAGTTTTTATGCCCATTCTTTATATAAAATATTTTTACCTGTTTTAACATTTTACCTCAAATTTTTTCCCCTTTTCCATCCTAGTATTGTTTATTTGAAGTCTTCTTTGTTCAGATTTAAATGTTAGAATAATAGAAAGTAGATACAAAAAATTATGTACGTATGCCTTACAAAAGCATATTCATTAAATTTAGGATAATCACAATTCAGATTTACATACTATATATTCTATGTTAGATTCTATAACAGATTAAAAAATGGCTTTTGTAAATTTAAACATAAACTGCACTCTGTGACTTGTAGAATCAAAGCTTGAAAACAGCTCTGAGAAGAAAATTATACTTAACTTTAATTTATCCATGTGCCTATCATATTTATTCCCAGAAGCAGATGACTGTAGTAGAAAAAGCATGAGCTTTGCTATTAGATGAACTTAGTTTCAAATTTCAACCCTGTTCCTTTTTGGTTTTATAATCTTGAATAATTCACATAACCTCTCTAGTTTCCTGTTTGTAAAAGTGAGCATAATTATAATAATTCCTACTTTGCAGGGTTGTTAAGCACCTAATTCAGTATCTGATACATAATAATATTAGCACTCAAACAAATGATAACAATCATTATCACACATTTAGTAATTAAAGGTTAAATGTTTCAACTTTGAAACTATGCAAAAATTTTCTGAAAGTCTTCGGTATCTAAATAATTTGTACAAAAGAAGAGATGTTCTGGTATTCTTCTATTTCCCCTCAGCTATGTTAGCTTTATTACTATCACTTTACATTTAGAAGTCACTACAAACAGTAAGGGGAGTAAGGGAGAGGGAGGCTGGCTTGCCAAAGAAGGAATCTTTCAGGCATTTTTTCCTCAGTAATTTCAGTTTAAGATTTCACTTTGACCTTTACCTCTTAGTTTCAATACTATTTTGATCCCCAAACTTGCCAAAAGAATTATTTTATCTAGTGCCAATGTCTTTCACATCTACTTTTCCTTAAATAGCTAAGACTCTGCTTGACGATTCTAACCACAGCTAATTGGGGGGCTGGGTAATATATATATATATATAAAGGTATGTAACTGATGAATAAAATAAAATGGGTTTTTTGACAACTGAATATATTTTAGAGAAAGACTGGCCAGCACTGGATTTATTTTTAACCTATTTCTTTGTTAAATTTTAATCACCATATTAATTTATTGATGACTGGTATAAGTTAGTTGCATGTGCACTGTGACTAAGCAGGAATTATTATTCTTGTTTATAAACACAAATACTAGTCTGGGATTTTATTAAGTAAATTAAATTTTGTTTTGTTTATGTAATGTTAACTGTTTACATTTACTATTGTCATAAAGTAAACAAAACATTCATTGAATTATCCTCAATTTACAGGTATGCTTTAAGTATAGATTAAATGAGTTTAGTGTACATGAAAACTTAAAAATACATTTGTATTCCTTAAGTTGGAGTAGCTTCTGAAAGTCTTATAAATACTAGTCTACAAAGTTTCATCTTGATAATAACACCACTGCTTTTTATAGTTTGAACAATTTAAAAATAACACTACAATGATTTATAGTTTTCAGGTACTCAGGTACAGTATTTTATTTGTTCCTAAACAAATCTCTGAAGTAAGTATTTTTAATCCCTATTTTAGAGTTGAGGAAACTCAGAAGATTACTTAAAGCAAGTTAACTTTATCAGTAGTGTGTTGTGTTTTTCTCTCTTATTCATTGAAATGTATATATTAATATACAACATATCTTACACTATAGTCATTGAGCACTTTTGTAATTTTCTTTCCCTAGTGCACGTTCATATACACACATGCAATCACCTATATACCTGCTCTTAAATTAGTTGAAATGTGTTTACAATAAGGTAGAAGGAAAAGCAGTTATGTGACCTCTTTTTTTTTTTAAGGTATTTAATGTGTTGCTGGTGGTTTTCCAGAAAAAGAATTTTAAACCAGTTAAACCTCCAACAACAGTAAATGAAAATGCATAGTTCCCTATATCCTCCAC
This sequence comes from Balaenoptera borealis, assembly GCF_965194805.1. Lineage (NCBI taxonomy): Eukaryota > Metazoa > Chordata > Mammalia > Artiodactyla > Balaenopteridae > Balaenoptera > Balaenoptera borealis. The sequence continues at coordinate 117,379,205 of NC_138861.1, read as the reverse complement.
AACACTGGACATTATAATTAAACTTCTTTTGCTGACTTGATAAGTTTTTTAAATCTCATTTACATATGCATGTCTTTTATTACTAACAAGTTTAAATTTTTTCTTATGTTTATTAACCAGTTACACTTTTTCTGTGAATTGTCTTCAGATAATTCTTTGTCCATTTTTCTACTGGAAGGCATTTTTATTGATGTGTAGTGTAGTGTTAGAATACTAACACTTTGATACCTTTGGTACATACTTTTCCAGCTTGTTGCTTGCTTTTAAACACATTTTTTTTTTAATTTTAACACAGGTTTAAATTTTTTGTGCATGTGATTCCTTCCAAGACATTTTTTTTTTAAAATAACATTGGTTTATAACATTATGTAAGTTTCATGTATACAACATTGTATTTCAGCTTCTGTATATACTACAGTGTGCTCACCATCAAAAGTTTAATTTCCATCTGTCACCATACAGTTGATCCCCTTTACTCATTTTGCTCTCCCCTATCCCTTTCCTCTGGTAACTACTACTCTGTTCTCTGTACCTGCATGTTTGTTTTGGTTTGGTTTGTTTGTATTCCACATATGAGTGAAATTATATGGTAAAGAAGATCAAAAGAAGTGGCAAAGCCAGGGAGGCATATCCTTAAACTCTACTAATTTAGGTTGATTTAATTAATCCTGAGCCCTTATACTGAGAAGAATGGAGCTAGGGGAAGATCTGAGTCTTTGGCAAGAAATGCTGTGGTTGGTTGAGAAGACAAAAACTACTCCAGCAAGATTTCTGAAGTCTATCTAATGTTAAAAAAGGAATCTTGATATGAACAGTCATTCCTAAGCAGAACTGATCCTCAGAGGGAGAATATCTTTGATCTGTCTCTAAGCTAAGTCAGGTTTTTACTTCTGTTAGTCAAAGAGAGAACGCCTCCAGGTTGGATAGAGCTAATGAGAACTTGTTTCTGAAGTTAAGGAAGTGAACATTTCACATTGAGTAGTCTGTCAGAGTTTGACACTTAGGACTGGCTGGGTTAAAATTATATGGAAAAGCTGTATGTATTAACATCATATTAAGGAAAATGAAGTTTAATAGATAAAGGCTTGCCATTTTTGAAATCTATACTATTTGTTATTCTTTTGTGTTTAATAGTATAGCTGATTGTTTTCTGTATATATAATTTATCTTCTACTAGTCATTTATAATAGCCTGTCACTATATTTTGATCCATTTAGCATGATCATGAGGTTGCCAGATTATTCAGTTATTATCAGGTAGCTATTTACACTTGAGAGCTGCGTTAAAATTCCTAGACAAATTCTTAAATTCTTGGTGATAAATATCCCCACATCCTTAGAAAAGGAATAAGTAATTCAACAATATCATATTGTTGTCTCAATTATATGTAGATCTAAAGATAGAGAATATTACCAATCTACAATAGCTTGTTTTTACATGACTGTATTATTCTATTATGTATACATACATACACATACACACACACACACACACACAGAATGTACGTACCCTTTAGGACACCTATCTTTTTCTTACACTCCCTTCACTTTGTATTCCACTTTCTCCATTCCCCTGACAAAAGTTACAAATTACTCTTTTCAGTCCCTGATCTCACTTCATCTCTCTTTTTTTTCAAACATAATCTTTCATGGATTTTTGGTACACCCCAATCTTCTCGTTTTCATCTTTCCTCTCTGTTACCTTCACTCAGTATCTTTCACTATCTTCACCTGCCCTTGCATGTCATTAAATATAGCATTCCTCAGAGATCTTTGTGGGCTTCCTTCTGTTCCCTCACAAGATGGATATTAGACAGTCTTGTATACTTCCATCAAACAGTAACCATGGCTTCCAGTTATTAGCTCCTGCTCAAGCTTCTCTTGTTAGCTCTAGGAGACCAACATCCGATGCCTGCTCAACACTCCACTTGGATGTTTCACAGGTAACCTAATTCAGCATGTCTAAGACTGAATTTATTTTCTTTTCCCCTTAAAGCTGCTCCTCCTCCAGCATTCCCTGTATCAGTAATCACCATTTTCCTTCCCTGACTTGTTCAGGTCAGTATGTAGATTCATCTTTGATTCCTGCCTCTCCTTCTGAATTCAGTTAATCAGAAAAACCTGTTCACAAATCTATTCACTTCTATTTCTGATACCATCATTTTAGTCAAGTTTACCATCATCTCTTATCTGCTTTCCTGCAATTTCCTGCATCCATTCTTCTTCCTCTTTCTTCAGACTTCAGCTACCATAATCTTTTTAATTTTTTTTTAACTTAAAACAACAGTAATTTATTGTCTCACACTTCTAGAAGCTAAAAATCCAAAATCAAGGTGTTGGCAAGGCCAAGCTCTCTCTGTTGGCTGAAGGAGAGAATCCTTTATCTCTTCTAATTTCTGGTGTTTGCCAACAATCCAGTGTTCCTTGGCTTATAAATACATCATTCCAGTCACATGGCCATCTTCCCTTTATATGTCTTCACATCATCTTCCCTCTGTGCATGTTTGTCTCTATGTCCAAATTTCCCCTTTTTATAAGGACACCAGTCATATTGGATTTGGGCCCACCCTCAGCATAATCTTTTTTAACTAGAAATCTTGACAAGACTCTTCCCATTATCCTTACAATAAAATTTAAAATTCTAAACATGGTCTACAAGGCCCTGCACAGATCTTTCCATTGCCTACCTTATCAACTTCTTCTATCAGTGTATCTTTCCTTCTTATTCTTCTGTGCTTTAGATTTCTCCCAGTTTTAGGAATACCCTTTACATAATTCCATAATAAGATCTCTATAGCTGCCTACATTTCCTTTATTAAACTAAATTTCTGAAGAGTAAGAATTGCATCTTACTGGTTTTTGTGTTCTTGTTGCTTAGTATAATTCCTGATGCATCGCAGCCTCTTAATAAATAAAATAATAACATACATTCTTTTCTGATAGTTTGTGGGTACGTTAAGGACCCTCAGGGCCTAATTCAATGCCCGAGAAATAGTGTGCTCTCAATATATGTGTATTTAGTTGAAGTAATTACCACAAATAAGGTTTTACTAGTTTACTCTCAGTTGAATAAAGCATTAAGCCACAACTCTTTATTCATCAGGCATGCTAGCTTTACCTACTTTTCCTTCATAGCATACGTTATATTGATAATTATATACTTATATATTTTATACTTATCTTTTGTTCTCCACTGTATCCCCAAAACCTATCACTGTGCCTGGCTTATCAATAAATAAATAACACCTAGTAATCAATAAATATTTTTGAATGAATTAACAAAAAGTTAATTCCAGTTAATCAGAGTTTTACTCTATTTCCTATGAGGCAATGTATCTAAAAAGTGGTCTTCAAAGTATTCTATAATACTTGTTGAAAATGCATATTAAAGGCTCCACAGACATCCCATATATACTAAATCAGTCTCCGAGGGTTGGCGCCTGGAATCTATGTTTTTACTCAAGTCCTTGGGTGATTCTTAATGTGATATGTGCATATAGTTTTCTCATGACTCATTTTTGAATCTAAACAGAAATGTTTCTTCATGGGGGAGGGGTGGGAACCACAATGATAAGACCTTCATATTTATGGTTATAGTGTTATTTTATTTTCTGCGTTTATTTTTTGTTTGTATTTTTTTATACTAATTACTTGGTTTATAGTTATTTATGTCTAACCTTTTTGACCAGTTAACTTTCCTTTCATGGACCAAAATCACCACCTGTTTCACTACTAAGCAATCTCAGCCTGCTCAGTCTCTGAGTCTCTTCTCTTGTCTTTACTGCCAACGGCCAGCCCTCTTATAAATCTCTCTCTCCCTGGCTATCCCACCACTGCTTGTTCCGCTTTGTGAGAGCAGTTTTTAATCAGTGGTACTAACATACAGCAGTGGAATTTCAAAGGCCGTTCATGTAGAAATAAAGTAGAGAAATTCATCTAGGACTCAAAAAACTTATGTTTCCTACTAATACTTTATGTTTTCTCTCTTGAAGTCAGTAAAAATAATCCTATTGAATCAACTCAGAATTTATGTAGTGATTCAAGTAATAATTACAGGGTATTAATATATGAGTAGGTATGATATAAACATAATTGTCATATAACATGGAAAGCATCAGGAATTGAAAGTGACACACTGTTCTCCTTGCTGATAACTTGAAAATATAAACAATTTTGCTTCAAGAGAATAAATGTAAAGAAGCGAAATATTGGTAGGAATTAGGGAAAAATCAAGAGAAGACAATGATTTAAAAAAAAAACATTTAATTTTACTTTTCCTTTTTTCCTCATCATTTTAAGAGAATTTTGACTGTTTTATTCATTCAGCAAACATTTGTTTTGAGCACCTACTAAATGCCAAGCACTTGATAATTTAATTTGTTAAGGGCTTTACAGTTGTAGAGAGGTTTTTACAGTCCTTATTTTATAGTAGTATGGACTGCATCTTTTCAAAGTATCTTGCTAACTGAGGGTACATGAGGAAAGGTGGCTGGGAATGTATCTTCAGTTCAGATGAAAGAGATGATCAACAGTGCCCCAGCCTTGCCCCCATTACAACCATGCTGTTCATTTTCCATTCTCAACTGTTGTTTAAAACAGAGCCCCTCAAGTCCAGAGTTAGCATATAAACTTCCTTTCCTACAGTCTATCAGTTCCAAGTTGGGGGTGTACTTTAATTCAATGCACCAGAAAACTGTTTTGGCAGATGGAAATAATGTATCAGGAAGGGATAAAAACATGTATTAAAATTGTTTGGAAGGGTAGGCTGAACCAAAATCTCAAATCCTTTGCTAAATGAAACAGAGTATAAATAAGTAAATGTAACAAAATAGCTCAAGGGTAATTCTTTATTTCCAGGTCAAGAATATGTAAATTAATGATGTGCGTTTATTGCTTTTTCTCATTGACCCTTCATGTTTTTTCTCATTTAAAAAATCAAATTGTTTCACTACAGCAGTCTGAAGCTTGAAACATTTACATATTACATATCTTGTCGTTATATTTTTAAACATTTACTACTATCCTTTTTTTGTGAAGTATGAGAAATCAAAATTCACAGTTGCATATTAAAGATCTGTCTTCCTCTGAGTTATAGAAATCCCTGGGTCTTCTTATGCTAAATCATCAAATTAGTAAATGCCACTTTTCTGAATGTAGATACTTCAGTGTGCATCATCTGTTCTGAATGGAGCAGTGCCCTCTTAATACAGCAAGTGAAACAAGGGCAGAAAAAATGCCCAGAGCCAGACAAGAATCAAATAATGCCTGAACGAGCACTAGATTTCTAGAGTCTACTGTATTGAGAACAATTTTGGGGGGCGGAGGTAGGGGCTGGATCTTGGGAAGGAAAAGAGAGATGTTTAGAAGTTTGGGGTAGGAGGGTATTGGGGATGGAGTTCTTGATGGAAAACAAAAAAGAAAATAAATAAGAATTCTTGTCATCTTTGGTGAAAATAATAATTGTCATGATTTAGGGTAGAGAATCCTACTTAGAATTGGCCCAAGCCAGCAGCTGGACTGATCTGAGACACGGCACACTTCCCTACAGACATCAGGGAGAGGCTTTGACACAGCATTAGCATATCTGCATTGCAGTCGATAGGAAGGTTATGCTGGTGACAGTTTTTATTCCTTTGCAGGCTGATTTAGTTCAGTATTGATTTGAGACAGCTCCAATAGCAGTGTTTTTTCACGGGTAAGTCTATAGAATATATTTTCATCATGAAGAGTAATGGGCACAGATAGCACAATTCCAACCTGCTAATGAATATCTGGGGTCTTCCACTGAGATCTTTCTTATGCAACCTCAAAGTCCAGGGATGTCATTTCAGGTATCAATGACATTCCATGGCATTTAAAGAGAAATGGATTCTGGCACAATTCTACAGAAGGGCTAGCAACAACAGACACTGATGTTATATACAGGATTCAGTGAGTCTAATGATTTTCACAATCCCAGGATATAAATGTCCTGTTTTTGTCAGCCATTCACCCAGGATATCCTATAAAATATGCAAAATAAACAAGCCTTGTTATATGAGAAATAAATCTACTACTAAAAGTTCAGTTTGTTAACCCAATTTGTACAGGTGCTAACACAGAATTTAACAAATAAAGGTACATAATGAAAAAAGAAAAGGCAGCTTTTATCTGCAGCATTCTCACATCTCCTAGAGAATCATTGCTAAAGGTTATTTCTTTCTTCATTTCCCGCGAAAGCCAAAATGAGCAACTAAACTGGAATTGTTTCAAAATACGTCTACCTGAATTATAGATTATTATTAAATTCTACAGAAATTAAGTAAAACAAACACTAGCAAAGAATAGATAAGAGTCCTGACAGGCTTGATTTAATTAATATATTTTAAACTTTTATGCTTATCAAATAGATATTTGAATTAGTTTAAGATTAATAAAATGTTTTCTTGAACAAACTAAATGGTTTCCACTGTTTCATATACCCTCTTATGGAAAACTAGATTCCCACATGTACTTACATCCATTTCCAAATCCTGTTTTCAGTTATATTCATCTGTTTCAGTTTCTTTTCCAGTACCAAGAGGTTATTAAAATTATAATTATGTCATACATTTGGCACTATGTTTCTATGTGAATTGTAGAATTGGCTTGTCTTTTTCCTTCCTCCCCTGAAAAAAAAAACCATGTTGGTATTTATATTGTGATTAAATTAAATTTATAAATAAGTAGAGAAAATTGGTATACAGTATGGAGAGTTTATTTTTTCCAAAAGCAGGGTATGCTTTTCTATTTATCCATGTCTTTTAGTTCTTCTGTGGCATTTTAAAGGTTTCTCATGTATTTCTTATTAGCATTATTACTATTTTAACCTTTCTGTTGCCATTATTATTGGGATATTTTATTTCATTATATTTTCCAGCTGGTTATGTATACAGAAAGACTGTTGGCTTTACAAAGAGTTTGACATAGTGGTAAAGAACACAGACTAGAATTTTTGAACCCCAGCTCTGCCACACCAGCTACGTGACCTGTTTCCTTGTCCATAAAATAGAGATAATAATATTATATACTTCATAGGATTATCGTGAGTATTAAATTAGTTAATATATTCAGAACACTGCGGCACATAGTAAACACTATGTTTTCACTGTTGTCATCATTATCACCATCATTTATCTGAGAGGCTAGTACCAGCTTCTGACTTTTTAATTTATTAGTCATTTGTTGGTTAATTCTTGATTATATATAGTATTCTTACCATTTATAGCATTATTATCATTTCAATTAAAGTAGCTTCATGTGTTTTAACCAATAAATTTATCATCTGGTTTTACAACAGAATATCTATTTTATTTTTTTTCTATAAAAAATACTTTTGAATACATTGAAATGTCTGTCAGTGTGGCCAGAAATGCCAAATAAAATTTTTTAAATTTTATTACAGTATATAATTGTTGAAATATATCTGTACATTTTATAGTTACTATAATATTTTAAAGGTTTACTTCACCACAAGAAATATTGCCTGTAACTCTTTTATCAAATATTTTTCCTTTTCTTAGATTACTTTTTTATTGCATATTAAGTTGTATTAAGCCAAAAGGAGGATATGAAGACATTTTTTAACAACTTTAAAATAGAATATATCTAGAATAAATTTTGCAGAAATTTTTCCATTGCATTATAGCTGATAATTTGTTAGTTGTAATTGCTGTTAACATTTAACAGACTTTTTTTTTTTTTTTTAATTTATTTTTTCGGCTGTGTTGGGTCTTCCTTTCTGTGCGAGGGCTTTCTCTAGTTGTGGCAAGCGTGGGCCACTCCTCATCGCGGTGCGCAGGCCTCTCACTATCGCGGCCTCTCTTGTTGCGGAGCACAGGCTCCAGACGCGCAGGCTCAGTAGTTGCGGCTCACGGGCCTAGTTTCTCCGCGGCATGTAGGATCTTCCCAGACCAGGGGCCGAACCCGTGTCCCCTGCATTGGCAGGCAGATTCTCAACCACTGCGCCACCAGGAAAGCCCCAAACAGACTTTTTGTAAATAAAATAGATTTTCTTATAAAAATTCTATATTTTTTTCATGCCCAATTTATGTTTTGGAATCTAGAACTCTAGTCAGATCCGAAATGAATTCAAAAATTAGTTTGCCCTTGAAATACTTTCATTTTCAATAAGAATATTTTTTAAGAAATGGGTACTAACCAATTTAACATCATGGAAATTATCCATTAGATTAATCAGTTCATATTCTGTAATATTGTGTGTTATAAACCTAAAGTACATCTTGATGATCTCTGGCTTTAGCCTGGTTGTTACATATACATAACCTTTCTGATCTCATTAAAATCAGAATCTCTTGATTTATGTGAGAGAAGTTTGAAATACAGCTGAGTACATTATGAACATTGAAACTTCTGTATCTATATTCTTATAAGAATTGTCTGGAATGGTTTGTTGTGTGTTAAAATAAATGATTAGAGATTAGAGACAAGTAAGTATCCTTCAATTTTAAAGTCTTCTTTCTTCACAACTAAAATTTTGAATTTCCCTTCACTTAAGGTATCTCGATTATATATCAAATAACAGTGGTTGGCTGATACATGATATTAGCTGATCATTCCACCAGATATTAGTCATGGTAATAACAGTTAATACCACAAGCACGTTAGAGATCTCACCAGCCTTGTCCTTGGTACAGCAATAAGGACGAGAGAGGTAGATCTCTAGACTTTCTCCTGTCAGGATTTACTGAAGCTTCCAGCCAGAGAGTATTTTGGTTGTTTACTTGACTTTGGTTATATAGTGAGGGGAGTGATGGGGGAATTTCCCAAGTGACAAGGAACACATGAACAAAAATTTCCTTCTATGTATAAGGAAAAGAGTAAGAGTGAGAGAGAAGGGTGATGAAGTCAGTAACCCAGTTCAAGTAAAGGCTGTACCTTGGAAAGGTAGAGTTTGAGATGAGAATATCAGTTTGACTAAAATACCTCTTAGTCACCAGCTGGCTCTACTTCCTGCATTTCTGCTGCCATTGAAAGCTGACCGTAAAGTTCTATGTGGAATAGAAGCTCTGTCGCATTCCAGAAGGAAGGTTTCACAAGTTCTACCTTTTGGGAGCTCAGCTGAGTGGAGCCACTCTCATGTTTAACATTTCCATCTTGTTTACCTCAACCCAGGAAATCTGTCAGGTTCTGGTTTTATATGGAAAATTATTTCCAGAATCTTTTAGAAAACTGTATAGAGTAATACCAGAACCACCACTCCCCCCAACACATTGCCATGTTGACCCTGTTTTTGATCCTTAAATCCCTATGAGAATTCTTCACTTACCGCCTCCATTTCTTCCACCCTCACTTCAAACCACTTTAAACTATGAAATGTTTCCCAGCTACTTGTCTTTGAAAGGCATAAGTTCTTATTGATCCAAGTTTATATAAGCATGTCATGCCTTATGAATAATACTTTACTAAGCCTCACAATTAGAATCATTCCTGAATCTCTTTAAGTAGAAACTCCTTTGGTGTCATTAAATATTATGTGTAGGTTTCTAACTTTTGTCCTAAGAAGTAAGCAAGAGTTTTGTGACCTATTAACAGTTGAAAATCAATCAGAAAAATATGTCATAGAATTCTAAAGCTAAAACAAACATAAGATATCTGATCCTGCCCCTTCATTTTATACATGAGAAAACTGAGGCCCAGAGAGATGAAATATCTCAAAATATCAATATTGTATATCAAAGAGAAAATTACTTTCTTTACAGAAATTTAGCTTACACACAATTTTCCAGGAGCACGTCTATGAAAATTTTAGCATAAGATCCCTAATCACTGAAAAAATTCTATCTCCATTCTTCTTTGTGTTTCATATTCATGTACAGTATCTCTTTTATTTGAGGGAGAAAAATATTCTCTCTAGTATGACAGCTGTATTACACAGCTTCCAGAGCATGATAGTTTTATTTCAGACTCCATTTCAGATGCTATATTTCTATATCTTAGAAATAGTAACCTTTCCTATTTTCCCTAAAAACAAGGAGAAATGAAAATACTATAATGCCATTTAAACAATTTATTGTTTTAAATATAGGGATAAAAGTAGCTTTGCAGATTGATAAAGTTTTTGATGATAGTTTTTCTTTGTTAAAATTCCTTTGAGAATGGTAGTTAATGTCTGCCTGTGCCATTTGCAAAAGCCTGTCCCTCCTCATACATGAGCTAGAAATATCTAGCACTAAGAAAGCAGAGCCTATTGTAGACATGGGGGAAAACAAGAATTGATGGATATTGCTCTAAAAAATCTCAACTTTATGTATTCTAAGCCTTGTTAATAGTTTACATAGTTTAAGATTTTCTCAGCAGTGTATATCTGTGCCTAACAAAATTAACATTTTTTCCTTTTTTCTTCAAAAATTGTGTATTATTTCTCATGACTTAAACTGCAGTTTTTATGTGGATAATTCCAAAAATATGATCCTCTAACCATGACTTCTCCCAAACACCAGTTTATGTCTCCAACTGCATTTCAACACTTCAACTTGGTAGACCCTAGGCACCCTCAATTTTATACATCTACATCAGAACTTGTCTTCACCTTATCTACTATCTCACTGTTACTATCTTCTTTTCTCCCTTAATCACCCATGTCCAAAACATAAAAGCCATCATTTACTCATCCCTGTCCTTTATCTTCCATATATTTTCTTACAATGCCTCTCATATATTCTTCCCCTTTATCAATGCACCCAATTTTACTGAATAGCTACTGAGTTCCAGGCTCTCTGCTAGGTAGTAGAAGTATAAAAACAAACAAGTCCTAGTCCCTGCTTTCAAGGAGCTCATGGTGTATTTATTGGAAGAGACCAGTATCAGTATGGAACAGGGGTTGTAAACCTGAGACACTCTGGTTACATACTTGTAAACTAAACTTTTAAAAATTCTTTCAAAATGAAAATAGCAGCCTGACTGAAATTTCTGCCTTGTTCATGCCAGGATGAATTGAAACAAATGTGGAAAGGATTTTAAATGAGAAAGGCTTTATTCAGCATACCTCCTAGAGGTAGAACCGAAGCCCTAGAAGTAGAATCAAAACACCTTCCCCGTGTGTTTGATAGAGTTGCTTCACACAGAATATGCATGTAAAGCCCCACTTCTTTACTTGGCAAACTCCTCTTCATCCTTTTAATCTCAACTCAAATGTTACCTTTTTAAAGAAGTGTTCCCAAACTGTACACTTTCTCCTGGCAAATGAACCACTCCTTATGTATCATGACAGAAACCAAGTTGCAGTAAGTTCTGGAGTGAATGAAAAGAAAGTGGAGATGAGAAAGTAGAGGGATAGTAGCTAGGGAAGTACTTGCCCCTTGGAGAGTAATTTTATTATTTTGTATTCATTCTTTATGTTTATCTTTCACTATGAATGGGAGAGAATTGGATGTATTTGTAGGCCTAGGAAAAATCTGTAGGCCAATACAAAACTGTATTTGTAGGCCAGGGGAATGACTGAAGGAAAAGAGAAGGTAATGAATAGAGCAAAGCTCTCGATTTCCAGTGTCATCACTTAATCTAAATCTTCATAAAATTCACTTTCTAACAAGTCTTTCTGCCTATCATTTTTCCCACCTCTAATTCGTCCTTCAAAATATGGCCAAATTAACCTTCCTAAGATACTGCTGTTAACATGTGACACATTCCTCCAAAAATCTTATATCCTTGAGCTTCTCTGTCTTTCAGAGCCCTCATGATCTGTCCCCTACCTACTTACTCAATACTGTTTCCCTCTAATTCCCAGGATGATGCTCAGCTCAGTAAGACTAGTCTCTTCATTGTCTTTTTCATAGCCATTGACTGTAAGTTCTATACGAACAAGTATCTTTGTTTTTGTTCATTAATGTATCCCAAGCACATTGCATGGTACCTAGTAGGTGCTCAGTAATTATTTATGGACTGTTTCCACGCTCATTCACACTTCAGAACTCTTACAGTTACCTATTTGTGCAACACTCTTCTTCCTTTTTTCTTTTTTTAATTAATTAATTTATTTATTTATTTATGGCTGTCTTGGGTTTTCAGCTGCACGCGGGCTTTCTCTAGTTGCAGCGAGCAGGGGCTACTCTTCATTGCAGTGTGCTGGCTTCTCATTGCAGTGGCTTCTGTTGTTGCGGAGCACAGGCTCTAGGAACGCGGGCTTCAGTAGTTGCAGCATGCGGGGTCAGTAGTTGTGGCATGCGGGCTCAGTAGTTGTGGCTCACGGGCTCTAGAGCACAGGCTCAGTAGTTGTGGCACATGGGCTTAGTTGCTCCGCGGCATGTGAGATCTTCCGGACCAGGGATAGAACCCGTGTCCCCTGCACTGGCAGGTGGATTCTTAACCACTGCGCCACCAGGGAAGTCCCCCTCCTTTCTACTTTTCTAAACCTTACTGATATTTCCTGACTGAAGTACTACTTCCTCCACCTATATTTTGGTAACTACTTCTCCCCATATTGTGTTTATTCTGTGTTCTTATAGTATGTAGCTGTGATCCCATACATGGAATCTTATAAGAGAAGCAGTGTAATGATGTGGTTAAGAGCTCAGACTCCAGAGCCAGACTAAATTTGAATCCTGGCTCTGTTACTTACTGATTATGTAGCCTTTGTTAAGTTTTTTAACCTTTCTCTGCCCCAATTTCCTCATCTATAAAATGATCAAAATAATAAAACCTACCTCATAGAATTGTTGCAACATTGAAATAAGCTCATATATGTCAAGTGCTTATCATAGTGACCAGCACATAGTAAGCACCATATAAATATTTTCTGTTATTATTGTATAGTTTGTTATTGCTTTTTTTTTTGTATTTGATATCATTTATTACCTTAATACTTTGAAAAGTCAAGGCCCATATACACACACACACACACATATATATATTATTGCTTTTATGTTAGTCTTTTTTTTTCCAACCAGATTAGGGACTCTTTGAGGTGGAAATGATATTTTATCTCTCTCAAGATGGCCAGCACAAAGCTAGTAGATTAAATATTTGTTAATTGGTGATTTATTAAAAATTTAGACTGTAATAAGACTTTACCATGAAATTCAAGCTGCTTCATTTGGGATGTGATTTTTAATAGCAACTTATTTTATATAAAGATCTACAGTCTACCAAACATTTTTACACTTATTATATCAATTGATCCTCACAGTAAATTCGTGAGGTAAGTGTCATCCTTCTCGCAATACAGCTTAGAAATGTAAGGTCTGAGAAGGTAAGCATCTTACCAACCTCTCTCTCAGCACTGCCACGTCTCCTTACTTCTTGCCTGCTCAGATAGGTATAGGACAGATTATTAAGTCTTCTGTGCAAACAGGCATTCTACTACAAAACAGAATGTCAACCACCCCTTCTTTCAGATATGCTCGAATCTCTACAAATGATTGTCTTGGGCACTCCCCCTCACTTGCCTCGTGAGGGAGGGGGGAGTGATTTGAGTGTCCAGAAACACCCACTTCTCTACCCTGCAGGATGAGAACGGAAGGGCATTTTATCTTGAACAAAGGGGATGCTGGGATGATAGTTGGAAGTAGTAGAGTAATTTCTGTCCCTTCTCAGCCCTGGGGGAGACATTGGTGGCTTTTGTTGGCAGTTTCTATTATTTGGTAGCAATTAGAACCTCTTTGTTTCAACCTAGGAACAACATCATTCAGCATCCTGTTACACATACATGCATTTATTTATCAAACATTTCAGCACCTTCTCTGGGCCAGACCCTCTCATCTCTTGCTATGAGAGATACAAAAGAAATCTAAGAAATTTAAGCTATTGATATACCTGGCTCTTTGTTGTCATCAGCATGTTTATATTGATCCAGTCTCTCTCCTAGAAACATGACATGTCACTTGAAAAGATCCTTGAGTAGAGTTTTGCTTTTATAAGTTGTCCTAAAGAAAGTTTATTTTCATCGTGTTGAAACATACATTATTTAATACATGATTAGCCCTGTGATGTTTCCTGCCTTAAAAACATGCCTACTTTTGCTTTTCATGCTTTCTGATTTATATTTCCACCTTTCTTTTAGAAGATTATCTTTCGTGTTACAGGTGGTGTTCCAATTCCAATTATTCGGTGAAATTTAATAGTCTTTCTAAGTGTTTTTGCCTGAAATTAAGGTAGATCTCTATAGGAAATGTATGCAATGTGTGTCACTTCCTGTGCTGCCTTATTTTAGGTTCTAGAATTATAAAGTAGATATTTAATAAATGTTACTTTGCTTCCAAAGTGAAGAGATTTTAAAAAGACTCAAAGAACCAGTACTATAGACATTTTGAGGTCATCCTGTCCCTGAGAAAATCCCTCAAAAGCTTTAAGAAACTATCAAATCTATCATGTATCTTCTGAAAGCAGCACTCCTGGCCTCATTTATACCGAGGTACTATAAATATCTTTTGGAATCCTTAATTTCCAAGGATTTGGAAGAGAAGGTAATTATTTATATTAAGATTTTATCCCTCCTTCTCACCCTCCCCCTAAACACACACACACACTCACAAACACACACAAAATAGCATAATATATGACAGTTGCTTCCTTCCATAATGAAGGGTGTTTGTTGTTTTGTTTTTAACCTTCTAATATACATTATGAATATGATCACATACAGAGCTGTTTCTGAGAGCAGGATCAAAATATATTACTCTTAAAGGAAATACAATTCTTGCTAAGAAAAATATCAGCCATTTAGGCAGTAATCTACTAAGTAATTTCTACTATCTTACGTTAAACAAGGAAAACTTTATAATTATTTAGTGATGATAATGTAATTTACATTTGTGTTTGTAGAAGTTTGGAAAAGTATGTTAAATATTCTTCCACATAGCCAACAGGCCCTTTTCTCTAAATTTTTCATACATTTGATGAAGAGGTGGATAAACATCAGTTTATTCAAATATTTCTTCATGCAAAAAAGAGTAGTCCTTACCAATGAAACATTCCAGTGAACTTCAAACATTTTTTATTCAATTGTCTATATTAAGTTTTGTGTGTCTCCTTTCTGAACTTGAATGCATGAAAGCCTGCCCTACTTGCTGATCCTTTTTTTAATCATTTTAAAACTTATCAGAATTTAAGAATAATAGTGATTTTATTGTTTTTCTTTAACATCTCTGTATGTTTTCTAGTGCCAGATCTGATTACCTACAATGGTGAATATAGCCATGAGTTCTTATTTGTGAAGCCTTTTTATATTTCTGTAAATATTTGAAAAGAATTGTCTTCAGACAGATTAGATTCATAGTTATGAAGTATTTAAGAGAAGTATATAATAGTGCTGGTTGAAAACAATCTCATATTTTTATAAGTGTTTAAATTTTCAAAAACAGCTCATGCTTAATTATTAAAATTTAAAACCAGAAAATCATTAAGAAAAAAACCATGTTAATTCTACTGACTCACAGATTACCACTCTTACCATTTCTATGCATCATTCTTATATATATGAAAATATATTTATACACACATGCATGTGTTTACACACACACTCACATAGTCACTATGATATACATCACCAAACTGGTATCGTGGTGAATTTATTGTTTTATAGGGTCTTCTTCCCCTTGATAATATATCCTGAATATTTCCTCTACTAAGTAGTATTTTTCTAAAATATGATTTTAATGCATGAATGGTATTTCTTTATATGAATTCATTGTTACTTATTTATCCTATCACCTTTTATCATGTGTTGACATTATTTCCAGTTTTTCATAATTTAAGAAAAACAATATGTGTTGATAAATATTTTTCCATACTACTTTGTACAATCTGTGATTATGTCCATGGAACAAATTTCTAAAAAGAAATTTCTATTGCATGCATATTTGAAAGTTTTTAATGCATATTACCAATTTTTTCTCCAGAAAGTTTATGTTGATTCACACATCTAAAACATGCGTATTTTATTTTACTTATTGATTTTTATTGAAGTATGGTTGGTTTACAATGTTGTGTTAATTACTATGTACAGCAAACTGATTCAGTTATACATATATATACATTCTTTTTTTTTAATATTCTTTTCCATTATGGTTTATCGTAAGATACTGAATATAGTTCTCTGTGCTATACGGTAGGACCTTGTTGTTTATCCATTCTATATATAAAAGCTTACATCTACTAACTCCAACCTCCCAATCCATCTGTCTCCCAAACCTCTCCCCCTTGGCAACCACCAGTCTGTTCTCTATGTCTGTGATTCTGTTTCTGTTTCATCGATAGGTTCATTTGTGTCATATTTTAGATTCCACATATAAGTGATATCATATGGTCTTTGTCTTTCTCCTTCTGACTTACTTCACTTAGTATGATAACCTCCAGTTGCTTGTATGTTGCTGCAAATGGCATTATTTTGTTCTTTTTTATGGCTGAGAAGTATTCCATTGTATATATATACCACATCTTCTTTATCCATTCATCTGTTGATGGACATTTAGGTTGTTTCCGTGTCTTGGCTATTGTGAATAGTGCTGCTATGAACATATGGGTGCATGTATCTTTTTGAATTATAGTTTTATCCAGATATATGCCCAGGAGTGGGATTGCTGGATCATATGGTAGCTCTGTTTTTAGTTTTTTGAGGAACCTCCATACCGTTTTCCACAGTGGCTGTACCAACTTACATTCCCACCAATAGTGTAGAAGGGTTCCCTTTTCTCCACACCCTCTCCAGCATTTGTTATTTGTAGACTTTTTAATGATGGCCATTCTGACCAGTGTGAGGTGGTGCCTTATCGTAGTTTTGATTTGCATTTCTCAAATAATTAACAATGTTGAGCATCTTTTCATGTGCCTTAAAATGCGTATTTTAGAGTTCTTCCCTACACACTTACTGTCAGAGTTTAACCAACAGCAAAAGATTGTACACTCAAATTAGGATAATTCAAGAATGGTTATAATAATTACAAAGGTATAATAGTTACAAAGATAATCGTGGAATGTTGGTGAAAATGTAAGAGAGATAATGCAGTAAATTATGAACATTAGCGACAGCCCTGTTACAACCTAAAGGCCAAAAGGGATCAGGGAGGAAGAGGTTATCAGAACATGAAAAAGGAGAAGCAGGTAGAGAAAGCCATCTTGAGAGGAACAGTGACCTTTGGTCAACAAACATAGCCAGGCCAAGGTGACTTTTCAAGTAGGGAACCAGGGGAATATATATCCTGACCTTACTCTCCCTATTGTCTGTACCACCTTAAAAGCCAGAGGACCGAGGGTCCCTCTTGTAGTTGCAAATAGAGTCTTCCACCCAGCAGAGAACGAGGCAGGAGCCAATGGAGAGTGAATCTGGAGGGACAAACAAAAGATATCCCAGAACACTTACATACTTTTTCTATTTCTATGATTGTATATACGTTTTTTTTAATATTTCTATGATTGAGGTAAAAAAATTTTCTTTACCTATTTGTATTTATTTTGTCAAGTATATGTATACATCTCCCCTCCCTTCATTTTAACTAAGCAGATTTTTTTCTTATTGGTTTGTGTTATTGATTAAAAGAGTTCTTTATATAATAAGGGCATCTTAAATTTTTTTCACATATATTTCTCTTCTTTAAGAGTTCAGCTTTTTCCGTATGCTTAAAAATAATTTTAGTCATCAATACTTATTCTTTTGTGATTCCAGTTTTTACACATAACTTTTTGTTCCACTTATAAATCATTTTGTTTTGTAGTATAAGATAGAAACATGATTTTATTTTATTCTAGGTAATAAATGGCGCCAACACTATATCCTAAATAATATACCCTTTCCCCCAGTGATTTGATATGGAATCCTATTCTTTTACCAAATACTTATATGTATTGGAGTCTGTTTCTGTGCATCCCATTATGTCCTGTTAGTCTTCTAGTCTATTCTGGTGCAATATCATGTGGTGTTATTTTATACAGTTTTAACATATAACAATGTATTTTATTATTTTTCAACATTTTCTTGACATTCTCACCTATTTAGTCAAATGAACTTTAGAATTTATATTTCAAAATCAAAAAGAAAGATCCTTTTAGAGTTTTGATTAAATTGTAATATATTAATACATTGTTCTGAGGAAAAATAAAGATCTTGTAATATTGAATCTTTCTTTCCAGATAGCATTTTATGTCTCTCAGGTTTTTCAAATGCCCATCACAGAACTCTTTCATTTTCTTTAAATGTGATTCTCTTATTTCTAAGTATTTTGTTTTGGAGGAATAGTTTGATATTGTGATTGAAAGCTTTTGCTCCTTGTGTTTTCTTACTGGCTGCTGCTGCTGTAGAGAAAAGCTAATGATTTTGTTGTATGTATGTTGTAACTAAAACCGTACCAAAATCTTACCAGTTTTATTGGATTTTCCTCTGATTATTCTAGATTTTCTAAGAAGACTATTGTCTAAGAAATATATATTTTTTCCAATATTTACACTCAGTATTTATTTTTCTTATTATCTCCACAGCAACTTTCATAACAATAAAAATAATAATGCTGATAGCTACATTATATTTCTCCATTTTTATTTTAATAAGTCTGCCTCTGTGGTTCATCATTAATTATCATGTCAAATATTTGAGATAAAGAACATCTGCCTTAATGAAATCTTTCATCGTTCTAATTAACTTTCCTTCTGATATGTGTTTACCATGAGTTTTTCTTTTTCTAAAATTGGGAATAAATGTGAAATTTTATCACATATGGCTTTGTGTCACCTACAGTGATGATTACATACTTCATATCCTTTGACTAATTAAAGGTGATGAATTATGTTTAAAATTGTCCTAATATTGAACCGTCCTTCATTCCTGGAATATGCCCTACTTTGTCATAGTATGCCATTCTTTTAAATTGCTACTGCATTCAGTTTTCTAGTTTTGAGATTTTTTAAGAATCTATATTCTTAACGAATATTGGGGGGGTGTTTAATGCTATCTTTGTTAGATTTAAGTATTAGGTTACGGTCACTTCATAAAAGAACCTTTCAATGTTTTCTTTGCCTTGGAACAGTTATGAGATAGAATTGCTTCAGGAAAAAAATGTGTTTGGCACCTTCCTTTAAAGTAATCATTTAAAAACTAAAATTTTACCTGTATTTACAAAGTCTATTCAGTTTTTCTGTGGCTTTTGAATACACACACACACACACACACACACACATATCATTCATCAGTTCTCTTCAGCTCTACTTAGGCCTATGGATATTTAGGTCTATTCAGATTTTATATTCTTTTGGGAATATTTGGAATCAATTTTTTTTATTTTTTCAAATATTTTTACATACTTATATTCTTTCTCATTTATAGATAATTAGGAAGGAAGAAAGAGAGAGAGAAAAAAGAAAGAAAGAAAGAAAGGGCGATATATAAAGAAAATATGTAGAGGAAGAAAAAATATATATATATGTTTGTTTATATTTTTCTCATTTCTTATCGTGCACACAGTTCACATACAGGTTTTCTAGTTTTATTGATATTCCCCGAAGTTTCAACTCTATTTTTTTTTATCTATTTTTTCCTTCATTCATATTTTTATTATCACTAAATTATTTTGCCTACTTTCCTAGGGATAGTTTTTTGTGTGTGTTTATTTTTTTGCCTTCTTTAGATACACCTAACTTCTTTCAATTAATTAGAGTACATTTTGTAAGCTTATATGGTAGCAACTGTCATCTTCAATTTTTCAGTTGAGGAAAGGAGAAATGGCTGTGAGAAATTATTGAGGCAGACACAGATTTCAGTGTTCTTGATTAACCGTTACAGTGCCCAGAGGCTAGAGAGAATCTGATGATTTGCCATCCCTGAAGAGTCTGTCTAGTAATCCAGACATAACACTAGACTCTATAATGTTATTTAATCATATTTTTATTCACTCACTCATTCATTAAATATCTATTAAGTTTTTTTGGTTCCAGACCTTGTGCTATCTTTTGGAGATACAAATATGAAAAGACACATAACCCGCATTCAAGGGTGTTGTAAGTCAAGAGGAGAAACAGATAATGTATTACAAGTATAATAATTACTATGATGGAGGTATATACATGTTGTTTGGGAAACACATACATAGCACAAAGTTACTCAGGAAAAGTAATAGAAGACTTAGAAAAACCATTTTATTCATTTATATTCAACAAATATATTTTAATATCTTTTATGTGCCAGATAATTTGCTGGGACCTGGGGAAGACATAGGCATAAAAGTCATTTTCCTTATCCTTGAGGAGCTCTCAGTCTAGTGGGAAGTAAATAATCCTATTATAATAAAGATGTGTACCTGATACCTATGCGGACACAGAAGAAAAACTAAGTAAGACTACCAGGAGTCAAAAAGACTTTCTTCACAGAGAAAGTAGTATTTGAGCTGATACTTGTAAGGTGAGCAGGGATTTATTAGATGGACAAAGTGCGACATTCTAAGCAGAGGGAACAACGTGGGCAAAGGTGACACAGTGGTATAAAAAGGCAAATAGTCTGCTAATGCCAAAGTACAAGGTACAAGGTGGTGAGGGATGAGAAAAAAAGGTGAAAGATAACAAACATTTATTGAACTCTGACACTGTGTCAGACACTATTCTAAATATTTTATATAGATTAACATTTAATTCTTACAGCAGCCTAGGAGGATTCAGATAAATGCTGTTATCCCACTTTATAGATGAAGAAATTGGGCAGAACGGTTAAATATCATGTCCAAAGTCACACACTGATGAGTGGGAGGCCAAGATTTGAGTCCTGGTAGTCTGACTCCAAAGCCTATGGTCTCCTGCCTATTATAGACAGAGACCAATTTATAAAAGGCTTTATATTCTATACCAAGGAATTTGGATTTCACTCCATCAATGTCTAGAAGCCATGGAGGTGTATTTAATTATAAAATTTACATGACGAGATTTTAATTTTAACTCATGGCATTTGGCATATGGATTAGAAGGGATGACTTTAAATGAAGAGCAGGAGGGAGTGAGAACGCAAAAAAAAAAAAAAAAATGAAGAGCAAAGCAGAGGAAAAAGGAGGCAGCAAGAGGGGCAAACAGCTTCTACAGTCCATGTAAAGGATGATGGAAGCCCTGAGATAGAACAGTGAATCACGCAACAGATTCAAGAGTTATTATGGTGGAATTTGGGGATATGTTAGATGGGAAGGAGGAATAAGGAAGAATGAAGAATCTACGATGATTTTCAGATTTCTGTCCTGGGTAACTAGATTGAAGTTAGTGCCAGGACCCATGACAGAAAATATGGGAAGAGTGTTCTAGATACTGGCTCTGTATTCTCATAGTTAATATGCCAGGGATGCAAGGAATTTTAAGTACCCGCAAATCAGTCAGTGTGATATACCAAATTAACAAATTAATAAAAACCATATGATTATCTCAGTAGATGCAGAAAAAGCTTTTGAAGCATAAAAAAGTTTCCATTTATGATAAAAACTCTCCAGAAAGCAGGCATAGAGGGAAAATACCTCAGCATAATAGAGCCCGTATATGACAAACCCACAACTAACATCATACTCAATGGTAAAAAGCTAAAAACATTTCCTCTAAGACCAGGAACGAGACAAGGATGCCCACTCTCACCACTTTTATTCAACATAGTATTGGAAGTCCTAGTCACAGAATCAGACAAAAAGAAATGAAAGGAATCAAAATTAGAAAGGAAGAAGTAAAGCTGTCACTGTTTGCAGATGACATGATGCTATACATAGAAAATCCTAAAGACACCACCAGAAAACTACTAGAGCTGATGATGAATTAGGTAAAGTTGCAGGATACAAAATTAATATATAAAAATTATTGCATTTCTATATACTAACAATGAACTGCCAGAAAGAGAAGTTAAGGAAACAATCCCATTTACCATCAAATCAAAAAGAATAAAATACCTAGGAATAAACCTACCTAAGGAGGTAAAAGACCTGTACTTGGAAAGCTATAAGACATTCATGAAAGAAATTGACACAAACAGTTGAAAAGATATACCATGTTCTTGGATTGGAAGAATTACTATTGTTTAAACTATCATATTACCCAAGGCAATACACAGATTCAATGCAATCCCTATCAAAATACCAATGACATTTTTCACAGAGCTAGAATAAATAATTTTAAAATTTGTATGAAAACACAAAAGACCCCAAATAGCCAAAACAATCTTGAGAAAGAAAAACAGAACTGGAGGAATCATGCTCCCTAACTTGAGATTATACTGCAAAGCTACAGTAATCAAAACTGGTACTTGCACAAAAACAGACACATAGATCAATGGAACAGAATAGAGAGCCCAGAAATACACCCACACACCTATAGTCAATAAATCTACTACAAAGGAGGCAAGAATGTACTATGGACAAAAAAGTCTCTTCAATAAGTGGTGCTTGGAAAACTGGACAGCTACATGTAAAAAAATGAAATTGGAACATTCTCTAACACCATATACCAAAAAAAAGTCTACCATTTCAGACTCCAGGTACCATGACAAAGTCATTCTTCCAGTAGTTTAATGGACACAGTAATATACCTGTCTTGTTACCAGGTTTGGATTTTTGCTTGCTTGGTTAGCATTATCACTAACACATCCAGATAGCCCTTTCAGAAAGCCCACTCTACTGAAAGATAATTTTTATCAGTAACGTTGCTAAATAAATTCTGACTCTAGGTTAAAAACAGAATATTAATTTTTTTAAAAAGTCATCTCATACCAATCGGTTTCTGATGTTTGGATATCTAAGTTTAATATAATTGTATGTACAGGTTCTTGGGCAGAAATGATAATAGACATTTTCAGAGCTGTTCTATAGTTATTCTAAATTCTTGTCCATTGTCAATAAACAAAGTTGCATGAATTTGAAACCCTAGTCACACAGGAAAATACCAATGTCAGTGATACTAAATAAGACATAAATTGTATAGAGGAAGTTCTACTTTTATGCCCCTAAGTGGATATTGTATAATGAATAGTAAAATTGCATATAAAACTGTGTAATAAAAGGAAAGCTAGACTCTGTATTTTTATATTATAATTATTTTTTTAAAAAAGCAAAGTAGTATAATTTGTCCAAAATATAACTTACTAATCTCCTAAAGTTAATTTGCAGAGGAACATGCTTGCAACATATTAAAGTTCTTTGCTGATACACACAAAAAATTTCAGAAAGTTATGAATTCGTCAGTGATTCCTCTCTCCTTCTGTTCTTACCATTTCACAGGGCAATCGGTCTTTCCTTTGAAAAAACACCTCACATATGATGCATTTGATTGGAACCAACACCAAGGTCAAATCTTTCTTAAATCAGTCAGTTCTGCCTCATCTCTTTCTATCACATTTGAGCCAGGAACTTGTAGTGAAGCAAAAGAATAATGCTTTCCTATATGTGTGACTAATAAAAAAGTAAACATCAGTGGTAGGGAATACAGTTACACAGTACACTGCTAAAATGAGATACAGTTTCCTGTTCTCCCATATGCTTTAGTGATTGATATAAAAAACCTGAAGATATTCTGTACTGGCTATAGTTTGTCTCTCTATAATGTTCTCAATGTTTGTGTTGTTTGTGCATTTTTTTTCAGTCAAGAGAATCCATTCCATTAAATGACCTAAAGTCAGAAGTATCACCCCGGATTTCAGCAGAGGACCTGATTGACTTGTGTGAGCTTACAGTGACAGGCCACTTCAAAACACCCACCAAGAAGACAAAGTCCAGTAAGCCAAAGCTCCTGGTAGTTGACATCCGGAATAGTGAAGAGTATCCTTTACACATGAGTTTTTAAAGGGTGGTACTGCTTCATTCACATTGCTTCCTCTTAACTTAAAGGGCATGTGGTAGGAACAATGAACATAGTTGGGATTCCTCTGAATTCAGATAGCTAAATAACTCTCAAACTGGATGCCAGAACAGACTTGCATAATGTTTCATAAGATAACATTACATACCAGAAACCTTAAAATATTTCCCAAGCAACACCAGAATAGTGGGCTATTTTCTTGGTTTTTGTGTTTCACTGCTGTATATTGCTGTTCTTGTGGGAATTTGAATCCTTCCTGGTATAGATAAAACTTCAGCAAAGATGAAGAGTAAGTATTTACTTTGTCTACCTCATAGCCTAGAGAGGAAAGTGAGCCAGATCTCAACACTGAACTTTTATTTATTATAATTTTCAAAATATTGGCTTATAGAGAACATGTTAAAGTATTTTCCACTGACATTTTAATATTAAATGTACCATAACTTCTGGTGGTTTTGCTTGGCATTAAAGTATGAAAAGTTACAAAATAGTAATAGTTCAGTCTTTCTCCTTATATTTTCATCATCTGTCAGATTTTTGTAAAGCATGCCTTGATGCTCTATACTCTAGAATCTAGGTAAATGATTTTCAAATTTTTTTGGCACCAGGTAACTCCCTTTTAAAATAAAATCTTTCTTAAAAACTCAATATGTAAAATATAAATGAAGTTTTTTACAATTAATTTTCTTCATAAGTTAACATTTGTAGCATTTACTAACTATAAATGAGGGTTATATGTAGATGAGGGTTAGCAGGTTGTTGGTTTCTTATATGCTAAAATTGGCATGTAAGTTTTCGTGCACATATTTTCAATCATAATTTTTGAAGTGAAATTTTAAAATGAAATTCAAACCATACATTTACAGAACTCCTGAAGCAATCCCTAGAATCTTAGGTTACTGAAAATACAGTTTGAAAGCCTGCTATTTCAAATGGTACATCACCATCTTTTTGTGATAAGTTTCTACTTTCCCTAAACTGTGAGACCCCTGAGTTTGGAGAGAATATAAATGTTCATGTTCCTGATGTTATGGCCTCAGGGATACTAGAAGTTCCTTAGCAGAGTAGATGAGTGGACTCCCAAAAGAAGCATTCAATGCCAGTGGACTGGTTGGGGACCCCTGATGTAGACGTTCTTCTTATCTGTTACTTCAAGGGTTTAAAATACTTTTAGTTTTTTAACTTTTTAGTTGGTTTCTTTTGGTTGAGCCTTTAGTTATAGTCTCATAAAACCATCAAAAAAAGCATAACATTATAGTGCTTTATTCTAATGTTAAGCACTATTACTAAAATAATTAAAGCAGTTTATGTACACACTGCTCTCCTGGTATTTCCTTTCAAACTACTTAACTACTTGAAATTTTAAAATATATACAATATGAAAGTGACATTCAATCCAAGTTTTCCAAACCTTGTAGACCGACTTTATTTTTTATTGATATTCTCCTTTATTTTCTGCAGGATAAATATAAATAGAACAGTAGAAAGCAGAGCAGCTCACCTGAACATTGTTCTCTGATAAGTATAGGTGAGTTGCCCAATGTAGGAGTACCTTTATATCATCCCACAATACTTGGTTAAAGTTTGGAACTAGTCAGAGACCTGGCTTGGTTGTTGTACTATCTGCAATTACAAGCCAAATGAAGATAATCAGTATTTCTCTGTGCCACTTTAGACTGAGGGTGGGTCCAAGGGAATGAAGAAAGGAAAATAAAGTCACTCATCTTTTACGACCCTCCCGAAGGACCCAACATGTGAAAATTTCTAAATCCCCTTTTGAAAGCCTGATTAAAAACCAAGATGTCTTAATGTTGGGCCATTTATGCTCACAACATTCCTAACTTTTCCAGGATGCTCTTACTTTGCCATGTATCTACTTCTGTCTCACCTCTAAATAACAAGTGTTGACACATGTATATCCATCATAGTGCTTTGAGAGAAACCACAAGCTAAATGACTTCCAAAAGTCATTGGTTATCACTAGGTCTTTTCTAGTATCAAGAAAACAGTGAAGAATGGAGAGCTGTGGGTTCTAAAATCCCCTTTGGTTGAGGCATCCAAACTACCTACATATGGCCTTCCAAGGCCGGAAAACTCATGGACCTTTTAAAATGTCTTATGATGCATACCCATTTGATTACGTTATGAAGAAATAAGTAACATTTCTAACTCTATTAATCTTTTTTTTTTTTTTTTAATTTTTGGCTGCGTTGGTTCTTCATTGCCACTCACGGGCTTTCTCTAGTTGCAGTGAGCAGGGGCTACTCTTCCTTGCTGTGTGTGGGCTTCTCATTGCGGTGGCTTCTCTTGTTGTGGAGCACGGGCTCTAGGAGCGCGGGCTTCAGTAGTTGCAGCACGCAGGCTCAGTAGTTGTGGCTCGCAGGCTCTAGAGGGCTGACTCAGTAGTTGTGGTGCACGGGCTTAGTTGCTCCAAGGCATGTGGGATCTTCCCGGACCAGGGTTTGAACCCGTGTCCCCTGCATTGGCAGGCGGATTCTTAACCACTGCACCACCAGGGAAGTCCCATCTAACTCTATTAATCTTAAATCCTGTGCTCAAGGAATTAAAGGCAAGGAAGAAGTGTGTGCATGGTAATGAAGAGATTCATAAATTAAGTGCTTCAATTAATATGGTAGAATGTGATGTTTGATTTTTTTAGATGTCATTATTATTAATAGCAACCAATAAATATTACTCTCTGTAGTGCTGTGGGTAATTTTTTTAAGAAGAAGGTATAAAGTATACTTCTTATTCACTAGGTTGCTTTTGGTATGAAGAATATAAAACATTAAAATATTTCATGTGGAAAATAAATAAACAGTAAAGACAGTATGTATTAAATACTAAATGAGTGGTCCAGACAAAAACTGCATCAACAGGAAAGTAATCTCTGAATAAGAGAAGCAAGATATGGATAGGACTCATGTCCTTTTAATTTCTGTAGCCCCAGCACTAGGTTTGGCACCTAGAAATTCCCCAGAATATATAAAGAAAAGTCAGGATGGCAGACACAGTGTCCCACACTCTCTTACCTATACCCATTGAATTTTCCCTTCAATGTTATAAGGAGACAGTTGGCAATATGTAAGTCCTTTTGCATTCTGTAAGTGATCCAGTGATTTCTGAGGCCTTTCTTCCTTTAAATCCAGAAGCAAGACTGTACTCATAAAAAGTCAGTAGAATCAGAATTTAGAGCTAGAAATATTCATGTAATCTCACATTCATTTATTCAACAAATATTTACTGGTTGTCTTAGTGTGTGCTGGTCAGTAGTGTACTAGATTTTGAGGATTTGTTGGTAAACAAAATGGCAAATTCCCCTGCAGTCATGGAAATTACATTTTAATTGGAGAAATAGATAAATATATTTATCATATGGTCTTAAATAGCAATAAGTGCTATACATAAAAATAAAGCAAGGAGAAGGATAGAGAGTGATAGAGTTTGACAAAGTACTGAAGAAAAGACTGAGAAAAGGTGATATTTCAGCACAGCTGAATGATGTAAAGAGGCAGGCTATAAATGATGCAGGGAGAAACATTCTAGGCAGAAGGAAGAGCGAAGGCAAAGACCCTGATCTATGAACATGCTTGGCCATTTTGGACCAGCAAGGATACCAGTACAGTAAGAGAGGAAGTCAGAGGAGATAAAGTCACTGAAGCCAGAAGGTATGGGACAGTCAGAAATCTCCACAGTGTGATTTTAGAGTTACTAACATGCTCTTAATTGCTTGGATACCTGTAATCACTGATTCCTAAAAATCTACCATTAGAGACTTATGCTGTTGGTTAAAGACTTTTCACTATCCTGTTGAAAATGCAAATGTACATGGTGGCAGTATTATGCTTTACCTGTTACTTTAAAACAAGAGGCACTTAGAATGAATAGATTTATTAAGATTTAACAGATTCAAGTGAATTGACTTCCAGTAATAGCTATCATTAAGCTCTCACAGTGTGCCAAGCATGGCATAAAATAGTATCTCTATTTTCTGGTGAAGAAACTGAGGCTTGAAAAGGCTTAAGCAACTTGCCCAAGGCCATATAACTGACAATTGGTAGAGCCAACCTCATGTTCCTAAGCTTTATTCTCCAAGCTTTATGCAGGTGGCTGTTTGGTTTCTTCATAGGACTGTTAAGCAAGCATAAACAAGACTGAGAGAAATCAGTTAATATAAATTAATGACTGAGGCATGTATTGATTCCAAACTATGTGTTCAGACACAGTGCACATTCCTTCAAATCTTACACACAAACTCAGCTATTGCTTTCAGTGCCTCTGTATATACAGGACCTAATCCCAACTAAATAAATCTAATAGTTGTCTTTATACTAACACAGCCACAGATTCGAGGAAAAATTAACTCTTTTAAATATTGGAAAGCAAATTTGGAATGCTTTGAGAGAGGAAGCATGTTAGAAAGATTCTTTCCTGCTATAGTAACTTAATTTATAAGATTTAGTATATTCAAAATATTTTTTATTAAATTTTCCCAAAACTATCACTAAGATGCTGATATTTTAAAACTAACAAATTAAGCCTGTTGAAATCCTCATATTTTTTGAAGGAATCATTTTTGTAGACTCTTAGTTTTGCAGTTAAACTCTGGGATTAATGTGACTTTCCCTATCTGTTTAAGAAACGAATAAATATTTAATGCTACTGTATTTTTAAAATAATTTTATTTCTCCCATGCCAACAAATTATAGTTCTGTACAGTAGAGGAGAAAAAAAAAAAAAACTCTGTTAACACCTTTTTCTTCTGCAAAGAAAGTTACATTTGAAGTGTTGTTTATAATGTTTTTCAAATTGTTTATAGTCTCCCTATATAATTTTTATCCTCTATTTTGCGTTTATGGATCATTGAAACAGGAAAATTTGGCTAATACAGTTCTTCATATAGGTGATACATCTTCATATGGGTGAAAACTTGTTTTCCTCATATGTGTTTTCAGGAGAGTAAATGTATAAAATTAACTTTCACGCCATCTTTCTTTACCTATGTAAAATAATTGAAGTGATTGTTTATGAAAAGGAGGGAGGCAACATTATCCTTCAGCAAAATAAGTTACTGTCTACCAACGAATTCAAAGGACAACCTTACCACTCCCTAGAACTCTCCTATGCATGTAGGGGAAGAAAAATATCTTTTCTTCTCTACTTTTCTAAGTTCTCGGCTTGGGCCCCTGTAACAGAAGACAAATTCACAAGACAAAAGTATACAAATTTATTTAATATAAGTTTTACGTGACGTGGGAGCCTTCATAAGAAAACCTAAAGAAGTGGTTAAACCTGAGTGTTTTTAAGCTAGGTCTGATGAAGAGTGAACAGTCACAGGAAAATGTGATAGGGCAAAAGGGATTTGAGCTAAGTGAAGTAGACTTTTGTAATAAACTGAGGAAAACTTAGCAAGGCCTGTCCATTCAGATTCCTCTTGGTGTTCCTCTGTCTTGAAGATAAGGATGTACCTATCCTCTGGGTATAAGGAGGGCACCTCTCAGTTGAAGGTTTTATGACCTGATTCATGGGAAGGTCAGAAAGTCCTTCCTACACATGACACTTCTCAAATTTCTTCAGCTTAAGATATTCAGTATGCCAAGATGCTGTAATTTAAGGTAGCATGTCCTGAACCCCATCACCTGAAGTTCTGTTAAAGCTTTAGTCATTTAGCTTGTGATATAAATATTCCCACTTAAAATAAAAATACCCTGCAAGAGGTCATATTTTAATCTATTATCAGTTTTTATGGTTGTAGGTGAGGAGAAGCATGTCAACAATCTGAGGGAACTACCCCTAACCTCAGTGGGGACCAGTAGGGAAGAGGAGTACAGAAAGGGAAAGCTGGAGGACATGAAGATAGACTTCACACACTTGGCAATAAAGACATAATCCCAACTTTACAATAAGAAGGAACCCTAGAGATAATCAAGTCTACGTTCTTAATATTAGAGCTAAACAGCTTATATCAGGGAGGCTAAACAACTAAGTTTTTGTTGAAATCCTATTTTATTTTTGTTTTTATAAGAAAGAAACATGAATTGTTAATCTAGGTAAAGGTTCAGGTCAGTTATGTTTGTTCTTCAATACATAATGGAGGTTTCAGAGCAAATAATAATTGAATATTTGAATAATTGAATATCAATAATAATATCAATAATTGAATATTTTAAAGAGACAATAGAAAATGTTTCTCATGTAGTGGCATAAATTTCATAAGTACTAATGTTAATTGCTTTAAAGATAATATACAAGTTAAACTGTTGTTTTCTTAATATTTCTAAATATTTAGAGTTTCAAATTTCCTGGAGTTCATATTAAGTGTGGTCTTAGCCATGGAAATGTGGGTCCAACTATTATCTATGAACATAAATACTTTGAAAGAATGTATTCTCATTTCCTTGAAGTCAAGGCTTTTTTTGCAGCTTTATTTGTAAAACTCTTACCTTTTTTTTTTTTTTTAATATCAGAAGCTATAGGAAAGACCACCTCAGACTTAATTTTTTTAATTTGAAAAACACATAAACTCAATTGTTTTCATTATTACTCCACATTATTCCTCCTTAGTAAATGCTAGTATTGCTCTTGTCTCTGTGTCCTGAAGAATTAACTTCTAAAAAAGTCTTCAAGGTAATATAGAGATACTTGTGTTCAGAGCAAGATAGATAATGTGGAGGCTTTAAGATTTTTTTTCATCCCATTTGGATCTAGGTTTAAGCTGCTTGAATTATAATTTCTATCCAGTTGTATTCCCATATCTGAATGGCACTTGTATAATGTGGGAATATATGATAGCCTCTACTGAAAAATGTCTCCAGTGTCTGGATTAATAGTTAGTTGTGAGAAGTACATTAATTGTTGAAGAGATCCTATTTGCTCTGACACCCATCCATTGCCCCAGTTCCTGAGTGCCATCAGTCTCATTCCATCAGCCAGTCAGGGCTTCCCTGGTGGCGCAGTGGTTAAGAATCTGCCTGCCAATGCAGGGGACACGGGTTCCATCCCTGGCCTGGGAAGATCCCACATGCCGCGGAGCAACTAAGCCCATGTGCCACAACTACTGAGCCTGTGCTCTAGAACCCGCGTGCCACAACTACTGAAGCCCGCGCACCTAAAGACCATGCTCTGCAACAAGAGAAGCCACGACAATGAGAAGCCCGTGCACCGCGACGAAGAGTAGCCCCCACTCGCTGCAACTAGAGAAAGCCCGCACATAGCCAACGAAGACCCAACACAGCCAAAAATAAAAAAAACAAATTAATTAATTAATAAAAAAAAAATCAGCGAGTCGTTCCTGCATGAGAACCTGCTTTGCTAGGTTAAATCAGAGCCCCTGCCCAACAGGAGCTCACAGTCTTGTGGCTAAGACACGTTAGATAGATAATTACAATACAGTATGAAATGCTCTATGTCTGAGGCATACTCAGAAAGCCATGGGAATATAAGGATGGTCACCTAAGCCAGGTGATGCCTGAAATGGGTCTTGAAAGACAAGTGGAAGTCACCCTAGCAATGAAGAGAAAGAGGACATTTCAGACTGAAGAAAAAACATAGTGTATGGGTGCACAGAGGGTGAGGAAGACACATTCAGGGAATCACAAGTACTCTGGATGTGCATGGCTGGAATATATGATGGTGGGAAGTGAGACTAAAGTAGGCAAAGGCAGCTTATAGAGAATGTTGCATAACATGCTAAGAAGTTTGGGTTTTATTCCATAGGCTGTGAGAGTATTAGAGAATTTTAATCAGGTAGGTGGCATGCTCAGATTTGTGTTTTAGAGAGATTAATGCAGTGGGAAGAAGGATGAGAATGGAGGTAATGGTGCAGGCAAGACTAGAAGGATAGAATCACCCAAAGATTTGATGTGCATAAATATTCCTTCATATTTGCAGTCACAGAGAGTGAGGTCTCTAGCTTCACCCTGAAATAACCTAGTTTTACTAGGCCCTTTGGGTTGGTATCTGTGCTGGAGAAAATCCAGGAAAATGACTTCTGTTGTTTCTTTCTTTTTTTCTCATACTGTATTTTGACAAAAGAGAATTCTATATCATGGCACTTACAAGTATTGATAGGTAGTGGTGCCACTAGCTAGGAAGGCCAGGAGACATTTAGCGTATTTGCAGCTGCCACTAGTTACTCTAGGTTTGGCACAATTCTGAAATCTATTTACTCAGCAAATATGTTAGATGTATTCTAGATACTGTATTAAGCATTGTAAGAGTTTCATAGATGAGATAAATACAGATCCTTCCTATAAATTATTTAAAGTCTTGGTGGAAGTCAGGTACATTAGTATGTTTTATTTAAAATCAAATTGCTGTCATGAGAGATATACAGATACTGTGGGAAGGGAAACTGTCATGGAGGAAACTCTCGAAGCATGGGTAATACTTGAACACTCAAAAATATGGAGAAAAGCTATTTAGGCAGAGAAAAAGACAGGAACTAGGCAGAACATATACTGGAAACAGTATGTAATTCAGTTTGGCTGGGATTGAAGTAAATAGTTTGGTTCTATTCATAAGGGCTGAACTGAGAAATTTGGGCTTTGTCTTATAGGCAGCCATGGAAGGTTTCTCAGCATGGATGTGATAATCGGAACTGTGTTTCAAAATTTTTAATGTAACATTGTGAATAAAATGGATTTCCAAGGGAAAAGATGAGAGTTGGAGAAAACAGAAAGCTACTGCGATAGTCTAAGCTCAAGGTAGTGAGTGTCTGAAATAGGCAAGTGAAAATGGGACTAGAGGTAGGAGGATGCTATTTATTAGTACACTACAGTTGAATGTTGCCACTACTGAGATGACAAAAATGAGGTTGTAGACTGACTTGGGGACGGTGGTGCTGTTCAAGGAAAGCAACAATAGACTTAGCAAGAAAAAATGATACCTAAGATATAATTTTTATATCAGTTAATGCTATTTAGTTACATAATAGGAAACTTTTGGCTTTTGATATATTAATATTAAAGGTATAACATTTACTTTGAGCTCTTTAACACTAATTATAATTAGCTAACATAGCAAACAGACAAGCCAACATAAAAGTACACATACCTTCAGAAGTAGTCTGGTAAGATACTAGTATGCTTTGTATAGAGGTATGATGTCACTAAGTGAGAAATGCTGTGCTCTTTTAGGATTTAGAAAACATGAGATTATTTCTGTGTTGAATTTTGAGCCATTAAATATTTTAAAGGAATTTAAAAATCTTTTAGTAAAGTGAAGAATTTTTCTGGAATATGAACATTTACCTATGTAATTTACCTATATGGTGTACCTATGTTGTTCTTAGAACTGATATATTTTTCTATCTGCTTGATTAAAGTATGATGCATCTACTTGTAGTACTTTTATATAGACTGACTTATGAATACAGGAAAGTCTTTGTATCTTAGAAACCTACAAGATAATGCATATCATCCTTACCTGTTAATATTGTTCTGATAAGCCAACTCTTTTTATCACAAAAAGAATTTAAGGTACAAACACCTGACCTGGTGACTGCTGTAATAACTAGATGCTTTTTTGTTTGTATAGCTACTGTTATTCCATAGAAGAGATTTCATTGTAATTACTGCTGACTTCTTTTTTTTTAAATATAAATTTATTTGTTTGTTTATTTATTTTCGACTGTGTTGGGTCTTCGTTTCTGTGTGAGGGCTTTCTCTAGTTGCGGCAAGCGGGGGCCACTCTTCATCGCGGTGCGCGGGCCTCTCACTGTCGCGGCCTCTCCCGTTGCGGAGCACAGGCTCCAGACGCGCAGGCTCCAGACGCGCAGGCTCAGTAGCTGTGGCTCACGGGCTTAGTTGCTCTGCAGCATGTGGGATCTTCCCAGACCAGGGCTCGAACCCGTGTCCCCTGCATTGGCAGGCAGATTCTTAACCACTGCGCCACCAGGGAAGCCCTACTGCTGACTTCTTTAATCATGTCTTGTATCTTTTAATTCCTTCAAAGACATCATCAAAAATCCTAATAGCAAAAATGTCTTATAAACATTGAAAGGTAAAAAGCTAGTGTTTATGTGTGCCATTGTTTTTTATTGTGGTTTTTGCCAAAACCAAGCTGAAAATTATGGTGGACATTGTTATAAGTACCCTGTCAAGATGTATATATGATTGGGACTAATTACCACATAAATACTTGGGCTTCTATTGCCTTAATACTCTCTAAACTGGGTACTTTGAAGCTGAAGCTTTTTAAGTTTACAGTATAGTGTCTGTCTGTTGGGTAGTACACTCACTATAGAACCTCTTTAAGTGTGGGTATTGTTTACCCCATGCCTGTGTTTATGCTGACAAGCAGTGGCTTTTCTAAATGCAAAAGGCAAATGCAAAGAGTCCAAATTTTTGTCTAGAATATGAGGAAAGCAATGAAGTAACAGTCATAATCCTAAAATATATATTGTTGCATGTTCGTCTCTAATACTACCTTATTATTAAGAACTTATACATACTTGTCTTCCACTGCAGTACAAGGAAGTAAAACTTACGTCCTTAGAACATGGAGAAAGTGCTTATCTCAGTGTATTCTGTATCATTTTGCTCTTCTTGCCATGTTTTGCCCAGGATTAATCAGAGTCATTATATGTCAGAAATCAACTTCTGTTTTACTTTACGTATTCTGTCCAATTAACACAAAATATACAGAATCTATTCTGTGCTCATTTTTCAAACACCTAATATTTTATTATGATTATGAAAGACTCAGAAGGTTAAAAGTAGTATTCAACTGCCTACCTTTACAGTATAATCTGACAGCCTCTCATGTGTTTAGAAATTGCCTTAAAAAGTTCTACTTCATCATATGATGTTTGTGTCACATGAGAATTTCTAATGTAGGCAGTGAAATGTAAATAATTACCACGGAAACAAGATCCTTAAATAACCGAAATTGTCTTCATTGTCCAACTTACTTAAAAAGAAAATGTCCATTGTAAATATATTAATGTGTAACTAGGCCAGTCTCATTCTCCTCTGCTATTTTCCAGTCTCGCAGTTAAGGATAGCTATTTACAGGTTTGACCACCCTGTCTACAAGCATTTGTGCTTACCCGATCTTATTTGCACTAGAATTTTTATGACAAAAGTGTTCTTGGATGAGTGCTTTTATATGTCTTCCAGGATTTTTTTGATTGAACTAAACTAAGAATAGGGGAAGTGTGGTTTAAGACCTTTTTTTTCTTTTGTGTCTTATCTTCCAAAGTGTTAAAATAGCCTGAAAAATGTTTGAAATAGTTTTGCATTTTGGATTATAACTTTTCTCTTACCCAAAAGACTCTGTTGGAATCTTACTTTGTCAAGCATTTTAACATTTAATCTAGTGTTTTTTTTTAAAAACATCAAACCATAAAGCACAAAAGAAAATTCTAGGATAAGTTTATGACATACTTGTATGACATACTAAAGTCTTCTTTAAAAGTACATAATAAATTGGTGATATTGAACCCACAAAATCATCTAGATGCTTATCTATGGTTTTAGATACAGATATTAGATATTGGGTATTTGGATACAGATGGGTACTTTTTTTTAAACCAAATATTTATAGAATTTATCTTGTAAAATAAATAATTTTATTTCTAGAGTCACTAATTTTTTAACATGTGGCTGAATAAAATATATATAGAAGGCACTCAAATGTGACTTTACACTGTTAAGCTTAACACAGTCTGAGCATTGTCTTTTATCTTTTATTTTGATTTTGAAGGGAGAGAATCTAACTGTCTCAGCCTATCTGACACAGGATATCAGCCTGTGTCAGATATCCACCTTCACTCTTCGCCTCCCTCCTATTCTGTCATTCCTGATCGTGGCAGGATCACCTGATACAAACATGACAGCCTAGGCTCACCCTTTCATCAGGGTCAGTAGTTGAGCTCCTTTCAAACAAGAAGGTGGGAGGTGGGCAGGCAGTGCAGACTTGTCTGCTAGAGCATTTGACTAGGATAGATTTGTATTGCTTTTGCTATTCAAAAAGCACTAGAAAGGAAAAATATTCATGGTTGATACTGGCTGTTTGATAAACACAGAATCTCTCTCTGCCGGTTGATTCAGAATAGCAGATGTAGATATATTTGCTGAGAATAATTGAGTTGTTAGGTTCAGAGTTTCTGAAAAATCAATCATTTTTATTTTAAGGTATGTCCTTATTGAAGATTAAAGTGCTACTGGAGTAATTATATGCTGAGGACAAAGTCATTTCTGTTCATGAAAACTGCAGTTGATATTTTGAGTATTGAGTAATTATAAATGTTTGAAAAACTAGTGCTGATGAAATTCAAGGGTGATCTCCTTATGATCATAAATTCTCTGTTCATTCTAGAAGACACTAATTAAACAGTATACACTGGGATGATAATATTTATTCTACCTCTCATTTCATTTTTCAGAACTTTTTATGTCCTTTCCCTCATTATTAATGCCAGATGCCTTCTTTAAAGAAAAAAGGATGAAGCAACAGCTGACTAGAAATTTAAGATACGTGTTCAACCTCCACCATCATTCTTGAGAGCAAGAGCCTCAAATTTCTCCTCTCTCCATTAATGAGGGAAAAAGAGAGACAGAGAAACAAGAGAAGTAGTATTCTAAAGATGAACCTACAAACTGGGGCAACTGAGAAACTGTCATGTCAATAAATAATTATAATTTTCCCCCTTCTACATGAATGACAAATGAGTCTTTTTGGAGGGAGGGGGGAATATTCGTTGCTTGTGACATAACTTTTTAAAACTCTACGACTTTTCCATTTTGTAAAGAGCACATCTAAAGTGGAAGTTTAGGGGGAAATGCTTCTATTGGGCACAAACATCTCTTCATGGTCGTTATCAGTGATTGTTAGGGAGGAGATGAGATACTGCCTACATGCCTTATAAACTAATCTTTACATTCACTCCCCTTCTAGCCTTTCTCCACATTGTTGCTAAAGTGCAAATGTGATCCATTACTTCTCTGCTTAAAATACTTTCTGATTTTCATTGCTCTAGGATAAAGACCAATATTAACAACATGATCTGCAAGGCCCTGTATGAACTGGTCTCTGCATCCATTTCCAGGCTCATCTTATCTCATGCTGTCTTTGTTCTCTACACCAGTACTGGCCTTCCTTCCTTTCTCCTGATTGGTCATGTTCCTCCGCAATATATGCCTGACATTTCTGCCTGAAAATATTTGTCCTTTCCACCACCCTGTACCACCTCCATTCCATCCTGTTTCCTAATTAACTTTTATTAATTATTCAAATTTTACCTCGGCCATCACTTAGTTCCATAGTGGAAACCTTCCCTGTCCTCCCCAAATTGATATATCCTATCAAAGCATCATATACATCTCTTTCAGAGCAGTTTTCGCAGTTCTTATTTTATGCTTTTTTGAGAAGTTATTTGATTAATAATAATATTTCAGAATCTTCCTCTACAGACTCTATATGAAGAATCATCTTTTTAATTTCACTTTTTAAAATTGTACTTTTTAATTACTTTTGAAGGAATATTTTTTTCTTTAAGATCTTATGATATTTCTAAATATTTTAAGCTTAACACAAGCTTTTAATTCCAAAATTACAAGTAATAGTCAATGAAATCATTAAAACCCTTCTAAAGTACAAATATAGTAAAACATCACCCCCTTTAGAGAACATAAAATTGGAAAGAATGCAAATAGCTAAGTTTACTTGAGAAATAAACCAACAACAGAAATGTTTCCAGCCAGTGCTAATGACCTCTAACGATTCTAAATAGAGTCCCATTTAGCAGTTGCTTGCCCAAAGTAGATAAGCTTTTGCATTATCAAGTTAGATCTGAGAATATCCATTTGGCTATATTTCAGATCTTTAAAATAATCATAATAATAGTAATGAACAGAGAACCATGAATATTATACAAGCTATGTGACTGCCATTTATTTGTTGCATTCTGATCACTTTCACAATACTTCATTTAATCAGGAAAGTCTTCTTAATATGTTTGGCTAGTCTTCTTCCTTTCACTTGTTCATTGCATTTTCACATTTAACTTTTTTTTCTGCAGAGGTGCCTTACTTTGTTTAAATAAAATACTCATGTGAGCATGGAAGATGTTTAGAACTGTCAAATGTTCAGAAAAAAAAAAAAGTAAAACTGATGAATAACTGAAGTAGTAATTAGTAAAAGTTTATTGTGCACAACCAAAAGACAGTTTGCAAACCAGGAGTGGTGGAACCAAAACATGGAGTGAGGCTCAGAGGTATATTGTTAAAAAGGAGCAGTGACTATTTTTCAGCAATTGGTTACAATATTAGAATTTTCTTAAAGGGAATTGGTAAGTGATCATCTCATATCAATTTAGGGGAACAATTTAAGTTTCACTTATGATTTTCAGAGACATAAACAAGTGACCCAGGTCAAGTTAGCCTCACTTGTCTTGCAAAATAAGCTAAATCTTCGCTTGTATGATTAAACTGGTTTTGTCTGCTTGGAATTTTCAAGCCTGGTCTCCATTTGTGTTTGATTTTTTTTTTTTAAAGAAATTCACGTTCTTTTATTTATTTATTTATTTATGACTGTGTTGAGTCTTCGTTTCTGTGTGAGGGCTTTCTCCAGTTGTGGCAAGCGGGGACCACTCTTCATCGCGGTGCGCGGGCCTCTCACTATCGCGGCCTCTCCTGTTGCGGAGCACAGGCTCCAGACGCGCAGGCTCAGTAATTGTGGCTCACGGGCCCAGTTGCTCCGCGGCATGTGGGATCTTCCCAGACCAGGGCTCGAACCCGTGTCCCCTGCATTGGCAGGCAGATTCTCAACCACTGCGCCACCAGGGAAGCCCGTGTTTGATTTTAATGGTACTCTCTTCTGAGAATCAATTACCTCTGTGAGCTTCTCTCACACATTCAAGTCTG
This sequence comes from Balaenoptera borealis, assembly GCF_965194805.1. NCBI lineage: Eukaryota > Metazoa > Chordata > Mammalia > Artiodactyla > Balaenopteridae > Balaenoptera > Balaenoptera borealis. The sequence goes on along the minus strand of NC_138861.1, from coordinate 117,340,573 downwards.
CACACAAATAAATGTTTTCCTTAACTTTTCTTCTCAGTTTTATTCGGGGTCACATTTCAGGCAGCATCAATATTCCATTCAGCACTGCGTTTACTGCGGAAGGGGAGCTTACCCAAGGGCCTTACACTGCCATGCTCCAGAGCTTCAAAGGGAAGGTCGTTGTCATCGTGGGGAATGTGGCAAAGCACACGGCAGAGGTAAGTGCACACAGAAATGTCATATGACATCACGATGAGTTATTTACCTGCCCACTGCAACAGATTGTCTAAAAGTGTATTTCTTCAGAAGCTGGTTGCATATCAAATGAGCTTTGAAGTTCTGTCTATAGTCTTACCTAAAAGAGATTGTCTACCTTTTCCCAGTAAAAGAAGTCAAGCTTTTTTCCTCATTGTGCAGCATCAGGGTCAATACTAAGCTTAGGAAACTTCAAATGATAGCCTAAGGTGTTTTGTTTTAGTTTTGGTGCTTTTCTTTTTATCTACTTCCTGAAATTACAAGAAGTAGCTTCAATTCCTTCCATTGTAGAAAAACACTGGGGCTTGATTAGAGGTTCTGAAAGCTGACCATGATGGAATTTGTTGTATTTGGGGGTTTTGTTTACTATAGGCTCAAAGCTTTATGATGATAGAGAATTCAGGAAGGATATCAACTTTCAAATATGAGGAGTATGAAACAATAAAATGACCTCGCTCTCTTCTGGCTATGTTCTTAAACATTTTGAAAAATAAAACAAAGAGTAACTTTTGGAGGTCAAAGACATCACCTTTATTTTTTATAAAAGGCAAGTTAGAGAATAGGGAGTATGAGAGCCAAATGGGCTTGTTTACAAATCCCCCAGTCAAACTTATCAAAATGTACACTTTGAATATGCATGTTGTTATATGTCGATCATAGCTCAGTAAAGCTGTTTTAAAAAAACGTATCTAGATGTAGGCAACATTAATAAACCAGGACAGGCCCTTTTTCTAAAAGGACGGAAGAATCTGCCCCTGGCAAAATAATAGAGATAGTTTCCTCCCTGCAGATAGCTTATGCAAATAAACTGAGTAATCCAGAATGGTGATCAATGGAAATATAGTCAAGTGAGAACTTTAAGACTTTTGGTCCTAGACCATTTTAAGCATCCAATAATCCTTGTCTCAGAAGTGCAGAGCTAATGGTAGTATTGGCTTTTGACACTAAATTAAAGCCATCCTTGATGAAGAAGCTTAATTGACCAAACTAAAGAATATCTGAGTGGATATTAGCTATAAATCTTAAATCACTCACCCTTCTCTTACATAACTGTATCTAGTGTCTGACAGGGAATAATCTAAATATACCTGTTTCAGAGAAAGTCAGTATAGTAAATGACTAATATGCAATTTTAATAAGTAAATGAGGACATTTTAGAACTAAAGCCATGGTATCTGAATTATTTTGATGTAAGTTTATTATCATTATTATTATTTTACTACCACCACAGTACTGCTGCTGCTGCATTAATCTGTATTGTCATATCATTCCACTGAAAAATATCCATTTTCAATTACAATGTATAGCAATACATTCAACCCATAGAAATACTGTTGAGAATCACATATTTCTGGATTCCCCGTAATATATAGCCTTAGGAAGAAATCTTTACAGGGATAATAATCCCAATTATTGACTGGTGTTTGTGTGCTAAACACCGTGATAAGTACTTTCATATGTAATCTCTTTTTATTCTTCATAACAATTCTATGAGGGAGGCATTATTTACTCATGTTTTATGTATGAGGAAAACTGAGACTCAGAGTTTATCTAGTTTGCTTATGTCAGACCCAGGATTGCAACATGAGTCTATATGACTCTAAGCCATACCCTTAACTCAGTGAGCAAGTAAGGCTTTTGAGTCTGAATGCTGCCATTTGTCCTGTTTTTTAAAAATAGACTTGTTCTGATTTTTCTCAGATTACAATAGTTCCTCCCAGGGTATGAACCCAAGACCTGAAATAAACGTTTATGCTCTAAGAGCTAACAAGCTTAAGGCTCTACTTTCATAAAGCATTCACCATTTGGAAGATGTATCTAATAAGTGGACCTGTATAACTGAATCTTCTTAAATATGTCAGATGTTTCCAAACATCCCACTCATTGTATTAATCTCCAGATTTATGTTTATTCTGATTTTACTTTATCATAAAGGTCAAAACACATATACAAATAAAAGGATAACTCATTTATTTCATTAAATAATAAATTATAAACCATTTGTCATGTTGTGAAATGCTAGTCTATCACAGTGTGAATAAATTTAAAAGTTCAACATATGAAGGAAATCTGGAAGCAAGACTATTTAGATAAAGTAATAACAGTATTTGAAAATAATGGTAATAAATAAAGACCCATCACATTCTGAATAAATTAGCCAATGTGTTGCTTGTCAGAAACCAGATGCTATCATGAACAGTTCCTTCTTCCTCAAACTCTCCATGATTATTCATGCTTGTAGACAAGTGACTGAACAAATTGTATGCTCAGTTATTAATGCTTCAATCCAACATCAGGAAGTCATTTTGGAGAAACAGTTTTAAATATTTGTATAGAGATGTGTCAACTGAAAAAAATGTGCAGTCTAAAATTTGAGAATTATGTTTTATTCAGTGGACTTACTGAGGACTTAAGCTGGGGATATAGCCTCTCGGATAGCTCTAAGGGACTGTTCCAAAGAGGTAAGGGAGGAGCCAGGGTATATAGGACTTTTTGCTAAGAAAAAAAAAAAATGTAGTTGAACATCAAAAGACTATTGCTAATCACAAAAACAGACATCTCAAGTTAATGATTTTAGTGCTTTTCTGTGTATGGGAAGATGCAAGAGTCTGGGCTTATTGAAATTATTCCTTTGATATGCATCTTAACTGCCTTGGGCCACTATCCTGTTTTTCTCCATCCTGAATTCCCCTCAGGGTGCATCATCAGGGGCTGCTGCAGTGGCTAATGGCTTTATGGCTGCAACATCCTTTGTTTACTGAAATGGCTGGTGACATTCTTTATCCACAGATGTACATTTTTTTTAATATAAATTTTATTTATTTATTTTTGGCTGCGTTGGGTCTCCCTTGCTGTGGGCGGGCTTTCTCTAGTTGCGGCAAGGGGGGGCTACTCTTCGTTAGGGTGCGCGGGCTTCTCACTGCAGTGGCTTCTCTTGTTGCAGAGCACAGGCTCTAGGCGCTTGGGCTTCAGTAGTTGTGGCACGGTGGCTCAGTAGTTGTGGCTTGTGGGTTCTAGAGCACAGGCTCAGTAGTTGTGGTGCACAGGCTTAGTTGCTCCGCAGCATGTGGGATCTTCCCGGACCAGGGATTGAACCCGTGTCCCCTGCATTGGCAGGCAGATTCTTAACCACTGCACCACCAGGAAAGTCCCACAGATGTACTTTTAATAATTTTTCTCATCATGGGGCTAAAGAGAACTTTAGATATTCATTTGCTTATATTGTTCCATCATCTTTTTGTCTGCTGTACAGATCTGTATGACTTTACTAATGCTTCTTCCCCTCCTCACCCTCCCTCTAAGTTGGAAACATCTCAACTTAAAGCATATTTACTGAATTCTACTGTGTATCCATGGTTGTACTGGATATCTTCCACTTGCCCTACCTCCCATCATAGATCCATTCTCCACACTTCTTCACCCTGCTCTCTGCCCCAGATGGCTGACCTCCATGTCTTCTGGCTTCCAGCTGTTGAGCTAATGGGGAGCTCTGACAAGTTATGGGAAGGAGGGAGGTCAGGATATTTATCCCCCTGGATTCTTCCCTCAAAATTTTCTCGGTTTTGCTGTGTTCCTCTACTAAAGGTTAACACTGCTTTCCAGTAAGCCTTCTCTACACCACTCTCTTTCCAGCCCCTGGTCCCTTTAGCTCTAGGGGTGGCAACAGCTCTGCCTTTTGGTAGTGCAGGTTTACTACACCATCCCTTATGGTTCTCTTACATCCCACCCATACTCTTGTAATTAATCTCATTGTAAGTAAAACCCCCTCAATTTATCCTCAGGGCTTGTTGGAACCCTGACTGTTAAAAGGATACTATTTAAATGTATGATTTTTTAGTCAGACTACATTAACTGCTCTGTTCTGTTTCTTACTAGCTGTTAATTTGTGCAAATTGTTTAACTTCTCCATGTCACCACTGATTCCTTTATAAGATGGGGAAAATAGTACTTACCTCATGGCATTGTTGTGAAGATTTCAGATTAAGCAATAAGGTTCAGAACAAAGCCTGATAGTTATAGGCACTCAGTTGATTTCACCTATTAATTTTATTTTCCAGTACTATAATTTGCGTATATGGGAATTTAATAAGTACTGCTTTATGTATGATGATAGTATAAAAGTTCTAGAGTCTGGGAGTAACATCAGCAAAATGGCAGAGTGGGCAGCTGTGATCTCCCATTCCTCCACAGAAACATTGAAAATAAGTAGAATCTGTACTTTGTTGAATAGAAGTGGCAAAAGCAGGCATCCTTGTCTTCTTCCTGACCTTAGGGGAAAAGCTTTCAGTCTTTCACCGTTGAATATGATGTTAGTTGGATTTTTTTCATATATAGCTTTTGCCACATTAAGGAAATTCTCTTCTACTTCTAGTTCATTGAGTGTTTTTATCATGGAATGGTGTTGAATTTTATTAAATGTTTTTTCTGCATCAATGGAGATGATTATAATTATGATTTTCCCTCCCTTCTATGAATGCGGTATATTATGTTGATTGATTTTCTCATATGTTTAACTATCTGTGCATTCCTAGTGTAAATTCCATTTAGTCATGGTGTATAATCCTTTCAATAGGCTCCTGAATTCAGTTTGCTAGTATTTTGTTGAAGTTTTTACATCAATATTCATCAGTGGTTAGTTTTCTTTTCTTGCAGTGTCTTGGTCTGGCTTTGGTAGAAGAATAATGCTGATTTGTAGCATGAGTTAAGAAGTGTTCTCTCCTCTTCAGTTTGTTGGAAGGGTTTGAGAAGGATTGGTGTTAATTCTAGCCAGAGCAATTAGGCAAGAAAAAGAAATAAAAGGTATCAAAATTGAACATGTGTTAGTTTCCTAGGGCTGCCATTAAAAATAACACAAACTGGGTGGCTTAATGCAACATAGTTCTAGACGCTAGAAGTCTGAAATCAAGGTGTCAGCCATGCTCCTTCTGAGGCTCTGGGTGGAATCTTTCTTTGCCTTTTCCAGCTTCTGGTGGTGGCCAGCAATCCTTACCACCCACAAAATGGTAGAAAATATTTGTAAATTATATATCTAATAAGGATTATTATCAGAATACAAAATCAACACACAAACATTAGTTATATTTCTATTCACTAACAACTCCCATAACTCAACAACAAAAAGACAACCAAATTTGTAAGTGGGCAAATTCTTAGACATTTTAGACATTCTCTGAAGAAGGTATACAAATGGCCAATAAGCACATGAAAAATACCTGACATCATTAGTCATTAGGGAAACACAGATCAAAGCCGCAGTGAGGTACCACTTCACACCCAAGTGTTGGCAAGAATGTGGAGAAATTGGAACCCTGGTGTATGGCTGGGGGGAATGTAAAGTGATGCAACTTATGTAGGAAACAGTTTAATAGTTTAGCAATTCCTTCAAAATGTAAACATAGAATTACCATATTACCAGCAATTCCACTCCTAGGTAAATACCCAAAAGAATTGAAAACATGAGCTCAAACAGAGACTTGTATGCCAGTGTTCATAGCAGCATTATTTACAATGGTCAAAGGTGGAAACAACCCAAGTGTCCCTCAACAGATGAATGAACAAAATGTGGTATATACATATAATGTAATATTTTTCAGCCGTAAAAAAGGAGTGAAGTTCTGATACAAGCTGCAACATGGATGAACCTTGAAAACAGTTTAAATAAGCCAGACACAAAAGGACAAATATTCTATGATTCCCCTTGTATAAAATATCTAAAATAGGCAAATTCATGGAGACAGAAAGTAAATTAGTGCTATTAGGGGCTGGCTGGGGGATGGGAGAATGGGAGTTTTTGCTTAATGGGTACAGAGTTTCTTTTTTTTTTTTTTTTTTTTTTAACTTTTAGTAAGTAATCTTTTTTTTTTTTTTTTTTTTTAAAGATTGATTGATGGGGCTTCCCTGGTGGCGCAGTGGTTGAGAGTCCGCCTGCCAATGCAGGGGACACGGGTTCGAGCCCTGGTCTGGGAAGATCCCACATGCCGTGGAGCAACTGGGCCCGTGAGCCACAATTACTGAGCCTGTGCGTCTGGAGCCTGTGCTCCTCAACAGAAGAGGCCGCGATGGTGAGAGGCCCGCGCACCGCGATGAAGAGTGGTCCCCGCTTGCCACAACTAGAGAAAGCCCTCGCACAGAAACGAAGACCCAACACAGCCATAAATAAATAAGTAAAATTTAAAAAAAAAAAAAAAAAAGATTGATTGATTGATTGATTGTTATGTTGGGTCTTCGTTTCTGTGCTAGGGCTTTCTCTAGTTGCGGCAAGCGGGGGCCACTCTTCATCGCGGTGCGCGGGCCTCTCACCATCGCGGCCTCTCCTGTTGTGGAGCACAGGCTCCAGACGCGCAGGCTCAGTAGTTGTGGCTCACGGGCTTAGTTGCTCCGCGGCATGTGGGATCTTCCCAGACCAGGGCTCGAACCCGTGTCCCCTGCACCGGCAGGCAGACTCTCAACCACTGCGCCACCAGGGAAGCCCTGGGTACAGAGTTTCTGTTTGGAATGATAAAGAAATTTGGAAATGACCAGTGGTAATGGTTATATAACACTGTGAATATACTTAATGCCACTGAATTGTACACCTAAAAATGGTTTAAATGGAAAATTTCATGTTATAAATTTTTATATCAATTTTTTTTAAGTTCTAGGGTTTGATGTCTTCAGGATACCCCACTGTCCCTAATTCATCTGAGCCCTACAATTTTTGGTCAAACAGTAGTGGAGGATCTTTCATGAGAGCTGTTCTGATCAGGTCTCATCTTTTTCCTCTGTGGGTATTAAAAACAAAAACAAAACAGTGATTTCCAAGCAAGTAGCAGCTTTTCTTCTAAGCTGAAATCAGTGCACTGCAACTGGCACAGTCCTATTTTGAAAAGATTAAGAAAGCCATAGTTGAATACTGTGAGAAGAAAGCAGAGGTGCCAATTCTAGTCAGTATGGTTACAGATTATCTTTACAAATTTTTATGATTTTTATGTCAAACCCATATTTGGACTTCGGAATTTTCTGTTTGCAAAATGGTAGGCACTGATTGTAATTTTTCTAGTTTTACATCTTCTGTTAAAACCTAGTAATAAAGTTAGACTGAAAATTCAACAAATGAAAATATTAAATGAAATCAAGTATAGTTCAATAAAAGGAAAAGCTCTCAATATTGGATTTACAAGTAGCTAAATATTGAACAATTTGAGAGAATAAGTGAACCACTTGTCTAGAATATGATAATATTAAAATCACTCATTTGACATACAAATTAGGTCTAGAGTATTTTTGTAATACAAATAGGAAGGAAGTATTCTATGATGACCAGATGTATTGAATGTATTATCTAAAATCACATAGAAGACAGAACAAATCTGAGTACTGCTTATTCATGTACCTGAAGAACTATATATAATCGGAAGATATATGATACTCTTTTAATTATGTATTCATTAACAATTTTTCCTGTAATTACAACTGATTAGCAACTTTTTGCTATGAGATGCCTTCTTTACAATTACCACTTCATAAGGCTTTTGTTGTGGGCCTAGCTCCCACATTAAGTACATCAGAAACTTTTAGAATCTGCCATTTCTTATCTGGATAAAACATTGCTCCCCCCCCAGAATAGGGCAAAAAAAGGAGGACTACAAAGATTTTAGTTTAATTAGGATTCCAGGTAGAGGCTTCTTCATGCCAGACTTAAGTCCTACTAAATCTCACTTGTCAGTTAATCTTTAATTCACCTTACCCTTCAGGTTAAATAAAGCAGTGAGGCATTATATAATCAAGTATATCCAGACATTTTGTGAACAAAGTTATGTCAGCATCAAGGAAATTTAGATAGTCTCAAGTGAGTGGAGTCCCTAGTCTCTGAAATGTATACTATTGTTCCAAGGGTGGATCAGATTTTGTGCTGATCCTTGCTGCTGTATAGTCAAGTTTAGTTTGACAAGCCAAACAAATACAGATTGCATCTGTTGCTAGGGCTTATGGGAGTAGGAAGACCTCTGCATCAAAACAAGGATAAAGTCAATTCAGGCTTTGTGTCACATTTAAATGAAAAACATGGCAAGGTCTCACTCTTGTCTTCCTGCAGAGATAATCATCTTTTTTGGAAACTCACATGAGAAACTGCATCTTCGATTGCTAAACTAGAATGAGATTCCCTGGGCATACAAGGGAAACATGCTGAATTAATCTCAGAGGGCAAGTGTGTAAATCTAAGAATTAAGGGTTATAACTATTCAGATCAATAGGGAGAGGCAGAGGTAGTCTACCGTCCATATCATGGATTAAATGAACCCAGAGGAGAGTTCATTGTTATATCCTTGAGCAGATTACTCAGATTCAAAGGAAATTTTGATCTTTAGCATTAATCAAATATTATTTATGGGCAAACGTACGATTTGTTTTGATACTCGTAGCAACCATTACTCACACTGCCCTACTACCAACCTAAGATCAAAGTTTCATATATCTCGGCTTGACAAAACATGATGGTGAATCCACCTCTTTCCTAGAAGTAAATTATGTTTAGCGAGAATGATGACGTAGCACAACAGCATGCTTTAAAGTGTTATTGGGTTATACTATTTTCTCCGCTGTGGAAAAATAATGTAGTAGGATCCAACTCTTGAGCTAGTGATGGGTCTCAGACAGGAAAATGGCCAACAACATTGACCAGAGCAAAATGAAACTCCAACTGGTGTTTACTTTCAGTGAGTCCTTTCAGCAGTACATCATAATGCTATGTTAGTCACTGAAACACATGAGACTTTAAAAATAATTACTCTCTATCTAGATTATATTTAGTGGTTATGAGACCACAAGGATTTCATCACTGATAGTGTATCACATCAAAAGATTATCTAAGAAAGCAATTGAAGGAATCTTTGCATTTCACTTTGACTTGTCAACAACCCTTTGGAAAATATTAGGAACAGCGCATCTTACTCTTAAAATGTTATATTCTTGGCACGAAATCAGTGCTTTTCTTTTGTCATCGGAAGAAATCTGAGAACATAAGAGCCAGTTGCAGTAATAAGCCATGTGTGTTATTATTCTTTTCTTTAAAACAAAACAAAGCAAAACTGAAAAAACAAAACAAAAGAGCAAAACATAAATACTTCTGAATAACATTTGAGTCAGAAGCCTACACAAGAGATGATATTTGTGGCAATTCTATGACTAAACATTGTGAGTAGCTGATGCTTTCTACCCTTGGCATGTAAGGATTAAATTTAAAATATGACATCTGTTTTCAAATGAAAATAATCAGATTTATAATAAGCAAGGCACAACATTGCAGCTATTTTTTAAAATAAGATAATACTCCATTTGTGTTCATTTACATTTCCCTGGAGGCCAAGGTTATTTGGCTTTCGGATGTTAGGTTGGAAGTTAATTTGTACTGCGGTAATAGAAGGCTTCCACCCTCTAGTCCCACCTCATTATTTCCTGGATCCCTTAACCAAGCTAAACCAAGTTTTGTGATACTATGATGATCACTCGTAGCCCTTACCTTTTGCCAGTCCCTTTTTCTCTCTCTAGCTGTCTTCTTCCTCTTTTTGCTCAAGCTTTTCCCCTAGCTTTTGGCCTCAGGCATCTGAGGTTATCCTATGCCAAGTGTGTGCTCAAAGGGGACCAAATGACTCTGAAAACACTTTAAACCAATTCAGCACGTGTGTTATCCCTATAGTAAATTTCTCTAGCTCCAGATAGTATCTGCCTAGTTTGTCAGATGAATATAATACTTTAAACTACTTTGTATGAGATCTTCTACCTGTCAGAAAACATTAGGCCTCTTTATACTTGTATCTTAAGCATTCTGATAAAGAATAGGAAGTGAATCTCCTTTATAAGTTCCAAATATGCAAAGAATTCTTTCTTGGTCTTGTTAGACCTGTAAGTACTGGGTATGGTTAAACTTGGCTTTTTTCCTGACTTTTTCCTTGCCTTCTTGTCAGCAAATGTTTTGGTCTGTGGTTTTATATCAGATTATAAGGAAACATTTTAGATATTAATGCAACTTGAACACAGTAGACATCATATGAGGCTTAAAAGTAACAGTGAAAACTCTCCTATATAACTCTACATTTGTTAAGTGATGGAGGATAACTTACTTTAAAAGGTCCATGAACTAAAACCTGTCCTGTAGATTCCCTATTCTCGTAACCTTTCAAAAGTTGCGTGAATTAAAAAGCAATGTAGGAGTTGCAGTAAAGGGAACCTTAAAACACCTAATCCAGGCTTTGGTTTTTTAACAGGTTTACTGGATGTATTATGTGTATAAGCAATTTTTTAAAAGACAGAGGGAGCTCATTTCCAATTTTCAGGAAAAACTACCAAGTCATCATCTGAATCTTGTGAGCTATGGCACCTATTTTCATGAACTGTCACAGGATAAAAGTTATTTGTCTTAATACGTGTTATTCTGTATACCTATCCTGCCCTCCACAGCCCACCATTTAATTCATGACTCCTTACCACAGGAATGTTTGTGACTGAATAAGAAACTAACCATAGTAACTCTCCCTCTTGACTTACAAAGTTTGGGACTTGGCTGTGATCCATCACAACCCTGTTTTGAATCTGAATTTTTATTGTATACATCCTTTTTAGAGCACAGTATACTGTGTGTAATTTGACCAGTGGCTTGGACACAGTTCTCAATTGTCTAGTGTAAACAGAAGTGGATAAATGATTGTTGCTGAAATTCTGGTCGCAAATATCGCAGATCATAGGAAAATGTACCACAAGGCTCATTAGAGCTCCTGATACATGATACTATTAGATGATGGCATTTTATCAGAAGAGGCTTATCCTCTAATATTGATCTTGGGTGGCCTCGGCCTGCAGCGGCTTGAAGCAGGGTTTCGGTTCCCAGCCAGTGATTGAGGTCAGGTCACGGCAGTGAGCGCACCGAATCCTAGCCACCAGACCAGTGTCAGTGACAGGGCCTTGGCCCTGCGGCTTTGCAGAAAAGGAATTCCCACAAAGATGGAAAGTAGTGAAACAAGTAAAATATTTATTAGGAAAAAAAAGTACAGGGCTTCCCTGGTGGCGCAGTGGTTGAGAATCTGCCTGCCAATGCAGGGGACACGGGTTCGAGCCCTGGTCTGGGAAGATCCCACGTGCCGTGGAGCAACTGGGCCCGTGAGCCACAACTACTGAGCCTGCACGTCTGGAGCCTGTGCTCTGCAACAAGAGAGGCCGCGATAGTGAGAGGCCCGCGCACCGCGATGAAGAGTGGCCCCCGCTCGCCGCAACTAGAGAAAGCCCTCGCACAGAAACGAAGACCCAACACAGCCAAAAATAAATTAATTAATTTAAAAAAAAAAAAAGTACAGTACATGTGGATAGACACACGGGCGGGCTCAGAGAGAGAGTCACACTCTCGTGGCAGTTTGAATCACTTTTACGCGGGTTTCCTTTGGCCAATCATTTTGATTTGCCTGGTTCAAAGTCCATATTCGGCATATCTCAGGATTTTCCCATGTGTGCGTGCACATCTCTTAGCTAAGATGGATTCTACTGAAGAGACCTATGGGTAGATTTGGCCACTTGACATCACTCCCCTTTTGACCTCCAAGGAGGCTTTCTGCGCATGTACAGTTGGGGAGGCCTCCTGACTTCGAGAATGAGGAATATATGGTCTCGTTATTTGCTATCTGGGCAGGGCCCAGCCTCCTCTCTAAATTGTCCTGTTATTCCCATCTCGGAGCATCCGTCTACAGAGAACGAACTCAAACCGTTTGCCCTAAGGGCCCATCTACCTCCTGCCTCAGTATGAGCCAGTATGTTTTTATGTCATAAAAACAAACTTTTATGTCCTAGCTAAAATGTTTCTCCTATTTCTTTAACGTCAACTTTTCAGAAAACATCCACATAGCCATTCTTAAGAGAACTTATTTGAAAGTATAAGCTATTGTTAAACACTAAACTGTAAATCTACAGAAATATCCCAATTTACCATATGCATAAATGCTAGGTCACTATCAACTATCATAAATTTTAAAATTAAATGAATTAGCATAAAGGAAAATGTTTAATAGAGTTCATCACGAGTTTTAGAAGGTCTTTGAACTAATTAAAATTATATGTAAAGTGTTGTACATATGTGCTATATATATTTTTTTAGAGAACAGGTTCATAAGCTTTCTTCTGATTGCCAAAAGTATATATGACCCAGTAGACTGTAAGAGTCACTAGTATAAATTACTGCTCCAACATAAAGAGTTCACCATTAACACTGTAAAGCATTAGAGTTAAAGAGTTCACCATAAAGAGTTCACCATTAACACTGAAAAGCCCTACCTGACATTCCATTTGGGGACAACTCTGCTTTTTTAAGTTTGTATCTATACAATTTCAGGGTGTTGTAAATGGCTCTCCTATTAAAGGATCAATTGGGGAAAGGAAAGAGGAGAAAAGGAGGAAACTAGCTTTACAGTAAGTATTTACTATGAATCAAGCACTTACAGATATAATATCTAATTTAAAACTCCCAACAACACTTTAAGTGTACTATTCAAGTGTGTTGTTACAGATTTAACAGGTGAAGAAACTAATGCCAAAAAGGCTAAGTGACTTACCCAAGATCCCACGGCTAACCAGTGGTAGAACCCTGATTCAAACTCTGTATTGTCTAACTACGAAGTTCCCACACTTTCTTCCATACCACCCAGCCTGTTTGATTGAAATAGTGGATTTTCTCACCTTCTTGACTGGTGGAACAAACTTTATGGAAAATTATTATTTGTCTTTGCTGTTAAGTAGGTCTGAAATTCTCTCATCTCCACTTCCCAACTGTCTTCACTCAGATCACCAATATCTTGTGCCTGACCTCCTGCAACTTCCCACTGTCCTTGCCTGCAGCCTCCTTCCCCCAGTTCTACCCTACAACCAGTGAGGTTTTTGAAATGTCGATCTGGTCATCGTCAGAATGGCTTTGTGACTTCCCAGTGCCTTCAAAATAAAATTCAAACCTTCACCATGGTTTTTGAGGCCCTTCATGATCTGGACTCTGCTTTGTTTTCCAAGTTCACCCTCACTGCTCTTAGATTCCAGCCATAATTAACTATTTGTAGTTCCTTATATGCTGTCTCTTTGTATTTGTCTCTATTTGAAGCATTCTTCTCATTTCTGTTCACCTGGGTAACTCCCATTTGTCTTGAAAAGCTGTTTATATAGCATTTCTTCATGGAACTCATTCTTAACTCCTCAAGTTTGGGACTAAGTACCCTTCCCAAGTGCTCATAGAAAGTCTTTTACTTACTCTTATAGTGGCATTGGGACCACTATCATATACAGAGTCTCTGTGTGCATTAGATAAAAACGCATCCTTTGTTTAGGGATACACAGCACCATGTAAGGGCGCAAAGCTTGGAAAGGAGAGGATGGGGCTACATTTCGTGCTCCACTTACCTCTTTTCTGGGTTCTCTCATATAAGGCACAATTTGTACAACCTTAAATGATGGCCCTGTGTAGCATTTATCAAATGGCATTGTAATTGCCTATCCACTTACCTGCATCTTCTACTAAACTCCAAGCTCATTGAGGACAGGGATTATATTGTATTCATTGTACCCCCCGCCCCTAGCATAGTGCCTTTCAAGTAACAAGCATTCAATAAATTCTTGATGGTTGAATTAATGACTAAGTTAAGAATGAACACCTGAAAAATAATAGTTTGCAGTAGACAATGCACTTATAGAAATTGGTAAAAAGAAGAAGAAAATAAAAGAAAAAATGCTAATATCAACTACTAGTTTAAGACAACAAACATTGAGTGCCTACATGATGGAAACTATTGTGAGGAAACAGAAATGAGAAAGACGGTCCCTTGCCCTTATAAAACTTGCAGTCTAGTTAAGAATATAAGACTGATACAACCGATTAAAATTCAAAGTGGAATGTGTCATGTGCTATGAGATTTATAGTTAAAGTTCTAGAAAATCAATGAGAAGGAAGGAGTTTCTTCCAGTTAACAGGAGGATTCCTAAAGCTTCATGGAGAAGGTGATAGTAGACCTAAACCTTGTATTATTGGTAGGATTTCAGTAAGAAAAAGTGTTGGGAGGAGGGCCATAGTCAGGAGGCAGCATTCCAGGCAAAGGAAATAACACAGGCTGATTGGAAAGCACAGGGCTTCTCTGAAGAGCATTTTAGGTACAGATAAGGCTGGAAAGATAAGGGGGAGCTTTTGGTTATAGCGGGCCTTAAATGCTATGCTAGGGAGTTTACATTTTAGGAGTGGGGAGCTATTAAAGGTTTTAAAGAAGGAAAGTGACACTATCAGCTGTATTTTAGAAAGTCATTTGGAAAATTACTTTTAAAGTGTCTCCCATCTCTTTTGCCCTTGATCCCAATGAAATCGAAATTTTAAAACAGCAAGAACCAGAGACCAGTTAAAGAATTTCACTCTCCCTATATTCCCAATCTATTTCAGTGCCAGATTCTTTCCAGATTCTACCTTTAGTTGACCTTCTGTCTCAAGCTTGCAATCTCCCACTGTCTAGTTTCTAAGCCCCCAGTGTCAGCAAAGCTCATGTGGCTGTTGGGAGAAGACGACACCGAGGGGTTTGTCTGAGACTGATAGCCAAAGCTCTGCAACTTTCAAAAGGAGACTCAAGAAATGGCCTCACTGCTTTTATTATATGATTCAAGGCATCTGGTAACATCCTGTCACTATCTTCTCTTACCTTTATTTGGGATACTAAAGGACAACCTTCTTTCTCATTAACCTTTAACTTAAATATAAATAAATGTATGTATTTATATAAAGAATAAGCAAGTGTAAGTCTAAATTGAAGAATTTCTTTTGTTGTTCTCAAAATTCGAAGAAACTTTAGACTTAATATTATCAAAATGAAACTTTGAATGAGAGCTTTTAGGTACGTACTACAAATTGTTCTTACTGACTATGGATAAACAAGCTATTCCTTGTAAGGGATCCACAGATCTTGACTCATCTTGCTTAAGGGCAATAGCCCTAGGAAGGAAAATATCTCTACACAGCAGTTACTGGAGTCTCAGGATTTCCTAAGGGTCTTCCATAATGTTACCATGTAGGCTGCAGAGTGCTAGGTAAAAGGGAAAGGGAAAAACTAAAAATGCAAGAACCACTTAGGAACTAATTCAAGAGTAATTGGGGTCTAAAATGGAGTAGGAGCAGAGGAATGGAAAAAGAGGGAATGGATCCAAGACAAATCACAGAACTAACACAGATTTGTGCCTAACTGAATAATATAGAGCCAAAGGACTTTTATTTTTTTAACTCAAAGATCACCTTAAAGTTTCCAGCTTTGGTTTTGGGGGGAGGTTGCTGATACCTTTAACAGAAATAAGAAAGAGAAAAATAAAGTAAATTTGGAGAGAATGTAATGAATTTTGGACATACTGTGTTTGAGGTGCTAATGGGACATCAGTATAAAAAATGTCAGTCAAGCATTTAGAGGTTCAGACTGGAATTCAAAGGGGAGTTAAAACTAGATGGGTATATATAGAATCCTTCCACTTATAAACAGTTAGTATTCTACAATACAGAACAAAAAGATGTAGGGTTTTTCTTAAACGTATGGATACCAAGGGAGGAAGGAGGGGGTGGGATGAATTGGGAGATAGGAATTGGCATATACACTACTATGTATAAAATAGATAACTAATGAAAACCTACTGCATAGCACAGGGAACTCTACTCAATGCTCTGTGGTGACCGAAATGGGTTTGAAATCCAAAAAAGAGGGGATATATTTATACATTTTGCTGTACAGCAGAAACTAACACAACATTGTAAAGCAACTATACTCCAGTAAAAATTAATTTTAAGAAAAGATGTAGGGTTTTTCTTTACCATAACTAAATCTTAAAACTTATAAATATATTATTTTAGGAAAGGAAACAAATTCCAGGTGATAACCTGAACAAGAGATTGTCGAAAGACCATTAAAAAAAGATACAACTTAACATTTGTTTCAAAAGATTGTAAAAATCCATTGTCTCCATTACAAAATAGCTTATAAATAAGAAAAATTTGATTTAGTCCCAGTGATTGGTAGAGGAGATCAACAAAGAAAACAAGAGATCAAAGGAAAATGGAAGAGAAAGGAAAGGAAAATATCATTTGGACATGTGAGGAAAAAAATATCTGTTATTGAGATGTAAACAAAGCAAACAATGGAGCAGAAAGTTGCATTGACTTATGCTGACATCATGTGACTTTGGGAAATATTTATTTTCCTTGCCGTTTCTATTTAAAATGTATACTTTAAAACATTAAAATTATTTTCCTTTCCTTTACTCCTCATGGGATTTTGTTAGAATTATATATAAGACAGTAAAATAGAAGAGACAAAGAAGAGAACTTTATAATTGCACATGAAAATATTAACTTCTCTTTTTCTCATATACCCCTTGAGTGGCCCACATACCACTAAAAATTACTGAACTCATTGAGAGAATAGCACTGCAACTTACTAAAAAATAAGCATGGAGGCCAAGAATAGAAAGTGAAACTTTCACTGCATTATCTTCATATTCTTCATCTACTTCAGTTCCTTAACTGTGGAAATGGACTGAGGACATTTGTCTCTGACCTGACTACTCTGTGGCCTTCTATATTAAAATTATCACACAAAGTTTATTATTTCTATATTTATAAACTTCATTACGTTTTTGTATAAATGTTTTTTATATTGATAACTTTCAAAGACTTTTTTAAAATGTCTTAAATTTTAAACACTTTGAGTTAGTGCGCTACAATTATATGTATGTCCCCTTGTATAACACAAACTATAAAAAATGTTTTTAAGATGAAATTTGTACACTATCCCATTTCCTAATCCCCAAAGATTAGTTCCAAGAATAGAAGACTAATATACACCATAGCATGGATTCTGAATATCCCAGACACCATTAGGATAGTTATCTCTCAAATAAACATGGACCAGAAAGCTTAGACCATATAATGTCTGTTTTTGTAAACTCTCCCTTTTTTTTTCTTACTGCATAATTAACCATATTCCAGTATATAACATGCTAGAGTAATACCCTGGAATTACCTGTTTTGCTCCTTACTTGTCACGAGTGCCTTTGGTAAGGTGTAAGATGATTACTGGCCTTGTGTTCACCTTCTTGGTTTTGCCTTCCAGCTGATTTTACTTATGTGAGTGAAATAAGAAAGTAAGGTAGCCACTGCCTAATTGTTATTAGATGTTAATACTGTGAAAACTGATTTCACACCTTATATAGCATTCCTTTTTTTTTCACTGTTAATGAGGTATAATTGACACAGAAGAACTGTATATATTAAAAGTATACATCTTGATGTTTTGATATATGTATACATTATGAAATGATCACCAAAATCAAGCTAATGAATATATCCATCACTTCACCATTTTTTTTCTTTTTTTTTCTTAGCAAATCTCAAGTATACAATGAGGTATTGTTATACTTGCTATATATAGTAACTAGTCACCATGCTGTACATTAGATCTCCAGAACTTATTCATCTTGCACAACTGAAACTTTGTACCCTTTGACCAACATCTGCCCATGTCCTCCCATTGACCCCCTCACCCCTGGCAACCACCATTCTACCTCTGCTTATATGAACTTGACTATTTTTGATTCCACATGTAAGTGAAATCATACACATTTGTTTTTATGTCTCTGGCTTATTTCACTTAGCATATGTCCTCCAGGTTCACCCATGTATCACAAATGGCAGGATTTCCTTTTTTAAGGTTGACTAATAATCCATTGTATATATACACCACATTTTCTTGATCCATTATCTGTCAATGGACATTTAGGTTGTTTCTTTTTTTTTTAATTGAAGTATAGTTAATTTACAATGTTGTGTTAATTACTGCTGTACAGCAAAGTGATTCAGTTAAATGTATATATACATTCTTCTTTTTTAATATTCTTTTCTATTATGGTTTATCATAGGATATTGAATATAGTTCTCTATGCTATATAGTAGGATCTTGTTGTTTATCCATTCTATATATAATAGCTCACATCTACTAACTCCGACCTCCCAGTCCATCCCTGTCCCAAACCCCTCCCCCTTGGCAACCACCAGTCTGTTCTCTATGTTCGTAATTCTGTTTCTGTTTCATAGATAGGTTCATTTGTGTCATATTTTAGATTCCACATATAAGTGATATCATATGGTATTTGTCTTTCTCTTTCTGTCTTCACTTAGTATGATAATCTCTAGTTGCTTCTATGTTGCTGCAAATGGCATTATTTTGTTCCTTTTTATGGCTAAGTAGTATTCCATTGTATATATGTACCACATCTTCTTTATCGATTCATCCATTGATGGACATTTAGGTTGTTTCCATGTCTTGGCTATTGTGAATAGTGCTGCTATGAACATAGGGGTACATGTAGGTTGTTTCTATATCTTGGCTATTGTAAATAGTGCTGCAATGAACATGGGAATGCAGATACCTCTTCAAGATCCAGATTTCATTTCCTTTGGATATATACCCAGAAGTGGGATTTCTGGGTCATATGGTAATTCTGTTTTTAGTTTTTGGAGGAACGTCCATACTGTTTTCCATAATGGCTGCAACAATTTACATTCCCACCAACAAAGTGCAAGGGTTTTCTTATGTAGTTTATTTATAAAAATAAACATATGTAGTACTCTTAAGAAAATAAATGTCAGTGTGTTAATTATAAAATATCTGGGTATAGAAAACTAGCAGGAGACAGAATACTTTTCTCAGTTGTGGGAGGAACATAATAAGGAACAAAACAAAAAATGACATTTTAAAGTTATTGTGTAATTGAGGGAAGAGATCAGTGGAGTATTAGTTAAATCATTTCTACCTCTTTCCTGCTAATCCTTGTCACAGCTCTTATGTTTCTAATTGGGATCACTGAGTTGGGCAGTTAAAATGATCAAGACATTTATTAATGACTCCAGAAATCTCTTAAATAATCAGGACAAGACAGTCCTTGAGTTATATTTAAGGCCACACTATACTCCCAATGCAGAAATCACCCCATATCTTACTTCTCATCTCAAATATGTTTATCTGAGTTGTCCAGCCAAACTCTTAGAAATAGGTACATAATATGCATAAAGTATCAGCCTAGCTCCAGCCACACGGTGCCAGAAATATTAAATGTGCACCATATTTTCAGCATTCCAGAGGATCAAGAGGACACATAAAACTAGCACAGCATCAGCTTCACATCCATAAAACCAAGAAAATGAAATTGCTACAGTTGCTCATTACAGGTTAATTGCCAGTTCCCTTATTCAGTTTCATATCCAACCAAAAGTGATATTTCACTTTTGAAATATTAGCCCAAATTTAGCATTATTTGTTGGGGAAAGGAATGGACAAATAAATGGAAGAGAGAGACTTCTCAGCTTGAGCTTCACCAGCGAGTTGGTCAATTCATGCCCATTGTCCAGTCCCCAATATGAACTTAAAACTCACAAGGCCAATTAATTGTTTGCAAGGTGCTTAATTGTCTGCAATGTGCTTCCTTGCAGAATCTTGAGGAGCCCAGTTTTCTTAGCTTCCTGCTGCTACTATAGGTTCCACCCAAAACTGTGTCCTAGGATACCCAGTGAGAAACAACATGATCCTGTTCTGTGCCCCTCACAAATCTTACCTGTTCTCAGCTTTAATTTCTTGACCTTAGTTAACATGCACTACTCTGTGGCAGTTCAAAAATCCCTTTCCTCCACTCATTCTCCTGCTACAGTAGAACTTGACTTCCACTAGACAAACATGCCAGCCTCTTAGTCCAAGCTCAGATGCAAGATAAAGAGAGAAAACAAGATGGAGTGGCACCCACAAGAGCCTGCCACTTTCAGACAGTGATGATTTGAGGTGTGCCTACCCAAGCCCTAGAAACGAGTACCACCACCAGATCCCACTAACCAGAGGAATGATAAAAATGCCAGAGCTTTGCCCTCTCCAAATGGGAGTACTTCCCACAAGAAATGCAGCTGCCCCTGCAGTCTGTGATTCCCAAAATTCTATCCCAGCAAATACCAGATTCTGCCAACTCCACGTAGGATGTTGCCTGCTAGATCTCAACTGGTTGTGCAGTTTGAGGAGCCCCATTGTCTCCAGGCAGGACTTGGCCTTACAAATTCCAGCCCCACAACATGGCAGCCTCTTTTAGTGCAAAGTGACTTGCTCACCACACAGTACTATACTTATAAAAATTACAGTTTGAAGTCCCAGACAAACCTGACCAGCAAATGAATCTCATTATGTAATAAAGCAATCCTCAATCTGGCTACACAATAGAATCACCTAGAATTATAGGTGAAAAAAACCAAAAATGTTGCTGGAGCTTCATCCCAAGAAACTCTACTTCTTACTGGTATGGAGTGGGCCTGGGTATCAGTGTTTTACTGAAAGCACCTAGATGATTCTGATGTCTTCATAACACTGGTCCAATATGATATCTTGCCCCTTCCACCAAGGATATCATTCAGTAAGTCTAGGTTTATGATTTCTGTTTGAAGTCAGGCCTCTCCCAAAGCTGCAGCTGTAGTCTACACCAGACACTTCATCATCAGAGTCCAGTACCCTGTCTATTCACTCAGTAAAGCTGCCAACTCCAGGTGGAAAGTAAAAGATGGATGAAACCCTGAACTCTGTGTGCCTGGTTCTCCTCTGTTCCACCATATATCTTCTCCATAAGTGACATGGCTTTTTTCACACAGTGGATTCATAGCCCTTTCTTTCCTCCCTAACCTGTCAAGCTATAGACTCAGAGAGCGCTACCTAATCAGTGTAACGACAGTGACCATCACTTCTGGGTTCTCATTCCCTCCAGGTGTTACTAATGAAAGAGGAATGGGGAGAGGGCAACAGCCCCCTAACCCCTGTTAAATTCAGGAGTATCTTGAACTTTTGTTTTTGTAGTAGCCATACTGCTTAATACTGTTTGCTACTGTCTCCTCCACTGAACTGTAAGCACTGCAAAAACTGAAACAGTGCCTGGCACTTAGTAGGAATTCAGTGAAATGTTTGATTGATAAGTGAATGAACAAATGAATGAATAAATGGAGAAAAGCTCTTTCCATGGTAGGAGTGGAAAGATGCTGTCTTGGCTTCACTGTTAGGGGCCAATATGTAACATGGATAATTGGAACCACAAGCAGAGGATTGGAGGAGCAGAACTCGTAATCTTAACCTGAAAACTCAACACTTGCTCTTTTTCTTTACTTAGGCGCAGGCTTGCTTCATTTCAAGGCACCTGAACATTTGCCATCTCCTTGTAGTCCATTTCTGCTTTTCTTCTTAGACCTCCCACATCGCAGCAGCCTGATTGTTCTAAAATGCTCTGTTCTGCCTGCTTTGCCTTCACCATTTTCCAGCTCAGTAGCAGCCTACTTGTTATATCCCTCCTTACAATAACAGTGGGAGCTCTTTCCAGCTCTACAGCATAGTTTAAGAGAGATTAGGTAAATGTACAGTAAGTCCTTTCTTACTCATTTTCTGACTTCTGTAGTGTTTTGAAAGTGCTGAACGCTAAGACTGCTTATCCACAAGCCCTTTTGAGTAATGATATGTTTATCTTAGAATTTCGACCTAAATGGTAATTGTATTGCTGCAAGTGGGAGAATGAAGCCAAGATGTTTCAGTAATCATATAGTACCAGAGACTGTGCTGCCTGCACATGTGACTTGGGACAGGTGAATCTGGTGCCTCTGTTCTTAAGGACTGGTTGAAAGAGAAATAAGCAAGAAGCACAGGAGGAAGATCAGCTCACTTGATACCTTTTGAAATACAGTACACTATTTCTCTTCAACATAAATTACTATTAAGGATATCCTCAGTGGCTCTAAAAGAGCTTATGCTCTAAAACATGAACAGCATTTGAATCTCTCTTAAGGCATTGCAGAGAATGGTGGAGAAGCTAAGTGGGGTCAGCAGTACTGAGTTCCTTTTCTGTTAGTTGTTTTGAAAATTGCTAAGATCTGAGTCCAACAACATGTGTGGATTGGCCAAAAAGTTCCTTCGGTTTTTAAGTAAAAATAAAAGACACATTTTTCATGAACTTTATTGGACAGTGTATTCACCGTCTTGTTCCACTGCCTTCTGCCATTTTTCAGGCAACTTTATAATTCCATCGTCCCAAAACTTTTTATCTTTCTGAGCAAAGAACCGGTCCAGGTGCCTTTTACAGTCTTTCAGGGAATCGAAATTTTTTCCGTTAAGAGAATTTTGTAAAGACTGAAATAAATGGAAATCTGAAGGTACAATGTCTGGTGAATACGGTGGATGAATCAGAACTTCTCAGCCAAGCTGCAACAAGTTTTGCATGGTCATCAAAGAAACATGCAGTCTTGCAATATCCTGATGGAAGATTATGCATTTTCTGTTGACTAGTTCTGGATGCTTTTTGTCGAGTGCTGCTTTCAGTTGGTCTAATGGGGAGCAGTACTTGTTGGAATTAATCGTTTGGTTTTCTGGAAGGAACTCATAATAGAGGACTCCCTTCCAGTCCCACCATATATACAACATCACCTTCTTTGGATGAAGACCGGCCTTTGGTGTGGTTGGTGGTGGTTCATTTCGCTTGCCCCACGATCTCTTCCATTCCACATTATTGTACAGTATCCACTTTTCATCGGCCATCACAATTTGTTTTAAAAACAGAACATTTTCGTTACGTTTCAGCAGAGAATCACATGTGGAAATATGGTCAAGAAGGTTTTTTTCACTTAACTTATGTAGAACCTAAACATCAAAGCGATTCACATAACCAAGCTGGTGCAGATGATTTTCAACGCTTGATTTGGATATTTTGAGTATGTCGGCTATCTCTCTCATGGTATAATGCTCAGTGTTCTCAATTAATGTCTCAATTTGATCGCTATCAACTTCAACCGGTCTACCCAACCGAGGAGCATCGTCCAGTGAGAAATCTCCAGCACGAAACTTTGCAAACCACTTTTGACACGTTCGATCAGTCACAGCATCTTCTCCATATGCTGCACAAATCTTTTTTTGCATTTCAGTTGCGTTTTTAACCTTTCTTGAAATAATAAAGCATAATATGCCGAAAATGTTGCTTTTTTCTTCCATCTTCAATATTAAAATGGCTACACAAAAATTCACCAGTTTTGATAAGTTTTTTTTTAAATGCACGCTTCTATGACAGCTGTCACAGTACAGTCTAACAAAATTGTTTCAAGTGAAATTAAAAGCAACTAAGTGCTACTAGAGCCATCTTACGGAAAAAGACCGAATGAACTTTTTGGCCAAGCCAATATTTCACCTACTTACTGATATCTTTATCCTTGGGCTTAAGATAGTATTTTTCAAAATATTGTCCACAGACCTGCTTTAGAATCATCTAATGGTGTTTGTTGAAAAATAAAAACAAAAACAACAAAACACATTCCTGAGCCGCAGATCAATAAACAGAATCTCTGAGTGAGGCCTTGAAATTATCCTGACCAAACCACTCAGCTGATTCTTTTGAACCCGTAAAGTCTAGACTGCTGGCTTGAGACTTCACCAATATTAAGCTTCAAATACTCCCAAAAGGCAATAGCACTGTGAGCAGGTATTAGTCATTTTTCTTGAAGGATCTGAGATCAGGTTATGATAAAGTAATTGAGAAAAACGTGAGGACACAAACACCCAAGCGGGAGGAATAGGACACCACCTATAGACAGAGAATGGCCAGAGAGCTAAAGAAAACTTTCTTTACTTAACCTCTACTTCTTTACCCTTTTGCCCTTGGGTATTTGTCTTTTACCATAGTTTAGTTGAGACCAATAGGCATATATTGAGCCCCTGCCCTGTGCTGGGCACTAGGGACTATACTACCCAAAGCAATCTACAGATTCTATGCAATCCCTATCAAACTACCAATGTCATTTTTCACAGAACTAGAACAAAAAATTGCACAATTTGTATGGAAACACAAAAGACCCCGAATAGCCAAAGCAATCTTGAGAAAGAAAAATGGAGCTGGAGGAATCAGGCTCCCTGACTTCAGACTATACTACAGAGCTACAGTAATCAAGACAGTATGGTACTGGCACAAAAACAGAAATATAGATCAATGGAACAGGATAGAAAGCCCAGAGATAAACCCACGCACATATGGTCACCTTATCTTTGATAAAGGAGGCAAGGGTATACAATGGAGAAAAGACAGCCTCTTCAATCAGTGATGCTGGGAAAACTGGACAGCTACATGTAAAAGAATGAATTAGAACACTTCCTAACACCATACACACAAATAAACTCAAAATGGATTCGAGACCTAAAT
This sequence comes from Balaenoptera borealis, assembly GCF_965194805.1. Taxonomy (NCBI): domain Eukaryota; kingdom Metazoa; phylum Chordata; class Mammalia; order Artiodactyla; family Balaenopteridae; genus Balaenoptera; species Balaenoptera borealis. The sequence continues at coordinate 117,316,075 of NC_138861.1, read as the reverse complement.
GTAAGGCCAGACATTATAAAACTCTTAGAGGAAAACATAGGCAGAACACTCTATGACATAAATCACAGCAAGATCCTTTTTGACCCAGCTCCTAGAGAAATGGAAATTAAAACAAAAATAAACAAATGGGATCTAATGACACTTAAAAGCTTTTGCACAGCAAAAGAAACCATGAACAAGACGAAAAGACAACCCTCAGAATGGGAGAAAATATTTGCAAACGGAGCAACTGACAAAGGATTAATCGCCAAAATATACAAGCAGCAAATGCAGCTCAATATCAAAAAAACAAACAACCCAGTCCAAAAATGGGCAGAAGACCTAAATAAACATTTCTCCAAAGAAGTTATACAGATTGCCAACAAACACATGAAAGAATGCTCAACATCATTAATCATTAGAGGAATGCAAATCAAAACTACAATGAGGTATCACCTCACACCAGTCAGAATGGCCATCATCAAAAAAATCTACAAACAATAAATGCTGGAGAGGGTGTGGAGAAAATGGAACCCTCTTGCACTGTTGGTGGGAATGTAAATTGATACAGCCACTATGGAGAACATTATGGAAGTTCCTTAAAAAACTAAAAATAAAACTACCATATGACCCAGCAATCCCACTACTGGGCATATACCCTGAGAAAACCGTAATTCAAAAGAATCATGTACCACAGTGTTCACTGCAGCACTATTTACAATAGCCAGGACATGAAAGCAACCTAAGTGTCCATCGACAGATGACTGGATAAAGAAGATGTGGCACATTTATACAATGGAATATTACTCAGCCATAAAAAGAAATGAAATTGAGTTATTTGTAGTGAGGTGGATGGACCTAGAGTCTGTCATACAGAGTGAAGTAAGTCAGAAAGAGAAAAGCAAATACCGTACGCTAACACATATATATGGAACCTAAAAAAAAAAAAAAAATGATTCTGATGAACCTAGGGGCAGGACAGGAATAAAGATGCAGATGTAGAGAATGGAGTTGAGGACACAGGGAGGGGGAAGGGTAAGCTGTGACAAAGTGAGAGAGTGTCATGGACATATATACACTACCAAATGGAAAATAGGTAGCTAGTGGGAAGCAGTCACATAGCACAGTGCTATGCGATCAGCTCGGTGCTTTGTGACCACCTAGAGGGGTGGGATAGGGAGGGTGTGAGGGAGACGCAAGAGGGAGGGGATATGGGGATATACGTATGCATATAGCTGATTCACTTTGTTATACAGCAGAAACTAACACAACATTGTAAAGCAATTATACTCCAATAAAGATGTTAAAAAAAAAAAAAAAGAAACAACACTCTCACTGTCCTAGAGGAGTTTAGAGTTTGCTAGAGGAAGCAGGCTCTTAAATGGGCAATTTAAATAAATGTGGTAAGCCAAAGGTAGAGATTTGCACAAAAAATCTGGGGGCCTGAAAAGAGGGGCCCCTAATGGAAACTTAGCCCCTAAACAAGGAATTGCCTGAGTAAGGAAGTAAGTAGAAATTAGGCAGGTCGGGGTGGGGGGTTGCTTGTGAGGAGAAACTAAAACGGGGACCAGGAGTTGGTGGGAAATGGAGCATGTTTCCAACAGACAGTGCACAACCAAAAAAGACTGAATCCTAAAGTGATCCCATCTGTCAGGGGATTGATTACAGTCCAGGACTGCTTCATCGTAAAGTACAAGGAGTAGAGAAAGATAGTCAATGATCCTGGATAGGCAGACATGGGCAAGTCAGAGAGGAATGTGTATGTCTTGATAATTTTTCAAAGCCCTGCTTTGCCAGGCATCTAGAAGACTTCTTGGAGCAGTCCTTCAAATCTATTCCAAATTTATGGTCTCAAACTGTTCATTGCAGTTGCTCCAAAAACATGTTAGAACCAGTTCATGGGCCTTCTCTGGGATATTGTGCATGTAATTGCAATAACTAATATGTTGAAAATACTGTAAAAATTGTTCAAAATATAGATTTGAGAATGTTTTGACTCTCACTGGAAGGATATATGAAAAATAGGAATATTAATGTCCTCTGGAGAGGGAGACTGAGAACAGAGGTAGGAGGAATTTACCTGCATAGTCTCACGGTATCCCCTTTTATACTGTTTGAATTGTTTACCAAGTATATTTATTGCCTAGTCAAACAAGTTTACAAGAGAATTAAAGAGAGACATTTATCCCATAGCATAAATACGTTTGAAAAGAGGGATTTAATTTATATTAAAAACTAAAGTAATGATTCATTGATAGAACAGTGACAGCAGTAATAACATTATCATTATCATTCGTCTGTCACAGCTTGAGAAAAAAACGGGATTGGAGATATATCAATTTTGTGTATCCTTTATAAATTTGTCCTTCTTTTTTTTCAGTTTGCGGCTCATCTTGTGAAGATTAAATATCCAAGAATCTGTATTCTAGATGGTGGCATTAATAAGCTCAAGCCAACAGGCCTCCTCACTGTCCCATCCCCTCAAATATGAAGAACAGGAGTCTGGCTGTCAAAAGGACAGAGTGGCATCACCCCCAGCAGCACAGCTCTTCACAGCCTTGCCACTCTAAGGCAGAACTAGACTTCCAGATTGTTACATTTCCATTTCAAGTTTTGTCATGAGACATTTTATTTTTAATCTCATGACCGAAATGTTCAGCTATCCAGGCAACAAACTTGACTGTACATGTATTCCTGAAAGAATTTTCTTAACAATGAAATCCGATCACGTATTTTTACCACACCAACGCAAAGCCAGAAGAATTCAACTGACGAGGCAGATTTAGCATTATCAAGAAGTCTCAGTTACACTGAAAAGGCTGTCTTCCATTGCACTGAACAGACAGTCCTAACAAAGGTATTCTTTAGAAATATAGGCTGCATGTGAGCTGAAATCATCCTTCCATGATAATGAAAACTGAAAAGCTATTCACAATACATTCCTTATAAGTAAATGCTATATTTGGTAACTCATTTTGGGCCCAGATATATATGTGTGTGTGTGTGTGTGTGTGTGTGTGTGTGTTTAGAGGGAGTAGAATTTAACCCTTTGGAGAAAGTAATAACAGTTTACTTCCAGAAAAATGAAAGTCAGAAACCATTCATATTATATAGAATATTCTTTCAGCTCCTGTAGCTGAGACACCCAAAATAAGAGTGACTTAGACAAGCTAGAACTTTATTTGTCTCTCACATAAAAGTCTGCATAGTCAATGTAGGGCTAGTGTATATTGGTTTCATTATCATTAAGAACTCAGGTGTCTGTTCTCATTCTTTACCACCCTCAACAGTTAGTTTCTATCTCATAGATCAAGATGGCCGTTAGCTCCCACCATCATATCTACAATTTAGAAGGAAGGGAATGAAGGAGGAGGGAGGGGGAAAAAAAAAGAGAGAAGGAAAAAGTAGGGAGGGAGGAAAGAAAGGAGAGAAGGGAGGGCATGCTCCTTCTCTTTAAGGGCACAAACCAGAAGGTGCACATATTACTTCTGCGTACACACCACTCACCAGAACTTACACATGTGGCCACAACTAGCTATCAAGAAAATCTGGAATACAGTTTTGGCTGGGCAGCCATTTACCCAGTTAAAAAATTTTATTACTGTGTGAGAAGAGGAAAATACATTGAGGAACAACTGGCAGCCTCTGTCACATTATTCAAAAAATTAAGCATTTCACTGAAGCTAAGATATATCACAATTTTATGTACCATGAAGAAAGAAAAAAAGCAGCCAAATAAACTGTGACACACCAGCAATTATAAGATTCATTTCCATTTCAGAAATGTGAAAAAAATATGCATCTTAGAATTATTAAAATACAGTACATCTTTTTTATTATTTTCAATTTTGTTTTAACTAAAACATGTTCTTTCATCTTTAACTTATATTCTTCTTCAATGTTAGGACTACCTAGGTAGAACATTTCAATGAGAGCCTCAATGAACCTTTCTTAACTATGGTTTTATTGTTGCTGTTGTTTTGGGTGTTTGGGGCATCTATTTTTTAAATTCAGATATAATCACATACCTTAAAATTCACCCTTTTAAAATGTACAATTCATGTTTTTTAGTAGATTCACAAACCTGTGCAATCATCACTACTATCTAATTTCAGAACATTTTCAAAACCCAAAAAAGAAATCCTATACCTATTAGCAGTCATTCCCCATTGACCTCTCCCAAGGTCTTTAATTTAATTTTTGTACATGGAGTGAGGTAAGTATCCAACTTCGTTCTTGCATGTGGCTATCAAGTTATCCCAGCAGCCGTGTTATTTTGTTTGTTTTGCTCAATTAAGTTATATTCAGTCATTCACCAAATACATTTTGAATACCTACTATTTATAAGACACTGACATAATCAGTGGTTATATCATTCTGTGATCTTTACATAATATACAAAGAAAAAATGTGAGAATTAATGAGAAAAGAAAATTTTACCATGATTTCTCTAACATCATTTTTGGGCCATTATCTACCCTGGTTAGGAAAATAAGTCCTCCTGCCCTTGCCTTCAATCTTTGATGACTTATTTGACTTCATAATCATAGTGCAGCACTGATGATCATTTGGAAGGAATGGTTCTGAGTCTCAACTTTGCCTTCCTGAGAAAGCAGAGGAAAGATGGGGCAGCAGAGATCTGAACTGAACGGGGTGGTAGGTAGTGAGAGAGGGTGAAGACCTGAGTGTTGTGAGGAGAGCTGTGGGAGCAGATAATAGTAGCCAACCTCCCTCACAATTTTGCAATTGGTCTTTCTTAAAACTTGATACGTTTAGGCTTATTTTGAAAAAAATGGAAGTTTTTTTAAACATTGAAATTACAAATAATATGTAATATTCTCAACAGTAAAATAAGAAAGAGCATACAGTCACTGCCATGTCTACATGAAGGGCATGTTATTTGATGGCAGATGATTTCAGCAAAGTTGACCTCAACACCTATTTGTTGAATTAAACCTTTGTAGAGGTCCTTTTTAATATATTATTGACTCCTACGCTGTCACTGTCAATATTGTTTTTTTCTGGCATCAGCAGTCTCTTCCCTCTGCCTGGAATACCCTTACTACCACCACCAGCCCCATAGACACACACACACACACACACACACACACATTTCTAAATGCTTCATAATCCAGCACCAGTAGCATATTCTCCAGTCTTCTCTGACTTCCCCTTACTGCATGAAGAGCCTCAAGTCTATCAAAGCATTCCATTCATACTTCTAATAACAGACTTATTACATCACTTTGCAATTATCTGTTCACATTTGGAACCCCTATTTTTAAAATACGAGCTCCCTTTAAAGTCAGGGTCCATAATTTATACCTCTTGTTATCTTCAGCAACCCAGTACACTGGAGATGCTTGATAAACGTGAAACTGAATTGAACCTCTAGCTTAGAGATTTTATATGAATAGAAAAAACCCAGGTAATTTTTCAAGTGCCAAACTTATCTGGTACCAGATGATATATAAATAAATGGAAATCTCAGTTCACGCAGTGAAGAAAGGATCTCGAATATTCTACCCAACTCTAAAATTCTATAATCCTAGAAATTGGAGCAAATAACTTCCAACAACAGAATAAGCTAAGCTAGTTGCATCCCTTTCCCAAAACATAGAAATGCTAAATTTAAAAAGAATAATAAAAATAGGTCTAATAGACATTCTTTGATATCCTTTCTCATCCCTTTCAGAGGACTCATTTTTAGTTTGCAGCATTTCAATAATACCATTCTGTTCTAATGCTCATGGTGACCAATAAGCAATGCATGAATGGGTACCAAGGTACAGTATTGCCAACATTCCTTGACATCATATATTAATCCTTTGTGTGGTGGAGATGTAAACACTGTCCTGTCTTGGCTTAAGACTAATCTTGGAGCTATAGCAAGAGCACTTAAAGCATTAGATCAGATTCTAAATATTGCTTCCTGCCATACTAAAAGATTCAACTTTTGAAACTAATACTGTCTTTATATGTATCTCTGACTTTTTTTTTATAAATTTATTTTTTATTATAAATTTATTTTATTTATTTATTTTTGGCTGCGTTGGGTCTTCATTGCTGCACGTGGCTTTCTCTAGTTGCAGCGAGTGGGGGCTACTCTTCGTTGCGGTGCACGGGCTTCTCATTGAAGTGGTTTTTCTTGTTGCAGAGCACGGGCTCTAGGCGCGCGGGCTTCAGTAGTTGTGGCACGCAAGCTCAGTAGTTGTGGCTCATGGGCTCTAGAGCGCAGGCTCAGTAGTTGTGGCGCACGGGCTTAGTTGCTCCGCAGCATGTGGGATCTTCCCGGACCAGGGCTCGAACCCGTGACCCCTGCATTTGCAGGCGGATTGTTAGCCACTGCGCCACCAGGGAAACCCTGTATCTGTGACTTTTTGAAAAACATTACGTGGCCTACCATTCTTTTTTAAAACTGTTACAGTGTGGTCACTAGTCAAAGTATTAAAAATTGAGACAATCCACGCATTAATTTTCTCATTAACGCTGGAAACTTTTTTTTGTTTACCATCATTAATTTCTTCTCAACTATATTAGCATACTTTTCAATCTTTTAGGGTAGAATAATTTACTGTTTTGGGGCTTATAGTGTGCTAGAACTGGCTCCTCTTGGCTTGGAATAGCTGAACGTGCCCATTTCTTCCCAATTCCACGTTCAGTGATCTCACCTTGGTAGCTTAAAATTGCCCACAGCAGGAGTATTTAGAAGTAGACAAACATCATAAATCACAGCTTTCTTTTTATTTATTTTTTATTTTTTTGAAAGCCAGTCAATAATATTTACCAGAAAACTACTGATTTTAACCGTCCTATGGTCATTATATTATCTATAGATTATAAATCATGAAGGTAAAAGGAATTTAAAGATCATCCAAAACAAGCATCATTGTCCAAACAATAAGAACAGTGAAATGATTTTGTAAAAATCACGTAGCTAGTAAAAGACAGATCCAAAATTACAATTCTGCTTTCCTGATTCTTAACACATTTCTCTGTCCACACATACAGATAAAGAAGGGAAAGAACACCAATTTCAACCCATTACACGTCTATTACAGGTCAAATTTAGATCAGGGCTGTGTTATATTAGGCATAGGATACAAAAATGAAGCACAAAATAATGTTGATTAAACTCACTGTTGACTCTATGACATTTGTAGATGTGCCACTTAGTATCAGCTCCTAGCAGATGCCACTCTCACTGCCCCTTCCATATTCACCCACTCAAAAGTAAAGATTTTCAAAAAAAAAAAAAATGCAGTTAAGTATCTGCATTCCCCCAATCTGAGGGAAGAACCACTGTTCTCAGGAACTCTTGCTATGTATTAAGTTACCTCTTCAACTCCAAGACAGCATTATCCAGAAAACACATCTCTGATAGAGAACCACATTGTTTCTGTCTACAGTCAAGTCCTTGGTTTACCGGGTCAAAGTTGGCCTTTAACCTTTGTCTTCTATGTCTTTGCCAGGCACCAGGCTCGAAGAATTGGAAAAAAGTCCTTGTATCAGCCTCCCAGTCAAGTGTGGAAAGCCGAAGAGGGGGACTAACAAGGAGACAAGGTGGTTAGCTAGTTTCTAGGTCTATTAATCATACAAGAGAAGAAACAGAGGTCAGTTAGGTCACTTGCTAACTTAAAAAAAAATTACTTTTATGCCTGAGATAAACAATCCTGATAATTTATTACTTGTCAGATATCATATCTTTTCTAAAATTATCTTTAAGATCATTAATAATCCCATGTACCTTGCATTCATCACTATGGACTCCATATAGGGTCATTAAGGACCTGAAAGGCATGTGAGGAATATGACCACTGGATTGAGGCCAAATGACATGGGGGGTAATTTGCATACTAATGCACAACCAAGAAAGAGAATCTTTTTTTTAATGGGTAATGAGGATTAAAAACAATCTCTGCACTCACAAATCATCGTTAATTATGTATACAAGATTACAGGATAAAGAATCTAATGCAGTGCTCAGTGTGACCATTTTAACTCCTTATTGTGAGCCTGATTCCTGTTTACAAAGGAGGTTCTTGTCCCAGAAGTGTTATCCACCCCTGTCCATCTGCCCTAACATAACTGCTCTGCAGAGGACTTCCTGAGATTTGCCTTGGCATGAAGGCCCACCCTGAGCAACTAGTGGAAACAGGAAGAATCCATTTCCACTGATCTATCCATTTACCTCGGTGTAGAAAAAAGGAGTTATAAAATATTGATTCAGAGCTAGGAGGTTAGTTTGAGTTAGGTACTTTCTTGAATTAATCTGATAGAGGCTGATCAGTGTTAAAAAGTTTTTCAACCCTTGGGCTTCCCTGGTGGCGCAGTGGTTAAGAATCCGCCTGCCAATGCAGAGGACACGGGTTCGAGCCCTGGTCCAGGAAGACCCCACATGCCGCAGAGCAACTAAGCCCGCACACCACAACTACTGAGCCTGCGCTCTAGAGCCCGAGAGCCACAACTATTGAAGCCCACGTGCCTAGAGCCCGTGCTCTGCAACAAGAGAAGCCACCGCAGTGAGAAGCCCGCGCACCGCAACGAAGAGTAGCCCCCGCTCGCCACAACTAGAGAAAGCCCGCGCGCAGCAACAAAGACCCGACGCAGCCAAAAATAAATATGTTAAAAAAAAAAAAGTTTTTCAACCCTACTTTGGGGCTACTACAACAATGACCGTATAGTCCCCCTAAATTGTGGTTTATCTATGTTTAGTTTGTAACAAGAGTTTTTTTCATATCAACATGCCTTATTGTTGATGTCAGGTAGTCTTGATTTATGCCAACATTTGATGCCTAAAAAGAGGCATGAGATGAGTGTTTCCCTGGTAACAAGGTAATTTTTAAAAATAGCCCTCCCACTTTTTATATTAAATGAACTAATATGAATCCTAACAGGATTAAGTCTAACAGCATCCCAGGTAATAGAGGACTGGTTCAGAAGAACTAGTTCATAAATAAATATACCTATAAATATTTATCTGGCTGCTGGTTAACTAATGTTTTACAAAACTTATTGGGCATGAAATGTGCTGATTAGGCATTTAAGCACATATTCCAAAATATGTTTACTTGTAAATCACATATTTTTTAAAAGTGTTTATGCGTAAATGAATGAAATAATTTACAGGAGATGATTTTAATAAGTAATTTACATCTTAACCCACTCATTTCAGTATAAATTCTGGAAATGTCATTTTAACATGAATCTTATGCAGCAATATAACAACTATTTTAAAATTTCAGTGGTGACTTATATAACTTACATAAAGCAAGATTTTACATACTTGTACAGAAACTATCCCGTAAGATGACAATAGCTCAAGCAGAAGCTGACTATATTAAGTGCCTTATAAATAATTAATTGTATGACACTCAAGTGAATTTAAAACTGCCCATTTTGATTAAGTGAAATAATATAAAAATTCATATTGAAGTTCATTATTGTCAGCTAAATTAATTCTATTAAATCAAAAAGAATAAATTAATGAGGAAATTAATTGTTGCAATTATTTAGCCCTCTTAATTACCTTGTCCTGCCTAGGACATTAACTGAGCCTTTTAAAAAGGTGCTAGGCATTTATTGTAAAGCCTGATTGAAATTTTATTAGGGTATTATTACTTACCAGCTGGAATAAAAAGATGAATTTTAGGATCTAAACAAAATGCTAAATTAAATTTTTATACAAATTAGTTGTATAAAAATTACCAAAGGGTCCCACTGGCAGCTCTAAAGGCTGTCATTCCCAACATAGACCCTTGACCTGATAAATCTTGGCTCCAGGTCATGTTTTTGTTGCCCCATGAGAGCACATGAGTGATTCAGTTATCTCAAAGACAGGTGAAACCTTAACTCCTCTATGATGCCTTGCCCCTCACGCAGCATGTGTATTTTTGTTTAAACCAGATCTTGGAAGGAATGAGGAAGAACTGTGGGCTGGGCTTTCAGGTTGGCTGCCAATTGTTTAGTTCTCTCATGGTTGAGAGAAGGGTTGAACTTTCTCAAGGATCTTTCCTTTCACAACACTAAGTACCCTTAAGCCCACCAGAATCATGGTAAATCCCGCTTCCTGCAGCACTATTTAGGAAGCTCAACCTCCAACCTCCGTGGCCGTCCTCAGAGCAGGGCCTCCCAATCTCCCCTGTCAGAATTTAACCTCCAGACACCTTGAGAATAAGAAATATGTCTCAAGATCTCAACACTGTCACATGAAGAGTAAATTGTCAAAAGACCACCCAGAGAAGAACAATGTATGTTTCAGAAAGAGGAGAGAGAAGAGAGAGAGTTTTCCTCTCCCTTAAGAAACCACAGATTAGAGGGAGTGTACAAGAAGAGGAGACCAAGAGTAAGAAAACCTGGAAACTTCTGGCCTCTCCAGTGGCCCTCAGTGTGTCCCTGTGCGATTCACTTAGGCTCTCTAAGGCTCTAGTTCCTCATGTATGAAACACGTATAATAGTGATCCAGCCTGTCTCCCAGGCTTATGCTGAAGCTCATGGAAAAGCATTTTGTAAAAGGAAAAGTGTTATAAAAGTCCTAACTGTTCTGTGAAACTATCAAGCCAAAATTTTTATCTACCATGTTGTTTTCAAATAAGAAATTTTGACACAAATAATAATTACTCTTACAATCCATTTATGTGGTCCTATTATACAATATACACAAAAGGGAAGACTATGAACAGTGGTCAGATTGTACACTACACACTTACTATTGTTTGATTAAAAGCAACCATTTCTGCTAAGTTAAGTTTTATCCAAGATCCTTTCAGATTTCTCTTTGTTTTCTATACTGCCCTTCCCCTAACCCAGTTTTACCAACTTAAAATACCCTCTTTTAAGAATAATCTAAATTCTCTCTTGATAAAATCTGGCAGTTTCAGCTTTGCCAATAGCCATCTACACCTAGATGACAGAGATTAAGTTTGTTTCAAATCCACTCTTCCCTTCAGTTTTATCTCCCTTCTCTCCTGGACTTCAAAGCAGCTTTGTGGTTTGCCTTGCAGAAAATCAATGGTTGGGAGATGAAAAGCAGCTCTTGTTTATCTCTGCTTGCTGAAGGTCATTCTACTCAGTAGCATCTGTGTGAGACCCACAGCCATTTTTCCTTACAGAGGAAAGAAGGAAATTGAATACATGCCCGAAAACCATTATAAGGAGAGAGTGGTACCCATTTTAAATGGGTAGGATCACATCAAAACAAGAATATATTAACATGAATAAGTAGAAGAATGGAGTACTGGTGTTAGGAGTATAAATTTAGACTGTTACTAAATATGACCAAGATTTAAAAAAAAAAAAAAAAACTGGACTTAGTTATGGGGTATAAAACTATATAGTTTATCACATTCTCTAATAGGCACCTAAGAAGTTATTTGAATTTAGTGGGCTTTGAGGATTATGATTAAGAAAGGGCATAAGTGAATGAGTGTGGGTGGGCATCTATTTCTACACAGATAAGTAAAAGCATTGTTTTCCTTGGTTTCCTTCTCTGTTAAACAGGATTGATCAGTGCCTGCTTTGCAAGCTTGGTGTGAGGAGTAAAGACGAAAATGATTGTAAGGCATACAGAACTTAGCACATAGAGCACATAAAAATAGACGTAGCCATTTTTATACCTTTTATTGTTAACCTACCAGAGGAAAGCTTTTTACCTCATCATTAGTTCACCCTTAAAAGCACAATTTCATGATGTCTCCATACTTGAGGTCTTTTTCTACTTGTTATGTGGTAATTAACTAGCCAAAACAGAAGAGGTGTTAAGGCTTCCAGTGGGCACGATGAGGGCCAGAGAAGAAGAAGGAAATGGGGCCCTTTCTTTTAAAAGCTTACCCTAAAACGAGGGCCACTGGGAGGCCGTGAGTGTTAAACAGCCATGAGCTGGACACTGTCGAATTCTGTGCAATTCTTGCTGATCTTTGGGGAAATAGCACCTGTTTGCTGGGGTTATTTGTCAGGCATCCTGAGAGCCATCAGGCATTTGCCTGCTGGAAGAAAGACACAGCAGTAGCCAGCTGCTGCTGCTACAACACAGAACTTTTACAGAACCTCTACCTTCAAGTGTGAGGAGCTGTGAATTCTGCCTTGGTAAGCTTTCCCACTAGCTCTGACTTCCTAACTTCAGAGATGCTGTTTTGAGTCAGTTGTGTGGAGCAGCAAGCTGAAATTCCCTTTTAGCCCCTGCCTATTGCCAACATGTTCTCTTGCCTTTATCCTTAACGTGCATGCATTTCCTAAAAGCACAGCGAGTTAACTCTACTGCAGGTGGTGATGGCATGCCTTCCCGGGCACCTCAGCGGGGTAATTTTATCTTGATGCGCAGATTAGCACATGATTCTGACGCCACTGAGCAACATAAGTGCCGTGATAAATCTTCTTTCTGCTGCTTAATTATTGATATTAGTAGTGAATTCGTATTTTGACTATCTGAGGATTCATGGGCTCAGGTAAGAGGAAAGTAATTTTAATTCACAGCATTGTTGCTCCCTTTCTGTTTCTGTTCTAGAAGCAGTCTAATTGCTTAATCTAAAAAAAAAAAAAAGAAATACACACACAATAATTCCTTGGAACAAGTGTTCTATTGGGACTCAAGTTTAAAAGCTACCTTAAATGTGTCTCTTATTACAAACACTCTTACTAAATAAAAGTGGAGCTAAAAGTTAGCAGGTTAATTGTTTATTTTTATTGTTGCTCTATATCTTTTCTCAAGGAAAAGTACTGGCAGATCATCTAGGAATGTATTCCCTAAGAATACTTTGATACGTTTAAATGCATTTGTAATGGTTGGAGGAGGAGTGACTGCACACTTTGCGCTGACAGGGTGCTCTAACGCGGTGTGCAGAACAGCATGAGGCACTGCAACAGAATGTGTGCATGAGAGTCATGAGAGATGGGTACCTGACTTTCCCCTTCCTGGCTGTGTGACCATTTAATTTAACGTTGCTGAGCTTCTGTTTCTGTATCTGTGAAGCAGGTTTAATAACTATATGTGCTTCACAGGGCTACAGTGAAGATAAATATGATCATGTATGTAAAGCACTTATCAAAGTGCCTAGCACACAGGAAAAGACTCAGCTAATATTAATAATATAAGACACCATGTGCCCATGCTGGTGTGTGCTTTTTCCAAATTCTCGTGCTATTGAATGTAAGCAATGGTGAAATTGGGCAAGCAAGATGCATTTCTTGGCTACTAGAAGTAGCTTCCTTTATTCACGGTGTCTACAGACCCAGGAGGGGCTAGAAATACAAAGGAAGGGAGCAGCTGCCAGCAATGCCTTCAGAGGAGTTAGAAGACGGCCACGGGGAGGTCGGTCACTGTGGAGCCAGAACGCAGAAAGCAGCCTGGGTCTGCTGGGGCCAGCGGGGAGACCGTGTTGCTGAAACCTGGTGAGGAGTAGGAGTTTTACTCTCTCAGGCAGACAAGGAGGGCAGGGCCAGCAGAGGAAGAAGAATGCCCAGCTCTAGGAGATGAGGGGAGCAGTGGGGAATGGATGAGGGGGCACACTGCCTGCCCTGAATACTTCCTGGGCCTGTGTAAGGACACAAACGGAGGCCCTTCTGCACTCTGTGCAGCAGGAACCCCAGGGTTCTGGATTTCTGGATTGGGGGCAGAGTGGGAGGTGGGGTGAGGGCACAAGCTCAAGTTGTGCTCGGCCCTCGGGGAGGGGGACTTGGGAGTATGGGCCTGGACTGAAGCATGGAGCAGGACCCAGAGCGGAGGCCACTGATGAATTCTGAACAGCAGCACGATCTGATCGATTGTAAATGTTAGACATGTCAGTCTCTCTTAGAGCAGAGAAGAGGGTTGATTGGAGGAAAGACCTGGGGGCAGGGAGTCCAGTGAGGCTTCTGTCCATGTGGGGACAGGGGGAGAGGGGGGGACGGGGATTTAGCGGGGACCAAGTGTCTGAAGAAGAAGAGGAACAATGGGCATGGCAATGGAAGAATAGAGACAGCAGAGAGTAAGGATATGGAGTCAACAGGACTTAGTAATGTTTTTAAATGTCTGTGCGTGTGGGTGAAGGACCAGAAAGGAAGATAGAGAAAGCCATGCTGGTTGCCTGGCTTTAGGCTTCTTCAAGAAGCAGTGCTGACCAAGACACGGCGTGGTAGGAGGAGAAGACTGGGTTCAGCTCTGGATTTGAACTGCCTGGTGAAAACCCAACTGGAGTTGCTGGGAAGGAAGCTGGATAAATGAGCCAAGGGCTCGGGGCAGCAATCTGGGCTGGACAGACAGTTTTCGGAGCTTCAGCACATTGGCAGTCGTTGAAGACATGGATGTGGATGAAACTGGCTGGGGAAGATGTTAGACTAGAAGGCTGAGGGTGGGACCCAGAACAATGCTTAACAAAGGATGGGCAGAGAAAGAGGGGAAAGGACTGGATGGATTGAGAAAGAGATCAGCATAACAAGTGTGTGCAGTTTAGTTGAAGAAGAAAAGAATAGTTAGGAGGGTCAAATGCTTTGAAAGGAATTTTAAAAAGGTTACCTTATCAGTTTAAGTGTCAACTGCTCTAGAGACCATCCTTAACCATTCTATTCAAGAATATCCCCCTCCCATTTTCTTTCAAACACTTACCCCAATTTGTAATTGTATCTCTATTTCTAAGTTAATTTGCTTAAAATCTGTCCCCTCCAACTAGACTGCAGGCTGAAGAGAGCAGGGCCCTGCCTCTCTTGTTTACTCTCTATCTTCAGTGCTTAGCTCAGTGTCTGGCACACAGTAGGTGCTCAATAAATGTACAGTGACTTGGCTGAGAGTAATTTCAGTGGCACAGAAGCTGGTTCCAGGAGTTGGGGGGTAAACTGAAAGTGAGAAAATGGAGAAAGAGTGAGAAAACTGCAATTTCTAGAAACTTGATTGTGAAGGAAAAAAAAGAGAGGGCAGAAGCTAGAGGGAGAATATAAGGTTAAAGAGGAGCTTTTTATTTCTTATTAACTTTTAGAATAGAAGAGACTTGAATCTGTTTATATGATGAAAGAATGGAACTCACGCAGCAGAAGCAGCTGGAGACACAGTGAGAGGAAGGCGGGGATCCAGAGCGGGTGGACAGACTGCCAGCGACAAGAGATGGGATGGTTCCTGGTGGGCAGCAGTGGAGGAGGGCGCCGTGAAAAGCAGAGGAGAGGGTGTAAATCCGGATGAGTATATATAGCTGTGGAAAAATGAGGTTGGAAGAATTCATACCTCGTAGTTTCCAATTTCTCTGTAAAATAAGAACGGGGGATGGTGGCCTGGAGAAAATAAGGAAGATGTGAATTACGTGCTTAGGGGAAGGAGGCAGCTAGAAGGTAGGCTTTGTGAAGACAGGGACTTTTTCTGTCTTTTTACACCTGCAGCCTCAGCACCTAGAATAGTGCTTAGCGTATGAATCCGCTGAATAAATAGATGAACGCTGTTTAGGTTATCAACTGCTGCACGACAACCTCTCTTTACCCTCAAGTGGAAGGAATAAAACTTCGTGGCTTAAAACAACAACGTATTATTATTTATCCCAGTTCTGTGAATCAACCAGGCAGTTCTTCAGCTTCACATGGTGATGGCTGGGGTGCTGGCAGGTGCTGGCTGCAAATAGCCCCGCTTGCTGGCTGGCACCAGATGAAGCTGCTGGCCGGCAGGTCCGCTGAGGCGCTTTGCTGGGGTCCTTGGTTCCCTCCGCGTAGACGTCTTCCTCTGGCTGCTTGGCCTCCTCAGAACGGTGCCTGCCTTCCAAAAAGGAGCGGTCCAAGTGGCAAAGGCCTCCCAGCAGCCATCTTGATGATGAAGACAAGGACCACGTGAAGGGCAGAGCAGAGACCTGGAAGGATGAAGCCTCCCCACCCCAAACTGCCTACCTCTGAACATCTTTTGTGTGAAACAGAAATAAGGATCCATATCATTAAGCCACTGTTTTGCTTTGTTTTATTTTTCCGTTATAGGCAGCCAAACCTAATTCTAACTAGTACAACCAATGAACAAGAAGCGAGCAGATCCCGTACCTTTACTATAGTCAAGAAAGGCAGTGTGGCTGAGTTATTTCTATCAAACTGTCCCTCTTTATTATCAATATTTTGCAGCACCTACTTTACTCACCTGTAATGACATAGAGAGTATTACCTTCTGGCGTCAATAATTAAACACACACATATTGCCTTAACTGTAGAAAAAGGATAAATAAAAGAAAAGTAACTCATAATAACATATTTCATCACATAAATGCTAGAGTAGGACCACCCTAGGAGACACAAAGAAGCTTGTCCAGTGCTGACACCTGCATATAATGAATAAGCTTGAATTTAAGGGAGGTAAGAATAATTACTCATATGAATATTAGGTAGGACACTCAAAAAGTATGTGAGGTGGAGAACTATGGACTGTCTGACACATTACGGGACGTCTGAACTTTCTTCCAATTGTCACAACCAAAACTGCCCCACAGATTTCCAAAACAGAGGCAGTGTCCACTCATATTTGAGAGCCTTTGGTCTAAGCAGGTTAGGAGCACCTGGGCTCTTTCCTCGGCACAGAGAGCTCAGGGGCTGGTACCTTCCCCTATGCTCGTTGCCTTCCTGAAGCAGAGGATTGGCCTGCCTGTCACTGAAGGCTCTTACTCTCCTCCCTTCCTCTCATCTCCAGAGCAGCTCTACTCAGGGCTCTCCCAGTTAGGAATGCCAGATTAGCAAATAAAAATATAGGATTCCCCAGTTAAATCTGAATTTCAAATAATGATGAATTTTTTTTTAGTATAAGTATGTACCAAATATTGCATGAGACATGTTTACACTAAATACTTATTTGCTGTTCACCTGAAAATAGAATTTAACTGGGTATCCTGTTCTTTATCCAACAACCTTACTCCCAGTGCACCTTGCTCCCCTCAGGATCTTGGGCAAATCTGTTTTTTTTGTTTGTTTGTTTATTTGTTTTAATACATTTATTTATTTTATTTATTTATTTTTGGCTGCATTGGGTGTTCATTGCTGCACGCAGGCTTTCTCTAGTTGTGGCGAGCTGGGGCTACTTTTCTTTGTGGTTCATGGGCTTCTCATTGTGGTGGCTTCTCTTGTTGCAGAGCATGGGCTCTAGGCACACGGGCTTCAGTAGTTGTGGCACGAGGGCTCAGCAGTTGTGGCTCACAGGCTCCAGAGTACAGGCTCAGTAGTTGTGGTGCCCGGGATTAGATGCTCCACAGCATGTGGGACCTTCCCGGACCAGGGCTCAAACCCGTGTCCCCTGCATTGGCAGGCAGATTCTTTTGTGTGTGTGTGTGTGTGTGAATTTTTAAATTTAATTTTATTTATTTTTTTATACAGCAGGTTCTTATTAGTTATCCATTTTATACATATTAGTGTAGGCAGATTCTTAACCACTGAGCCACCAGGGAAGTCCGGCAAATCTGTTCTAAATGGCATGGATCCAGTGGTGAGTCTTTAAGAACTATGTACATAATGCAGCATTTCCCAAAGGGAATTCCATGGAGTATTACTTCTACACAATGCTCTGAGAGAAAAAAGAGGCTGTCTACCATAACCTCTCCTGGAGATTCATAATATATATCTCATAGTAAAGCTTAAAAGGACTCTACCAAAAAGATATTCATTTAATGATTAACCTAGCATTTCCTAAACTGATCTCACCTAGCACGTGCTAACTTCCTCAAGTACCGGTGGGCCACTGAACACTCTGCAGGAGGCTGGCTTGAGGCAGCTCCAATGCTGGAGCCCCAAACTAGTCCCAGGTGGCCACACTCAGGCTGTGTAGTTATTGATTCTCTGGGCCTCAGTTTCTCATCTGTAAAATAAAGGAGTTAAATGAGATTAACTTGAAGATCCCTGGAGTTCATGAAATTGGGGAGGTTCAGCTTTCACACACTTCCTTTCCCAGAGGTCTGTTCCTGTCCCATTGTTGCCAAGAGCCACCTTAAGCCAAACTGCAAAGTTGGAACAAACCAAAAGATCAAACCTCACACTACATGAGCTGTCTCCAGGAGCCTGGCTTCTCCATCCTAACTTCTGCTTTGATCCATCACAGGCCCAGTAGATGCCATAGTGATGAGCTCTTTAATTCCATGGGAAAGACATGGAAAACCCAATCATAACAGCAATAATTCAAGAGCCTAGCAAATGCCAGATTTAATTTGTGCTTCCCCCATAGCATGACAGGTGATAAATATATGAGAGCAAAAGAATGTTCGTCTCTGACAAAAGAGCATTTACTGGAATCTCTAGTTTGCAGCAAGTTGAGTTCCAGCTGGTAGGTAAGTTAGTGTGTGTCTTCCCATAACACAGAAATATTTGACATGGTTTAGACTCCCAGGAAAGTCCTTTTCTCAAAGCCCACTTAATCCATGATGAAACTATAGCTCTGAGAGTACTCCTCAAAGACTGGACATGGAAGGCATCCATTTAGTCCTCTTTCCCCCATTTCCTCTCCCTGGCTTTACAGCTCTTCTTATTTCACCGTTCAGACTTACCACACATCACTAACTTTACCAATTCACCAAGGGAAAAAAATTGCTATCCCCCAAATTAATGCTTTCTGTAGTCAGAGGGAGAAGGCCACACAAATGGTCATTGTCAACATTTTTTTTAAAATATTTTTTAAATTAAATTTATTTATTCATTTATTTTTGGCTGCATTGGGTCTTTGTTGCTGCACGCGGGCTTTCTCTAGCTGTGGTGAGTGAGGTCTACTCTTTGTTGCGGTGCGCGGGCTTCTCACTGAGGTGGCTTCTCTTGTTGTGGAGCACGGGCTCTAGGCACGCAGGCTTAAGTAGTTGTGGCACATGGGCTCAGTAGTTGTGGCTCGCGGGCTCTAGAGCACAGGTTCAGTAGTTGTGGCGCACGGGCTTAGTTGCTCTGCAGCATGTGGGATCTTCCTGGACCAGGGATCGAACCCGTGTCCCCTGCATTGGCAGGCGGATTCTTAATCGCTGCACCACCAGGGAAGCCCCATCGTCAACATTTAAGCGAGATCCACCCACCCCACCCCCAGAATGGTGTTGGTCAACCACTCATACATAAGCCACATGCAAGTCTGAAGTTCCTAAGTCAAATCCTAAATTGCCAGAATGCAGGCAAGTAATGTCTGCTTTAAAAGCAAAACACGGAAGGGTCAGCTTTTTCTCATCTTCTATGATGGTATTGGAGGCGCCAGCTCGAACCTAAATTGGGCCCTCTGCTAAGATCCACGTATGTCTCGGCATGTCTGTCCTGTTGGTGGGCAGGAGCTACCAGCAAGGTAGTTGTTGGGACGGGGTCCTGGGTCAGCCCAGTGCTGATCTAGAACAGTGGTTCTCAAAATGTGTTCATCAGACCAGCCGCATCAGCATCATGGGAGAACTCATTAGAAATGTAACATCTTGGGTCCCACTCCAGACTTAACTAAATCAGAAAGTCTGGGCTTAAAACGCAGAAGGGCTTAAAACCCAGAAGGGCTTAACAAAGCCTTCAGGTGACTCTAATAAATGCTAACATTTGAGAAGGCTGATCCTCCTACCTAGCCTCCTGAATTCTTATCCGCACCGCATGGAAAGAGACGGCTGCAGGCAGAAGCTGAAAGATGTGTTTTCGCAAGGTCATGCGTGACCTGGTAGCTTGATCATCGCTACCTAGGAGGTAAAAGCGACAGAACGGGGGAGATGGGTGGCCTCGCCCACTGAGAACTCCGGAAAGTGCGGCAGCTCTTCAGCATCCTGCTGATTTGGGCCACGAGGAAAGGGAAACCTTCCTGGCCCGGGCATCTAGACTGTCGAGAAGAACGCTGGAGCCGTGAAGAGGTAAGGAGAGGCACAGCCACCCTCAGGTGGCTTCTCGGTCCCCAGCCAGGGAACCCTGAACAGAAGAGCATAAAAGTGCTGTTCCTGAGGTCACGGGAGACCCCACTGGGGAGTATCCGAAACTGGATGGGACTTTAATGGAGCTGCAGTTTCTGGGCCATGAAGCTGGGGGGAAAATCTTGTGATATTCAGGCTTTTAACCATTAATCTAATCCTGTTAGAGTGGGGAGGCCTGGGGAAGCTTGAGTTACAGGAGGAATGGAAATTCATCTTTAGTGTAGGGTTTAGTACATAGAAAACTTTGATGCCTTCACCTCTCTCTGATGACGCTGTGATATAAACACCAAACCAAGAAAATTCTTGGCTTGGATTTAAAAGCACAGAGGGGCCAGTCTTCCCCCTATGCCCCACCTCCAACATGTGCACACACATACACAAGGGTCTGCAAGGCACATTGTGGTGAGTAATTACTGAGGGCTTCCTGGCTGACAATGAAAGCCTGCTTGCCCAAACATCAATCAGATGCACAGCTTTTCCTGACAATTACCCCACCAGCTTCAGCCCTGGTAAAATAAATGAGCCATTTAAAGGTTGCTGGAAGCTTCAGAACAAGCAGTGCCTCCTCGGATACAGTGGTTTGGCAATTTGGGTTCTCCCTGGGCTCTCGCGAAAAGGGTGTCACATTTCTGACCACTTTCCCTGTGGTTGGACTTATTCCTCCTCTTTTGAAGGTCATAATTTCGGAAACAGCTCTCCCTTTTCTTTCCTACTTGTTTACTCTCTTGTAACTTGAAGGCAATGAAACCCAAGTCATGGAAATTGTTAATTGCACCCTTCAGTTTCATTGAACAAAAGAACTGGTGAGGGCTTTGGCTGGGGCTGCCAGGAAGTTCAAGGCCTGTTTATTTGGCCCAGGGTGACTGGCGCCCACACTAAATGTCTTCTCATCTTCTGGAGTTGCCTCCTTCCCAAGATGTCAGCTTAGCACTCAAATTGTTACTTTTTAAGTTACTGAGTATCTGGGCATTTCATTCTTCAGAAGGTATTTTTTAGAAAATTAACTTTGGCAGAAAGGGGGTTAGGGGGGGCTGTTCGTGTGTTATAGTAATTCACCCCAGACACCATCAGCTTGGAAGTAAAATCTCCAGGCATTAGTCAGCACTGGTTCCTAGTGAGTGTATCACTTTCCCCAGGGCATCAAGAGATCAGACCCACGAGACAAGCACACTAAAATTCCTGTCAATGGCTCCATGCCCACTACTTTTTATCCCCTGTGGCTTTGTGCCACTGGGTCATGTAATACAAACCTCGTCTTGCTTGCTATCTTTCCTTCCCAACTTGCAACTGAATTTCCTACACTAAGTAGCGGAAAGTCAAAGAATACAAATCTTCTTCAAGGCCAGGATCTGTTTGGAGCTCAGTCCCCAGGGAACTCGGCCTCAAGAACCTTTCCAACTGCCCACCTGCCAGAGGACCCAAAGCAAAAAATCTTCTTCCTGTCATCTACCTTTCAGTCCTTTTGATGAGGGGGTCTTAATGCTGGAAAAATGACAAAATAAAATGGAGCCAGAGGAAGAGACTAAGTGAGCTACCACATCACAAACTCCACCGTTTTGAAGTAGAGACCAAGAGTTGTAGGAACCAGTGAAGGCCACCCTGACAGGGGCAGCCCCTACCATGTGTGACGGAGATTCACCAGAGCCCACGTCCCAGCAGGGGCTGGCCGGGGTGTGTGTAATCTCCAGGCTCCCTGCGTCAGGATGCACTGCTTAGTTCTGTGGTGGAAATAAGTCTCTAAACTGAGATCAGGTGTCTCCTGTAGAGGCTAAAACAGAGTTGGTAACAATGGCTTCTTTGGTGTTCTGGAAAGGGACAGCTGTTGGCATGGCTCACCCATCTCCCTTTGTGAGGGACATTGCTCCATCTTCCCTGTTTCCCTTCCTTCCTCTCCTCATGCTGTGTGATAAACAAACCAAACAGTATCATCCATTTCACCTTGAATGAGCTCTCTTATCCTCCCATATCGATGTCACTGACATTTGATTCCGAGGTATTGCAATAGATGATAAACAACTTTACCTTTTACAGAGGACCTAAGAAGAAAGGATAGTGAGAATAAGCAGGTTCATTGTTGACAAAGAGGCAGCCTATTCACCAGGATTCTTTTCCTTCCTTAGAAATGGCCTTGCTAATCTGGCAGAGCACAGTGATAGAGGTGGGGGGTGGAGGAGGTAGGGAGGTATCTGAGAGTTTGAGAGACTCTATTTAAATTGGCTGTGTTGCCCCTAAGTTGAAAGGTTTTCTGGCCTGATGTCAGTAGTGGTAATGTTAACTAATGGGCTGGGTTCCCATTCTGTGTTTCTCTCCCTAATCAATCCTAATCATATTTTGCTCATTCATGATCTCATATAACCTAGTGGTGAGATACAACATCCTTTGTTTTCAGACAAATAGTGGAAATAATTATCAAGAAATCGATAGTCCCAGTTATGGCTTCCCTTGCCCATTTTGTGGAAACCAGTCTAGACCTTTCCCTGAGACAGAAAGCTTGACCTCATAAATAAAGAAGTGAGTCCTGAGCTCAGAAGACACGATGATTCTTACCCTTTAAACTAATTGACGGGGAAGCCTTATAGGGTCATAGGAAGGACCTGGGCTCCAGAGTTAGCCGGACTGGCCTTCAATTCCCAGCTCTACAACTTACTGACACGGTGACATTGGGCGAGTCACTTGACCTCTTTGAAAGTCAGTTTCCCAATCCATAAAATACTCATCTTGTGAGGATTTGATAATCTAATTTAGGCTAAATTCCAGACACTTTCTCACCAACCATTGCACTTCCTAGACCTTAATTCTGTTCTGTTCTTAGCTCCATGAAGGCAAGGATATTTTGCTTAATCCTATGCCCCATCACATATTAAGCATTCAGTAAAAAATGTTTAAACAAATTATTTAGAGAAAAACATCCCTGGGATTTCTCTCTTCCTCACTCTATACTCCTTTTCTTATCCCATTCTATACTTCTCCACTAGACTTCTGCTTCTGGCCAAAATGGAATAACAGGGGCCC
This sequence comes from Balaenoptera borealis, assembly GCF_965194805.1. Lineage (NCBI taxonomy): Eukaryota > Metazoa > Chordata > Mammalia > Artiodactyla > Balaenopteridae > Balaenoptera > Balaenoptera borealis. The sequence continues at coordinate 117,293,270 of NC_138861.1, read as the reverse complement.
AATTTACTCTTACATCTTGTAATAGGTTGAATAATGTCCACCCAAAGATATCAAGTCCTAATTCCTAGACTAGTAAATGTTACCTCACTTGGAAAAAGGTATTTGCAGATGTATAAACTGAGGATTTTAAGATGAGGAGATTAACCTGGATTATCTAGGTGGGCCCTAAATGTCACAACTGCCCTTATAAGAGAAACAAAGGGAGTTAACACAGACACACAGAGGAAAGGTGATGTGAAGACAGAGGCAGAGCAGGAGGTGATACAGCCACATTCTAGGAACGCCAGGACAGCCATCAGAAGCTGGAAGGGGATTCTCCCCTCGAACCTTAGAAGGAGTGTCATTTGACACCTTGATTTCAGATTTCTGGTCTCCAGAATTGTGAGAAAGTAAATTGCTGTTGTTTTCAGCCAGCCAGTTTGTAATTTTCTACAACAGCCCTAGGAAATGAAAACACACCTTAAACAGCTAAAAAACTGGATGAAATATGTGAAAAAATGAATTTCAGATATTGGTCAACAGACAGTGTAAGACATCGATCGCTGAGAGAAGGGAAACAACTGCCCCAGCTTACCTCCTAGAGAGTTTCCAGGCTGCAACACAGGGAGAAGGTCGTGGCTCTCAGAATCTGGCCATTTGGCTAGGCATTCATGTGGAAGGGCTGGGTTGCTTTCCCAGCATTGGTCTGATAAGTTGTCTATTGTATGATCTCCTGAAAGAGTCCTTTTTTTTTTGCTTGGATAGTTTTTGATTTAAAAAAAAAAACAAAAACCTTTAGTTAGCGTTTTCATAGATTGTGAATCTCATTTAACTTAAATTTGTGTTAAATTTGGCAATTTTTAAAAGGGGAAGGGAAAAGGTTTCTTCCTGTAGGTTATGTTCTTGATTAACATGTCCATAAAGCTGTTCACGATTTGTTCCTTTAACAGAATGGAAAGAACTTTTAAACCTCTAGTTTGAAATATGACTTGCTTTGGGGCACCAAAGTCCCCTCACCTGTGCTGTTTTCCTACTTCTCCACTAGTATATAAATTTCCTAAGGACAAGATGTTGTCTCATTCTCTGCCATATCCCCAGAGTCTAGACTAATTCCTGCCACATAGTGAGTTCTCATATTTGTTTACTGGATTAAATGGTCAGCGTCATTTAACTTAAGGAAATAAACCCTGTACAGTGCCTGGGACACAAGCACCAAAAATAGAACGTGGAAGATGGTGGCTTCTTGAAGAGGACTGCACAGTGCACTAGTCTGCTCACGCCGCCATGATGAAATGTCACAGGCTGGGCCACTTACCCAACAGAAATTTATTGTCTCACAGTTCTGGAGACAATAAGTCCAAGATCAAGGTGCCAAAAATATTCAGTTTCTGGGGAGGCCTCTCTGCCTGGCTTGCAGACAGCTGCCTCCTCAGGTAACGTTTTCTCTGTGTGCACTTGGGCAGAGAGAGCTCTGGTGTCTCTTCCTCTTCCTTTTAAGGTGCCAGTCTATCAGATGGGGACCCCACCCTTATGATCTCATTTAACTTTAATTACCTCCCTACAGGCGCTATTTCCAAGTGCAGTCACACTGGGTGTTAAGCCTTCGACACACACATTTGTGGGGGACACAATTCAGCCTATAACACACAGGTTGGTTTGTGTGTTTGTTTCTTCCTAGTAAATATCTAAACCAATGTGAATCTGGTCTACAGGTTTGGAGAAAGGAAAGTATTTTTATACAAAATTAATCATAGTTGTTTAATATCATCAAATATCCAGGCAGTATTCAAATTTCCCTGATTCTCTTGTTAATTTCTTTAATGTCTGTTTTATTTTATAGTTGATACATACAAATTAGGATACAAACAAATAAGGTTCATAAATTGCATGCATTTGTTTGATATGCTCTAAAGTCTCTTTTTTTTTTTCTTTTTCCTTACAATTTACTTGTTGAGGAAACCAAGTTGTTTGTTCTGTAGTTTCCCACATTCTGGACTTTGCCAATGGCTTTCCCATGGAAAATCATATTTAACATGTTTCTCTATTCTCCTTATTTCCGGAAAACTGTTGCTTTGACTGTAGGCTTGAGGGAAATGGAACATTTAACTCCTAAAATAGTGAAGAGGACACTAAATTAGAATTAATTAAGTATTTATAAAGAGAGTGAGGGTCAGAGGTTATTCTCCAGCAGCCACAGAGGCTCTGAGGTGGTGGAGGGCAGCCGAGGGGCTGCTCCAGCCTGCGCCGAGCACACGACCCCGGCGCCGTGGAGACCCACACCCTGGCGCCCTGCGCGCTGTGTGCGGCTCCGCTCAGTGTGTGCCTGGCAGAGACCCACCATCTGCAGGGCGGCATAGTAAATCCACCTGTAAGGAAAGATTTGAAAACTTGGGATGTTCTACTGTTGTCCCCTTGAAGGATGCCCTAGAAGCCCCGATGGACCCTTTTCTCTTGTAAAACTGCACTTTGTAAAAATGCATGAGGACAGGAAACAAATAAATGGAGCAATTCCCTGTGGGACTGAATGAGACTCGAAAAAACTTCAGAGGATATGGCAAGACCTTCAGGCATACACGTGGCTGTCCTGATGCCCTTAGAGCTTCGTTAGGATCACACATTTATCCAAGAGGCAGTGAGAGCCCTGCAGAACACAGGAATCTTCAAGGAGAGGAAAATGGAAAGCTCCAGGCACAGCCAGAAGTTGTCAAATAAGACCATTACCTTGTCAAGTCATCTGCATGGTCAGACATTGGATAATTGAAGTCCGCCTTGACATGACTGCTGGACTCAGCAGCAGCCATCTGACCCAACAGAATCCCAGAGCTGACTTTTATATCAAAGATTTCTTTTCAGCCTCAAAAAACCAAACTCAAACTGGAGAATGAACTTTACAACATGAGCACTGAACCAGTTTTGAAATCACAGGACATGGGAACCCAAATTGACATTCCATTTGCAGACACCTCTACTCAGTCCTACAGTTATAGAGGAAATTCTAATTTCCTGGGCCTAGAAAGGTTTGAAATGCAGCCCCAGACAGACCTAAGCCTCTGGTTAGACAGTAGCCCTCAGCTGCCTCTGGGATGTATTCTGAAAACACTCCAGCTTTTCCATGAGTCTTGATTCATCTGACTCAGAAACTCAACCAGAGGAAATCTTTACTACTAAAGATACACCTGCTCTAGAAAGCAAGGTCCAACTGATAGAAACACAGACAATGAGTCCTGGTTTTGAAAACTTAGGAAGTCTGTTCCTCACCAGCAATGGAACTTCAGCAATGGACGATTTTCTTTTGGTCAACTTGATCTGTTACATGTTGGAATCTCAGTTATGCAGAAACTCAGATTCGTGCGGAGCTACACACAGTCTCTAGCTTGAAGAGTTGAGTCTACCTATGCTATAACATTTACAATCTTCTTTTAAAATTAAAAAAATAGAGAACAGGGACAACAGTATTATTTATATTGAATGTAGTCAGTTATGGTTGCTTTGATTCTTTGTAGTTCTTTGCCTTTTGCACTTGTAAACATGAAATTTGTATATCAATGTGACTGTGTTATAAAGTGTAAGATGCGGATCAATATATATTTTTAAAGGTTTCCAGCTGGAATAATTCTGGTATTTGATAACCTGTGCCTGGAAATTTCTATCCACTTAGAGTAATGAAGCCATGAGGTCCTTAATGAGAGCAATAAAAAATGCACAACACATGTTCATTTATTTTAGTTTTTTATATTGCTTTGTTTGTTTAACAGATTTTGAAATGTAGAAGAGAGTGAAAGGCATATCTCCAGTTTTATTCCTAATCTGCACAAGTAAGAAGCAAAAATATAATCTGTCAGGCAGCCCTCCCCTGATGACTCTGGTTAATGTTTCCAAGTTTCTCTAGAAACAATTACCCTCATTTCAGAAATACTGACTTTCTAGTCTATACCAGATCCCACCAGCTCGTTTTGTTTTCAAGAAACAGGTCATCAAAAAGGAAAGATCTTCCCTCCAGCCTTCCAACCTGCTTTTCAGAGAATTAGAGCCAGATTATCTGATGTATCTGGAAAGAAGCCTTTCCTGGTTATAGCAAAACCAGTTGTGTTCAAAGGTCTTGAATTTAGAGATAAATTAAGCACTTAACAGAGGCTCTTTGAGAAAGATTTTCTCCCTGGAAGTTCATTAGAGAATGATTTTATTAATGATTTGCTCGACAGGTCACCATTTGTTCAGAAGGTCATAGAATTTTTTTTTTTAATTTTATTTATTTATTTATTTATGGCTGTGTTGGGTCTTCGTTTCTGTGCGAGGGCTTTCTCTAGTTGTGGAAGCGGGGGCTACTCTTTTTTTTTTTTAATTTTTTATTTATTTATTTATTTATTCATTTATTTATGGCTGTGTTGGGTCTTTGTTTCTGTGTGAGGGCTTTCTCTAGTTGCGGCAAGTGGGGGCCACTCTTCATCGCGGTGCGCGGGCCTCTCACCATCGCGGCCTCTCTTGTTGCGGAGCACAGGCTCCAGACGCGCAGGCTCAGCAATTGTGGCTCACGGGCCTAGTCGCTCCGTGGCATGTGGGATCTTCCCAGACCAGGGCTCGAACCCGTGTCCCCTGCATTGGCAGGCAGACTCTCAACCACTGCGCCACCAGGGAAGCCCAACGGGGGCTACTCTTCATCGCAGTGCGCGGGCCTCTCACTATCGCAGCCTCTCTTGTGGCGGAGCACAGGCTCCAGACGCACAGGTTCAGTAGTTGTGGCTCACGGGCCTAGTTGCTCCGCGGCATGTGGGATCCTCCCAGACCAGGGCTCGAACCCATGTCCCCTGCATTGGCAGGCAGATTCTCAACCACTGCGCCACCAGGGAAGACCCCGAAGGTCATAGAATTTATTTTTACATTTTTTTAATACAGAAAAGTAGATAAAACAAATGTACAATTAAAAACTAATTATAAAATGAACACTTACATCACAGGTCAAGCAATAGGACAGTGTAAGACTCCAGAAGTTTCCAGTGTGTCCCTTCCCAGTCATAATATCCTCCCTCCCCACTCTCCTGACTTTTGTTATAATTACTTCCTTGGGACCTTCTCCTGTGCATATACTTCCCTTTGTTCTTATCTGTCTTAAGATGTTATTCCCAGAACTGAATATTGTCTTTCCCCAGTAATGCAGTGGGTGTGAATAAGATTCGAGGAGAAATTATTCTGAAGCATCATAAAGATGTGTCAAGATGCAGGCTACTTGCCAAGAAAGCAGAAGCAGAATCAAGACAAGGCACCACTAGACTTTGTCTGCAAGGTGAATGTGATCTGACCACTTAACTGTTATAAAATTCTACGTTTTCCCTTCTTCTCAGATGAACTGAAAATTAATGGAACCACTGGTGAAGGGAGCTATGGATGTGTTTCTCCAACCCAGCAAATGGCCAAGCTTCAGTGTCTTCACTTAGTGAGGCTTTGCTCTCCCTGCCACATACTGTCTGTGAGGAAGGGGACAAGGGCGTCCTTTCTACTGCTGCTTGAAGTCTTCAGAGTATGGTCATGCCTCTTTAGAAGAGCACATATGAAATAATGCTGGTGAGATTCAGAAAACCACTTGAGAGTTAATGGAGAACATTCATTCTGAAGCTAGAAATGTGAATAGAGAAATACATGTATTTCAAGGGTTCTAAAATAAGGAAATTACTACCCTTTACAGAGCAGAGACAAATTGCTGGGCACTATATTAACCAATTTGCGTGCATTGTCATAGTTTACTTTCCCAACCATCCGAGACCTGAGTGCCCTTTCCCCTCCCGTTTCCCTGTGCCTACTTCAGCCTGGATCCCTCCTACTCATGGTTCAGGGCTCACCTTAAAATCCAGTCCTCCAGGGAGCCGCCCCTGACACTCCCAGCCCAGGGTGAATCTAACTCCCATGCATTTCCATTGAACCCCTGAACTTCTCCATCTTCGTGTACCATGTTGCTATCTCCTTTTTTGTCTCTGTTTCTCTGCTAGATTATAATTTCCAAGATAATAGAGACTATTATCTGTGTATAGTATTAACTCACTATTATCTCAGTTTATGGTCCAGAATGGAGGCAAAATATATATACATAATGGATGATTATTTTCATTTTAGGGAGAAAGTAGGAAACTAAGGCAAGATTGGAGTCCTGGTCAGCCTGAACTCCCAAGCCTGTGTTCCTAACCAGCACAGGACCATGTTTTCCAGGAGGTACCTTCTTCTCTGTAACTGGTTAGGCTCTAACTAGCTAGACTCAGTGCTGGGTGCTTTATACACTGTATGAATTTCTCTTAACTCACACACGAATTCTGGGAGATGGGTCTCCCCCCACTACCCCTATTACAGATGATGAAATTGAGGCTCAAGGAATTTGACACCTTGCCCAAGAGCCAAGAGTTGAACTCCCTCAGGCTGCCCCCTCCCACCACCATTCTCCTCCTTTCCCCTCCCACACAACTTCTCTCTCTGAACAAACTAGTTGCACGGAGTTTAGCTTTTGCAGAGGAGACCAGGGTGCATGAAGGAGAGAATGTGCTTTGGAACTGTGGCTCAATTCTTTCTTTTCACTTACTAATCACTCTTGGATAAAGTACATCAACTGAGCAATGCACATGTTACCTAATTATACGTGAGAAACGTGAATGGAACCACTGTGAGAGGGTCAGATGGGGACTCTCAAGTCAGGCAGTCCGTGTTCAAACACAGACCAGCGTCTCCACGGTTGTGTAACCTGGGCGGGTTGCTAAACCTCCCCAGGCTGCCCTTCCTTGTTTTCCAACAGAGGCTGACAATGGTGTGTCTATTGTGGGGTTGTGTGAGGATTGAATGAAGTGATACACACGAAGCCGAGACACAATGCCTGGCACACAAGTGCTGGTTAAGTGTGGGTGGATTCATTAGGAGGCTTCTGTTGCCCGTATAAGGGAAACCCATGACTCTACTAGTTTAAACAACGACAGAAAGTACTATGTCAGCTAACAAGGCCAAAGCTCAGGTGGTGCTGTCGTTAATTCAGGGTTAATTCCTCAAGGGCTCAGGGGCTCCTACCCACTCCAGCCTCCACTTTGACATCTCCACTTCTTTACAGATGTTAACCTCCCGGCTCCACACTCTGACTAGCCCTGCACCTAGGTCCAGGGCTTGACTTTACCAGGCCAAAGACATGATTCCACTTACACCAACTTCACGGACACTTAACACTAGCTCAGACCAATTGCTGAGATAGACTGTGGGTTCATCTTCCATCCATCCGGTCATCCTCCCTCCTGTCACCAAGAGCAGGTGCACTCCTGTTCCTGCTCCCCTTTCCCATCTCCTTTTACCTCCTTCTAAGATCCAGGATTCTATGCTTCTCAGGCTCTACCCGAGAAGCTCTGTCCTCCCTGAGAGCAGCCCCTCTACGTGGCGCAAATGCGAATCTCCTGCAAGGCCTGCTCCAGGTTTTTCTAAATGGGGGTTGGCTCTTCTTTCTCTAAGCTGTGGGGATGTGAGAGTAGAAATTAGTGGCACTGCCCCAGGAATTCATGTCTTTTGAAATAGTTCTCATCCAGAAAGTGATAATGGTAGAAATTCCAGACACTGAGATAAATCAGTAGGGTGGACATTTTAGTACAGGTAAACTCTTAACTTTTCCTGTAGAATTTGTCTTTTTCATTCTCGCTTTTTTGTTTTGTTTTCATTTTTAATTCTTATTTCAAAAGCAAAATCTCAAACCAGAAAAATTTAAGAATACAAAAAAAACAGAAACAGGCAAGCATGAAAACACCCACAATTCCACATTACTAGTGATCCTTTGATATATATGTGTATGTCATTGGTTTTTGTTTTGTTTTTGCTGTGCAAATATTTTTTTATTTTCAAACAGAGAATTTTACCCCATATCCAATTTGGTAGCTGCTTTTTCTAACTTAGCAATATAGCATGAAAATCTTTTTATGTTAATAGACATAGGTCCTCAGAATAGATTTTAATGCAGAGTATTCTACTGTTTAGGTGTACTGTAATTTATTTCAGAAAGCCACAGTGTGGAACAATGTTTTGTCGTTACAAGCTGTGTCTTGGTACATGGTTAGGCAAGTGCATCCTTGGGTTTGTTCTTAAATATCGTTGTAAAAATGGGTACTAGTCCTTCCAGCTGTGCAACTTTGAATACGGAATTTCTTTTCTCTGTCACCTGTTTTGTTCATCTTAAAATGGAGATGAGGCCTACCTTTCAGGGTCATAGACTTGATATCAGTGAAGGAATATAAACCGTAGAGCATTTTAGAAAGGAAGCTGATATTATTATAAGTACTCCTGGATACAGTTCTCTTAGAATATAAATTAAGATGACGAGTCCTTGAGGAGCTCTCTGTTTACTTGTGTTAACCTTAAAAATGATTGTGGGTGGTGTCCCACTTTATCTGGGTGAGTGGGTTTGCAGTGTTTTGAAGGCATCTTGCTCACGTGGTTTCTCCCCCCTCTTTCTATTGCTTCATATCCAAGTGATCTCATTTTAGGAGCTCAGGCTGTGTTCACAGACCAGGCTCATGGCTGATGTGCTTTTCCTCCAGAAATCTCAGGGTGTGAGCTGACTTGGGGCACCCTTGACTAATATTTAACCTAGCAGTACAAGCCATAAGTCATTGTCCAAGGCTGGATGGATTGATCTGGAATGTAAAGGTTTATTTATTTACTGGCTCCTTAATGTGTGGGTTATGTTACCAATGGCGTTGTCTTGCCATGCAGGAAATGTGCGCACTCTGAGACCGAGGCTTAAGTCGGGGCCGTAATATTCTGCCCCCAGTGAGTGATGATTTTCCACAGCAGTAAAAAAGGCTTTAAAGATATAGTAGCGGCAAGAGTCCCAGCTGACTGAACCAGAAGCCAAGGCAGAGCAGAGACTCAAACATTAGATTTTATCTTAACTCCCTGAGCCTTCTTCCTACACACACACACACACACACACACACACACATGCGCGCACGTGCCAAATCCTTCTTTTTTTCTCAAGCCCTTTATCTTCTGTAAACCTCCCCTGACCTTTTCTACCCTCTAAGTATCCCAGCCCTCTAAATTCTTTCAGCTCTTCATAGTCTATGCCATAGACATTGGCACTTAATTGTGAACTGTCATCTCTGTTACTGTTTCATGCATGTTGGGTTTGTCTCTGCAAACAGATAAGCAATCTGAGGTGAGGGCCAGATAACTGTTGCCTCTACCCTTACCCAGAGGTAGTGTTCAAGCAATTCTTTGGATAGACTGATTCGAGCAGGACTGGCACTTCCCTTCTTGTTTAAATTTCCTTCCACCAACATTTTTGAAGGGCCCATGTGCTCCAGGCTCCAGACAAGGCACTTCATGGAGGAGGGCAATTCCAATCACTTCTGAGTCCCTTGAGGAAAACACCATTGAATATTCAAAATGCCAACTGTGTATAGTAAACAGCTAAGTAATATTAAAACAGAGAACTTTCCTGAGACCCACTCGTGTATCTTACAGAGGAAGATCTGGCCCAAAGAAGTTAAAAGACCCACTCAAGGTGACACAGGTATGTTTCAGGCATCAAAATCACAGGCTTTATGCAAAAAGCTATAAAAACTTTTGTATTCCTCAGAGATGGGCACTAAAAAAATATATACCTTTTTCAGTAAAATAGTTGTATGTCAAGATTCCACCATAGCGATAGACTCTAAGAATTTAATTCCTTTAGTTGTGTAGAAAATTCTAATTAATTAGAAGTTTCCCAAGGAATTCTTTTTAATGTGACCTATTCCGTATAGGGTAAAGAATCCATCAAATAAATAAAAACTCACGGCTTTCTCTGAAAGGCCCCAGTAGTGCTTGATGGGCCAAAATCATTCCTGTTTAGGCTAACACGATACAGCTCACCAGTCTCACTGTCTTTTTGGGCTCTCCACCTGCAGCATTCAGTGTGTGTTAGAAAACTGTAAATATTTTCAGCCTCGTCGTAGCAGATTAGTGCACAGGTCCAGCTATGAAAAACGTTTGTGCCTCAAGGAGAGTGGTAAGCACCACAGGCTGGTTTCACAGATGTACTGAGGGATGAATAATGAAGTACTTTTACTTTGCAAAAGTGTCTTTGCACCTAGTCTGAGCAAAGCACAATATTAGCAGATGTAGAGGAAGCACAGACAAATAAGTCACGGAAGCAGCCTTCAAGGACAGGTGCATAGCCCTCTGTGTTACAGGGACAGAAAGCTGGCTTAGACTACAGAGAGAGTTGCCTGGCTCACATAACTCAAAAGCTGGGAGAGAATTCTGCCTTCAAGTGAGTCTTGATCCAGCAGCTCAGCCATGTCTCCAATGACCCAGGCTCTCTCTGTCTTTCTCTCTGTTTTCCACAAGCTCAAGTTTATCTTCAGACTCCAAAGTTCTTGTGGCAGCTCCAGATGTTCCCCTGATGGTGGCAAGGAGCTGCCACTCCCACAAGACTGTCACCCTCACACCACATTGTCTAGGGAAGGGAGTCGCTGTGTTCGTTTTCTCAGCAATGACTGGGAGATCTACTTAGTTTGGTCCTGCTTGGGTGGAGGGCTCACGTGTGAACCCGTCACTAGAGCAAGGTCACTACGCTGGTCGGCCCGGGTCTGTGTTACAGGCCGGTGCCTGAACCACTTCCTGCTAATTGATTAGCTTAAGTGAGCAGGTCTATCCTGGAGCTCGAGTGGGGTCGGGTCTCCCCGAAGCACTTGTCACAACTGGGGAAAGAGCATTTTCACCTAATTAGCATCAGGCTTCTGTCGTCTAGAGAAGGGGAAAGTAGGGAAGCACCCAACAAATACCCAGGAGAAAACTCAGGGTGAGGTAAGCGTGAGGAAGCCCCCTGACCAGGAGCTGTTCGTTGCGCTTCTGCAGCCACTGTGCAGACAATCAGCAACGCCACGTGAGCTACAGTGAAGTTACTCACTTGTGAGAAGGCTGTGTTATCTTTCAGCTGGAGGATTAATTTTGCAGGAAGGTTGGTTGTGCTACAAAAGACATGTTTCAGGGACTTCCCTGGTGGTCCAGTGGTTAGGACTCCACGCTCCCAGTGCAGGGGGCCTGGGTTCCATCCCTGGTCAAAGAACCAGATCCCTCATGCCACAACTCAGACCCGGCACAGCCAAATAAATAAATCAATATATTTTTTAAAAAAGACACGTTTCACTCTAACTGAAGTGGTAGCAGTTAGGAACTAAAAAGCAAGTGCCGTCAGAGCCATCTGAAGAAAATCAGATTAGGGGCTGTTACCAGGACCAGCGCCCAGTGGTTCTATGTCCACAACACCTCCCTTGGCAGCTACTTCTTCAACACACGTTAATAACACACTCACAACGTTGGCCCTGAGGCGTGTTAGGAAAAGGTGACATAGTGTTCAGTTCATCTCAGGGAGGAAAGCAGTGTAATGACTGGAAAGGGCTTTGAAATGGCTGCAGAAATCTATGCTTCTAGTCTGGTGTGTGCCCCTAACTTACTCAAAGCAGTGTCAACACGTGGGCTCTCGAGTGAGTCAGTCAGTCAGTCAGTCAGTCAGTCGGCACAGTTCCTAACTGTGTGCCCTTGGGCGAATTACTTAACCTCTCTGATCCCAAATTTTCTCCTTTATAAAATACGAATAATAATAATCCTTATTGTTAGTGTGGAATCTTGCTATGTCTCAGTTTGCTCCCATGTAAACAAAGGAAGGAATGTTTTACATGGCAGTTATTAACTGCCTGGTGGATATAAGGGAGTTAGTGTGTCTGTGGAGTGGAAAAACATTGGGAAATGAGCGGAGTTAATTGAAGCTCACACAGAGGGGAAGATTTGGAGGTGAACGCAAACCTCCTCGTGCCATGTGTAAGTGACCTGACCGCTCTGCTATTGCCCGGAGGACAGGACAGGATGTGGCACGTGGCCGCGCACCTGCCAGACAGGATCCAGGTCTGGCAGGGTAAACTGAGGGGATCTCCTTACTGTCATTGGAAGATTTCCTGCTTCACTAATAGCCACTGCTTCTACTCTAAGAGCGCGAGAGTCAGACGCATCAGCCCCCGTGCGAAGTGAAGCCTTTTCAAACAATTACCAGGAGAAATGCTTCCAGACCCCCATCTATTTCTCCTGCAGGTTCCTGCCCTGCCCAGGAACATACCTGCACCTTCGTAACAAAGTCCAGCAGTGTGGACAGCATTGTAGAGCCCGTGGTTTGGATTTGATTTCTGGTTCCACCCTGTGACTTTGGACAAGTTATTAAAACTCTCTGAGCATCAGTTTGTTTCCTCATCTGTAGAAGAGGGTGTGGGTAGCAGTTTCTTGCAGGGTGGCTGTAGGGGTCACTTCAACGGAAAGTACTTTTCTCCATTCTCGGCACACAGGGTCAGGGAGCGGGGCTTTATTTGCTGAAGCCCTGAGATGTGAGGTATTTAAGTGGAGATATTTCAGACACATGGAATCATTGCTGTATTTTAGAATGTGGACTCTGAAAATTACACTATCTTTGAAATAAGAAATTTATTGAAAATGGAAAGTACAATTGGCCCTCTGTGTCTGCGAGTTCCATATCCATGGATTTAACCAACAATGGATTGAAAAAACTTTTTTTTAATTCCAGAATGTTCCAAAAAGCAAAACTTGAATTTGCTGCACACTGACCACTATTTATATAGCATTTACATTGTATTAGGTATTATAAGTAATCTAGGGGTGATATAAAGTATACAGAAGGATGTGTGTAGGTTATATGCAAATATTGTGCTGTTTTATATAAGGGATTTGAGCATACTTGGATTTTGGTATCTGCAAGGCTCCTGCAACCAATGCCCCTCAGATACTGAGGGACAACTGTATTTAGTGTTGTTGTGTCAGCTTGTCAAAGTGCCCAGGTATTATTTTGAAACATAGCTGATGGGTTGGGCTGACATATATGCTAATGGAAAGCATGGTTCTGGAACCCATCACAGGATTTCTGAGAGGAGAGAATCCCAAGGGCTCATTTGAATGCCCTGTCCATGAGCCCCCACCTCCACCTCTCCCATTCTACACTGCCTCAATTACTGTACTTTAAAGGGGCACTGTCTGTATACAGTACAACCGACTAGAGCAATAATGGTGTTAGTACAATAGAAACCACAGCGGCATATGGTTTATTTGAAAGAGTGTAAACTTCAGAGCCCCACTGCCACGTAAAAACTAGTGTGACTCTGGGAGAGTTGTTTAAACTCCCTAGGCCTCAGTTTCCTCATCTATAGAATGGGGACAATAATATTTCTTTAAAAGTTGTTGTGAAGTTTAAATAAAATAATACATCTCAGCAACAATAAATGAAGAGTTTTTATTCTTTTTTTGTGGTTTTGAGGCTTTCTGATTTTTCTCTGGTTCTTTGCCAGTTGTTGGGTGCATTCACTTTATCCCTATATTATCTTTTCTAGATTCACACAACATGAAAAATGTGTAACTCATTTCTAACACCATGTCTTGTCCTGTTGGTTAATTAATGATTTTCGTTAGTTTGGATTCCAAAGGTTTATGCTCTTTAGGAATCTGAGCCTGTTGCCCCAGATGGAATTTGAATTCCACATGCCTTTTGACTCATGGGTATTGTAAGATGACTGAATATTCAAAATTAAACAGTCATGGTCTCGTAACCACTAGCCAGTGAGGTTTTTTTGTTTTTTTGTTTTTGCCCGAGATCTGTTTCCTGAAGAGAATGTATCACATAATGCTATTTCCACTTATGTTACTTTCTCCATCTTGGAAAATATCCAAATCCTTTGCTGGACTGATCTATATCTAGGTTAGAGACAGCTAAACATGCCTGCCATGGACTGAATTATGTCCCACCCAAAAGCCATATGTTGAAGCCCTAACCGCCCCCCCCCACCACCATTTTGATGGTATTTGGAGGTAATTAGGTTTAGATGAGGTCATGAGGGTGGGACCCTCATGATGGGATTTGTGCCATTGTAAGAAGAGATACCAGAGAGCTTTGCCATGTGAGGACACAGTGAGAAGGTGGTAGTCTGCAAGCCAGGAAGCAGGACCTTTTTAGGGAACCCATTTGGCTGGCACCTTGATCTTGGACTTCCCAACCTCTATAACTGTGAGAAATAAATTACTTTTGCTTAAGCCATCCAGTCTACGGTATTTTGTTACAGCAGCCTGGTTAGCCTAAGACAATGGCCATCTTGCTCCCCCAACCTACTGCATGGTGACAATGGGAAATAAAACTCAAATACTGCTCTTGTATGCCAAAACTAGCTGTAGAAATAAAATTTCATTGTATGTTGATCCTGTTGCCCTGAAAATAACAGATATATTCTATACATAAATTATGTGTGCTATGCCTCATAATACAAGTGCTGGTCATTCAAAGATCTAATTGTTTGGATGCAGAAACTAGTATGTATGTATGTGAATATAGTTGACGCTTGAACAATGAGGGTTTAGGGGCACTGACCCTCCATGCGGTTGAAAATCCAAATATAACTTCACAGTTGGCCTTCCTTATCTGTGATTCCACAACTGTGGATTCAACCAACCATGGATCATGCCGTACTGTGGTATGTATTTAGTGAAAAAATCTGTGTATAAGTGGTCTCATGCAGCTCAAACCCAAGTTGTTCAAGGGTCCACTGTATATACATAGCAAACAAATTAGCAGAGGCAATCTAAGCCACCAGTAACGACAACAATAACAGTGTTAATGATAACACTGGTAATAATAACAATAACAATAATAATAATGACTTTTTACTTATTGAATGCCTCTTATGGCCAGATGCTGTGTTAAATGCTACACAAATATTATACAAATTAATCTGCTCATAAATCCTGAAAGAAGTATTATATCTCTTACTTTAAGATAAGGAAACTGAGGATCAGAGAGGTTGATTAATTTGCCCAAGGTCACACAGCTGGTGGAGAGCAGAGTTGCATATCACTGGATTGTGAAAAAAGGCTGTGACAATGATGATAACAAGAAGCCTCCTGGGCCCATGAGCCAGGAGGACCTGGGCTGCAGGATGAGGACAAGTCACCATCAGATAGATAGAGGTGAATGAGCACACAGTTAGTGCCAAGAGGGGCAGGCAGCCCTGCAGCCCCTTCTTGCCCACTCCAACTGCCCCACACCCCCTGAGGCAAGCACAGACCTACAGGAGAAAGGAGGGGGCTGCAGAGAGAGAGTCAAAACCGCGGGTCCTATGGGGCTGCAGCTGCTGCTCTTGGTGACATTGTCGTGGTGACAGGGTCTGCCATTTCTCTGGGGGCTTATGGAGGCCTCACTGAAGCATCCAGGGTCAGACACTGCATTTCCTTTGGTTTTGAGGCATCTCATTCAATAAACTTGCTCCCATCACCAAAGAGGGAATAATAAAGGCCTTTCTTCCCCTTCCTGCCTGCCCAAGACACTTATCTTCGCTCGCCCAAAACCTCAGCCAGTGCTAGCAGGGGGCTGGGGGAATTCTTTATGATGTGCCCCTGGGTGAAGCAGCGCATTTTTAGCTTCTGTGCGGATAGTCTGTTCTCTACATCCTGCTATGGCCATACCACTTTCCTAGTCATATAGGGCCCCCTCCCCTCTTTTTAATGGAAGCCTTGTGTTCACCTCACTGAAGTCTGGGTTGGTCAAAGTCATGGTTCTTAATTTGGAGGATGGCAATCTGAGGACACATTGTTGCTTCTGCCTCAAATACACTGGACATCACTGCATAGAAGCCGTGAGTGAGCCCGCTTCCCATCACTGCATAGAAGCCGTGAGTGAGCCCGCTTCCCGTCACTGCATAGAAGCCGTGAGTGAGCCCGCTTCCCGTCACTGCATAGAAGCCGTGAGTGAGCCCGCTTCCCGTCACTGCATAGAAGCCGTGAGTGAGCCCGCTTCCCGTCACTGCATAGAAGCCGTGAGTGAGCCCGCTTCCCGTCACTGCATAGAAGGTGTGAGTGAGCCCGCATCCCGTCACTGCATAGAAGCCGTGAGTGAGCCCGCTTCCCGTCACTGCATAGAAGCCGTGAGTGAGCCCGCTTCCCGTCACTGCATAGAAGCCGTGAGTGAGCCCGCTTCCCGTCACTGCATAGAAGCCGTGAGTGAGCCCGCTTCCCGTCACTGCATAGAAGCCGTGAGTGAGCCCGCTTCCCGTCACTGCATAGAAGCCGTGAGTGAGCCCGCATCCCGTCACTGCATAGAAGCCGTGAGTGAGCCCGCATCCCGTCACTGCATAGAAGCCGTGAGTGAGCCCGCTTCCCGTCACTGCATAGAAGCCGTGAGTGAGCCCGCTTCCCGTCACTGCATAGAAGCCGTGAGTGAGCCCGCTTCCCGTCACTGCATAGAAGCCGTGAGTGAGCCCGCTTCCCGTCACTGCATAGAAGCCGTGAGTGAGCCCGCTTCCCGTCACTGCATAGAAGCCGTGAGTGAGCCCGCTTCCCGTCACTGCATAGAAGCCGTGAGTGAGCCCGCTTCCCGTCACTGCATAGAAGCCGTGAGTGAGCCCGCATCCCGTCACTGCATAGAAGCCGTGAGTGAGCCCGCATCCCGTCACTGCATAGAAGCCGTGAGTGAGCCCGCTTCCCGTCACTGCATAGAAGCCGTGAGTGAGCCCGCTTCCCGTCACTGCATAGAAGCCGTGAGTGAGCCCGCTTCCCGTCACTGCATAGAAGCCGTGAGTGAGCCCGCTTCCCGTCACTGCATAGAAGCCGTGAGTGAGCCCGCTTCCCGTCACTGCATAGAAGCCGTGAGTGAGCCCGCTTCCCGTCACTGCATAGAAGCCGTGAGTGAGCCCGCTTCCCGTCACTGCATAGAAGCCGTGAGTGAGCCCGCTTCCCGTCACTGCATAGAAGCCGTGAGTGAGCCCGCTTCCCGTCACTGCATAGAAGGTGTGAGTGAGCCCGCTTCCCGTCACTGCATAGAAGCCGTGAGTGAGCCCGCTTCCCGTCACTGCATAGAAGCCGTGAGTGAGCCCGCTTCCCGTCACTGCATAGAAGGTGTGAGTGAGCCTGCATCCCGTCACTGCATAGAAGGTGTGAGTGAGCCCGCTTCCCGTCACTGCATAGAAGCCGTGAGTGAGCCTGCATCCCGTCACTGCATAGAAGCCGTGAGTGAGCCTGCTTCCCTCAGGGCTGTGGCCAGCTTGTCCTTTTCTGTCATCATGACTCACTGAGGACGTCCACTTTTTGGGTCTCTGAGCTGTGCCCTGGGCACTCGCCGGGCGTGTTTTTAGCAGGTTTCTCAAGCCTGGCTTCCTGCCCAGAGTCTCCACTGAAACCTTGGTATCCTGCCTGTGATTTGGCTGGAATCAGAAAGAACTAAACTTGGCTTGGTGGCCCACATGCCAAATGCCCTCATTTCACAGGACATCCGGCTTTTTTTCTGCTTTCCTGAGCAGGACCCGTGAAGTTGCTCTCAAGCTCTGCTGCCCACAAGACTCCCGTTGCCTTCCTCCCAGTCTCTCTCCCTGGGAGGCAGATCCAGGTTGATAGCACTTTATTGGTATTAGAGGATATTAATTCATAGCACCCGCCTCTCCTCTAGATGAGGAATAAATGAAAAAGACTCGGTTGTCAAAGACCAAACCACTAGCTGTAGCACTGCTAAACAAGATTCCAGAAGGCAGCTCGGATCTGCAACCTAAATGGCTTCCTCCCCATTCATCTAAGAGTAGTTTTCAGCCAGAGCAGCTGGACAATTACAGGACTGAACCCCATCCTGCTCCAGAGGCAAGATCTTCCCTTGGTGGGTGGGGGGCTTACAAGATTGAGAAAAACATGTGGAGACTACAGGGAGGCAAAGAGAGACAGAAGTGAGGCCCCACTAGCCCCACCCAACCAGGAACCATGGACCAAGAGTCTAAGCTGACACCATTCACTACTCCTGGGAAGACAGAAGGGGAAGAAGGGAAAATGCAGTGACTTCCTTGCTCCTTCAGAAAAGGAAGAGTTCCTACATTTGTGGACTGGTGGGAACCCAGGGAAGGGAGAACAGCAATCACCACCCACCCCACTCTGAATGCCCATCCCTACACACATCCGAGAGTTGTATGGACAAGCAACAAAAAAGAAGACTCTGGAGGGAAATAAGAATGGCAAGGAAGAAAAAAGTGGCCCCCGAAAAAGTGTAAGGATAGAAGGAAATATTAGAAATATGAAACATCCTGAAGAATGATTCAAGGATCTAAATATCTACTATCTTGTAGCCAGTTTTAAAGTTACTGAATATTATGCACTGAGGTGTAGACACACTAAGGTTACAGAGGAAGGAGTGAAGGAGAAGAATGGTTGACATGCTCAGGTCACAACCTGTACACTCAAAAATATACCTTTCGTGAGTTTTGCTGAGACTGAAATTTTTTTTAATGAATGATACTTTTTGTTAAAGCAGTTAAGAAGTAAGATCATATCTTCATTATTCAATGAGTTCAGGATTTTAAAATTACTAAAATAACCAGATTAACCCATTTTTCAGTATGGCACTTTTCATCTCCTCTGAAAATGCTGTGAGTTTAGAAATGGCATTGCCAGGTCAAAGGGAAATGTTGCAACTTGGATAAAATAGCCAGTGATCTCATATCAGGAGCTGCCAGCAACTCCCACCAATGGGAGGATTTCCTTCATGCCCAAAGAAATCACAGCTTTTGTATAGTAGGAGATCAGGAGGGTGGGAATTGAGCCAGTATTTAACAGTGAGCACTGTTAAATGCTCTGTTAGTAGGCCTCTCCAGGGGTGTTATAATAAGGCCACACAAACTTTGAAGCAAAAAAAAAAAACTTGTTTAGGACAGCTGGCTACTCTTGGATGAGTCAGGTTGCAACCAACTTGAAAATATATAGACTTGGTAAGAAGAGCAGTGCACACTTGACAGAATTCTCCATTAATACTATTTTTAAAAATACCTAGCAACTTAACATTTTTACAAAAATAACTTGGTATTCTTTGCATACAAGTGTGACCCATTAGAGGAGAAATTTATGGCAGCTCCATTCCTCAGTGAGCTCATAAAAATATGAATAGAGACAATTGCTTTTACATGTAGGATTAAAGCTAGCGCATCAAAATGGAAACAATGTTTTGCAAAGCTTTCCTCTCAGGATTAGCATAGCTCTTTGGAAGTCTGTGGTATACAAAGGAACTTTCTTCTGATCTTGGAGGAGATAAATAATTCAAGGCTTTTGATTCCCATGCAGGAACAGGGCAGACACAAATCACATTTAAGCATATTATAGGGCAGGACTTAGGATAATCTTTCTGTATTACAAATCAGATGTGTTTAAATGGACCACTGGATTATTACATGTACATGCTTATGTGATTACATTGTAAAATATTTTAGTACCCATCTTGCTGGTGTCTCTGTCTCCTTTGCTGGCTTTGAAGAAGCAAGCAGTCATCTTGGGGAGCCCCATGTGGGGAGAAACTATGGGTTGCCTCAAGGAGTTAAGGGAAGTTTACAGCCTGCATCCAGTAAGGAAATGAAACAGATGCAAGGAACTGAATTCTGCCAACAACTACATGAGCTTGGAAGTGGATCCTTCCACAGGCGAGTC
Organism: Balaenoptera borealis; assembly: GCF_965194805.1. NCBI lineage: Eukaryota > Metazoa > Chordata > Mammalia > Artiodactyla > Balaenopteridae > Balaenoptera > Balaenoptera borealis. The sequence continues at coordinate 117,273,809 of NC_138861.1, read as the reverse complement.
TTGAATGAGACCACATCCCTGGCTGACATCTTGATTGCAGCCTTGTAAGACCCTGAAGCAGAGAACCCACTTACACCTAGAATCCTAACTCACAGCATCTGTGAGATAATAAATGTGTGTTGCTTTAAGCTGCTAAGTTTGTGGAAATATTGTTAGACAGTAATAGAAAACTAATATAATCTGTTTCCTACAGTGGAATGACAGTCAGTCATTGGTGTTGGGATATTTTTAGGGAAGTCCATGAAAAAGTCAAATGGGCAGTTAGTGGTATAAATACGTCAAGTTATAGTTAAAATGATGCCAAGTGTCTAACTCAAACAAGGACCTATTCACCACGTAGGCTGTAGGAGGGTTGGGCATTTAGAAGGTCTTCATACTCTTGCAGCAATGCATACACACCTTGGAGATACAGAACTCTATACTCCATGAAAGACCAGACAATTGACTCTCTGCAATATGTTCTCATCAAGCTTTGAAAGAACACAAGAAAAGCTCCATTTCCCACATAGTTCTTATTAGACCGAAAAGATACCTTTAAAAATTAACCATAATGCAAATGCAGAATCAGTAGGTACATCTTTCTCATTCCTTAAAACGAAGAACAGACTTCTTCAAAACAGAGGTTCAAAGGTCACTACTTTTCTTCTTTGTTAGCAACATAACATGATGTGGAGTGAAGAAACTATAGAAGAAAAAACTGCTTAAAGCAAATTCTCTTCACCCTATTTTGTTTTCTGCATCTGGAGCATGACTTCTCCAGGTTAATGGTGCTGCCGGATCAAGAGGTCCTTGGGAGCAACCCAATACAGCTGCAAACAGCTCTCACTGCCTCCCATGACCATGAGAGAGAGAGGCCCACAGAGACCCTAATCTCACATTCCCCTGTGGGAGAACAGATAGCCAAGCTTTTTTCCTAACCTGAGGGTAGGTATATTACAAAGCTTGACTGAATACAACTTTCAAATGGGAACCAGGACCTTTGATTTGTAGAGACATCTACTCTGCTTGGAGAAGATCAAACTGTATGTAAATGAGGGAGAATTGTGTGAACTGGCCAGGATAGCCCTGAATCTAAAGTAATGCTGGAGGGTGGGATGAGGTCTCCTAGCTCTTTGAAAGCCACAGAACCAGTTTAGAGCATTGTTTGGAAATCAAAGTACAAACTAGCTCTAGAATGGCTCGTGGGTCTCAGTGTTTAATCCTAGCTTGAACTGATTGGAAAGGCTGGTCTGATTATGGCCTAGAGAAGGAACTTGAAGGTGAATCCACTGCGATGGAAGAGTGATACAGGCCACGTGTGCTTGGAAGCCCAAGGACAGTGAGCCAGTGGCGGGGAGGTATGACTGTCTCCAAGTACGCACAGGACAGCCCTACAGGAAGGGAACAGACTGCCTTCCAAACAATTTTAACCTCTGTTGAAAAAAACTTCTTTTGTTTGACGAACACAGTCAAGGCTAAAAATCAACACCTTTCTAAGCAGAATAAGGCAAGGTGTAATTTGGTTTTGTGTTTGTTAGTTATTTTGCTGGTTTTGTTTTCACATATCACCCAGGAGCCCCTGGACTTGTGGGCTTTCATGAAGAATTCTCGCAACATTTAATCCCAAGCAACGCAATTTTGGCTAACATCCAGCAGTTTAAGTAGCTGTTGAAGAAAAATGCCATTTTAAAGCAAACCAGTGTAGAAAATCATTTACTGTACTTTGCTTATCAGAAGCGCTCCACAGTCATTTAGACATATGATTACAAGTTATTTTTCCAACATTGGCACTGGTCTGGCCACAGATTCACCAGATTTTCCATCTTCAATGTGGCCCCCAGGCATTTTGCCCTCTTTGGTAGTCTTCCAGAACAAACCTGAGTTATCCACAAAGACATCTAAACTTGGACTTTAGCGTCACTATTATAATGCTTTAATTACCAAAACCTTAGAGAAGGAACCCACTGAGCTCAACTGCAAAACCTTCAAATCTACAAATTTCCATTACTGCCCATTGCTAATTCCCCTGCAGGTGGCCCACAGAGCAGCTGGGACGGAGCAACAAATTTTTCTGCCCTTTTTCTTATGCTGTTTTTCAATGAAACGTTTTTGGACCTAAAAAGAAAGATTCCTACTGGCCCGTGTCTTCCCTATTTCTATTTCTAAAGGACTACCAATTACTTAGGCCTGGCTTTTCTAGGAATCTAACCTCCTTGCACTATATCCCAGGGCTTCAGGGAATGTTTCCATGGTTCACTGGAGCAAGTGAAGGGAAGGAAAGAGGCCAGCAATCACAAACAGATTGTGATTCATTTCCTGCAGCATAATTGGGCTCCTGGAGTCCCTAGAGGGCCCGTCCACAGAAGCGATCCAAAGTCCTGGAGAAACAAATGTTCATGGTTTATCAATTCAATAGAATATTATGCAGCCATTCAAATGAGTTGGTAGAGGCATGTCCAACTTCAGGGAAAGCTGTCCACAGAGTGTTGTTAATTATAAGCCTCTACCTGGAAGTTTGGAGAGCATAGGTTCAAATAAAACAAAAAAGTCTAAAAGAATACATACCCAAGTAGCAGCCATGGCTATTTCCAGGTTGAGGTACAATGTCTTCCTTTCTTCCTTCTCTCCCTTCCTCCTTCCTTCTTTCCTTTCTCCCTTCATTTTGAATTTTCTCAATATTTTCCAATAAGCATTTCTGACTTTAGGCATTTTCAAAAATGTTCATTGGGCTCTCTGGGTACCACGGAGTGGATGTTCAGACCCTAAAGCCTCTTCCTGTTCTGGCCTTGCCCTACAGCCCGGTATGGCCTCTGGGACTTGCTACTCTGGCTCTGCAGTAAAATCAGACCTGGTACCGACTGTCCAGGTGACCTTGGGAAATTTGGTTACTCAATGGCCCTCATCTTTCTTGTCTATGAAATAAGGAACTTAACACTCAAGCACTGCTGTCAAACGAGGGAATCGTATATTATCCAATGAGGCCAAATGAGACAGTAAATGGAAAAGTGTTTGTCAGCTGTAACCCATGTGCAATTGTTACCTCTTACCATAATTTCCTTGCTGTCCACACAGGAATAGGAGGGGTCGAGAGGACCCAAGCCCAGCATGGCAGGACTGCTCCTTACAAGTGGCTTAGGGGTGTGTGGTGGTGTAATCATTCATTTTTGACAGAAATGCTGTTACTGAAATCAAATTTCCCTAGTTGTCTCAACAATGTTTTTCTAGTCATTTTTTCCCAATTGAGTATTTAATCATAAAGGCTTTTAGAAACACTAGCTGTGAATCATGAGGAAAGTGGTCTACAAGAAGAAGAACAGCTAATGAAAAGTCCTGAGATGTAGCCGAATGTGGGTCCTGGCTACAAGGAGAATTGTAGCATCAGGGTGGCAACACATTCAAAAGCCAGGTTCTCTGAAGATGCCCCAGGAGTCTCCGTGTGAGACTGGTCTTATGCCTGGGGTTAGACTGAAAACAACCATATTAATAAAAACTGCAACTCAGAATCGCCCCTTTGGCAGTGAATTATTGACCCCGTGAAGAATATTAGCATAAACGAATGAGCTTCACTGCAAAAGAAAAAAATGCAAATAAATCTTGCTTGTTACTCATATGTCTATACCCTGCTTCCTTACAATGTAGCCATAGATAAATTCATTTATACTTAGAAGCTTTTTGACAGAAGTCCTAAAAGCATATGCAATGATAGGTAAGAAGTATAGTGTCTCATCTACTTCAGCACACAGACACACATTAAAGCCCTGTGGATTTTATTTTTCAAAGAAAAGTTGCTGAAGTTGTGCAATGAAAACTCAGAAATCTTTCCTCTAGATTCACCAAATGTTAACATTTTGCCTCATTTGCTTTATCTCTTTCTCTGTCTCTGTTCATAGTTTTGCTGTTGTAGTTGAACCTTTAGAAAGAAAGTTGTGAATTTTATTTCTTATGGGTCTTTCTACATTAATCTCAATGCTGGAAATTTGTTTCCCAAAAGTTAAAAACATTTTGGCGTTTTCAGCTTCCTTTGAAACTCTGCCTCCATTTAACTTTTCAAACAGCTGGTAGAAGGTCTCTTTGCGATGGTGTTCTTGGGTTCCAAGCCTACCCTTGCCCCCTTCACGTCCACGTGCCCTTTAAAAGGCCACTGAACCTTTCTCAAGCTTAATTTTCATATCTGTTGGGGATGCAATTATATCTATGTCCTTGTACTGCAGTGAGGATTAAATTAAATAGCATGGAAAGCACTTTGTAAACTACAAGTTTTCTGTGTATTTCGGAAATGTTATTATTCACAGTGCCAATGAACTCACACTGACTTAGGTTCTCCTGCTTCTGAATTAGCCCTAAACCACGCTGTAGGCATTTGCTGGCGCCTGTAGGAGAGCAGGCATTTGCAGGTGCTCAAGAAGCCACCGGGGAAGGCAGGGAGCTTCTCTGGGCATCTGTGATGCAGAACTGTCGTCCCTAAGGTGGTGGTTCTCTAACATTAGCGTCAGAATCACTGCAGGGCTGTTAAAAGTCAGACTGCTGGGCCTCTGCCCTTAGATTTTGATTCAGGAGGGCTGGGGTGGGCCTGAGAATAGCATTTCTGACTCATTCTCTAGTGGTGCTGACCCCGCTGTTTCCAGGACGACACTGTGAGAACCCACTGCTCTGAACATGGTAAGGGTGGGTAGATTTGTTCACAGGTGCTTATATGTAGGAAAAGCTAAGGTCTATAGAAAAGCTTTATACTCTAAAGCGGTGCTTTGCAAACCCTAATAGGCATGCAAGTCACCTACAGACTCTTGCTATGTGTGGATTTTGCTTCATTAGGTTTAAGGTGGGCTCCTGAGCCTTGTTTCTAAAAGCACACAGGTGATGCTTATGCAACTGGTCCGCTGACCATTCTTTGACTAACAAGGCTGAAAGGTACAGCTCATGGCCATGCATCTGATTTCTATTAAAGAAGAAAGAGGCTGCTCCCTATTTATTCCTAAATATCCCAAGCTTCCTACTCTCAGCCAGTAGCCTGCGCCTAATTTCGGCTAGCATGGACGCCACATTCAACCCCGCAGGAACCAAGGTATGTCCTGTTGTTTTGTTTTACGTACCTTATGGAATAATATATTAGAAAGAGCTTGTGTGAGAACATACAATACAAAAAGATAACTGAAAAAATTCCACGGTGCATCCATGGCTCTTGCCTGCCAAAGAGACAAAACTAGTTCATGAGAGGGGACCAAGCAACACTACTTACCCATCATTTAAAATGCCTTCTGAATTAAATCATCATTCTCTCTCTTAACTTAAAATTTTAAAATGTCATCTCAAATATTTTGCATTGTGTGTGTGTGTAACAGAGTCAGAACAATTAGAATTTGTCAGTGATTTGAATAAGTAGAAATAAGAATATATACATTAAAAAAAAAAAAACAGTGGCAGATATCAAGAATTGGTGACCTTGAAAAGATACTGCTTTTATTCAGACAAGGTGGGAATTAGCAAGGGGGAGCAGGTTTGGGGGAAATGACAAGGGAGAGGAAGAATAATAAACTATAATTCATACAGTTTGGGACTTGGTAAGTTTGGGGCTCCTTGGATTTTTTCAGTAATTGGTTGGAAATGTAGGGGTGTAGTTTGTGGAGCCTGAGGGACGAGAATTTCAGGAAAGTCGGTGTGGCAATCACCGTTGCCAAATGCTGCTGGTGTGATGATGCATGTGAGTTGAACAGTGCAACCGTGTACATGATAACGAGCAGGCTTTGAAAGAGCAATTTTGATAGAACGGTTCTGCTAAAGTTCAGAGTTAAGTAGTGGTAGTAAGGCGCTGGAAGGTGGATCTCATGTAAGTCCCTCTTCTCTGTAGTTGGTGGAAAGGAGTAAGGAAATTTAATCTCAAACCAACGCTTATGCGAATCAGCTGGGGAGCTTGTTATATCACAGATTGCTGGGCTCCACCTCCAGGGTTTCTGACTGTACAGGTCAGATGTGAAGCCTGAGAATGTGCAATTCTAATACATTCCCAGTACTGGTGCTGCAAGGTTGGGGACCACACTTTGGAAATCATTGATTTAGATCAGGCTTTTGCAACCTTGGCACTATTGCCATTTTAGAACAGATAATTCTTTGTTGTGTGGAGCTGCCCCGTGCTTTATAGGATGTGTAACAACATATCTGGCCTCTACCCACTAGATGCCAGTGGCACCCCCAAGATGCTACAACTAAAAATATTTATAGGCATTACCAAATGTCCCCTGAGGGTCAAAATTGCCCCCAGTTGGGAACCACAACTCTAGATAATTCAACGCATCTGAAAAGACTGTCTGCGAGCAAATCCAGAACCCCTGAGGGGGCTTGGTCTGAAAAATGAAGATACACGTGAAACAGTGAAACAGAGTAGTAATCCATGCTCTTCGAAATTAAATGACCAAATTATGATGAGGGCTCAATTTTTGGCTTCTAGTGTATTAACCCCAAATAATCAGCTTGGAACTAACCTGCACTGTAATTCCAAGTTGCTTTCAGGTTTCTGCATCCTGGAGCCCTGAAAATCATTTCTAGTAAATTATCCCCAGTTCATGAATGTCCCTTTGTCTTCTAAAATGTGGGCTTCCGGCTTGCTACCTCACTTACATTTAAGTGTCTTCAATTATGACTTTCTTATTCGGAAGGCCCTGCCATTTATTAGACAAAGCAATGTTCTGCACCAAGTTAGTAAGTTTAAATATTCCATGCTCCAAAGTTTTGTTTAATGTCTTTTTTGTGTGTGACTTCTAGGCAGCATATAGTTGAGTCTTGCTTTTTGTTTAATCCAATCTGACAGTTTTTAAATGGGGTGTTTAGACCCATTAGTCCCGTTTATACATAATATTATTACTATTAGAGTTTGGTTTAAATCTACCAACTTGTTCTTTGCTTTCTATTTGTTTCATTTGTTTATTGTCTTTTTCCTTTTTTCTGCTTCATTATTTGAAAATTTAAAAAATATTTTATAAGATGAAACCACCTGACATAAAATTACCCATTTTGAAGTGAACAATTCAGTGGCATTTATGACACTCAAAGCATTTTGCAACCATGACCTCTAGTTAGTTCTGAAACATTTTAATTACCCAAAATAAATCCCTTACCTATTAAACAGTTACTCTCCATTCCCCCCTGGCAACCGCCAATTTACTTTCTGTTTCCGTTGATTTATCCACTCTGGATATTTCACATAAATGGAATAATAGAACATGTGACCTTTGTGTCTGTCTCCTTTCACTTATCATAATATTTTTGAGGTTCATCCACACTGCAGCACGTAGCAGCACTTCATTCCATTTTGTGGCTGATTAATATTCTATGAATTGATGTACCATAATTTGCTTATCTATTCATCTGTTAATGGACATGTGGTTATTTCCACCTTTTGCCTATTGTGAATAATGCTGCTATGAAAATTTGCATACAAGTATTTGTTTAAGGACCTGTTTTCAAAACTTTGTGTAGAGACCTAAGAGTGAAACTTCTGGGTCATAGGGTAACTGTTTAACTTTGTGGAAAAACAGTTTGGCAATTTCTCAAAGTGTTTATACCAACCATTTTATATTCCCATCTGCAATATTCAATTCCTCTATAATTTCAACGACACTTGTTACTTTCCATTTTCTTGATTATCACCTATTTAGCGGGTGTAAAGTGATATCACATTGTGGTTTTAATTTGTATTTCCCTAATGACTAATTGTGATATTGTAATTTATAATAAGAAATATACATTCGGTCTTTGTCCCATTTCTGGCACAGAGCTTCTAAACCCTTAATTTCCTAAGTGAGGTGAGCAATAAAGCTTCTTTTGTTATGAGGTGAATTTTGGACCTCACCTAAGGATGGGGACTGGTTGCCAGGGGAACCAACCAAGTGATTAGAAGGTTGGAACTTTCAGTCCCACCTCCTGACCTCTGGAGAGGGGAGAGGGGCTGGAGGTTAAAGCAATTACCAATTGCCAATAATTTCATCCATCATGCCGTGTAAGGAAGCCTCCATGAAACCCCAAAAGGTCAGAGTTTGAAGAGAGTCTTTGTTAATGAACACGTGGAGGTGCTGGGAGAGTGCAGCCTGGAGAGGGCATGGAAGCTCCCTGCCCCCTCCCCATACCTTGCCCTGTGCATTTCTTCCATCCTTCTGTTCCTGAGTTATATCCTTCTATAACAAATAGTAATCTAATAAGTAAAATGTTTCTCTGAATTCAATGAGCCACTCTAGCAAATTAATTGAACCCAAGGAGGGGGTCGTAGGAATCTCCAGTCTGTAGTTGATCAGTCGGAAGCACAGAGCTTGCAACAGGGGTCAGAAGTGGGGCTAAGGGGGACAGTCTTGTAACACTGAATCCTTAACCTGTGGAATCTGTTGCTATCTCCAGGTAAATAATGTGGATAGATAATGTCAGAATTGAGTTGAATTCTTGGATACCCTGCTGGTGTCCAAGAACTCTTTGTCGGTGTGTGGGGAATGCCCCCCCCCAACACACACACACACATTGGAATTTGAGTCTCGGAATGCCAAAAGACTAATTATGATGAGCGTTTTTTTATGTGCTTATTGACCATTTGTATAGATCTTTTTTTGAGAAATGTCTATTCAAATTTTTTACCCATTTTAAATTGGGTAGTTTGTTTTGGTGAGTTGTAAAAGTTTTTACATATTCTGTTTACTAAACCCTTATGAGATATACAATTTGCAGATATTTTCTACCATTCAGTGGGTTGTATTTTCACTCTCTTGATTGTGCCCTTTGACGCACAAAATGTTTTAATCGTCATAAAATCCATTTTACCTATTTATTTTTCTTTTATTACTCATGCTTTTGGTGTCATAGCTAAGAATCCAGTGCCAAACCTGAAGGTCATGAAAATCTACCTGTATATTTTCTTCTCTAAGTTTCATAGTATTAGCTCTTACATTTAGGTCATTGATCAATTTTGAGTTAATTTTTGTGTGTAGTGTTATATCCAGTTGTCCCAGCACAATTTGTTGAAGAGGCTATACTTTCCCCAGTGAATGGTCTTGGAACCCTGGTCAAAAAACAACTGACCATAAGTATGGGTTTATTTATGAAATCTTAATTTTATTCTGTTGGTCCATATGTCTGTCCTTATGCCACTACTACACTGCTTTGATTACTGTAGCTTTACAGTAAGTTTTGAAAATGGGAACTGTGAATCCTCCAACTTTGTCCTTTTTAGTCAAGATTATTTTGCCTATTTGGGGTTCCTTGAAATTCCATGTCAGTTTGAACATTGGTGTTCCAATTTTCTCAAAAAAGGTCATTTTGAAAGGGATTTTTCTAAATATGTAGATGACTTTTGGTAGTATTAAGATCTTAATAATATTATGTCTTTTAATCCATAAATACAGAATTCTTTCAATTTATTTAGGTCTTCTTATATTGGTAGACAAAAAAATTAATCAACAGTTGATCTAAGAAAGAGATGGAAAATTTTATTCAGGCCAACCTGACGATTATAACCCATGAGAAGGTCTTTCAGAAAGTTTGGAGGACTGTTCTGCCTGTTAGAGGTCAAAGCACAATTATATAATTTTTGAGACAAAGGATTATATGTCAAATGATGTATTACTGACAGTTTACATCCAGCTCTACATGTACAGAACGAGTAGTGGATCATGGGTCATTGTGGCCCCTTACAAGATTAAGAAGGAAGGTTATTTCCTAAGGAGGTCTGGTTAATGCAAATGCACACTACATACTAAAGGGAAGGGAGGAGGCCCAAATGGGCAAAGAAAAATTTTATGATTAAACTTTTCTTGTCTTGACAAAAAATATGAATTTTATTTCATCACATTATTTCAGCAATGTTTTTAGTTTTCTGTATACAAGTCTTTCATCTCTTTGGCTAAATGTATTCTTAGTTATTTTATTCTTTTGGATGTTATCATAAATGAAATTGTTTTAATTTCCTTTTCATATTACTCATTGCTAGTGCAAAGAAAAACTGAGCTTTTAGTGTTAATTTTGTAGCTTGCAACTTTGCTGAATTTGTTTACTAACTCTAGTAGCTTTTCTGTGGATTCATTGGAATTTTCTATATGTAGAATCATGTCATCTGCAAATAGAGATAGTTTTACTTTTTACTTTCCAATATATTTCTTCTTCTTGTCTAATTGCATTAACTAGAACATCCAGTAAAATGTTGAATGATGGATTTTCTTATTTTGAACCAATTTTGCCTTCCTTGCATAAATCCTTACCTTTCTGGCATAAATCCTGTCATGATATATAATCTTTTTAATGTGCTCTTGGAGTCAGTTTGCTAGTATTTTGTTGAGGATATTTGCACCTATATTCATAAAGGATATTGATCTGTACAGTTGACCCTTGAACAATGCAGGGATTAATGGCGCATTAATACCCCCCAGGGAAATTGAAAATCTGTGTATAACTTTATAGTTGGCCCTCCATATCTGTGGTTCTGTATCCATGGATTCAACCAACCTCAGATCATGTAGTACTGTAATATGTATTTATTGGAAAAAAAATCCATGTATAAGCAGACCCCAACAGTTCAAACCCGAGTTGTTTAAGGGTCAACTGTATTTTTTCTTGTTATATCTTTATCTAGCTTTGGTATCAGTAATGCTGGCCTCATAGAATGAGTTAGGAGGTGTCCCTCATCCTCTATTTCGTCATAGAGTTTGAGAAGAATTGTTGTTAATTCTTCTTTAAATTTTGGTAGAATTCACCAGTGAAGACATCTGGGTGATCCTGGAGTTTTCTTTGTTGGGTGGTTTTGATTACTGCTCCATTCTCTTTACTTGTCACAGGCCTGTTGAGATTTTGTCTTGTTGAGTTTTTGGGTTTTTTTTTTAATTTGTAGAAATTTGTCCTTTTCATCTGGAATATCTAATTTGTCAACATATAACTGTTCATTGTTGGCATATAATTGTTCATAGAATTCTCTTATTTTTATTTCTGTAAGGTTAGTAGTAACAACCCCAGTTTCATTTCTGATTTTAATTATTTAGGGGTTTTTTGGTTGTTAGTCTAGCTAATGGTTTTAAAACTTTGTTGATCCTTTCAAAGAACCAAATTTTCCCTTTGTTGATTCTGTGTTTTTCTTTTCTCTATTTCATTACCTTCATTCATGTCTTTATTATTTTTTTCCTCCTGCTATTTTTGGGCTTAATTTGCATCTTTTTTCTAGTTCCTTAATATCAATTTAGGGTATTGATTTGAGATCTTCTTTTTCACTATTTACTGGGGTTTACTGCAGTCCCTGAGCACTGCCTTTGCTGCATCCCATGTTCATGAAATGAAAGACTTAATATTGTTAAGATGGCAGTAATCTCCAAACTCTTCTATTTGCTGGTCTCATAGAATGAGTTGGAAAGTGTATCCTCCTCCATATAGTTAAAGAGTTGATGAAGACTTGGTACTAATTCTTAAAGTTTACTTCATTGCTTCATTGCAGCTCTTTGGGAATTGGCTTTCTGTTGTGGAAAGTTTTTGATGATTAGCCCAATCTACTTACTTGCAATGGTCTCTTCAGGTTTCTATTCTTCTTGAGACAGTTTCAATAGTTTGTGTCTAAGCCTCTGTCCATCTAGGTTATCTTATTTTGTTGACATAAAGTTGTTCATAGTATTCCCTTAAAATCCTTTGTATTTCTGTAAGGTCAGTGATGATGTCCCCTCTTTTATTCCTGATTTTGTTCACTTAAGTTTTTTTTTCTCTTTTTTGGTCTAGCTAAATGTTCATAAATTTTGTTCATCTTTTCAAAGAACCAACTTTTAGTTTCATTGATTTTCTATATTGTTTTTCTGTTATTTTTCTTTTTGCTCTAATCTTTATTTCCTTCCTTCTGCTTACTGCGATTTAATTTTTTCTTTCAGTTTTATAAGGTTGAAGTTTAGATTATTGATTTATTTTTTAATATAGGCATTTATAAATATAAATTTATAGGCATATATAATTTATATAGGCATTTATAAACAAAGCTTTAGCTTATCCCATAAGTTTGGGTATGCTTTTTATTAACCTCAAAATATTTCTTAATTTCCCTGTGATTTCTTCTTTCAGCCATTGGTTAGAAGCACGTTATTTAATTTCCACATATTTGTAAGTTTCTCAAATTTCCCTTTGTTACTGATTTCTAATTTCATCCACTGTGGTGGAAGGACTTATTTTATATAATTTCAATTCTTTTAAATTTGAGGTAGTGTCTTATGGCCTAATTTATGTCTGTCAACATCTCTACGCACTTGAGAAAAATGTATATTCTTGTGTTCAGTGGCGTGTTCTACAGATGTTAGGTCTGGTTGGCTTATAGAATTTTTCAGCTCTTCTGTTTTCTTGTTGATCTCAAGTCTAGTTGTTTATCCTTACTGAAGCTTTATCCTTTCCTCAAATTAGATAATCTCAACTGCCCTATCTTCAAGTTGACTGATTCTTTCTCCTACCAGCTCAAATCTGCTGTTGAATACCTTGGTCAGTTTTTCATTTTCGTGATTGTACTATTATAACTGTAGTTTCTGTTCTTTTAAAATAATATTTGTCTACTTACTGATATTCTCTATTTGTCTAAGCCCAAATGTTTTTTGAAGGAAAAAATTCACTGCAACTTAGTGAATATTTGTGAATGTAGATCTTGCAACCAGGGACCTTTATGCCTTCCAGCAATGAATGTTAACAGAGATGAAGGCCCCAGGCCCCTCAGTGTATTATCACTAAGGACCTGTAATCCAAATTTGGCCCCAACACCAGCAGCATGGGCATCACCCAGGAGCTGGTGAGAAATGCAGAATCTCAAGTCCCACTCCAGATCCACTGAATCATAAGCTGCATTTTAACAAGATCTCCAGGTGATTCCCATACACACGCACATTAGAGTTTGAAAGACAATGGGCCAAACGTCCTAGAACCCACCATACTTTCAGAGCCTTCAAAGTATGCCAGTTTTCAGAATAGCAATTTTGCATTTATATCTATATAAATTTGATAAATGTCCATCTTCCTCTCTAGATTGAAACTCCACAAAGGGGAGTCTGCTTACTGTTGCAGCCCAGAGCCAGGCACATAGTAAGTGCTGTAAAATCTGTCAAGTAAATCGATGAACTGGACTCTGGGATCTCATATTTATCTGCTTCCTCCCACCTCAGTTTCAGAAGAGGTTTAACTTCTTAACGTATTTGGAAAACCTCAGCGTTATCAGATCTCCTGGGGATGATTAGGAAGGACCTCTGAGATAAGGAAACAACTTTGAGATAAGGAAGCTGCAGTTTTTCTTTACCTTTTGCTTAAAGTATGTATTTATCCAAAACTTGAGTTTCCTTGCCACTAAGGGTTCTCTGAGTATTGGAAAGAAAGAAGCCATTAAGCATATTCTCTATTATAATTCTGTAGGAGGACTAATTTTTGATCTTGAATGATTTCATTAATTTTGTTTCCTTATAATTATTTTTCTCCATCATCAGGAAAGGTTATTGGAATATGAGTAAAATGTCATAAATTAACAAAATCAACACTAGTAAAAGACTTCATTTATAATTCATATATATTTATATCTTTACTTATCCTGCCTTTATACAAAAGGATCTGAGGCAACTGTTTACAACTGAATGAGATATGAGAAAACATAACTAAAGCAATACTATAGATGGCTTTTGTGAAAAATCAAATTACTTCGATAATTCTTCCAGTTTAAAAAAAAAAACGAGAGACAGACAACTGGTATTATTGTTTTTATTTATAAAGAATTACTTTTATTTGGCTGTTTGGAAAACCACTAACATTTTTCACTTTAGAAAACATTAAATAATAAACAAGATGTTATACAGTACTTTGGATAACGTCTTCCATCAGTGTAGTGCAATGCATTATTGGCACCTAAAAGTGAAACTTTCTATTATTTTCCCCTTTCATCTCCAGTTGTGCAGTTATATGACCAAAAAGGAAATGAATCATTAAAAAATGGATCTAAAGCCATATTTTCTGGCCGCTACTCAAAGGCTTACTGATTTATATTCCCCCTCTGGCCTTGCATCCACCAAGTTAAATGATGAAAGACCTACTGTTGTCTATTGTACCTATTGTTCCCAAAACAATACCATTTTGTGGGACTTGGGAGAGTCCCATTGATAAGAGAAACTTTTACCATTAGGAGAAGGAAAGGTCCTGGCAGTGGTGTTGGGCATGGCACTCTCTTTTTCAGTAGCCAAATTAAGCTGTCACACATGTTGCAGAGAGAATGCACCAGATAAAAATCTCTCTAAACTGTGTTCTTTGCTATGGTCTCTTTAAAAATCTGAAATATCATCCATTAAGCAAGTGAAAGGGTTATACCTTTACCAAGAAAAGAAATATACACCACCACATTAGGACATTACTGAGATACTAAAATATCTGCCCATCATACTCTTTTGGAACAAACAGATTTTTTTCTGTTTTTTGTTTCTGTATTTTAAATACTGCTAGGTTTGCCATAAAGGGATAGACATTTTCATGACCTCAGCATTTGGTGGCTTCTCCCCTTTTGATTCCTCGCTATTAGGCTCCCAAGAGGGAAGTACCTAAATTAGACCTTAGCCCTGGTCCAAGTTACTTAGACTTTCATTACATAGTAATAGGATCAAAACATCTTTGGGGGAGATTCTGTAATGTTACTCTACCTTGAGGTAAGAATGTCTTTAACCATCTTAAATAGAAAAAAAAGTTATCAAATTTTTAAAAAGTCTCAAAAAAAAATGCACACTTTTTCTTTTAGACAAAGGATTCTAACTTAATAACTGTCCCTGCCAGGAAATGCTCCCTCACACTCCAGTCTAAGCCTGTTTCCTCTTGTTCTGTTCTCAGTGCATATGGACAACAGCTGGCCACCAGCCTCTCTGCACCAGCCCTTCATATACTTGAAAACCAGCAGTGGTTTGCCCCTCAGTCTTCTCTTCTCCACGCTGAATAATCCCAGTTCCTTTAACTTTTCATCATAGATCTTTTTTTTCCAACCCTTTAATCATCTTTGTGATTCCTGGCAAAAACAGCAGAAAATAGTTTGATTACTTAATCGGAAGTAAACAAAAGCCTCAGGAATAAGTTGCCTTTTAAAAGTTATGTCTTTTGTTTAAATCTAAAGGTAAACTTTGCAGGGAGGAAATAGGGGTTCATAGATCTTAGAATTCCAATCTTGTCCTGTTGATCTAGTGTGTGTGTGAATCCCATTCCAACACGTCCGGTGCCGCAAAGCATGAGACTCGCTTCCCATCCCTTCCTGACACAACAGCACATAGGCTGTGATCTAGACATGCCTAAATCTATACGCATTGAAAAGTCAGTATGAAAATCTATTTCAACGAAGCTTCCCCCATGCTTCCCCACACCCAGCTTCCACAAACAGAATCTTTTCTCTGAAACAACCAGAACTTTCATAAAGCTTCTTACCTATTACCGGAAAGAACCACGTTGTTATGGTAAAGGCTGTTGGTTTTAAAGTGTAACCTGAAACAGTGAGGGTTTTACATGTTAACTACAGTTTCCTGTCTATTACTTTGTAGTGATCAAACTCAAGGCCGTTAAAAAATTCATCTCCCTACAACCACAGACACCTCTTCCAATTTTCTCTTGCTGCCAATATAAGGTCATGGAACTGGATGCCATTCCACCATGTATTTTTTTAACTCGAGATCATAAGCTGCCTTTCCCTTGCAACTAGAGTCTGTAAATATTAGGAACACATAACTACTTAATACCAATAACACATTTACACAAAACACAGTACTAACGAGGGATTGCGTGCCCACTCTACATAATTGTCTTTAAAAGAAAAATACAGATAACAAGAATAAATGCATCTTGATATGCTACATCCCCTTCTTTTATAAAGCGAATGGCAGTAAAAGTCAGAGTTCAGGTCAGACCAGAACTACCAAGTAGAGAGGAGAAACCAATTTCACAAGCACATTGTACAACGCATCTTAGGGGAAGTCAATACTACTCGTGGTACAACACTGAACAGATAACAGAAAGGTCATTTGCACAGATTTCTTTTGAAAACTTCTCCTATAATTTGCTACAAGGAACACCTTGTAACCAGGATGAAGGACGGTATAGGTCACACACACTGAAGGCCTTCTTAAGAGACACAGGATGAAAGGTAACACCCAAAGATGGCTTTGCACACATCTACAGATGCCCCCCTGTATTTCAAGGAAGGTGTCACTGTTCACTGGGATTGCACAAAAGCAGGCCAGCAAGATGTGGGTCACCAACCAGACTTTCTCCTGACCCACTCTTCTCCTAGGCCTGATAAGAGGGAGGAGAGGACAGGAGGTGAAGACTGGAAAAAGAAAAGGGAGCAACACAGGGGTTCATTGCTAGTTCTGGAGTTGCTCGTGTTCTTCAGAGCAGTGGCCTTTTTTCAAGCTCACATCATCCAATCCAATCTCCCCAGTGTGACCACGCCTTTTTTCACCTTTGAAGATGACCTAGGGAGAGAAGGTACACACCGGTCAAGCCTCCTCTGCCCCTTTCCAATGCCTGCTCGTTTAGCAAAATAAAGACAAACTTTCCCCAAAACTAAATAGTAAACTTACTTAACAGAAGGAAAGACTAGAACAGAGTTGCCAGTGTCACTGAGGCTTGCCTTCTGGTGGAAACTTAAGTCATCAGTAAATCGTTAACCAGACCCCATTGCCCACAATCAGTTACTCTTTAAAAAGTCATTCTAAACAATAGACTACTTCCATTTAGGAATGATTATGAAGTGGACACTTTTGTCAAAGATTACCAAGGTCAGAAGTAAGGAGCATGATGGAATATAAAGGTGTAGAAATTAGGAGCCAAAGATCTGAAAGATCATAATCATGCAGCCTAGCTTAGATGTTTTCTAGTTCCTCCTCTGGGTTAATTTAATACAGTTTTGTTGCCTAAAATGGAACAGAATCAAACACCCTAATGCAAACACAGTGTTGTTTCACTTATGTAAAGACCAAAATCTTTCCTGTATTTTATCTAACAGAAACCTACGTTAGGATGTGAAACAACTTATTTTTATATTTCCAAACAATGTAAATATTAAGAAAAATTTTAAGAAAGAAAAACAGAGTAAAACAAAATCCAAGACTCTGATACAAGCTGTCTTCATGGAGTCTATTCTTTCTTTTAAAAAGTTTCTAGACACTACACCTATAGGTAGAGAGGCAGAATTTCCTAATAACTGTTTCATTAGGATCAACATAAAGAAGACACTTTTTCCAAATACATTCACTATTTCAGTGGGGTGTTACAGATCATTTTATTGCTACCTATGACTTGATTACTTAGGATAAAATTTATATATGCAATCAAAGCTTTTCCCACCACCTGTCCTGAATAGGATAATACTTTCCAAGCATAGTGTTCTGGTTCCCACCCAAGGCTGCTTAACTATGATCTCCGAGGCAAAGAGAAAACAAAGACTTTAAAGAAACATTCCCCCCCCCCCCAAACAAAAACCACTTTAGGGTAACTCATGGTGGTCAAAGTTCGAAGTACAAGGAGTTTAAGGAAAAGGAAAAGCAGGTACCCCGTCGCCACCCTTTGAAGTTTCTGTTAACTTTTTTTTTTCACTTTTTCAACTCCTACAATTTTTTTTTCATTAAAAATAGGGGCTATTCACCAGGGTGGGGAGAGTGACGGTGGTCAGAGGTTGCCATGAAGAATGTGTACGAAGGGGCAGAGGGGGTACAGAAAGAGGCAACGCATGGGATCACCACACCTGGCCAAGGCACAAGCCTTGCGCCTAAATTCAGGAAGAGACGGAGGCGTCCACCGCAGACCCCCGAGTTCTCCTCTGAAAGGAGAACCTCCCCGGTTCTGCCTCCCCGGCGGGTCTACTTACGCTCTTGACGTCAGCCCCTCGCAGGGCGATGCGCGTTTGCCTCCAGCTGTGGCCACCATTTCTTCCCCACAGGGCTGCTCCGTGGGCACCGTGTTTTCTCACCAACACCTGGAGCGTGCCGGCGTGCAGCCCCGTCACCTTGTGCCTGAACGACAGGCACAGGTCCCCCGAGTGCAGGAGGTGGCCGAGGGGGAGCAGCAGGCGAGCGGCCTTTGCCGCCGGGCCTTTGGCCGCCGAGACCGTCAGATACCGTCCACCTGCAGGGGGAGAGCAGGGCCGTGTGTGCGCGCGCCCAGGTCCCTGCCAGCGCGACGGCGGGGACGGGCATCGCCCTGCTCTTGTTTTAGTGAACTTCAGACGGTGCCAGTCATCAGGAAAGAATTCCAGATTCCCGAAGGAGGGAAATAGGACTTCGGCCCATGGCTGTCTTAAATTCTACGGTTTTGTATTTACAGAAAACACTTCACTCACAAGGAGTACAGATTATGCCAGGGACAGGCAATAAGTAGTCATCCTAACGCTATAAATATTTCCAGTTAAATATGATCAGACATACACAGGCATACACACATTCACCACCTCTTGACCCTCTTGCACCTAGAATCATAATGTCATGCTGGCTGGCTGGTGTGGTGGTGAAGTTACCAGGGAGAATTTTCTAGGTGGATTTTCTGTCTCCTGGCAGTGATTTAAAGGGGCACTAGATCTGTTTATTCTCTCCTCTCCCCTCTTTAAAAAAAAAAAAAAAAATCTCTAAAGCAGGGGTCCCCAACCCCCAAGCCACAGACCAGTACTGGTCCGTGGCCTGTTAGGAACCAGGCAGCACAGCAGGAGGTGAGCAGTGGGCAGGAAAGCAAAGCTTCATCTGTATTTACAGCCGCTCCCCACAGCTCGCATTACCGCCTGAGCTCTGCCTCCTGTCAGCATTATGGTGAGTTGTATCATTATTTCATTATATATTACAAAGTAATAATAATAGAAATAAAGGGCACAATAAATGTAATGAGCTTGAATCATCCCCAAACCATCCCCCCTTCCCCGGTCCGTGGAAAAACTGTCTTCCAAGAAACCGGTTCCTGGTGCCAAAAAGGTTGGGGACCAATGCTCTAAAGGGAGAAGGATCCTTTAAAAACGAGTTTGCTGTGCTTCTCATACCTGACCTCAAGAAGATGCAGAAGTGTTCTGGAAACCTGCCACATCTTCCTGGAGCATCAGTAATATTTGGAGGTAAGCAGTTTAAAAGATTTTTATATAAATACAAATCCATAACAATCTAATTAATATATAAATTTTCCATTACACATACATGAACACAAAATGTTAGTAAAATCTTTCCCTTTGGAAAGGTCGCTTTGATGATGTCCTTGGATCCCTAGGGCTCCAGAGTTTGCTTCCCTCTATTGTTAGAGGAATTGCAGTTAAGGGGGAAAAAAAAGTTTGAGCAGCAGTGACATGCGGGACGGTGCTTCTCAAGAGAGACGGAAAGTTGCAAATAGTAGTTTGAAACTCAGTCCAAGTACAAGTGACATTCCCCTCAGGCTGTTTTATTGCAGCCACCTGAAAAACACACTGTAGTCTCAACACTGACTTATCCATAGGAAAAATGTGGTTGGAATGCTGAACACCTGTAACTGTTTTGGTAGAAACCCCACTTATCTTTCATTGAAAAGCATTCCTTATGCTTAATCTGTACAAGACATGACAAGGTTTGGGATGTCCTATTCTTCAAGTGACTTCTCCTCTACCAAGTCTCCTCTGAGCCTTTAAAGGCCCGACTGGGTGAGCTGTGTGTACCTGTGAGGGCCAGGTTCTGTACGAGGGCTCTCCAGGGAGCATCTCATTTAACCTTGCTAACAAGCCCTTGAAGTGAACACTTATTAGCTTCTGCACCTGCAAAACAAGCCTAAGGCTTTGAGAGATGAAGTCACCCAAGGTGTCACCCAGCCAGTAGGCAGCAGAGTAACAGTTTAAGTTCAGAACTGCCTGAACCCCTATTCAGCACAGGAATCACTGGTTTACACGTTTCTCTCCCCCCGTCAAAGAGGGTCTCTTACAGTCAAAGAGACTGTGAACTCTTTGATGTCAGAGCCAACCTCTCTCCAAACCCCATTACACTCCTAGCGTATGGTAGGAGTTTAATACCATTTGTTAAATAAATGACGTTCCAAGAATATAGCAAAAAACAACAGAGAAATAGATCCTTGAGTCAGGTACTTGACTCACCAAAAACAAACACAGTTTTTTGTACTCCTTCCACCCCCGTCTTCCCCAATTAATCCAAACAATATTTTGAGCCAAAATATTTAGATGGATTTATAATGTCTCCCCGTTAGTCAGCTTTTTGAATCATCACAGGTATTTTGGTTAAGACTAAGATATAAGGTTATTACAGTTAACCTGCAAGTTTTAAGAAAACAAGGATTATCTTAAATCCCTGTGGAATGTATACTAATATCACTATGCCAGATGCTGCCTGCAGCAAGACAACCTAACAAAAACCAAGACATCCTAATAAAAGAGTCAAATAATCATTTTATATAGATATTTAAAACTCTATAAATGAGGTTACTATTGCGCTTCCCCTATAGGGCTACTCTGTGGCCACTAGGATTTTGTTTCTTTTTACCATGAAGAATTCTTTCCCTTTTTAATAAATGGAAGTATTACAAAGTTGGAACAGTAGCTAAGGGAAAAATTGATCTAGCACTCCAAATTACCTATTAAATAAAAATTTCACTTCTGATTCCAAAATACTGGTTTAAGTAAAAAATTACATTAAATATTTTCATGGATTCAGTTTAAAGCATCACAATATCTAAAGTTGTTTTTTGGTAAATAATAGATGCTGTAACACCTGCCAGATATATAGGTGATAAAATTTTAATTTCAAACATATATGAAATGATATCTGGACAGGGTTACTAACTGCAGCATTGTCTGAACTACCAAAAGGCTGGAAACAACTGAAACATCCCTCAATGGATGTCTGGTTAAATACGTTTAAAAAGTGATGGAGTAACCGCCATTCATTTAAGAATGAAGGTGTTCTGTATGCACTGATACAGAACAATCTTCGACAACAATGGCTAATACTATTTTAATGGTAACTCTGGGACAGGGACTGCTTTAAATGCTTTACATATGTTTACTAGACACTACTGATGACCCCATTTAAGTAACTTGCTCAAGATCAAAGCTCGTAAGTGGTGATGGTGGGTTTCAGCCCAGGCATTCTGGCTTCAAAGTCCACTCACGTTTTGTTTTGTTTTTTTTTTTTCCTTTGGCGTATAATTGCTTTACAATGTTGTGTTAGTTTCTGCTGTACAATGTAGTGAATCAGCTATATGTATACCTATATCCCCTCTCTCTTGGACCTCCCTCCCACCACCCCATCCCACCCATCTAGGTCGTCACAGAGCACCGAGCTGAGCTCCCTGTGTTATACAGCAGGTCCACACTCAGGTTAACTCTTAAGATAATATTGTTAAGTGGAAGAAGCAAGGTACAGAAGAGAGGGCTGTTGTGAGGAAAAATAGCTCTCTGGAAAGGTAACCAAGAAACTGGTTGCATCTGGGGAGGATGATGGGAGCCAGGGTTGGGAGGGAGCTTTTATTTTCACTGTTGATTTATTATTCCGTTTTCATGTATTTCAAAATAATGTTTCTTAATGCTGCAATAGACATAGTTGTACGTACACGCTGGCATATTTTATATTTAAACGAATTCCTTGTAGCTACCAGTAGCAGACAGAGTGCTGAGTCAGTTGAGATTAGGGTTCCAGGAAAAGGGCCCCAAGTTTAGCCTTGACACTACAGGAGAAGGGTGTGTGTTCAGGGCCACAGCTATAAGTCTGTAGCACATTATCACATCTGTCAGGAGCACAATTTTCCATTCCCTAGAGGATGGATTAATTTCACTATCTCGCAATTAAGTTTAAGACTGAATGAATGTGATAACAAAACCTAACGAGCACCAGGAAGGTGACTAGCAAATGCACTTATTTTGCAGCTGTTTCTCAAAGTTATAAGTTTGTTTAAGGGAGGGTTTTTTTAGAGATTTTAGCATATAAGAATATTTGCAAATCTGGATCTTGGATAAGCAATGCACAACATAAAAATCATATGTGGAAATCCAAACATATGTTCCTTTACAAATGGTAATAATCTAGATAGAATCACGCAAACAACTAGTTTGGTAGTTAGAATGATACACAAAAATAATTGATTAAATTGCTTATAGTCTTCTCTGGCCTTAACATGTGATACATACATAACCTCACCTGAACTTCCTAGAAGAAAATAGGCCCGGAAAGTAAGCTTCATTAGCATTCTCCATCTGAATATGTCAGAATCTGTATATGGTTAGAATTCCCCGACATATTCTAAAAAGCCCGCCTACGATTCCGCCCTGACATAAGCTATGCCCTCCTACCCCTTCTAACTAAATCTCTGCCATCTTTGGTCTTCCCATCCATTCTCCAAGCGAGAACCCTGCTCACTGAGCTCCTGGGATTACCTGGGACATTCCATTCTGAGTCAGAGGCTCCCAGAGCCGGTATAAGAGGCTTTCTAATCCACCCTTTGTCTAATTCTCAAAACAACATCTTCATACGTCACCCAGTCAAACATCTCCACCAACACAGAGCTCCCTGCTTCCGCGGCCGCCTGATTTCTCTTTAGACAGCTCTGACTATGGTGAAGTTCTGACAGGGAGCAAAAATCGATCCCCCTGTAGTTTTCACCTACTGATCCGACTTCTTATTCCCCTTGTGATCACAGAACAACTGAGATAGATGTTGTCGGTCTTGTATTTGAAAAGCTGCCCTGCTCCATTATTTCTTCTCCAGGCTAAACATTCTGGGTTCTTCACCTGTTTTTCTACAGGCTCTGAGACACCTCTCCATCCAGGTCATTCTCTTTTGAGTGACCTACCATTACCTCTATACTTCTCAGACTGGTAAGAACCTACCAAAGTGTATTTTCCATGCTGGAAAAAAATCCCTATTTCTATGGAGATGACCCAGCTTTTGGGCAGCAATGATACAGGGTTCACTCATATTGATTTATTACCCACAAAAAACTCTAAAAGTCTTTCACACTTTCTGCTAAAAGTCACATCTTCCCCCTCCTACAGCTGTGTAGGTGGTTTCTCGACCATGAGCTACACCACGTATTCATCCCCAGCAGATTTCACCCTCTTAAGTGTGACCCACTGATCTAATCTTCGGATGCTGTTCGTGTCAGCACACACAGTCGCGTTCTCCTCTGGCTTTACGTTATCCACAAATTGC
The DNA here is from genome assembly GCF_965194805.1 of Balaenoptera borealis. NCBI lineage: Eukaryota > Metazoa > Chordata > Mammalia > Artiodactyla > Balaenopteridae > Balaenoptera > Balaenoptera borealis. Next base: position 117,250,692 of record NC_138861.1, on the reverse strand, counting down.
TTAGTATGCCTTCAATATCCAGTTCATCCAAGTTGTTGGTAAAAACCTGGAGCGACCCCAGAAGAGCATCCTTGAGGGACCAGAGCCAATCACCAGGAGCTATCCAATCACCCAAGCGGCCACCACTTCCTTTCAACTTGTTCTGTATTATCACAGCCAAAGGACCATTTCAAACCTTTTTTTTGTCTACCACTCTGTCAATTCTCTTCTCATTTTTCTATTGGAGGGCAAGTGGATTTGGCGTCACAACAAATTTAAACATTTACATATGTGACGAATAATAGAAACTGTTGAAAAGTGCTAAATTGGTTCTAAAAGATAGTATCTAAGTTCTAAAGGTCAAATATTTTACATAGACTGTCTACAGAGAAGTGCAATGAATTCTTCTGACTTTAGCATGAATTATTCTCCCCAGTGTATACCTTACTTGAAAGAGTTATTCATTATGACCATGAACATTATTCACCGTTCTATCACACATGGTTGCTAAAGATCCTTCCTTCTGTAGCACACTACTCCAGGTCAGTGGTCACTCACATCTACAGGCCCGAGATCTGCTAATCGGATCATGCACACAACCAGGACACAGAGGCCAGACTGGGTAGTGAAAACCCCAGAATAATGCTGCAGATGTTCTGGGCACTGAACTGCTGAGATGGCTGCACAGGCAGTACAGAGAGGCCTGGATGGGAGGTCCATTCTTCAGCTCGGTGGCCTTAGGAAACTGATGTAACCTCGGGCCCTTTGTGAAACAAAAACAGTATTACCTGCTTCGCAGGGTAGATAAGAGGATTAGATAAAACTGAGATGATGAATGAGTCAGGACTGTAGTTGGTATTAAATAAACGTTGGTTTCTCTCTTATTCACAGTTATCTATGATATTAATAATAATGTGGTTTGGCTCAGGGTTAACCTTAAATAAGTGAGAGGGAGAACATGAAAGTGAGAATGAGAAGGCGTGTACCGGTGTGTGTGTGTGTGTGGGGGGGCATTAAAAATTATTTTATAGTTAAAAGAAATCTAAAAACTCCTTTGAGTTTGTTGGATACTCATTTTTTAAAAGCTTACCTCAAATTTTCATTTTTTTAATATCTCTAACATTTCAATATTAGGGGATCTAATGAATATATTTTTGCACTAATTAATTCTTTAATAACTTGCTACTCAACATGTGCATTAAGAATGAGCCCTAAAATTATCCCCAAGGAGCGTGTGAGAAATGCATCAAAATCTACATTTTAACAAGGCCTCCAGCTGACCTGTGTGCACACTGACCGTTGAGAAGAGCTGGTTTTAATAGAGCATATCCTCAAGTTAACTTTTACATGTTTTGTGCTCTATCTGGACACTTGGGATGGTATTTAGGAACTAGGCTTTTAAAAACAAGTAATATACTTTTTTTTCATGTCTTGTATCTTTCATTTCTAAGTCTAGAATCAGGAGTATAAAAAGGAAAAAAAGAAACCAAACTCCTCACCCTTCCATTAAGTTGGACTCACCCATATAAGATTTAACTACTAAAGGGAGGGTAAAAAGCCAACAATAATATGTAGCTTTGCTTCCTGAAATAAGACGACAAAACATATTGTAAGTTCTGAAACTTTATAGATTCATAGGAAGTGTGCAATTTAAAAGTCTTAATTTTCCAAGGGACTATATTTAAATCTCCCTTTCTTATAACATTTTCTTGTGGAATAAGTGGTGGTAATTTATAACTATTTTCTCCAGCATCCAAATTAGACTGAAAATTAGACTGTGAGAGATATTCACAACTTTGCAGGAATTTCCACTGTCTCCTTCTGCTACGTCTTAAAAAAGAAAGACATAATCAAGAAAACAACCACAGGCTACTATGATGGCTGCTGTACCACAATATTATTTTTATGCTTGGGAATGGGGCACTACACGTAACTTGAAAATTATATTTTAGAATGAGTCTATATGTTTTATATATACAAAGCTTTTTTTGAGAGAAATTAGCTGGCCTTTTAATAAACTGCTTGTCTACTTAAAATTCTAATTGATAGCTAACAAATTCAGATCACCTAAAAAAACAGAAGATGAATGCTGGACAAGCTTTCTTTATCTTCTCTATTAAGTAAACACAGAGCTGCGTTATGGTATCCTTGATTAGCAGAACTGGAGTCCTCAGATAGGATCCAACCGAAATGTGTACTGGTTAGATGAATCTGGTTAGATTCTGGTTAGATGAATGGTTTTACCTGCTGGATCCCTCACTGGTTCCCAGTGCAAGTCACTGTCTTTTTCTCGGATCCATCCACAAAGCCCATGGTCAAAATTACAACTGTGTATCAGAACACCTGCAAGGAAATAACCAGGAACATGAGTAGACCACAAACCCAACAGCTAATGACAAAAATGAATTTGTGAACTAGGGGTATCTGTACAAGTGTTCTCTCCTGTCTGCACTTAATTATCCCACCAGAATGTCTCTTCGTGAGATCGAAAGGAAATCATATGAATCCTTTTCTCAGCACAATTGTGTATCAGTGCTCAGCTGTAAAAATAGAACACACAATTGTTGCCAAATTATGACCTTCTTACATCATCACTTATAAAATATGATTTCCTCCTCAGCTTAAATGCTGCTTTTATATATATTTTTTTTAAAAAGATAATGATGGTTCACTGTTTTTGCTCAACTGATTTAACTACAGAGGAAACCAAGTGGTAAAAAAAAAAATGTATAATTTTCCCAGATGTAACCGAACAATCTACAATTTAAAAGTTATTTTAATGAAATGGAGGGAAAAAATAAAATGTCATTATAACGGTACTAAGAATATAGGGATCTACCTGGATCATCCTTTGCTTCATCATCTGCACTGACTCCTCTTTCAATTTCAAATATTTCAAACAAGTCATTTGAAGGCTGCCGTGGAACTACAAGAGAGAGATGCATTTTGTTTTGTTCTGATGAGGCATTGACAAAGAAGCATTACCTTTACCGATGGGGCAGGGGGAAAAGACCTAGGTATTTCACTCATCTGGAAGAATCCAAAATATTTAATCACATTTCACATGAAGATTCATGAAGTTTGTTCTGTAGAGATCTTATACTGTAACATTTATCTGGGTAGAATTTTAAAAAATGGGTTTCAAAAGTTTCTAAAATTCAACATAAAATACATTAAAAAGTCTTTATCTGGAAAATACATTTTAAAACAGCTACCAATTGCGAGCAAAATATCTCTATGAAATTCTAAAACTTGTCTATGAAAGATACATTATGAACTCTAAATTAAGGCTGTTTTAATGGAAAAAAAAATGCCCGTAATTGCAGCAAATGGTTTGACTTTCTAACCTAAAACATGGACTCCTCTCCAGTGAACCCTACGTATGCTATGGCTTCTGGGCTTAAGCAGGTTCCTTGGCTCCTTTAAGATCAAATCCAAACTCCAAATTGCACAGCATTCACAATCCACCCCCCAAAACACACAATACTGCCCAAATATGCCATTCATGTTCACGTCTCTGACCCCATCCCCAGCTTGGGATGCTCTTCTTCCTGGTAATTAACCAGCCAAACTTCCCCTCTCTGTTCAAGGGTCAGTGTAAATATCACTGCCTGGGTGAAAACTTTCACGTTCTAGGCGAATTCAAATCTTCCCCCTCGTACTCTGATGGCTCATGTTTACATGCCTCTATTACACTCTTTCCTAAAGAACTGCAGTTATTTACACACATGTGTGTCTCTCCCTCTGCTGGTCTCTGAGGTCCTGGAGGGCATCGATCATGTCTTACTCATGTGGCATTCCCAGGGCTTGACCTAGTGACAGGCACTCAATAAGTGTTTACTGAATGAATGGGAAGGTCTTGTCAGAAACCCACGTACTTTGTCAACCCTTTTCCTCAAATGAAACAAGTGGGACAGAGCTGAAAAATACACTTTAAAAAATGGATTCGTATAAATCATTATTTGCTCATTCATTCAATGTACATCTGATTGCCACCCATATGCCAAGCACTGGGGTAGGTCCCGAGGAGACAAGGTAAAAGGGTGAACAAGACCAACAAGGACCTGGCCCCTGTGGAGCTTGCATTCTAATGGGAGAGGCAAACATTAAACATGTAGATAAAAGAACACCACAGCTCTAAATTTGATGAAAACTAGGATGGAAAAACACCAGATGATATGAGGGAGAATAGCTTGGTTGGTAGTGGGGAGTGTGTGAGAACGTTGGTGGCAGTGGAGGGGAATTCTTGGCTAAAGATCAGGGAATCCTCCCTTTTCTTTGCCAGAACTTAAATTAGCTCTATTTTTATAAGGCAGGGAGTAAAAGATGTAGAACACCAAGGAACACACATCAGTCAAAACGGTTCTCTTTCATTAATGTTCCAATTATTTTTAGCAGTAATTTTTTAAATTAAGTAAACGAACCCATAATATTTGCACTGATATTTTGAGCTTACTGCTTTTGAAGTTTTTCCTTTTTGTTGCAAAAGTCCAAACAGTGAACCCCTTCCTCTTCCACTCCCCCCACTCACATATACCCCTCTACACACAGCCTGAGAAAGATGGAAGAAGAGAAGCGGGTCAACGGACAAGATCTGGGGACACAGCCTGATCCCAGGTGCCCTGGGAGAGGCAAACGGCCGCCCTCTTTTACACTCAGATGACTGACAGCAATGGCATCCAATTCCAGCTTTCCTTTCCTCACTTGGAGCTCTGAGAGGGAGACCGCCTCTTATTTACTAGAAATATTACAGAGTTGTAGGCATACATGCTTCATTTCTCATGACAGAGAAAGTTAAAAACACACACACACACACACACACACACACACAACTCTATAGAACAACACTTTTTTGTTCCCTTCTCTTGTTGTAACTTATAGAAATCATCTCTGGATTGTAATAGTTCAAATCTTACAGTGCCATATTTTAGGGGCATTATGTTGGTTTGTCAGCACCCTTTTCTCCAAGTGAAGGATGGTCAAATGGTAAATGGAGTCTTGGTGCAGAGGGAGAGGATCCTAGAAAGGTTTCCTGGCACAGGGACCTGTTTTATAAAAGGAGATCAAGGACGTCTTCTCTGAGCAAGCACCATTCAGTCTGAGAGGGAAAGAACATGGAACCATCCAGGCAAAAGCAAAGTGCTGGAGTGGGGGAAGACGGAGTATTTCAGGCAGTAAGTACAAAGATAGCGCTCGGGAACATTAGAGAAAGGCGTTCACAGTGTCTGGAGGATGCTCAGAAACGAAGAAAGTGGGATGGGAGGAGGTTAAAAGGAAGGAATGAGACCACACGTTTGGAAAACAGTCACCCAGAAAATCAGTTATCTAACAACTTGCAAAGTGCCAGATGGTTATTGGTATTTTAGGCACTTGGTTTCCAAGAACCTTTTAATTTAGCAGTGGACGATCATGCACACCTTCATTGCAATTCACTGGGAAACATGCCAAGGAATTTAGACCTGAAATGCTCAGCAGCTATTAGTTCTTACAATTTTGTGTGCTCCAGTCTGTAGCTCTGCCCAAGCACTGAACGAATCCTCCTTCCTTACACATACCAGTATGCATTGGTAAGCATCCCACTGAAATGTCGAGAGAAGGTTCACTACTCACTCCCTAGTATGTTTTACAGTTTATATAAAAATATTAAGTGAAATAATTTCCACTATGTACAAGAGAAACAGATGAACAAACAAAAAAAACCAGACTAGAAAAAACAGTGATAAGAAATACACTCCCACACTTCACACTTATATGGTCGATTAACAAGACAAAGGAACCAAGAATATACAATGGGGAAAGGGCAGTCTCCTCAATAAATAATGTTGGGAAAACTGGACAGCCACATGCAAAAGAATGAAACGGGATCATTTTCTTACATTACACACAAAAAAATGACAGAATGGGCTAAAGACTTGAACGTAAGACTTGAAATCATAAAACCCGTAGAATAAAAACCATAGGCGTTACGCTCCTTAACGCTGGCCTTGGAGATGATTTTTTTAGATCTGACGCCGAAAGCAAAATAAATAAGTGGGACTACATCAAACTAAAAACCTTCTGCGCAGGAAAGGAAATGATCGACAAAAATGAATGGGAGGAAGTATTTGCAGATCATTTATCTGATAAGGAGTTAATATCCAAAATATATAAAGAACTCATACAACTCCATAGGAAAACAACCAATCTGATTTAAAAAAATGGGAGGATCTGAAGAGAGATTTTTCCGAAGAAGATATACTAAAAGTGCATGAAAAGGCACTCATCATCACTAATCACCAGGGAAATGCACATCAAAACCACGATGAGATAGCACCTCACATCTATTAGAATGGCTACTATCAAAAAGACAGTGGGCCCCGGAACAACACGACTGTGAACTGTACGGGTCCACGCTTACGCATATGGGTACTTTTCACTGAACACGTGCAACACAGACCCACCACACCGTCCGCAGCTGGTTGACTCCGCCATACGATATGGAACCTTGGATGGGGCGGGCCAAATGTAAAGTTATACGCAGATTTTCAACTGTGCAAAGGGTCAGTACTGCAACCCCTGAATTGTTCAAGGGTTGACTGCCCAGGAAATAACAGATGGTTATTTGCATGCGGAGAAAAGGGAACTGTCATGCACTGTTGGTGGGGATAGGAATTTGAAAACGTTATGGAGAGTCCTCAAAAAATTAAAAATAGAACTACTGCGTAATACAGCCATTCCACTCTTGGGTGTGTATCTGAAGAAAGTGAACACGCTAATTTGAAAAGATACATGCACCCCTGTGTTCACTGCATTGTTTACAACAGCCAAGACATGGAAACAACCTAAGTTCCCATCAATAGATGAATGCGAAAAGAAGCGGTCGTATATATATACACACAATTAAATGTTCCTCAGCCATAAAAAAGAATGAAATCCTGCCATTTGTAACAACATGGATGGATCCTGAGGGTATTATGCTAAGGGTATTATTATGTCAGACAGAAAAAGACAAATACTGTATGATCTCACTTATATGTGGCATCTAAAAAAAAAAAAAGCTCATAGAACAACAGATTGGTGGCCGCCAGAGGCAGGAGGTAGGAGGTGAATGAAATGGGTGAAGGGGGTCAAAGGGTACAAACTTCCAGTTATAAGTAAATCATGAGGACGTATAATGTATGCATGGTGACTGTAGTTAATAATACTGTGTTGCATATTTGAAAGTTACTAAGAGAGCAAATCTTAAAAGTTTCCAATCACAAGAAAAAAAAAATTTATAACTATGTTTGGTGACAAGCGTTAACTAGACTTATTGTGGTGATCATTTTGTAACATATGCAAATATGGAATCATATTGTACACCTAAACCGATGTAATGTTATATGTCCATATACATCAATAATAATAATAAAGAAATACACCAATATGCTAATAGAAGTAGTCTGAGTACTGGAAATAAAAGTAATGTTTTATCATTTATTGGTTTGTCTTTTGTAATTCTGTATTTTTTAAGATTGTTTATAAAAAGGATTTCTATTATGAAAAAAAAAAGTACCTAAAACATTGAAAGAAAAGAGAGTTCTGTCAGAGTATATACACAGTCTCCTACCCCATAGCAGCTATATGTCTGTTATTTGTATTTTGATTGCTTAAAGAGAACTTTGAATAGTCTTGATACCTGTTATTAAATGTGAGGCTATGAAATTGAGATGTATTTGTGAAATTCAAACATATTCTTTGATTCAGTGCAGAAAATGCTAATTAAAATACATGACTAGCCTTATCTAAAAATAGAATTACAACCGGGAGAGATGCTAACACACACACACACACACACACACACACACACAAACACACATATATATTTATATTTATAAAGACAAACACATATCTGATATTTTCTGTAGTTGGACCATTAATCCTTAGAATCAGAATGGTGTAATTTTAGAGATTAGAAAAGGATACGAGAAATGCTAACAACACAATTCCTCTACCGTCTGTCTGTCCATCCTCCCTCCCTCTAGTCCATCCACTTATTAATGCTCTCAATCAAGAAACTGACCATCCACTGAGTACGAGGCACTAGGCTCACTTTTGTGAAGCAATGAGCGTACTCTTTCCTTCATGGGATCTACATTCTAGAGGTGAAGACAGGCATCTGACAATCTCCCATGTAATGGATGCTTTAGAGGAGAACTAGAGGATGCTATGTGAGCCTTGGTGGTGAGGGGGAGACGGGGGGCTGTCTAAGCTAGCCCAGGAGGAAGGTGCATGAAAATCCCTGAGAGGTGCTGCTTACACCGCGACCTGAAGGATGAGTCACTGTGAGCTAGCGCCCTAGAGAGTGAACGGGTGTGAACTCAAACATCATTCTAGGTGTAGAGCTCACACGGGGAGAGGGAGGGAGAGGGAAGGAGGGAACCAAATGAAGCTGGAGATGCAGGCAGACTCCGCAGGGCCTTTTAAAGCTCTGTAAATATTGTGGACTTTATTCTGGCGGAAACTGGAAGTCTCAAGGATTCTAACAGAGGAGCGCCAAGATCAGGTACATCATTCTGGCTGGAGCACAGAGAACGAACAGGAGGGAGGAGGGAGTGGCTGTCAGAGGGCAGTTATGACCGAAATTAACATTAAAAAAAAGAATGTTCATATACTCTTTAGAAGATTTATTTCCTAAACATTTTTCTTCCATTAGTTAACGTTTCATCCACCAAGACGTATGTCTTATAATCTTCCGCATGAACTAAAACATAGGGAACGTACAGGCACTGAAGCGAGCAGACAGCCGGATAAAAACGTGGTTGGCGGGGGCTCAGGGGCCCAGTACGTTCCTAGCGGCTGGGGAACCCCGGAGCCCTGGAGCCTGTGAGAAGAACTGGCCACACAGATAAGCAAGAAACTTCTTAAAAGGAACTCCATCCCAGAACATTCTATTAAATATATTTTCCCCAGGGATATAATATTAATCTATAGCCTGCGTTCATGAATGAAGTTTCCCAAAGAGTCGACTGCATATTTTTACCAAAAAGCATTAAAAGTAAGCACAGTGAAGTAAATGTAAATATTATCACACACACCTACCACTGCCAGACTTCCTCCAAACAGTAACTACTATAGCAGAATGTAAGCACAATTTATTAAAGGTAGGTTTGCTAATTCTGTTTCTGTTCTAGGGTGGCTCCCATGACATTACCCAGGCCAGTTCTGGCATTTGTTGTTGGACTAAAAGATGAAAGATAACACGGTCTTAAATTCTTTCTATGCTTAGGGATTTAGTTCATCTGAAGAGAATGGTATGTATGTAACTTCCCTAATATTCTGAAGGCTCTTTCTGGTGGCGAAATGTAGAGATGACAGAGTGGGGATGAGTGGCAAGGGTTTTAAGAGGCCACCTCTTGCATCTCCCCTCCACACCGCTTTCTCTTCTCCTCCTCTCCCTCTGCCCCCCTCCCTTTTCTCCTCTGCCCCTTTTCTTCCCTCTCCAGATGAAGCACATACACATTATAGCTTTAAATTACCAGAGAGAAGCAATAAAAAGATTGGAAAAGAGAGTCTGACATTTCCTTAACTACGTCAGAGAAAATTCCCAGCCATCTACTGATTACTAGCAAAAAGCAAAAGGCTGCTGCGCTCCACAGAAATAAGCCCTTGTGTGCTAAAGCTTTCACTGCGTAGGAAAAATCCAAAAAGTTCAAAAGACACCTTTGGACTGAGAGTACAGAGCACAACTGGGAAAAATTAAGTCTCTAGTGAAAGGTGGAACATACACCCAGCTAACAATAATGAGCCCCAATGTGTGACTCTCCTCTCTCTCTTCTAATAAAGTTTCAGAACAACTTGAAGTACTGCCTGCAGCAATTTCTAAGTGTGGCCATAAAGGTGATGACTCAACTTTTCTAGATCAGGAGATCATTTGACAGCGAACGTGGAGGGACAGAAGAAGGGAGGAGGTGAGAGAGGGGATGCAGGGGGGAGGCAAGAGATGGCATCTTAGACCCCTTGTCTTTCATCCCCACTCTGTCATCTCTAAAGATCCCTGGGTTTTGCCACCAGAACCGTTTTTATCCCCTTGCCCTCTTCTAAGCCAAAGGAAGTCAGAAGGTTAGGCGTTGTCAGGACTGAGTCCGAGCGCTGGAACAGAACGCAGGCGGTGCCATAGCCGACTATTTGACTACAGTATAGCTGCTTGGGTGAGTGTGGCACGAACACCCCCGAGGTGACACAGAAGCCCACCTACTGTGGGGGACAGGGGTCAATGCTCTCAAGCCAAATGAATCACTTTAGAGGAAGAAAGGAAGCTTTTATTTCTGATATTTATCAGACCCATCATGTATGTTTCTCATCTAGACAGATCCATCTCTGAAAAGGCTGTTGTTACTATTCGCTGGGTAGAGAAGTTGAGGTGATGCTGTCTCTGATTAAACATCACAACTGTTCAATTAGGTACCGTAAACACCTAAATAAAACCGGATGTTCCAATTATTTGGTCGTAAGTAAAGGGTCTATGAAATAGCAGCTTTCTATTTTCATTTTCTCTGCTCCCCTAATAGCTCATACTTGCACATCAATTTGTTTCTAAAGGATCTGGTTAGCCAAAAATAACATTTAAAATATTGTGAACATTAAAACTGTAATGAACCATAATAAAAAGCATCAGAAAAATATAAACTCAAAACCAGAACACAAAATAGGGCTGTGTTTTTATGAGTTAAGTAGGAAATGTTATCATTACCATATCAATGAATTCAACAACATCAACAGAAGTAGTATAGCTATTGTGTATTGAGTTCTTATTCTACGCCAAGCACTCTCTCACCTAATTTTCACAACAGCCCAATGTAGTAGATACTATTATTATCACCACTTACGGATGAGGAAACAAAGTCATAGGAAGATTTAGTAACATGCCCCACATCTCAGAGTGGCTATGGCACAATACTTTTCATTACAACTCTATACAAAAATGTGCATAAAACTCAACAAAAAATCTGATTTCTGACTTTGGTCACGTTCACCAAGAACTCAATTTATACTTTCCGGAAAGAGCTATTTTTTTCTTTACCAGCCATCATAGGATCCAATTAAAATATACATAAAATGCCTTGAAAACTTTCAGAATTCACAGCACCAGAATCTGACCTACAAGCAGTCCTTCAAAACACTCGCTGAAATTTCATCTTCAGGGAGATGTCAGGCATCTTCTCAGGGTCTCTCTAGGCCTTATGGTTTACTAGGAAGCAAACTAGTTTGAAGACCTGTTCACCCCTCAGCAGAAACAATCTTTCTACTCATCACCACATAGAATCAGAAAAGATCATATTTCCATGACTAAGAACAATGTGATCACACCAGCCAGACTCCGTAAAATCCGTAAAAGGGAAATGAGAGAAAAAACCTGTGGACAGCAGGCAGCAAAGCAGCAATCGTTAAAGTGCAAACAGTTTTGTTCTTACTGGTGGTGCTTGGAATTTCAACACATTCTCATGAACATCACAGCAACAATGAGTCTGGTTTTCTGATACGGCCACTGGTGAGAGCACCTGCTACGTATTACAATGTACTCTATAATCTTTACTCTGCAACACTTTGTTTCTTTATATGACCCAGATGCTATATGCTATATTTTAGGCACAATTTTAAACAACCCACATCTGGCTAATTCTGTCTCCATTCAAGACATGGCTCTGCTGGGTTGGAGCTGCGATTATGGTTGAGAGAGCCCTACTCTTCAATGTACTCAGCAGATCAGCAGTGTTACTTACTTCTGAGCTTGTTAAAAATGCAGAATCTCAGGCCCTAACCTAGACCCACTGAATCAAAGTTTTCATTTTAACAAAGTCTCTGTGTGACCTGTACACACACTAAAGACTGAGACGTACTTCCCTAGAAAGTCCGATTTAGTAAATTGGTGGTAGGCATTAGGCATCTACATTTTCAATAAGCACCCTAGGTTATTCTGGTTCAACTGGGCTTCTGATAACACTTTGAGAAAAATCTACTTCCTGATCCAAGTGCTATTATATTCCTTACAGAGCTTCCTAGCTAAAACTGGACAGATCTGACGTGCTCAATTGTAAAGACATTTTGAAAGGTTAAAAATAAGTTAAAACTTTGAATGAATTTTTAAAAACCAGTAAGTTCTAAATAAAGTTAACATGATTCACAATCAGAATCCCCCTGGGGTACTTTTTCAAAGCACACGACTCAACTCTCCTGCTGGGAGAGCGGGATTCCATTACCCCTGGCCCTTCTCCTAAAGATTGACTACTACAATAAATTACTGTGACCAGTGACAGTGGGAATGGAAAGATTAAAAATCACTGCATGAGGATAACACAAAGACAATGAAAATCACCCCAAATATCAACAACTGGATAGATCCATGGTTACTATTCTGGTCTTTTTTCTTCCAGACTTTTATATTCATCCAGACATACGAAGACGTGTATTTTACACGTAATTGGGATCAAATGGTATGCACAGTTTTGTATATTCTTTTCACTTAACATTTTTATAACCTAGGTACTTTCCCAAGTCATTAAACATTTTTTAAAAAAAAACATTACTTCATACTATTTCATGGTATTGCTAGACTGGAATTGCATTTTCCCCTAACGTCCTTTACTTTGGATTCTACATAATGTTTTTCTTATGTTCTCTGCTCTGGGGTACCTCCTACCTGCTCTTACACTAGATTTTTATCTTTGGTGTTCACTTGGTCTCCAACTTTTTAGCAATCCCCTACAGCATACCTCTGGTGTCCAGACAGGCAGCCCACCAGTTAAATCTGCCTTTCTTGCTCTAAGTCTGCCCAGCACTTTTCTGCTCTCCCCTCTCTCCCAGGCTCTTCCAGAGTCCAAGATCAACCCACTGGTCTCAGAAACCATGCAAATGAGAGCTAATGGTAGAAGGCTGTTCGATTTGTGGAGCATGGTCTCTATAATTCTGAGTTCAGCCCAGCCTGATCTGAAGTGGGTTACAATAAACTCTAATCCCAACAGTTAAATAAACCCAGTTAAATCCACTCAGGAAATGACGCACATTATATACCTCTCCAAGAGATTCACAGTGACCATTAGCATATTGAAAAGTCCCACACTTAACAAACCTATTTAAGTGGCTAAACCAAGGGTCTCTTAAATTTATTTGACCTCAGAACTTTTTTAGGCATACACTTGCATAATATTCCAGAGAACTAATGTTCTATGAAACACACTTTGAGAAGCATTGGTCTGTCCCATTAGTGAAGGAACAAGAATTTCATGCTATATCAGGTAACTTTAGTGTTGCTCAAATCATGTCTATAGGGCTAGCCCTGCAAATACATCTGGTTATAATTCTGTTCACACAATCTGAAAAACCTAGGGCTCCTCAAGTTAAAATTATTTTTAAAACACATGTTTAATATTTCATATCATACATAAAAAGTTATTTCCTTAATCATGTATTCTTTAAATGCTCCTGGGACTTCCCTGGTGGTGCAGTGGTTAAGAATCTGCCTGCCAATTAAGGGAACATGGGTTTGAGCCCTGGTCTGGGAAGATCCCACGTGCTGAGGAGCAACTAAGCCCGTGCGCCACAAGTACTGAGCCTGCGCTCTAGAGCCTGTGAGCCACATCTACTGAGCCCATGCGCCACAACTACTGAGCCCACATGCTCTAGGGCCTGTGAGCCACAACTACTGAGCCCGTGCGCCGCAACTACTGAACCCGCACGCCATGACTACTGAAGCCCGTGATCCGCAACAAGAGAAGCCACCGCAAGAGAAGCCCGCGCACGGCAACGAAGAGTAGCCTCCACTCGTTGCAACTAGAGAAAGCCCGCGCACAGCAATGAAGACCCAGTGCGGCCAAAAATAAATAAAATAAATAATAAAAGTACAACAGAAAAATTATTTGAGCTAGTTTCAGGAGCTAGGAAGTATATACTTTGAAACATTATCTCTAAATTAACATTGTTTTCCTTCTCACTAACTTTGACTTTTCAGATTTAATAATCCACTGAATAGAACATCAATCTCCAAAAAGGAAGGGAGGAAAGGGAGAAAGAGAGAAAAAGATGGTGGAAGCACAATTAAAAACCTCCCCATATTATAAAAATAAGTAACAATCAGGAAAGAATATTTTTTATTTCTTAATATAGATTTAATGTGTTACTAAACTAGCGTTTGTATGGAAATTGATTACATGATAATTTTTATTTTAAAATGTCATGAGTGATTGACCTAATCATTCATTTCTATGTCCCACAAATAGTATTCAATTGCTGATTATGTGCCAGGCATTATTCTAGGTTCTTGAGATATACCAATGAGCAAAACAGAGAAAGACCCCTGCCCCTCAAAAAGCTAATATTCTAGTCAGAAGAGACAAAAATAGACATTATAAATAAGGAAACAAGATAGTATATAGAAGGTGATAAACGTTATTTTAAAAAAACGGTAGAGAGTTGTGAGATCAGGTGTGCCGGCAGTGGCTGCAGAGGTCACAGTATTGAAGGGGGGGGTCAGAGTGGCCTCACTGGCAGGTTGAGATGTGCATGAAGAGGTGAGAAAGTGAGACAAGCTGACAGCAGGAGGAAGAGTGTTCCAGAAAGAGGGAAGAGCTGGAGCAACAATCCTAAGATGGGAGAAGCTGGAGGAACAGCGAGGAGGCTGGAGTGACGTGAACGAGGGGAAGAGTGCTAGGAGATGTGACCTGAGGACTCTGGAAGCCGCCGGGAGGGCTCCTGTTCTCACTGAAGGAAGTGGGTGCTAATGCAGAGCTCTGAACAATGACATCTCATTTAAGTTTTCAAAGATGACCCTGGCTGCTGGGTTGAGGAGAGACAGCAGAGGGACAAGGGTGGGAGCAGGCAGACGGGCCGGAAGGCTGCTGCAGTACGGATCCGCGGGTCCTCACCCGTCGTTCTCAAATCCGAAAGCTGCTTCCATAAACTCATTAGGTGGCAAATCTAACCTTCACTTAACCTAACTTAAATGGCTTTAGTAGCCAAATGAGTGTAAATATTCATGTTTCCCTGTAGAAACATTAATATGCTTCAGGGTATGCTATACAGCAAATGCGCCTTATTACTTTTCTAAAATCTAAAAAAAATGCTGTATTACTTATCTGGAAAAAGGATTTTGGACCTGTATACACCACGGGGAAGGATGGCCTGGGCCAGAGTGGTAGCCCTGGCAATGGTTGGCAGTAGCCACACTTCAGATATAATTTGAAGGCAGGGCTGACAGGATTTCCATACAACTTGGATGTGGGTATAAAAAGTAATTTAAAATGACTCCAAGTTTTTTGGCCTTAGCAATTGGTAGGATGGAGGTGCCATCTCCTGGGGTGGGAAAAGCTGTGGGTAGAATGTGTTTGGGGTGACGATCAGGAATGATTAGACAAGTTGAGTCTGAGACATGTATCTTCATCCAACTAGAGCAGTTAAACAGGCAGGTGATATACAAGTCTAGAGTTTGAGGAGAAGTCTGGGCTAGAGATGTACTTGTGCTATAAGTACTTCCTTGATTTCCTTTTAGAATATCTTTATAGTCTTTTCTTGGGGGGCAATACATACCTACACACACACACACACACACACACACACACACACACACACACACATTACAGAGGAAAGTTCTGTTTAACAACCTCTTCCATTAAACATATATTATCTTTCAATGTAAAGAAAAACACAACTGAAGTATGGGGCTATTTGGAGACTGCCCAACAGTGGCTGTAATTAACATCACCTGAAAATTCATGGAATGAGGAGAGCCAAAGTCTACTCTCCGACCAGTGGAGAATAAGGATGGCTTAAGAAATTATTATGCCAGAAATGAAGAAAATAGTCAATGAATAAATGGTGTTGAACTAAAATAGTGCTAAGGTTCCTTTCTGTTTTCACCATGAATAAATACTAGTTATTTGTTCTGAATTAAAAACTTAGAACTACTCCCTTATTTGGAATATATGCTAAAGTCTCCAGACAGCAAATTAAGAAGTGTCCAAAATATCCTCATCCATGCTGACATTAACCAGCAGCTAGGGCTGAAGATGAAATGAGAGTGGAATTTAATTTTTGGCAGGAATATCCAGAGGCAGCAATGCTATCTGTGGCATGCAACAGCCTTGGCATGGGATCAAGGTAATTCTTTCCCAGGGCGTGTCTTTAAGATCACACTCTCTTAGAACAAGTGCTCTCAAACATCATCGGAACTCCGTGTCTCCCCAGTTTCATCCTGCTAAATTCTGTTGGTGAACTTCCATGTTATTTTTAATTCATATGTGTATTGGTATAGAGAGGAATAATGGGAAGCAAGAGAGACTTTTAAAAAGAGAACACATTAAAAGGCTAAGAAAGAGGTTGAAAATTGCAAATTTTGTTCTGGTAATAAGGGAACAACCTCTTCCTCCTTCAAATCTTCTTCTTTACCTATAGCCTCTAACACCATTGGTGGTACCCAGTCACCCATTAAAAATCTGGAATCTTTTTTTTTTTTTTTAAATGACAAGAGTCAGATCATGCGGTCTAGAATTGTGGATTTTTTTTTTTAAGATTGATTGATTGATTGATTGATTGATTGATTGATTGCTATGTTGGGTCTTCGTTTCTGTGTTAGGGCTTTCTCTAGTTGCGGCAAGTGGGGGCCACTCTTCATCGCGGTGCGCGGGCCTCTCACTATCGTGGCCTCTCTTGTTGCGGAGCACAGGCTCCAGACGCGCAGGCTCAGCAGTTGTGGCTCATGGGCCTAGTCGCTCCGCGGCATGTGGGATCGTCCCAGACCAGGGCTCGAACCCATGTCCCCTGCACTGGCAGGCAGACTCTCAACCACTGTGCCACCAGGGAAGCCCCAAAAATCTGGAATCTTTAAATCCAACCTAGCTCCAGTTTAGATTTAACCACCAGTTTACAGTAAATACAAAGGGTAGCTGTCCAGTTTTTCTCATCAATCCTTGGCTCAACCTGCCAGTTTGTTGGTAGTTTATTGCACATGCTGTGCTGCTTCCTACGCTTGTGCCTCTGTTGTGTGGTCCCTGTGAACTATAATGCCTCCCTTTTTTCATCCCCTTTGCCCCATTTCACTCAAGAAGCCTCCCTACTCCCCAAACTGTCCCTGGCCAAAGATGGGTTAGGTACCCTTTCTCTCTACCCCCATAACGCCCCACACAAATCTCTCCCACTAACACAGTACCACAGTTATCTTCGGGGCAACTGTCTTTTCCACCAGACTATAAGGTTTTCTGTTTTACCTTGTAAGCCCAATGCTTAATATAGGGCCTGGCATTCTAAAACACACTAAAAATGTTTACTGATTGAATGAATGAACACTTAGATTAAAAGTTAAATGGCACATGCTATATTAAGCTCCCCATCTCTGAGAGTTTTCAAGTAAATATGAATATGTTAGGAGAATTCGCATACTGGATAGGAGCTGTGATCTACTATATAACTTTGTGATACTCCTTCCATTTCTATTCACATTCTTATTTGCCCAACTGACTGGCTTCTATACAGCTCTTTATAATATTTAACAATAGGGATATATAACTCACACTTTGTATAACTAATTCTTTTTATGAGTTTTATTCTTATTCAAGCCATGTCCTGTGGTTGAAATGCCATCATAAAAAGCTTATTAAAAATGTGCTAACATAAAAGACCCCAAACAGCCAAAGCAATCCTGAGAAAGAACAAAGTGGTAGCATCACACTTCCTGATTTCAAGCTATACTAAAAAGACATAGTCATCAAAGAGTATTGTACTGGCATAAAAACAGACATATAGACCAATGGAACAAAATCAAGAGCCCAGAAATAAACCTAAGCACATGTGGTCAAATAATATTTGACAAGGGAGCCAAGAATACTCAAGGGAGAAAATTCAGTCTCTTCATAAATGGTGCTGGAAAAATTGGATAGTCACATGCAGAAGAATGAATCTAGACCCTAATCTTACACCACTCACAAAAATTAGCTCGAAATGAATTAAAGACTGGAACATAAGACCTGAAACCACAAAACTCCTAGAAGAAAACGTAGGAAGAAAGCTCCGTGACATGGGTCTTGGCAATGATTTTTTGATATGACACTTAAAGCACAAGCAATAAAATAACAAGTGGGATGACATCAAACTAAAAAGCTTCTGCACAGCAAAAGAAACCATCAACAAAATGAAAAGACAACCTATGGAATGGGAAAAAGTATTTGCAAATCGTGTATCTGGCAAGGGGTTAACATCTAAAATATATAGGGAACTCATACAACTTAATAGCAAAAAATCCAATAATCCAATTAAAAAGTGGGCAAAGGACCTGAATAGGCATTTGTCCAAAGAAGATATACTAAATGGCCAGCAGACACATGAAAAGATGCCCAGCATCATTAATTAATTATTAATTATTAGGGAATGCAAATCAAAACCACAATGAGACACCATCTCATACCTGTTAGAATGGCTGTTTACCAAAAGGACAAGAGATAACAAGTGGTGAGGGTGGAGATAAGGGAAGCCTGATGCGATGTTGGTGGGATTTTAAGCTGGTGCAGCCACTATGGAAAACAGTATGGAGGTTCCACAAAAAACTGAAAACAGAACTACCATATGATCCAGCAATCCTAGTTCTGGGAATATATCCAAAGGAAATAAAAACACTATGCGTAAGAGATAGCTGCACCTCTTCGTTCACAGCGTTATTTACAATAGCCAAGACATGGAAACAACCTAAGTGTCCAGTGACAGATGAATGAATAAAGAAATTGTGGTATATATAAACATATATACGGTGGAATATTAGCGAGCCGTGACAATGAGAATATCCTGCCATCTGAGACAACATGGATGGACCTTGAGGATAGAATGCTAAGTGAAATAAATCTGACAGAGAAAGGCAAATACTGTACATGACCTCACTTATATGTGGACTATTAAAAGAAGACAAACTCATAGAAAAAGGGATCAGATTTGTGGTTACTAGAGGTGGGAAGGGAGAACAGGATGAAGGTGGTCAAAAGGTACAAATCCAGTTATAAGATACACTAGTACCAGGGATGTAGCGTACAACAATATATACAACAACGACTATAGTTATACCTGCTGTATAACTTACATGGAAGTTGTTAGGACAGTAAGTCCTAAGAGTTCCCATACCAAAGAAGAAAATGTGTTTTCCTTTTTCTTCTATTTTGTATCTACATGAAATGATGCATGTTAACTAAACATACTGTGGTAATCATTTCATGATACGGAGAAGCCAAACCACTAGGCTGTACTCAAACGTATACGGTGCTGTATGTCAATTACATGTCAATAGAACTGGAAAAAAAAACCCTCAGAAAATGTGGTAACGTTTATGACTTACTGAACACATCTCCTCGGGGTTTCTGAGGCTCTGTCTGTATCCTGTTGTCAACTGTAACCCTTCTTGGAGACGCAGTGGCAACTGGTGCTACACTTGTCAGTCTGGTGGTTGGTCTTCCTGGGGTTACTGCTGGCGGAGGTGTTCGGAGTTCTGTGGGTGGGGCAGGCTGTGGCGCTGGCTTCAGGGCAGGTCTTGCTGTTGGCTCAGGGGTGGGCCTGCTGGTAATGACAGCAGGTACATAGGGCGTCTTCAGAGACCACCTAGTACTTCTGACATCAGGGATCCAATTACTGTGTCCTCCATCACCCCTTGAAATGGTACCATTTCCCTTTGGTACATGAATTGGACCTGAAGGTTCAATCATGACTTTTGGAATATCTAAAACAGTAAATGTATTTAAATTAGTGTACAACCCTTAAGAAGTACAATCCTTAAGAAGTAAAATATCAAATTGTAAAAAACAAACACATCAAAATACCTCATGCCAACTGGCTTACTTTTCACATTGAGAATATTCCCCTGCTGTTAAGTCAGGCTGTTTTCCAAAAAAAATTAATATGTGTGTGTATATGTAATATATATACATATATACTCATACACACATATATCTATTTGGTGGGTATACACAAAAATTATATTGTGTTTCTGTAATGAAATGTATCATTTGAAACACAAAATGTTTTAAGTATTTGTAAAGTGGAAAGAGAGAAGAATCAATGAGATTTTTAAGTGCAGAGACATTCTAAAATTTTAAAATATGAGAAATGTATATTTAGAGTCTACGTTAAGTGTCTCCATGGTATGTGTATATTATAAAATCATGTTTAGAATTGTCTGAAGACTAATAGTTTTCTCTTCCACACTTTATATAAATTCAATTCACACAAATACATTTTCATTAAATGCTCTACTCACTGTTTTATATTTGGTTTTCCTTCCCCTTTACTAATTTATACAATTGCTTTTTAAAAAAAATTTCAGAGGTCACCAAGATCACCTGTGGAAACTCTGTCCTTGACTGTATTCACCAAAAGGAATTAATATTTAATCTTCTTGGAAGCATATATTCCAGACTGAGTATAACTACATGACCCTTCAAAAATCCTTTAATCCTCATGATTTTATGCCCCATGATTTTCAGTAAATATTTTACTCCAGAAATTTAAAAAATGATCTATCGTTGCATGAAATGTATGCTAAATTGTGGCCTTTGGTTTGTGAAACTTTCACCTTGGAGGGTATTTTTTTCATGTTTATCTACTGGCATAGCCATACCACAAATAGAGCTTATAAAAATTTAAAAAGCAAAACAGTTCTGAACGTAGAGAAAATAAATATGGAAATGATTTTTTAAGAGCAGAATTGGAGGCATAAAACAGAGGAACGAATATATTCAGATTATCCCACCATTATAATCTAATGCTAATGACAAACATACATTTAAAATCAAATTCTCAAGGAGGGCTCTATAATTTCGTACCAGCTAAGGAGAAGCTACTGAGAGAGTTTAGTCAAGGAACTGAATGCTTTTAAGAGTATAATGTATTACTGAGTCTTTAATTTTTAAAAATTACGGAGCAAGTGATTTTATTGTTTGTGGAAATCACGGACTAGTATTACTAGATATGAAAAGTGATATTCCTTTGATAATTAATCTTGTTCCTTATCTTTCCTAGTAATGGCCTTTGTGTAATCTTGTACTTCCTGCTGGAATTTAGAGCTGGGAGACAAGCATGACTCACAAACACAATTCAGTCCATCGCCCTGGTATCCGTCTTTACATTTACACTTGTAGGACCCGTGTACGTTGTAACATCGAGCAAAGCTGCTGCATTGATACTGACCAAGGGAGCATTCATCTATATCTGCATCAGGAAGTAGGAAAAGAAGAGGTTTATTTGGGAGATAAATATGATTACACACCAAAAATACACAGTTTCAAATAAAAATTTTCTTTGCAATGTGAAGGTTCACATAAAATTGGCAGATAAAGAGAAGAAATAAAGTAGTGTGCGTCCAGAACTACTAGTGTTTGAGTTTCACTTCTGTTTAATTTAATGCCAGTACCCTCCCCTGCCCTTGACATCCCAGTCATCACCATAATTAAGAGACCTTTCCGCTCCACAGGATAAAACAACACAAAGCAAGGGTTGGGGTTCATTACCGTGACATTGGTATTTGCCTCCAATGTACATGAGGTCGAAGCCTTTATGACATTTGCAGATGTAACTCCCAAAAGTGTTGACACACTGCCTGTATCTAGGGCAGGAGGCTCTTCCAGTAGCACATTCATCAATGTCTAGAAACATAAGCCAACTGTGTCTTAGGAAGGGCAACAGCATGTTCAGATGGAGTAGCTTTTAAAATATACAACTATCTGCAACGGTTGCGTGGCACGTAGTGGCTCATCATGAATGTTATCCAGCTGGTTGCCCGGACAGGCAACATAAATTCCAGATCTCCAAATTTCAACTCATCCTTCTAACCCAAGCCGTCCTCCTCCTGTACTGTATCCCAGCACGTACTGCACCTGTATCCCCCCTAGTTGTTCAAACTAGAAACATGAGTCATCCTTGACAACCATATTTCCCTTAACCCCAGCGGATTCTACCTCTGACAAATTCTTTGAATTTGTAAATTTGTAAAATTCATTTACTCTGCTCTTCACCCACTGCCATTACCCTAGTCCAAGCCACCATCTCCCAGGATAGACTATTCCAAGAGCCTCCAAACTGGCCTTTTCCTTGCCAATCTTAGCCTCTCCAAAGCATTCCCACTCAACTGTCAACAAATGATTTTATTAAGACATAAGAAGGGATTGTTCCCATGCTCAAAACTCTCAACTGTTTCTACTTGCTTTCTGAATTCCTTCCTCACCACATCTTTGACGACCTTGTAATAAACAGTCCTCACCCACCTCACTGGCTGTATCTCAAGCCACCACCCCTCATACTCTGTACTTAAGGATATGGTTTTCTTTCTTTCAAAACCTCAAACAGACCAACCTCTCTTTCACTGCAGTGCTCTGCAACGTTTTCACCTGCTTGGCTGATACTTCATGTGGCCAATGGTCCATGTCTTACTTCTTACTTCAGGGCTTTCCTTGACCATTATTTTCCAAAATAGATCCTTTTTGTTTTTCACTCTCTTAGTTACTCATATTAACACTTGGCACTGTTTGTAATTTTACTGAATATTTCTTTCTTTTCTGTCTCTTCCATTAGAATATCAGCTTTGTAAGGACTGAAATCTTGTCTGCTTTGTCCATTACTCTATTTCCTAGCACTTAGCACAGTGCCTGGTATATAGAAAGTACTCAGTAAATATCTCTTGAGCCCCCAAATACCTCCATTCATTCAGTGCTTACTACATGTGAGGTACCGTGCTAAGCTCTTTGCATTCATGATCTCATTCAATCCTCACAAGGACATTACTCCCATTTTAAAGATGAGAAGACTGATGCTCAAAGAAAGGAAGCCTCTTACCTAAGGTTACATATCAAGTCAATGGCAGAGCCAGGTTTAAAATCAAAGCCCAGACTCTTAACCACAATCTTTTACTGCCTTCCTAATTTACAGGGGGAAAAAAAAAAAAAACTAACCCTTTAGTGCAATACATACAGTCTAGCCCTGTCTACCAGCTCAGCTTCAATACTTATTGCCTCTTACGTCCTAGAGATACTGAGCTCTTCTTGTTCCCTGAATATTATGCTCCCTCTAAACTTCGATGTCTTTGCACGTGTGGTTTCCTCTGCCTGAAGGTCCTCCTGTCCCTCATTTTTTAGGGAAACAAAGTTTCCACGGTCTTTTCACAGAGAGAGGTCCCCTTCTGAGACATCTGATATTGTCTAAAGGATAGCTAATTACCTGATGTTAAGTAACTGCCCTTTTTCCTTCCTGCCATCACATTTCACTTTCTTCCTTATCCTAGAGAGGCTGCTGATAGAGATGCTTGATTTTACAACTCACCCACGCAGGTCCTCCCATCAGGAGCCAGCCGTAGGCCAGGAGAGGGGCACTGGCACCGAATTTGTCCTTTGACAACATCACAGCCATACTGACAGTTTGCCATGGAGCATGTCAGGGCACCTGGAAAGACAGTGACTGTCCGAGAGAGGCAGAGAGCATACTCTGTACCTAATATAACTATGTTTTCTACCTGTTCTGAAATCAGTGACACTGAATCAACAATGCAGATGAAAAGGGCTTAGTTCTCCAACAGTCTAAAGAAAGTAAAAAATAGGAGGAAAAACACAAAGACCTTCTTCCCTCAGGGATAATTAAGAAGTGAACCAGCTCTGTTAGCATCTGGGGAAGACCTTTAACGTATTTGAAGAAATAAAAGACAAATGTAAAACTTTATCTCACAGAGATTATCTGGAAGCTTTTCCAGTGGCCAAGGAAACTGGAGCATTGAGGTATTTTTCCAGATTACTCATGTTAAGTGCTGGTCTTAACTAAGGCATCCAAGTAACTGTCTCAACCATCCATTAAACTTCTCCAGGTACAGCAGATTTCCCACTGAGTTGTACAATGTTAGAGGATTCTAGCATCACTGCCACATGTTAATAAACATGAACTCACCTTATTGCAAAAAGTTCCATGCCAAATATGCAATGATAAATAAAATTAGCTAACCTTTTTTATTTTATAAAATGCAACCCAGTTAGAGAGAGATAACTGATAATTAACTGATTGGTAATTAACTAATTTAACTGACAGTTCAGTAAAATTAAAAATCAAGTCATCAATTGTTGGATATCATATAACCACAATCTCAATTCAATGTTCAGCCTGCAGAGAATTTCAGGCCATTGTCCGTTTTATAAACACATCAAAAACACCATCCATTTCTTTCTTACAAAGACACACATGAAATCTACTTTTATGTTATTATAATCATTTATTTTTTCATTTGAAGTAGGTTTTTTTTAAGAAAAGAGATATAACTTAGTCTTCAGACTATTATAAAGAAATGTAAAAATGAAGTAAGGAGGTACTTATGGACGGATTATACTCAGTCACCAGGCTGGATGGATTCTCTACCAGCAAATAATTTAGTGTCCATCCTTACCGAGAGCACATGAGCCCTCAAATGGTCACCAATGTTCTTTTTCTACGTGGAATAGTTCTATGACCAGATAGAAGACAAGCGGAAGACTGCTAGGAAAAACGTTAGAAAATACATTAGTTTTGTGATTCTTGTTCTAAAGACCATTTCCGAATCAATTTAACATTGGCACCCCTGATAAAAGAATGTTAGACATCTACAATGGGCAACTCTTATTTTGATTTCCATTCCTTAGGCACACATACAAACATGTGCTCACATCCTGTTTAGAAGGAGGGCTAGGAGGCCACTTTTCACACACTCCCAGAGCACAGCATGAAGTCAAGCCCAAAGCACTTATAAAGCAGTTAAGATTCTTGACATACTTGAGCAGGATCCATCCGGCATAAGCATGTATCCGTTGAGACAGTAGCACTTGTAGCTGCCGTAAGTGTTCATGCACCTGTGCTTGCAGGGCCGCGGCTTCAGGCCACACTCATTTAGATCTGAAAAGAATGGGGTTGAAGCAGAAATTTGACAAAGCCTCAACATTAATGCAAGCCACTGAAAATGCTTCTCTATTCCGAAGAATGAAGGAGTAGAGTCAGTCAAGCTATAGTAACCAGCCATTTACATAAGAGATAGAGTCTGTTCACAATGTCTTCGTTTTAATGCTGGTTACACTGGGGGCCACCAGGAGTCTCCTAACAGAGGTGACTGAAAGCCTTATAATAATGGAAGGCCGTGTGAATTTCTGGAGCTTAAGTAATGTAGTACATGTGATCTCTGTTTACAAAGGACAGTTGGGAAGATTCCCCTCACAGACACGTGGCTTATCATCCCTAGAAAGAGCAGACTACAAACCATCTTTCTGACTCCATAACCTCAAAATATCTGGGTGATACTACTAGATTCACTCCTGACAATGTGATCTTCCTATTTCAATTTCTTCCTGTCTCTGTTTAGAACATACTGTGTGAGCCTATCTTAGTTTACAGAAAGTACATGGATTTTTAACATTAGACTGCTTCGACCTTCCCAAAGAAAAGCTCTTTTTCCAGAGGATAGAAGCTCATTGAATTAGAGTGATCAATATTGAGGTTCCTCTTGTTCAATCTTATAGAGTGTATATTGATCTCAGATTAAAGAAATGTCAGTCTCCTACTTTAGTAAAGCATTTGAGTCACAAAATAAACTTAAAAAAAAAAAAGACCCTCCAACATCATATTTTCATTCATTCTGCAGTTAGGAAGGGCATACAGAAATACTAATGGACAGTATATAATAGATTATCATTATATATTTTAGGTTTATTGGTTTAAATATCAATACGAAGTGAGTTAATAAACTTCACTTGAGAATTTTCCAACTCAAGTTGAACATTGCCTCAAGTGAAAATAAATCTCATAATGACAAATATACACTGAAACAGTAATGTCCAAAATATAGACTTCATTAAGAAGAAATGACATGTTTATTTTGTCTGCACTGCCAGCATAATTTAATTATCTACTAATCCATATCGTCAAATCAGAAATAAGGATATATCTGGTTGCAAGTTGTTTTCAAATCTAATCAAATTTAAATCTGACCTGCTCACTTATTAAAAATCTATACATATTAATATATATATACTTAATGTAACCACCAAGTTACATTGTTTTTTAAAACCACCAAATAATTATTCCATCTCAAAATTTTTTAAATATTTTACTAACTTGCCAACTTGGCCTTTTTTCTAACCTTAACACAACTGGAAGCAGATCCCCAGCTGGGTGAAGCCTGCGGAGGTTACATAAATAAATCAGATGCCTTCATCATTTCCTATGCTTTCTTTAATTTTAAACTTCATATTCTCTTGCCCAGTCAAGGGTATTCACTTCACTTCTCATATTCTTCTACCTTGTATTTTAATATTTATTAAAAATTAGAGTCAGGGAATCTTTTCTCATGTTCTAAGAGGAGTTAATTATCATGCCTAATATGTCCCTGCAGATTCACATCTGGCTTTGATAAATCCCTGATTGATATTATAGTAAATAGTATTTAAATCTGAATACATTGTTAGAGAAAGGCTTTGTGTTTTAAATATGCTTCTGTACTAAGCAGAAATATAACAGAATAGTACAACAAATAACAGAGTAAGACCGAATTCTATACCTCAAGGGTAGGATACTGATGGATATAAAATGTGTCAATTAAGAACCCTTAAGTTTATTCTTAACGAGCCTCAGAAACTTCTGTGTGTTCCTGATGGGAACTGGTTAGATATTTATAGCTCCAGGCAGCTCACAAACAAGGCGTATTTACACTGATGGAAATTTCTTCAGACACTATGGCCATGAACTAAAGCTGAGGCCACTCTAGCCTTGGCTGATAAAGGGCCCCTTAGGATGGCTATGAGAGTCTTTATGATCCAGACTGGGGTTGCTGGTGGTCTTCAATCCAAATTTATCTTTCCCTTCCCATAGCGAAAGCACTTTGGGGTTAAGAATCATGAAATTGAAAGGAAATGTAAAATCGATAAGATGTCATAACTCCAATAAAAAGACCCAAACCAACCTGAGAATCACCTATGAAATAATATGGAAAAGGAAATAAACATGCAGCATTCAGTGGGCAAATGTAGAGATGCTTGTTGGCTATTTTACTATTAATAAACTGACACGTAAGTAGCCAAATAGGCTGAAAGCAATTTGAGAAATCCGTACTCTAACAGCTGGTGACGGGCTGGATGATACTCCCTGATAGCTGGCTGCTGTCGACGTCCCCCGTGACCGCTACCATTGCCATCGGCCACATGCACCTGTCTCCTAAAAACTTCCCGCTGACCCTTACAAAACCACTGCAGAAACGATGAAATAGGATTCCATAATAATCAACAATGATCAATTTTTACCAAATATCAGAACTTTGCTAAAGCAGGGAGCTTCAAAAGATTAAAAGCATCTGGTGTCCTGGTGATGAACTTTTTCCTCAACATTCTTCAGGGTTTCCAGTCTATGATTATTATACCTTATTTTCTTATTGACCAAATGCCTTATAAAATTGAGTTAATACTTGCTGCTTCCAAAACGTCTTGGATTATAGACCTAGTGACAGTTTTATTACTATCAAATTAAGTCAGAAATTCAAAAATGACACTTTCAATTTATAGTAAATGCTCCTATAATAATAAGTAAAATGTAGAGAACAAGAAAATTACTCTTGATCTTGCTTTCTCAAATCAATCTTAAAAGTTGATAAGAGAACGTAGGAAAGAAAACTTTAGTGTCTTTATTTTAAATTTACTTAAATCTTGCTCTTTTTTCTAGAAGTTTGTAATATAACATACATTATAAGGAAAATCTATGATAAAAAATTAATGAATTCTATCATGTACCTATCTTACATCAAGGACAGAACTTTACAATTAAACCACTTATATTCAAATGCTTAAATTGTTGTATATACAATTCTTAAAGAGCATCTATTACAGTCAGGAGTATATTTAAGCAAGGTGGTGAATTCAGGAGCTTGGGTGGGGGGAGAAGGGGAAGGAGCTGGTTCAGAACAAAAAATGCAAGCTGCGTAGCATTATAATTACACTTCAGGAAGAAGAAAGAATCAGAAATTTTATTAGCGTGCAGACACTGGAAAGTGCTTGAAAATCTGGAAGAGATTAATTGAGTATGATAATCCAATGGATTTTTAAGGAAAATAATCTTTCATTCATTTAATGTAATTTGGACCTTTTTTTTCCCTTTGAGGCTTAAACTGTGCAATGTCTCAGAAGTCTAAGCTTTTACATTTTATCTGACTCAAGTGGAGGTCACAGGCAAACAGATCTCAATATGTCAACTGCCATAACTTTTACTCTTTAAATTTTCAATTATATACTTCAATAAAAAATTTTTTAAAAAGAAAAAAAATAAATTTTCAATGATTCTGAAATTCATCCCATTGCCCTAATTTCTTGATCCAAATGCATCAAGTTCCCTATGAGCAGAAACAGCAATTAACAATTTAAATGAGTTTAATTCAGTCATTCTAAGTTCCTAAATCTATGAGTGAGTGAGGAATAAAGTCTTTTAGAAATACTGTAGAGTCATACTGACACCTAATTTTTCTACAAAATCTTCCAGCCTAATGAAGACATTAATACTTTTGGTGTTTCTATTCTCACACCAGCCCTGTAGGTGAAGAGAGCAGGAATTACTCTCCTCCTATTACGAACCGGTTTGCTAAGACTTGCTCTCAGTCATTGAGCTACTTCAGCGCTGTGCTAGAACCAGAACTCAGGCTTTCTAGTACCACAAAATGTTCACCAAAAGAAGGAAGCTAATGTATGGTCTGATTTCCAAGTGACCTAAAAATTCTACGCCCCAAATGTGGTGGTGGGGAAGAGGACTTGAGCACTTCTAAAATCTATTTAGCGAAAGTCATCAAAACCCCAATCTCAGGTGCTTTGGAATTCCTGACTTCACCTACACAGGAAAACAAAAGTTATTTTGTTATCTGATTTTTTAGAAAACATTTTGAAACCCAGAAAAGAAGAAGAAAAGCAACGGATACTTGAGGCAGGGAAAGGACAGCGGAGGCTCCAGGCTTTGTAGAGCACAGAGAATCAGCACCAGGTGACAATTCCTGCTGCTTGCTTCACATGCTCAGGAATGCGGAGGACTGGGCACTCCTGGGGTGAGTCTTCAGAACATTGGCAAGAAGTGACAACACTGCAGGAAGCCGTGCAGGTGGGAGGAGCAGACCACCTGAGATAACGCACGCTCACCCCTTGAAGGTAAACTTGTGGCTTGATGATCCAGGGGTTGTGAAAGAGGCTGTTCACTGCCTTGGTCAAGAGGAGTTGGGTAGAAGTGTTCGTCTTCACACCAGGAAGAAGGTAATAAGAGTCAACTTTGAACTGATGTCATTTTTAGCCCTAAAAATCTTTATAAGTGTATATTAAACAATTACATAAAGTTGGTGGAGTTCAAAAAGAATGCTTTAGATACTTTACAAAAATTAGTTTCTAGTTCTTCTGGTTTCTCTTTTTTAATTTCTATGTTCCTTAAAATTTATCACTGCCATCTTGTGTCCCAAGAACACACAAACATTATAAGTTAACATCCACGTACATCCTCATATCAATTTTTTTAAGCACCAAAAAGGAGATGGTCCTTTTTCAAAAGATGATTTTAGTCAT
Organism: Balaenoptera borealis; assembly: GCF_965194805.1. Classification (NCBI taxonomy): domain Eukaryota; kingdom Metazoa; phylum Chordata; class Mammalia; order Artiodactyla; family Balaenopteridae; genus Balaenoptera; species Balaenoptera borealis. The sequence continues at coordinate 117,221,158 of NC_138861.1, read as the reverse complement.
CAACACAGACAGAAAACTCAAAAAAACAGATTATATAAAAACTGATTATTATCAACCTGCTCTGTTTAGGTACACCTAGGTCTTATAGGACCAATTTAAAATCTTTTCCTATATTATTATGTTGTCCAATAGTTTAAAACACTCCAGAGTTATGCATAAATTTATGATTTGCATAAAGCTCTCATTTAAATAACACAATAGATCATGGATGTTTTAATTCAAGTGTAAGAACTTATGTCACATTTAGGTCACACTTAATTAGAATATACATAAGACACCCCATGCAAAGACGGATAGGACTGAGATATCTGGGGCTGGAAAAAGAAAAAGAAGAATATACATAAGATGCTTTCTGCAAAAAATGGTAACTGTGGCCATTATTACCTAACCAAAATATTATAAGATGGGTGAGACCCAAAGTAGAGTCAAAAAGGCAATCCCATCCTGTTTCAAGACTTCATATTATTAACAGCCAGTTAAACTTCCAAATTAAATGAACATTGGTTCCTGGGGTTGAAATCACATATCGTTCAAAAACTAAGGCCTTAAGAAACTACCTTAATATTAGGGTTAAAGCACTTTGACTACTGTGCTAAGGAAAGCAATCAACTGAGGCTTAACTAGCTGACCAAAGTTTACCATCTGGTTCTGTGCTATGAGATACTGAGTCTTTTCCTGGGAGAAGGAATTCAACATGTGAAACATGAACCATGTCAAAACGTTAATAATTGATATTTATAAACTGTTTCCTCTGAAATTATTATAATGCCTGCTGTAAATTCAAAAGAATATCTTTCATTCCTGAAAATATGCAATGATATGGTATATTACATGCCCCAAATTATTCCCTAATGGGAAAGTTATGAAAAAGATTATTATCTATAATAGTATCCCTTTTTGGCTGAGGAGATTTGTATGGGTACAGAGACTCAAGGAGGGGGGAAATCTGAATGAATTAAAATTACCAGAGAAAGTAAGGTGGGAAAAAGCACATCTTGCCAGAGTTCAGGTTAGAATTTCATCTACTGTGAAAGGCACCTTGTGCCTTACAGAATATGGTCAGCCCAAGGCCATGATTCGATACATGATCTGGCTATGGCAAATCCAGAGGATAACTCAGAGGCAAGCAAAAGCCACCACCAGCAGATTCACACTAATCTTGTAACAAGTCTGCTAACTTAAGCCAGTTCCACAGTGGGCCTGCCCTGCTATTCCTGCAGCTCCCCAGGCAGCTCTGAAAGCACTCATCTACTCAAGCTGTTCACTCAGCCAAGCAAGTTCCCAGGGGGTGAGTTCCTAAAGCACACAGCTCGCAACACAATTTTTAGCGGATATAATTTTTGCCTCATACCAAAACTTACTTTTAATCAAATGTTAATTTCCAGTTCTGTGGAAATTAACTACTTCAAGTATACGTCTTCTTAACATTTCTCTCCTCAAGAAAAAAGAAACTAGGGACTTCCCTGACTGTCCATTGGTTAAGACTCCACGCTTCCACTGCAGGGGGCACAGGTTTGATCCCTAGTCGGGGAACTAAGATCCCACATGCCTCGTGGCCCAGCCAAAAAATAAAAAACAAAACAAAAAAACCCCAAAACAAACAAACACCCCCTCCCCAAAACCTCTGTGCTTAAAAAAAAAAAAAAAGAAAAGAAAAAAGAAACCTATTTGATTTCCCATATCTCTGAGGCATGTTTTCCATTTTATTAAAATGTATGGTCTGGATAAAAAACTGTCTAAGTTAATTTGTTATGTAGCAGATACAGACAATTTGCTCTAATAACGTTTCTGGGGGTCTCTGGACAGCTCTCCCACTTACCTGGCTCACTCCTGGCTGCCTCTCTCACTCTGACAGACAGTCCACGGATTCAGAGACTAAGGAGCTATACCAGACAACTCCATGGAACTCTTTCCCGTTCCTATGGTGTTCAGGACCAAGAGCCATTATATGAAACAGTCACTAAGCAAATATTTAATGTGCACTTATCATCTGCAAATCATTCTGATAAAAGTTTTTGGGAAACTAGAAATCAGAGGGACCCCACAAAGGGTTCCTGCTCTCAAAGAACATAAACTTTCCCATCAGGAACTTGCCACAATTGCTTTTATGGTAAGGAAGGAAAAGAAACAGATGATTAAAACACATAGGTTTACTGTGGACTGGAGTTTTATATTCAAGACTGAACCTGAAATTACATCTTCAGTGGCAGCACTATTTTTACAGGTGTCAAATCCCATTTTGCCACTAATAAAATCCTCTTCCCCCCCTAACTATATTTAGTTTTGGGAGGCAAGATTTCAACTCAGTATACTTCGATTTTTCTTAAGAGAAATGGGTATGTATTGCAGGGTAGAGTACATGGTAAACTGGTTTTCTGAAAATAAGAGATACCCAGAGATGGATCCATGTTCCAATGATAGTTTTAGTCTCTGAAGCACATTAAAGTTGATGTAGTTCCTGCAAATAAATTTAAATGAATTCCTCTGCAATCTCAACAGTGCCTTCTTTTAATGTCTTCTATGTATACATTCCTGGCATCAGGACAACAAAGTTTTATGGTGTTGACATATTAAGGGAACCTTTGATGGTTTATGTTCAGCACTTAAAAAAAAGAAGCATGCTGGCACTCTCAGATGAACACTGAAAACTCAATAATCAGAACTGAACATGCTGCTACCTGAGAACTTACACTGGAGAGGAAAAATCAAATGGGTTTTTAAAAGAGTGAACTGAGATAATAAGAACCCCACTTATTTTGAAAATACTACCCACGTATGTTAGGTAAATTTCAAGTTAAAAAAATATATTATAAGATAGAAAAGAAACTTTGGAAAATATCAGCTATCAGTCAAGTAGCTGATACTAAAGAACACACTTTAGAATAAACAGCTTGTCCTACCATTGGGCACGTCACATTTTACTAACATGGATTTCATCTGGTAGTTCAGGAACAATTACATATACTTTCAAATTTCAGTGTTCCTAATTCTTGTGAAAACTATGTCTATAAATCACAAGTTTACATGACACACTTAAAGGAGTATCAGATACTGAAGAGTAAGAGTATTTCAACAGGATTATTTCTGTATGAGGTGAGGTCAACTATGTATCTATGGGACAGTTAGACCCTACATACCTCCTTCATTTGACATTTAAAATGCTAGGAAAAGGACTTCCCTGGTGGTGCAGTAGTTAAGAATCCGCCTGCCAATGCAGGGGACACAGGTTCGATCCCTGGTCCGGGAAGATCCCACATGCTGTGGAGCAACTAAGCCCACGCATCACAACTACTGAAGCGCACGAGCCCTAGAACCCGTGCTCCACAAGAGAAGGCATGGCAGTGAGAAGCCCACGCACCGCAACGAAGAGCAGCCACCGCTCGCTGCAACTAGAGAAAGCCCGCGCACAGCAACGAAGACCCAGCGCAGCCAAATAAATAAATAAATAAATAAATTTTTAAAATGCTAGGGAATATTACTGAAAGGAATAAGTGAAAAATTTTACTCTTTTATCCTTGCATCGTTCTAGTGAAATCTAACCCTATCTCTTCTTTATTTCTGTTTTTTTCTTTTTAACACCTAATGGTAGAACGTTTTCGGTTGAAATTAATTAAAGAGACAAGTCTTGTCAGCCTTGTAATGCAGCATGCGTCAGAGGATCACATTTCCAATGACGTTTTCTTCATCCAAAACTACACTGGTAGAAAGAACAGGAGTTATATAGACAACTGCTCTAAGTTGACATAGTAGATCTTTTACAAACTAATTTTGTGATCTTGGACAAGACACTGAATATCCCTGATGTCTCTTCAAATGAAAAATGAAATATTATTTATAGCTTATTATAATAAATAACACTCTACCTCCTAATGCTATTGTAGTGATGAAAACAGATAATATATGTAAAATACCCAAGCACTATGAGGGCTAAATAATGATTTGCTTTTATAAGCATCTGACGCCAATTAAAAATAACTTGCTAAGTTAATCAAAATCCTTCTCAGAGGAACATTACAAACTGGTCAACAGTTGAAGGGAATTTAATCACAAAGATCAAAGAGCTCAGAATTGGAAGGGACCTCAAAATTTAAAGCCAAACCTCCTACCTGACTTTGAGTATTAAAGTGTTTTCATCTAACAGAGATCCAAGGAGGCTATCAATTTGCCAAAGCTTCCCAACTAGTTAGTGGAAGAACAAGGAGGGGCAGAATGTAAGGCTTCTAAGGTTACTGATGCTGCAATTCTCTTTTTCAAAATCCATTTTCATTATTAATAGTGAATAAAAGTATAAAATTATTCCAATTGCACTCCGATTAAATAGATTTTAAAAGGTTTACCCTTATTATGATTTTGTCTTTCAGCAAAATGGCATCTCATATATTTGGTGACAATAGTTATAGAAAAGTGGTTTGCATGAGAACTTAAATTTTTATATCAGGCAGGAGTTGAGAGGGCTTATGACTGTTTACTTGTGTCACACAGTTTCCCTACCTTGATTGCAGGTTTTGCCGGCATATCCAGGATGACACTTGCACTTGTTTGGTCCGATGCATTCACCGTGTTTGCACTGTGGCTGGCACACAGCTGTGAAAAAGGATATCATGCATTATTTCTAGGTCAGCAGCATGTCAACCAAGTAGAATCTACGTCATGTACTAGTTTGATAATAAAAGAAAAGACTAAGAACTTACAATAGAGTAATAGAAATATACAAGATCATTGTGTCCCGGAGCAGTAAACATTGTCTAGACTACAGACTCACACACATGTGTTGTGTGTGTGTGTGTGGTGTATTGCTTGGGGCTGAAAATTTTGCTAAACTTGAGGACAATACTCAAATAGCCAAATAGAAGAAAAATTGGAAAACTATGCATAAACACAACTGATGTTTGTCAACAGTTACCACTTTATAATAACCTGCACCCATACTTTCAAAATCATTTTCTCAAATATGCTTCAAAACATAGTTCTTAATCCAAAGATATTCGTTAAATATGAACTCCAAATAAATTTCCAATTAAATAATATTTTATTGGAAATGGTATTTCCAAGAATGGTTCAAAATGAATTAAAAATTAAAACTAAATATTTTTGAAACCTCAACTTAAGAATACTTCTGTCATTTTGTCCATTCTTAACCTTAAGTTGCATCGTAATTGCTCATCAATCTGTAATACACTTTCTACAGCCTATCACAGAAAATAGAAAGTTCTATTTTACATTTCCAGTCTTCCATCAACTGAGTTTGTCTTCCTTCAAGACCCCAAAATGCTATAAATCATCATCACTCAAATCTTTTCACAGTCTTCAACTCCTACCAAGATACTGGTTACAATTTATTCTGTTTACACAGTGATTCTCAACAGGGGGTATTTTTGCTGCCTATGGGGCATTTAGCACAAATGGAGACATTTTTTACTGTCACACTGGGAAGACGGTGCTACTGGCATCTAGTGGGTAGAATATTGGGATGCTGCTAAACATCCTACAATGCTCAGATGACCCGACAAAAACAAATTATCCAGCCCAAAACGTGATGGTGCCAGGTTGAGAAATCGCTCCATACCAAATATATATATGGTGCTACACCAGATACTAAAATAGATGAAAAATAACTGTATAGTGTGGTCATTGGTCTCAAAGAGCTTACAATCTAGACGAAGAGACAAAACAATCATGTTTTAAATTCAAGGCAATATTTATTTATGAGCAAAATTGGTGGCACATATGAAATTTGTGAAGAAATCATCACACAGAGTTGCACAGAAAACCTCGAAGAAGAGATCTTGAGTTGGATCTTGAAGCCAGGGTAGACAGAGAAGAGAGTGGACCATCCAAGGTGTGGAGAAGTGTAGAGCCAAACAGGCCATCGTTTATTTAGAGGACACTGAGGAGGCCTGTCAAGCTAAAGAGATGGGTAAATGCTGGGGGAAGAGTAAGAGTGGACAATCATAGGTGAGTGGTACCAGCCAATGATGTTCCCTAAATTCCAGATTGAGGATTCTATACTTTATCTATAAATGAAAACTTCATCATCATCATCATCATCATCAGGAGGATTACCTGATAAAATAAAAACTCTGGGAACAGGAGCATGGGGAGGATACGTAGGATAGACCAGAGTCTAACTGACATGCAGAAGGCATGACTTGTTCTTGGGGCAGGAGGGGACGGGCTTCAGTAACCCCTGAGTGAAGAGCAGACAGGTCTTGAAGACCAGGTGGAGGGGGGTCAACAGTGACCCTGTGTTCTCCAGTCCCTGACACCTGCTCCCTCTCACATCAGCCCATGCTTTTCTCCATTCTGGGAGATGCTCCCATTTTCGGACAATTCTCAAACATTCCCTTCAAAACTCCAACACTCCTGTGAAGCTGATGTGCATGCTATTTTTGGTATTTTCTACATTTCCTCATTCAACTCTCACCAACCCTCCCCTCGCCTGGCACTCCACAGGCTTATTTGCCAGTCTTACTTTCAGGCCTTTTCTGCCTGTATATTTGTCACCCCAACTGGACCCTGTACCATGATGAATCCTTACTGCTGCTCTGTAGGTATTTAATGCAAAAGTTTGCAGAGAGAAAGGGTGAGCAGGGTGTAAATGGTACAGAAATGCAATGGGGAAATTCATAAAAATCTGATTTTAGATATGGCATGACATTCAACAGGAAACAATTCTGTTCAGATCTGTGAGAAGAAATGCACTACCTAGGAAGGCCCTCCAATATTATGCTTCAGTCAATTATATACCTGGTAGATGGTTTATATGCAGTTTTAAAAACAAGTCCCAGAAATAAGCCACCTTTTATGTAATTTCCAGGCCCAATCACCAAGAAATGCAAGTTAAAAAGAAATTTCTTTAATCTTAAAAAAAGATGTTCCATAAATTTTAACAATTATATATGAATACAACCTGAATGAATCAAGTTATCACGGAGGCATCCAAAGTGCCATATTTAAAAAGAAAAAGTAGTATATCAACTACACTTGAATAAAATAAATTTTTAAAAAAGAAAAAGAAAAAAAAGAAAAAGTAAACATCTCAAAATAATTAAATGCAAGTCTAGGTAATAACCTCCCCAAATAATCGGAATTTGAAAACATCTCAAAAACATGAAAAAGAAGTTTAGAAAGTGCCACTAAAAATCATGAAAAAGTTTATTTATGAAACAAATATAAGGCGCTCAGGCTGTGTTGCCTTTTGACCTACTGACCAGCTTGAAGATCATCCATTTATAGTACTTTCAGGTGCTTTTCAGGAACAAAGGTTTTTATTGTCACCCTCCCTTTCTCATTGTTTGTTCTCAGTGGAGTGCCCCAATCTGGGGCACATCAAATGCCCTCATTCCAAGAGATCCAGGCTGTTAATGTTTCTTACATGTTTAGGGAGCCAGTATTTTCAAACAAACTGCTGTTTGCACGTCTACCCAACAGACTATCCACTGAAGTAACCAATGACCTATATATTAGCCAACAGGTATTAAATGGAACAGGATACTCACAATGCTGATGTAACCAATTTTTTTTCTCTTACAAAAAGAACAGCCTTTGAAAACGGCTGCACAAAAGACTATCTCCTATTATCTTGCTGGCATTAGGTCTGCAATGTGATGTTCAGTCCAATAAACATGAACTGAATATTTAATAGATGCAGTTTTTCTGCTAGGCAAGTAAGGGTGATGAAGGAATCACAGAGGATTTGAAAATTAACTGTGAAACTTTAATACACTGGCTGAAAGTTAACAAGGGCTATGATAGAGAGATGAGATAAAAGAAGGGGGGAGGGGCAGATCATAACTGTGACTGGGGTCTTGGAAAGGCCTCCTACAGGAAATGTGATCTGAGCAACGCCTTAGAGGTAAGAGGCAGAGATAGTTGGGATGGGAGACAAAGCCTTTCAAACTATGAGCAAAGGATGGGGGAAGGACAACGAAGGGAGTTCTCAGGGAGCACCATGGCTCTGGTGGAGCTACAGTACAAAGTGCTTAGAACAGCGGATGGGAGCAAAAGACAGGCTAAGGCAGGTCATAAAAGGTACTGGTGGCAGAAACTGCTGGGTGCTTACTAGTATCTATTTTTCGCTTCTTCTTTAAAACAGAATGGCTTTTTTTTTTTTTTTTGGAGTGGATAATGAGTCAGCAGTGGAAAATTACATTCCCTATCCTCCCTGACATATTTGGGTAGCCAAGCGACTAAATTCTGGTCAATTATATGTAATCAGAAGTTATTGGGTGGGGCTTTTGGAACTTAAAAGCTACTTAAAAAGGTGAGTCTGTCATACAGAGTGAAGTAAGTCAGAAAGAGAAAAACAAATACCATATGCTAACACATATATACGGAATCTAAAAAAAAAAAATTGGTTATGGAGAACCTAGGTGCAGGACAGGAATAAAGACGCAGACATAGAGAATGGACTTGAGGACATGGGGAGGAGGAAGGGTAAGCTGGGACAAAGTGAGAGAGTGGCATGGACTTATATACACTACCAAATGTAAAATAGATAGCAAGTGGGAAGCAGCTGCATAGCACAGGGAGATCAGCTTGGCGCTTTGTGACCACTTAGAGGGGTGGGATAGGGAGGGTGGGAGAGAGACGCAAGAGGGAGGAGATACGGGGATATATGTAAATGTATAGCTGATTCACTATGTTATAAAGCAGAAACTAACACACCATTGTAAAGCAATTATACTCCAATAAAGATGTTAAAAAAAAACAAAAGGTGGCTGACAGGTGGCTCCTCTGTCTTCTCGCCTGGAATATGGAAGTCATGGCTAAACTACAGCGCTACTTTGTGATCATGAGGTGAATCTTGAGAATGGAAAAGAGGCAAAGCTGGAAGTCATAATATTAACCCTAAAAGGCCATCCAAGTAATTTAGGACACTGGTCTTTGTGTCAGTGTTACTTGCAGCCGAACACAATTACAATACAGTTACAATTACAATTCAATACAGTTACAATTACAATTCCTAACTATCCTTGAGCACAAGGCTGAGGAATCTGAACTTAATCTGTGTTTACCATCAAGCCAACAAATGCTTTCTTTGGATACACACTTAGGACAGAAATGTTATGATTAAATCTTAGTAAAGAAATACAATTTGTCAAAGTTATCTTATACCTATAATATCATATATGTTAGAAGTATCTAAAGAATTTCATTTCTACATCTAAAAATTAGATTAGAAAATACTTAGCCACCTCGAGACTAGAGGAAAATGATTCCCAACTTCTGTGTAAACAGACCCACCTTTTGACAACCCACTTCACTGTAATGTGAGTTCTCAGTGGCCAGCACACACCAACCTTCACAACCTGCTGTGAATAGCAGGTCAGGAAAGAAATAAGTGGACTATCTTTAGTAGTCTATTTTAGAATGATCTTCTCAAAACATCAAAAATAGATGAGACACTGATTTGTAGGAAAGAATGTGTCTGTTGTCGCTATAGTTTAATCACAAAAGTCAGCATTGTTTCTCTGACCTTCACGTGGATCAGTGACAAGAAGTCTGGGCCACATTTGGTCCAGTGGCCACTAGCACCCACATATGGTTTAGCAGCTCAAGAAATAAAGTTCAGGTGAGGATCACAGGTAGTCCATTAATGACAGATTCTTTTTCCCCAAAAATCAGATGCTGGAATTAAGGTCAAATGGGCAAATCACACTCAAAATTCACTCTCTAACATTCCTGCAACACGATCTCCAAAGTGCCCTTAAAATAACCCCTAAGTCATTACTTTAACTAGAAAAAGAAACATGTCTCAACTGGCAAAGCAAACATAGCTCTTTAATGTCACATGTTCCAAGCCTCTTCTGTTTGACTGCAATCTAAGAGATTTTACTCTTAAAAATTCATCCTAACTGATGTAACTGGGGTTCTGAGAGTTGGACAATGTTTTCTGACACTGAGTTGGACAATGTTATCAAATAAGTTGGGGGAAAATTAAACTCCCACATCAGTTCTATATAATATTTTTTATGTAATCTAATCACACTTGGGAGTCAAGTGCCAACATTTGTAAAAAAAAAAATAAAGACATGTTGAGTTGCCCAAGCAGGTGGTGGCTCTGGAAAGTGACAAGGGAAAAGCCAACTCAACCTCAGGTGTTGTTGTAACTTGAAAATGATTTTTTTTTCTTTTTTTTTTTTAATTTATTTTTATTTTTGGTTGCGTTGGGCTTGTGGGCTTTCTCTAGCTGTGGTGAGCAGAGGCTACTCTTCGTTACGGTGCATGGGCTTCTCATTGCGGTGGCTTCTCTTGTTGCAGAGCACGGGTTCTAGGTGAGCAGGCTTCAGTAGTTGTGGCACGCGGGCTCAGTAGTTGTGGCTTGTGGGCTCTAGAGCGCAGGCTCAGTAGTTGTGGTGCACGGGCTTAGTTGCTCCACGGCATGTGGGATCTTCCCAGACCAGGGCTCGAGCCCGTGTCCCCTGCATTGGCAGGTGGATTCTTAACCACTGCGCCACCAGGGAAGCCCGAAAATGATTTTCTTAATGTAAATAAGATTGTCTTTCGAATCCTAAGAATCATTTGTAATTTTTGCAATCTCCATCATGTTGCTATTCAGACATGGAACACTAAAAGCAGAAAAAAGAACCCTGTCCTCCAGAGTCTGTAATTTAGAAACAGGTGACATAAAGTATGCAAGTTGGCCTTGGGAGAGAAAGAGTAGCTGAAAGAGGCATTAAACAAGTCATTGCTATATTGCTATATTAACGGGACCTGGAAGGAATGGAGGCAGAATTTTTATAGGGCTCCACTGGAAAGGTACCTCGAGCTTCCCTATATCATAGGTATAACAAATCCAAAGGGAAGAATCCTACAGATTCCAAGATCTCCAGAGGAAAACAACCCTCCAGCCTTCCTAATATCCCGTATTCTAGTGTTGAATATCCTATTTTCAAATCTAAATTCCCTCTGTAGTAAAAACTGAAATAAAAGGGCCTCTGATTGTTACCACTATAAAATACTATCTGTTAAACGATCTCATGAATACAGAATGCAAAACCACTTTATATGACTGATTAAATTTACCCTCACAGTATCCATATAAGGCAGGAGAGAGAAAGACATTATCCTCATTTTACCAGCAGACAAGCAAAAGCACAGAAAGTTAAGTGACTTGCCGGATTTCAGTAAAAATTTCTTATCCCAGTTCCATGGAGAATCTGCTAATACTTCTGGTAGTCAGAAAAAGGCCAGAAACCTAGCTTTTTGAGTGGATTTGGAAGAGAGTGAGATTATAGTAATATTAAACAGGAAAGGATGAGAGGGATAGAGAATATCAAAGGTAATTAAAGGCATAAAGGTATTTAGGTTACATTTCTAGGAAGGAAAAGGCGCAGTTAAGAATACAATCTGTAAGTTAAGAAAATTAAAGTAACCCTGCCAGAATGTTTCAACATAAAATAATCTCTTTGCTCTACTGCATGTTTTGTGCAGAACCCAGATTTTGAATCATTAATAAAGTATAGAATTGTTATCTCTTCTGATGTATTACTACAACTATAATTTTTTTTGTTCTCATATTTTAAGTAACATTATTTTTATTAAGAATTTAAACTAATCATAAACTACAGTCAAATATTAAGTCAACCAATTGATTAATAATTTAGAGTATGAAGTTAAAATAAATAAGGATTTCTGCTCTATATAATGTTATCTCCCAAGAGCTGTCTGGCTACCTTATTTTATTTTTGTCTTTGGGAAAATCCAATTCAAATTTCTCAAGTACCTATTTAATCTCTATTTAACTTTTAATTCCTTAAGTAGACCAAAGAAAATAAGTGCCTGCATCTGCATCTTTGAATCTCAAGCTAACTTTTATTTACCATAATTAAGCAATATCCATTTCCACTTAAGAAATCTTCTGAAAAATATTGTCATTTTTGGTTTACTTGAAATTTTAACTTTTCTTTCTGTTTTCATTGTGGTAGAAGAGTGGAATTTAGATTAATGCCAAATGAGACTTTAAGAACACATCAGAAAGTGTTATTACTTATCAGGGAGTGTGAAGTAGATTCTTGTTTTTGTTTTTTTAAGTAAGGTAACAGTAGCAATGAGCAGACATAACACCCAGATCTTTGTTTCTTTTTTTTTCAAGATTTTTTTTTTTGATGTGGACCATTTTTAAAGTCTTCTTTGAATTTGTTACAATATTGGCTCTGTTCTTTATGTTTTGGTTTTTTGGCCGCAAGGCATGTGGGATCCCAGCTCCCCGAACCAGGGATCGAGCCCAGACCCCCGCACTGGAAGGCGAAGTCTCAACCACTGGACCACTAGGGAAGTCTCCAGATCTTTGTTTTTAAATACCGTCCCACAATAAAAGGAATCAGAGCTGGGGCAGAGAGGCTGAAATATTTTGCTGTGACAAAAAGCAAGGACATATTGAAAGAATGATGGAAACAAGTGAAAAGGACACAGGAGCTACTTGGAGGTGTTCCCATTGGGCAAATTTGGGATAATTTGAGCACCAAGAAGAATACAAATAGTAATTGATAACAATTGAATAATAAAAGAATCCACGGGTCCAAAGTGATTCTAAAAAAGAAGAGAACAGAGCTCCTCTTTACAGAATGCCAGTGAACACGCAGAAGGAACGACAGAACCTGAAAAAAACAACTTTATAACCACCATTAAATAATTTGAGTAAAAATTATCCAAAAGTTTGTTGGGGAACAGGATATTCAAGCAGTTTCAATGTATCACCCCATAAATTACTTACTAATTACAAAGAGAAGAAGGTGCCTTTCAGTGGAAAAATCTGGTAGTCAGAACCTTAATCTAGTGATCAAACTTAGCACCACCAGTAATAGAACAAACTGGCATTATGTGCAATGTGAATGTTATAATATATGATCACCTAGTAATATTCTTGCAAAAAAGGTTTAACGAGTATCTAATAATGAGGAAACCTTAGACAAATTTAGATTGTGCAATATTCTACCAAGCAGTTGACCTGGACTCTTGAAAAATGTTATTGTTAAGAAGGAAAAAAAAAAGTAGATCTAGAACTCTTCTAAAACTGTTCTAAATTAAAGAAGACCAAAGAGGAATGTCAACTAAGTGAAATATACAATCCTTGATTGGACCTGGATCAGAAAAAACCATAAAAATCATCTGGAGATAATTTGGCAAATCTAATTATGGACTGCTTGTTACATAACATTATTGTACCTATGGTAAATTTCTTAAGTGTGATAATGGTATGCATGCTGAAGTATGTAGGTACAAAGAGCCATTATGTCTGTAAGTTACTTTCCAATGGCACACTAATATGTGTATATGTGTGTGTGTGTATATGTGTGTGTATATATATATAGAGAGAGAGAGAGAGAGAGAGAGAGAGAGAGAGAGAGAAGAGTTAGCATACATGCAAATATGTAATATGTTAACAACTGTACATGAAGAGTATATGGCTATTAACTGTTGCGATACTTTCAATTCCTCTGTGGATTTGAAATTTTCAAACACAAAAATGGGAAAAAATTTATAAACATGAGTAGATAATATGTATACTTTGACAAATATTTCTTAACATGTGAGCTGTTGTTCACTTAGTGCACTCTAGAGAAGAGGGTAAGGCACACATGCTGGAGTTAGACTGCTGGGTCCCAGCTCTACCACTTGGGAAATGAATGACCCATGCAGATTACCCAACTTCTCTCTGATCTAAAATGAAGATCATAGGTTGAACCAGAGGAAGTTGTCAGCACTGCCATTTTTTACTTACAAAATAGAAAAGCAACATGGTGCATATAGAATTTACCCATATGTTTATTGGGATGATTAAATGAGAAAATCCAAATAAAGTACTTAGAACAGTACCCATCTCATAGTAAGAGCTCAATAAAATGTTATCTATAATGAGAATTATAAGAATGACAAAGAGGAATAGCTACAGTGTCTAAGAAACTGTATTAAGAACTGGGGGTTTCACCATGCCACTCTCCCCCTTATACTCACTGACTCCTCACTATGTTTACTTATCATCATACTTATCATACCGGTTCAAACTCTCAGTATGGCATTCAACCCCACCTTTCATAATTTGACTCCTGCCTGTCCCACCAGCCTCCTCTCCAATCATATCCACAAACAGACCAACTGATGGCAGTTCCCAGGAAGTAACATACTCTAATACTTGCATGCTTTTACATGGAATGTCATTCTTCCCCTTGTCTGCTGGACTAACATCTAGACAGGCTTCAATACCCAGCTTAAACAGTATTTGCTTTAGCCCCTCCAAGATTTGCTTTAGCTCCTCCTTCTGAGTTTGGAGCCCTCCTCAGCGCTTTCCTAAACCTCTGTGCATACCTCTGCCATAAATTTTATACACATATATTTACATATACACATATATCATGCTTTATTACCACAATCATTCTTCTTATCCTGCTCCCCCACTAGGCTTTCAGCTCTTTGAATACACAGTACCTGCTCTGAAATCTCATACAGTCTCCTGACAAAGACAGACATGACAGGTGTACAAGGTGTTAAAAGAATATAGAAGGAAGAATTTCTCTGCAGACAGGAGGGGGTAGGAAAAATGTCAGGAAAGGCGGCAGGAAGAAATGTGAACTGAATCTTAAAGGATGAGTAGGAATTCACCATGTGGCTGGGTGAAGGGCCTAATTCAGACCAAGCAGCATAAGCAAAGCCAGAGGGGCATGAAGCAGCAGAGGGTCTGGCAATGCGAGGGCAGTCCACTGGGATTGTGTCCACATTGCAAAAAATACTCCCTTTTTAAAATAAGGCAATCATCAGCCTGAAGACTCTCGCACTCAGAGAACCAGTATTCTATCCATAATGGCGAACAATAATGGATTATAAGCAGTAGATGACACAATCAGATTACACTTTATGTGTTTTCAAGCATGTAAATTGATTTAAGAACCTTCATCAAGAGTTAAGATCTCTAATATGTAATAAGGTCATAAGACAGGCAGACAAATTAAATATATGTATTTTCCCAGTAAACAGTCTTTCCTAAAACTACAATCTGCTTATTAAGATTACATCACGTTCACACTTTTCAGGCCTTTTATATAGAAGTGCCTGGTCCTTATACCTTCAAAGTACTCACTGAGCTAGACTAAGCACTGCAGAAGCTAAAGATGTATAAGACACAGTCCCCAGCTTCCTGGAACTAACAGCCTAGCAGAACAAATGATATAGATCCACAAGTAACCACAACGTAGGGCAGGATGAGATAGGCTCCGTGCCAGTGTTAATAACTAAATGTAGAGAAAGAAGAGACTTCCTGCCGCTAAAATCAGGAAGAAAGAAAGGAGGAGGTGGCATCTGAGCCAGGCCTGGAGGCAGGGCTGATTCTCAGTATGTTCAGCTAAGAAAGAATATAAACTTCAAACATAAGTACAGTCATTCATTCCTAACAGTGATTTACTTTTAGTTGAATATTTGCTTTTAGGAGTGATAGTGATTGGAAACAGAAAAAGCCAACCAAAAGGGGAAAAAAGATAGAATGTTTGTAGAGTGTGATGTTTTTCAGCCTTTGATATAAACAAATGCTGAATTACTCATTTCTTTCGTCTGGAGGCCAAAACGGTAAACTGGAAAGAAAGTTTTTCAAGAATTGAAAACTCTCAGAAAACATTTCAGCCGACAGGCAATATAGTATTTTACCTCTCCCACATTCTTCTGATACTGTGTAACATGGATCCTCTATGGAGGTAGTTGTGAGGATCATTAATGTTGACTGAAGGTGACGGAGGGGAAGGAAAGTTTGGGTAGGACAGGGGTGGAGAGATCATCAAATCACAGCCTGTGCCCCTCTCACATCTCGCCCCTGAGCTCCAGGCCCTGGAATCCAACCACGTATCACATCTCTCCACTTCAAAGTCTCATAAGCACTTCACACATATCACATCCAACACTGAAGTCTTCATCTGCACTTTCTCCCGTGTTCTCCAGCTCACCAATTCCTTGCAGCAATGCAGAGCTACTGATTTATCAACAAAACCTGATACCCATTTTTCCTCGGAAACACTGGCGACTATTTCGAAAAATGTTAGAACTCTCCGTGAGCAAAATCAAATTCACCTGTATGCTAGATCTGACCCACTGGCACCAGCTTATAACTTATGAAACATAAATCTGATTATGTAATTTCCCTGCTTAAAATCTGTACAATTTCCCTCTGCAACTCTGGGATAAACCCTACTCTATTTAAGATGACATCAAAGGCCTTCCATGAGTCAGCCCATTCCTACCTCTCCCACAGCATCTCTCATCAGATATCCTTCAAACACATACCCCAATGCCAAATGAAGGTTCTTACATTTCCTGGAATATGCCTCTCACTCTGGCTTCTGAAGTTTCAGTGCATTTTTCTGTCTGGCCAGGGTGCCCTTTACTTGACTTACTTATCCCTCGGGATTTAGCTAGGCCACCAGCCCATCACTCTTGGGCGGGGATACTGCCCACTGAGACGTGCTCTCACAATATCCTATCTCAAAACACACCTCTCATCCAATATTGTCTTCATCTGTGGGCCTTCAACATTGACAGGGAATGACATAAACGCCTGTAGTTTCATCTTACTGATGTATCTGCAGTGGCTGGCACAGGATCAGACAGGTAATCGCCCTCAGTATGTAGCTATTGAATGAATGAATCAACTGAACACTACTGAGGCTGTGAAATCTTCCTTGATCCTCTCCAGCAGGAAGTCATTCTTCCTCTAAACAGCCTCAACTCTTTATCCTTAACTCTTGCCTACTTTAGAATCCTGGAAGGAATAAGAGACAACCATCTTACCAACTCAGCTCCTCCCAAGTAAGAGTCCATGTTTTACTAATCTCTGTATCTCTGCCAGCCCCTAACTTAGCTCCTTGCCTCTAGTAAACTCTCAAATGTGTGTCAAATAAATGACTAAGTAACTCTACATGTAATTCTACGATTCAATTCTCGATCCTTCCAGTTCCTTTTCCTTGGGTTAGGTAACCAAAACCCTACTTCACTCTGACATTTGCAAATGGGTGCTATTAAAGAAGTGGAAAAGGAATGGTTCAAAAGCACAGACGGTCATCCAATGACAGTTTTTATTTTAGAAATGAGTAATCTGAGAAATCTTCTACTACTTCCAGTGGATTTTTCCCAAACGATGGGCATGG
Source organism: Balaenoptera borealis (assembly GCF_965194805.1). NCBI lineage: Eukaryota > Metazoa > Chordata > Mammalia > Artiodactyla > Balaenopteridae > Balaenoptera > Balaenoptera borealis. Next base: position 117,204,029 of record NC_138861.1, on the reverse strand, counting down.
TAAACAAAATGTATTTTAAAACATGCTATACCATGGATGCCACCATGGACCCTAGTAAAAATAAAACACTGTTTCAAAGTTCATTTGTATTCTTTATGTTGACCATACAACAATAATAGCAAACATTTATCAAGAACTGTTCTGCATGAGGCATTCTCCTTACGGCCAGCAACAATCTTGCCAAGTAGGTTTAAAGATTAGGAAATTGTGGCTCAGAAAATTTAAATAAAATATCTAATATGTCACAGTTGGTGAGTCACAGGAACAGGTCCTGAACCCACATCTGTTGGTGACAAAGCCCACATTATACTCTTTGTTTGTTATGACCTCCTTAACCTCTGCCATAGCTCTGCTAGTTAATACTACAGCTGATAGTAAATATAAGATACATATGCTTTGGTGTTTTAAGTGTCCCTGAACAGAGAAATTTCTTAACTTTTATTTCTAGAACTATCAATTTTGTTCCCAAGTGATTTTATTAAAATCTCCCCTTAAAAACATTTTCTCTGACATGTCATAGTATCTTCCATCTATCAGTTTAAAGTACATTGTCTTCTTGGCCCCAACTCCATTAAATAGAATTTCACATATTTCACCAAAAATTTCCACAAAAGTATCACAAGGGTGATTTGTTAGGTAACATTGTTCACTTCCAAAAATATTTAAAACAAGAAACACTTTATGCACCAAAACAATGGCATGAATACTACGAGGTGCTATTATAACATCTTACATATCTTATACAATAAAAATATTTCTTACCTGATTCTTTCCATGGAGAATTAATGAATATGAGATACAATTCCCTCAGGTTAATGATAGGATGGTGTTAGTAATTTCATTTGGTGGACTTTTTTTTTATTTGCTTCTTTAAGTATTAAAAACATAAACTGTCCTTTAAGTTAGAATGGAGGTCAATTTATTAGATTTATAAAACAGGAGAAAGGAATTATAAACTGAAAGGGAAATGTTTAATGTAATAACTGAAATAAAATTATAAACAGAAGAAACAAATCTCTAAGGAATATAGTTCCCCCCCACCAAAAGCAACTCAAAAACACAACTAGTGTTAAGTTTTATTAATAACTTTGTAAAGTTATTATTTAGAAGTACTGTATGTCTTTCAAGACATAGATTAGCCAAAATTATTTCAAAAAATATGTTCATCTAACCTTTGAGCTGGCACCTTATCCTGGCTATTCTCTGCCTTAAGACGTAGAAAGCTGCAAAACAAATGTCCAAAAAAAGAAATTCCAGATCTTTTCTCTGTAAGGAGGCTGGACTTGGGTATTTATCAACTTGTTACATTCCCGGAGACTTACACATATGCAACTTTCAGTGCTTTTCTGAAACAAACAAAAAAATCTAGGACATGTTCAAAATAGTATATTTTAGTCACCATTTTGTCATTAAAAAACATTTTGTAACAAAAATATTAACCAATAATTGAAGTTGTGCTATTCTTTCATAGTTCAAATTCTAAATTAAAATATTTCAGACCTTTTGTGACACTGTACCTTCCAATCCAATTTTTCATTTTCAGAATATTAATTTTTGGTTCCAAGAGACAGTATCCTTTTATTTAAATGAGTGTTGGACAAAATATCTGAAAAAAATTAAAACTTTTGATAAATTAGTAACCAAGTCTGGTAGTTTTTAAATTGATATATCTTTACTTACCTGTTTCTTACATACTGTGTGTTCCCTTTTCTCTCCAACTTTGCAGAGGAAATATTAAGGTTTTTTTTTTCTTTCCTTCCACAGCATTTTCTTCTTGCATGGCTGCTTTGGTTGTCAATAGCAACAATAATTAGTGTGAAAGCTCAGCCATTTCACTTGAAGATACGTAAATTACCCATTTTAATGAAAGTAAATGGAAGAAACTTGAAACACTACTAGTAATAGTCAGCGTTCGACCAACCTAGAGATCCTAGAGGTAAGGGAAGAGATGACTGTATGACTTCTCTTTTGGATTAATGTCTTTCCTCTTTAAAGCATAAAATATGCTTTAAAGAGGAAAGACTTTAACTTTCCATTTGTGTATTTATTTGTGTAATTTAAAATTAGGTGAATGGAGCCTTCTTTTAGGTAATATTAGAAGAAAAAAATTCTAAGTCCAATTTGATTCAGTTGAAGTAATAATTTAACTATCGATCCAGAATGATTGCTCTGTACTTTTAAAGGTACACATTACATTTGCTTGTTAGAGGTTTTTTTGTGTGTTGGTTAGGTTTATAACTTTAAAAGAATTCACCATATCTTGATGTTGATACATTTCTTAAAAAAAAAGTAATGAAATATATCAGGCACAATCTAAGCAAAAAGCTGAAAATAAATCAAAGTATAAATTGCAAATTATATTCTGGATCACATATTAAAGAAAACTGTTTATGACTATGGTTATGTATGAGAAGGGAAAAATATAAAAGGATACCGTTTCTCTAATACTCTTTAAATGCCAATTTTGAAAAATCTAATTTATCAAGAAAAAATATTAAATGATTTTTAAACAAAGGTAAAACAAGCCAATGAAGAATAGCAAACGTCATTGTTTTCTAAGTAGTTATATTAGTACCAAGCATCCAACAGTTCTGTATAGTTTATTTTTGTTCATAATATCTTAAGTTGGGTCACATTTCTCTTACTTAAATCAGGCTTGACACACATAGATTTAGCAAGTTTTATGTTGTCAGTATGTATAGCCATTAAGTAAGACTTTTTAGCATGAAATTTTAGCCAATGCCCCATATTCTAAAATTTGCATTTTAAAACTATACAAAACTGCATTTTAAATCAAAGCAATTTTAAACATGGAGAAGATTATTTCCAGGAAGTTTCTGGAATCTATTCTCTATTGACACAAGGAAATTTTCACAGGCAACCATCACCACGGTTTTTGTGAAAGCTGCCAAAAATAAATGCCCTACATGTATTGTTTTGTGGTAAACCCCACTAAAAAGCACTAAAATAGGATTCATTAGTAGCACATAATATAGAAAAATCTGTCCCATTTTTTCCTGATAACCTGCTTCCCGACAGCCACTGTAAAGAGCCACAGTGGTTAACACATGCAATCTCGCCAGCAAAGCCACCTGGTGAGAATTCACAACTGTAGAACTCTCTCCTGCAACTTGTCCCAGACCACTGCTTCAGTTCACCTGAGGGCTCTCAGTGACACTACACTCTACTGAGGGGTCTCAGTGATTATCAGGCATGGTTAAAGATCATAAGCACCCTAATGATTGTATAAAATTGTGACTAATATAAACCAGAGAAACGGAACTATTCGGGGATGACTTTTCTTGCCTGCTAAACACAGGTTACAAATTTGGAGTCCATCCTGGGCTTTGGACAGAGTTAGGGAAAATGAGGGATAAGAAACCCAAAGGAACTGAGCCTCCTTATTAGCTAAAGGTATCCCTATCTTCTGGCATATCGTCAGACAGTCTCTTAAGCATGATACAGGCACCTCTTTCCAGGTTATAAATGCCAGGTACACAGATGAAAGGGAATGGTCCTCCCTGACACTGTACTTCTACCTTCTAACCCTAATCTCTAGCTAGAAAAAAAGTAATTCTAAGATGTTCTCCATACCCCAACCCTAAATTTCACGTATTTCTCATTGTCAAAAAAGTTAATATTAGCCTGGCAAACTCTACTCATAGACAGCTCTGCAACTCTGCATGTTTATAACACCAACATCCAGGACAACAGATCCCATGCCCACGAATAGCATTTTGAGTAAGAATTTGGATGACCCCAACTTTCAGTCTACTGCTTTATAGGCATTAAAGCTATAGCATTCATCAGACCTCAACACAAGATTAGAGAACAGAACATTTAACAAATCTACAAATAATTTCTTCATAATTTTATATTTTCTCCCCCAATTTACCTGTTTCAAAAAAACACAATTCTGCCTTAATTAGGAAATAAACTATACAGGGGAATATCCTAATTTTTGGCCATACCTAGACACCAAGATGCAACGAACCTTTTAATTCATCAGTAAAAACTCAATTGAGTTTTGATTTAAAAACTCAATCCAAGGGACAAAAGAACTTGAAACCATTATCTATATGAAACACCACGAAATATTTATGTAATCAGATGAGCTTGGGACAATTTACCCAGTAGAAACTATTGCCACAGTAAGTTATATAATATAAAATCAACTCTAAACATCCATGTACATTAAAAAAAACACACTTAAGCATGAGCTGCAATTTGTGTTTTTCTATTATTTGCTATTTGTTGGCATGAAAGCATTCGGCAGATAGTTACTAAGTACCTACAAAATCTTAACATTAAAATAAAATAGAAGGTAACAAAGGCTTTAGCAAAATATTTTGGGTGGCAAGAAGCTTATGTTCGGAAAATCTATCCAAGGAGTTAGTCTGTGTGCTAAACACACACCTTTGACCATTTAGGGATTTTTCACAGAAACTGAGTTTGAAAACTCTGATCTATAAATACAAGGCTAGAGATTTTTGAAAAACAACACTGTTTTTGGCAAGGTAAGCATAAATCCAGAAATGTCTAATAGTTTCTTTTGTGTACATTAGCACAAATTTAAACTGTGATGACATAGTTCTAAAAGTTCAGGATAAGTCAGTAATATTTACAAAAGACAACCTTAACCTTGTGATCTGATGATGTTATAATAGGAAAACAATGTCAGTTTTGGAGAATTTATATCATTAATCTACAGGACCATTAAAGAGATACTAACCAAATGAAGTGTTCAGTTTTAAAATTTATTTGATTCTAGACTATCCTCATGCAAATCACCTACAGCAAATCCTTAGTCTCAAGTTGGCTTTCCCCAGCATCTAAAACCTACCAAGGCTGTCTCCAGCCTTTGGTTAATATATGGCAGAAAATGAGGGCTTCTAATTAAATATAATTAGGAGGAAAACTGTTTCTTCTACAAAATCAACTACTATATTATAAAGCTATGAAACCAATTTGATTATTCATATCTCTTTTTCCTTCTATCAGACCTAAGAATAACAAGTTGACTTAACAGTGTTTCATCAGGTTAAGTTAAAACGAAAATTCTTGAGACTATCTATGAAAGAATATGTAATAACACATGGATATCTACACTATTTTACCATACATAATAATACTTTATCACATCTAGGCTGTAATGTACTCTTTTATGCTGGCTTTATTAGGAATTTTATTAGTATTTATATTATGACCATAATTATCTCAACTAGGCACTAGTAGTAATTACATGATGAAATTGGAAAATTTAAAATGAAGCTTTAGTGCATTAAAATGCACTAAAAATAATTTAAAATGCACAAATATAAATTTCTTTATATTTGATATTACTTAATTGAACTCTATACCTTGTAACACACTGATGATTTTTAAGTAACTAGATATACATTTTGAAACCAATTTTCTCTGGTAGATTCCCAGGGATGCACTGTCAATCACATCAGGCCTATGCTACAGTATTTTTCTATGGTCAGCGATTGATATCACTTTGAAATTTTTTCAAGCGAAATTATCTTGGCTACAGTCTATTATATTTGAGAACTGATCATTTATTTATTCCCACAAAGAAATGTAAGATCTTGGCCCTGGCAATGTAAACTCCTTGGCTCCCCTCCAGGTTGATATAGGGTGACAATTCTTGGACAGGTTAGATTCTTGGTTGGTGCTGATCTCTGGGGAAAGGCATTCAAAGTCCCTTTCTCCCAAGGAGATGGGGCACTTACTGGATTGGGGCCCTCTCCAGACACATCACGTTGAGCCTTTTTCTTTCTTTTTTTTTTTTTTTTTTTGAGAGAGAGAGATTCTCCTAGGGCATATGTACCCCAGAGTTTCAGGTTCCATTGCCAATGGAGCTTCAGGAGTGCATGAGGATTAACCTTTCCTCATACCCCAGTGAAAACAAGTTAAGTTTGTGTCTGGACAGTGACATGAGACTCTGCTTTGAGTCTATTCAGGCCTCAGTGGCTTATTTAAAGCAGCCCTCCATGAGATCCAGATGAACTAGAATAAAAACTAAGGGTCATTTGGGCTCCTTTGCACACCTATAACAATCAGGAGCTTTGGGGAAATGAGCACTGCTCAAAGATTTTGTTGTTCCTGGGCTCACTGGCCCTTATTCCATGTAACAGCATAAGCAGGATAAATGATTCCTGGAAGCAATGTTTGTGCCTCACCTCTTACCCCAAGTTATAATTTGCATGAAAATGAGTAAGTACATACAAAATGGTAATGACTTTCTATACTGATATTCAATGAATACAAAAATAATTAACTCATACAAAATTGATACAAAAAATTCTCCCACTGATTTCTTTGCAGAGTCTCCTAATACTGGATCCTAGGAGACACCTATCTGTATTCCATTCCCAATGCCTCTGGGTACCAACTCCATCAACTGCTGACTAATTTTTAAAATACATGGGCTGAAAAAAAAAAAAGAAAAGAAAAAATATATGGACTAGCTTTGAATTAATATTACAGCAAACTTGACATTGTTAGAGATCTTAACTTGAAACTGTCTTTTGTCTAGCCTGGAATTGTCCACCCAAAGCCCTATACTATACAGTTCACCCATCACTGCTAGATATTCTGGGCTGAATCAAGCTGAGTCATCAGAAAGCTAAGCATGTATAACGTTTCTTAAGCTGCTTGTAAAATAGTTTTCTATGAACTGCAGTTCTAGAGTAAGGGCCTCTTCTTAGGTTGGAGGCTCTTCTATGGAACAGCTTTACAAAACCACCACTTGCTTCATGATAAAAACGTTGCTGTAGCCCCTTCCACTCCATCATTCAACCCCACTCTCTGAAGACCACATGAAAGTCTTTTTTCAGTACTATATGTGGGAAAAGCCATAATTTCCCCAAATAACTGGCTTGATTTTTCCCTAACAAACAACATGAATTATATAAGCAATGAAACTTCCCTTTTTCCTTTGGCTAGCAGAAACTAAGAGCCAAATTATGAAACATAATTTAAATCCTATGGCTTACATATCTGCACTTATTAACTCACCTCCCAACATCTTACCTTTTACTCTATCCTTTTTCCTTCCTCTAGCCATTGTTAATTCTATCTTCCTATTTTACTGCATTCATTCCTGGAAGCCACTTCACATCCTTTCCCAAACAAGGTAGGGCATAAAAACATAGAAATAAATCCATTCTATTCGTTTTTTAAGGTATCTTCTAAGGAATCAAAAATAGAAAATGACTGAATGGAAGGTTTCCACTCTGTAATATTATCCATGATTTAATCGCCTTTAAGTTACATATTTTATATAAGAAAATCTATAAAAATAAAATGAGAGCTCTTCAACAATTGTACTTACATAAAAATAGGATGACTATCTGTCCCATATCTGTATGTATATAACAGTGATGATGAATGTGTAAAGATATTCACTACAGCATATTTTGTAAAAACAAAATATTGAAAACCACCTAAATGTACATAAATAGGGGATTTTTAAATTAATTAATTTAAAATTAATTATGGTACATCCATATTTAAAAGATATGATACACCCATATTTAAAAGAATGAGTCAGGTTTACATGAATTGATAAGGACTAGCCTCCAAAATGTAACATTACATGAAAAAAGAAGGTACAGACTAGTTTTACATTGTGCCATCATTTTATGAACAAGGAAAATTTTTGAAATGCCTAGAAATCTCTGCAAAGATCAATAGGGAACAGTGGTGGCCTGCTGGAGGTTGGAACTAGGTGTCAGGAAAACAGAGAAGTTAGAAAGACTTACCTTCACTGCCTTCTCTCTCTCCCAATCTGGTTCTTTTAATTTTTAACTTATGCACGCATTTCTTAATTTTTAAAAATAAGATGACTTAAGATATAATTGGAATAAGGATTAGAGTAACTAATGGAAATGATATGCCCCTACAGTTTTGTTTTTTTTTTTACCCCTTTGGTGGCGCTGCGTGGCTTGTGGGATCTTAGTTCCCTGACCAGGGATTGAACCTGGGTCCTCGGCAGTAAAAGTACAGGGTCCTAACCACTGGATTGCCAGGGAACTCCCACCCCTAGAGTTTCAAAGTCACTTTTTAGAAGTATTTTGGTACAATAGTTTAGTATTTCCTGAAAATACTCATGTCATAGCAGGTGTCCCAAAAAACTTTATTCAGGTATCAAAATTCTACATACTTCTCCCTAACAGGTAATGGGTCTAGAAAAAAGCAAACACTATATACATAGCTGTAAAAATTACGGCTGAACTATAAACATAATAAAAGGTCAACGAATTAAGCAATTCCTAAAAGAATGTATGAGTCTTTCTTATAAGTAAAAAGGACCTCATATCCATAAAGAGTAGACAACTGACAGGCAGGACGCCAGGTGGGGATCCTGGCTGATGGACAACCTCACCCCATCCTCCCAACCAGTTGCCTCTAGTCCAAGATTAAACAGATGAAAAATGGGGGCAGAGGGACCTTCACTGACTTGTCAGAGGGGTTTTTTGGGAAAGAGTAGGGATTAGAGCATCCTAGAGTCAAGCAACAGATCAGATTCTGGATGTGGAATTGCCAGAACCTTAAGTCAGTATTGCAATCCAGTCTTTCATTTACCTGCTTACTACCAAGGAAGAAACCACTGGCCACCTGGTCAAAATTACAACTGTATATGTCATTTGACCACATATAAAAGTTATCTTGCAGAACAATATTTGTTTCAATGTATGTTTAAGGTTGCTTATTTTAGAATTGTGTTAGCAAAAGATTAGAATCAACATAAATGTCCACCAATAAGAAACTGGTTAACAAATTATGGTATAGCCATACAGTGGAATGCTACACAGCCATAAAAAAGTAAGCAGGCTCTTCATGTGCTGATGATAAAGAAAGTCTTTCAAGATGCATTTTTAGGAAAAAGAAGGTAAAATGCTGTATATAGCATGCTATATATAAGAATATATATATATATATATATATATATATATATATATATATATATATAAAAGATACATAAGAATTTACCCATAAGTACGTAAAGTATTTCTGAAAGGTATACAAAGACCTGGTAACATTTATTGCTCTAAGGAGGGGTATTTGAGGCGATGAACGCATTTTCTCTTATAAAATATATAGTTTTAAAAGACTGATGGGAAAATTGTTAAGCCTGCACAAAATCGGTGGGAAAGGGGCAAAAGTGTCTGTTATGGTGGTGGGGGAGGGGAGGAGTGATGAGGATTAGACCATTATAACCCGCCTCTCGTTCCCTTTCATCTCCCCCGTGATGAAGGCGCAGCCCCTGTGATGAATATCTTCCATTACTCACTGAAGGAAACTGCAGGGAATCACTCAGCATCTCTGGATTCGCTTTAAAAGCATGCAGTTGATTCAACTGACTGAAAATGCATATAACATGAAAACCACCATTACAATTGCTACAGAAGGGGGTGTGGGAAGCACACCTACATTTTCCAAAGCTTATCAAAAAGTTTCCCAGTAGCAAAGTGCTGTTTCTGGGCTGGAAGCGGCTCCTCAGGACCAGGTGTACGCGCACGTGCGCTTTCAGGCAGCATCTCCTTGTGGCAGGTATTGGAGGGCAGATGGAGAAGCTGAACTTGCAGCCACTGAAGGGCTTCCCTTTACTTGACCTGACCTCCCAGCCTGAGAAGTGCTAAAATTTCTAGTCCGTAAAGGTTAAGACCTGCCCAGATTAATTTATGAGGGGATCTTAGGAAATTAGTAGCTCTCAACAGTATGATATAAAGATCAGTCCTAATGGGGGGAAAAAATGAAGGAACAAGGTAATTTCTGTGAACCTTAACTCTCAAGACGACACATACTCCAAAACTACCTACGGAAAAAGGTCAAACTTCTTCAACACTGATTCTAGTTTGGAATCTGCATTCCAAGACCACTTGAAGTCACCCAAAGTACATGCTGTTCTTAACCTTTTCATGGAAAGTGGTGGTTGGATAATCTTAATCAAAAAACTGACTTCCTAAGGATTTGGAGATTCAGGTTTAGCGCTGAAAGTAGTTATAAGATTGTCCACTGCTCTGCATTTATTCCTACCTCAAAAAATAAAACATGAGATTTTGCATTCTCACCCCAAAATTAGAGGAGGAAGCTGATAAACATTAAGACAGTGAAGCGTGCTCAGCTCCATTAAGCTGGCCTGGGACCTGCTGGCAATCTGCACCACGGCTCTGAGCAGCACAACCTGCCTTGAGATTCCCAATTACTCCTGGAGCGCGTACGGTTGTATGGATGTAAGAAACTGCTTCATCTATAAAATTCTGATTCATGGCCAGTGGAGGTTGCCATAGTTGTTCACTGCTAATGGAAAGGCACTCACTAGGAATAGTAGGGGAACCCTATGTGTGGCCTTCAAAGTCACTTCCAATATTTCTTGTTTACTCTTAACTATTTTAAAGAAAGTACTCAAAATCCAAAAAATCAAAGAAGGGTGTAATCTATATACTTTTGTGATTAGGGACAGGAAATCAATGACCAACATAGGGAGCAAAAATTAAAAAATCATGTTCCTTTTAAGAGGCTGATTCCTGAACCCAGATATGAATAAGGAATGAAATATGAAATTTAAATGTTTCACTTACCAAATCAAAATTCTCTGCTTAAACTAATAACCATTTCATTTGAAATACAGAAATAAATAATTCAATGATTTGTTCATCATTCTTTCTAGTGGTCCACGATCATCAGCCATAACATACATTATCCAAGTGAAATTATACGACAACTCCAAAACAGTTTCAGAATGAATTACTGTTTCTCAGTCCTTAAGTTGCACTAACCTATAAGTTTATCTAGCGCTGATAAAAATCCAGAATTTTCACTTTACATGGCAATTGTACAGTTGTAGCCTTTACTAACTTCAGAGAGGAGGGAGGAGAAAACAAGGTTTAGAACTAATAAAGCAAACTCTAGGAGTAGGTTTCACTTCTCACAAAAATCTCCAAAGAAACATAACAAAACACCTGCATTTTGCCTGGTCTTAAGGAAAAATGATCCAAAACCATCTTAATTTATATAAATTCTTTCAAAAACCACAAATTGCTCAATGACAGCCAAAGAACTCAGGAACTGAATAGCTTTGTTGAAACCTAGAACTAGTTGTATTTTGAGTTTTTCTTCATACCTTAACAAAGTGCTTTCAACAGAAACACTATTGTTATAGCCACAGATAGAGCCAAATGTCCAAGTAAACAGAAAGACAACCATACAGAAATGCAATATCTAGACCCTATATACCCTTTTCAATATTAAGGAAGTTCTCAGATGGGGTTTAGAGCTGCAGGGCACCTTAGAGATCCACTTGTAAAATAAGAAAACTGCAGCTGAGAAATGTTAAATAGCTAATCAGGTACAAAAGTCAGGGCTCAACTCAGCTGTCCCAAATTGTTTAGTGCTTTTAGTTAAGAACTGTTTCCACGGAATACATGGCTTTTTAAAATCAGGTATACAAACCCTGAGAAACCTTTATTACAGAGATCTCCACTTGGAGTAGAGAAATTGTTAAAATAATTAAAACGAAATGTGCCATTAACAAGATGGAAAAGTTAAGGAAGTTAAATAAAATAACTACAGAGCAAGAAACAAGTATTTTGTGATAATCTAAGTGATTAAGGTGCTGTGTGCTGTAAATATGGAAGCATCGGTGTGTTACAAACATATTAAGAAATTTTCCCTTTACAATCAAGAGCCATATCAATAGTCAATAAAGGTAAAGCCCAAGACGATTAACTGGAAAACCCAATTTTGAATTCTCAACGTGTAGAGATCTGTTTTTAAGTCAAGAACATAGAACAAAGAATCAAAGGATATTAAGAAGGTACGGGTATGATCTCTAAAAGAACAATGAAAACATAACCTGCCTATGTCTGGAATAGGTCATGCTTTCGCCAGCGGGGCGGGAATATTGGGTGGCACAGGCGGGAAGCAGAAGGACAGCTCCTGTGCCTGTTTGGGTAGCAGCTCTGGTCCTTCCTTCCTCAGTCCCAGAGGGAAGGGCGGGAAGTCTGGCTGAGCAGGGCTTTGTGGCTGGACTTGGTGAGGCAGGAGCGAGGCTGGGCAACGCAAGCCCCCTGCCATGTTCGTTGTCTTCTCCCAACAAGTCCATGGAAAGGGGGGCAGCAAGTGAAAATGAAATGCAGTATGTTTTGTGTAAATACATATACTCGACTCACACGAATACTGAGTCAATATGTCTCACGTATGCTCAACCAAATGGAAGTAAACACTCACCCAAGGGTCAGTGCTCTAGGGTGTGAGACCTGACAAGTAGTACGATGAGGGTATGGTCTCCCCCAACTTACACATCTTCTAAGGGATAAATTGGGAGCTTCTACATGCAGGTGGGAACAGTTTCCTTTTGCTTTGCTGTGCTGATTTGAAAGAAAATTCCAAAGTAAATCATTCAGAAAAACGAGAACCAGGGCACTTTTGCTAAGGAAGGGAGAATGCTCCTTATGGGAAAAAGAACTCTGAGATTATCTAAGGGTCAGGAAGGCAAAAACATTTTTCACATTAGATTTCCCAGAAGCTATTTGGAATTTTTATAGGTAATCCATTACCAGATGTAACTGTTAACGAATAGCAAGGTATTTTCCTTGAATAAATATAGTGACAAAGGTTTTAATTTCACAAAAGCTTTCTTTAAAAACTAATCAGGAGTTTTCCATTTGTCCCCTACAAGCCTCGTTTTGCCACTGTTCTTCCTTCCCACTCTGAGGTGACCTCCTCTCCCACATTCCTCTACCTGTTTACAGCAAAACAAAGACAGGGGGATCTCTGAACTGGCAAGAGACATTTGGACCATCTGAGGTTCTGCAAAAATAAAACACAGACAAGGAAGCATCCATCTTTGAACTCATTTTTACAACTCTGCCATCTGTAATATTAATGGTAAAGATCCATCTGGCCCTTTTTAGTTTAAAGGCATTTTGTTTTATTGCAACACAGAACCTTGGAACCATTTTTTTATTTCAGCAGTATAAATGCAAAAATGCATATATCATGCCTAAAGAACAAAGAATCTGATAGCATGGGTATGTCCCATCCCAGAACATTGTGTCAGTAGCAGTAGTCCTTTACATTTCTTTAATTTCATCAAACACACATAACAGTGTTTACTCTGTGCCAGGAGTAGTTTTACGCGCTTTACAAATCATAACTTACTTAAGCTGTGTTGTGGTCCTAGGAGGTATTGTACTATTTTAGATGCATTTTAGTGATGAGGAAAATAAAGCACAGAGGGATTGAATGACCTGCTCAAGGTCACACAGCTAATAAGAGGTGGAACTAATTTAAACCCAGGCAATCTAGCTCGAGAGTCCACGTTCCCTCCATTATGCTGCCTCTCAAACTTCCACCAAATCTAAGGTAAACTGTGATTTGTGCAGGATCACCTTACGCATTTATTACCATTTCAGTAATTTACCTCATGCCATGTTGTAGCTTCCTCAGATTCAATAACAGGAAGGAAAAGATAAGTACTATCCAATACTATATTTGACCACTGTGCAGTCTTTTAGAAACAAAATGAAGGTATAGAAAATAACAGAATAGTGTCCCATATCTGCTGGGAAAGCTACTGTGCAGAAAGTGGAATGCTAGGAAATCACTTGGATGTTTAAGTTTTGTAATGCCACTGGACCTTTCAAAGGTCTTTACACTCATTCAAATTCAGAACTGCCAAGTCAGTGTATATTAGGGAAAATTTAATTCCAAGGTAAAGAGACATAAAACAGCTCCTAGAGGTTCCTTCTGGGGAATTCCGCAGTTGATGAACCTCTAAGAGATAGAGTTTTCTCCGCGGAATTCTTTTAGCACATCTGGCAGAGTGCAAATACACTCCTCCGCGTGCGTCTGCCGACTGCCCTGACACGCGGCCTTCGTGGAAGGTGTTCTCCACTGAGCTCAGGGCACTCTGCCAGGCGGACTTGTGCTGGGTGGGGCTGGCGGCCTGTGCACACCCAAAGCACTGCAACATTTGCTCTGGGAGTGTCCTGAAAATGAAGGCAGTGAAGGAGGAGGAAACTGTCTCCCTTCCTGCAAAGAAACTACTTATTTTTTATGCAGGAGAGGTGTGTGTATTGGGTCAAGAGAAGAATCCTCTCTTCACCCTTTGCTTATCAACACCGGATTGCTCTTCAAGTTCCACACCTGTGGCCTCCAGCTGTGCAAATACCTCTGGCCCTGTGGCATAAGACTTTATTTCACCAGGTACCATTCTTCTTTTTTGACCATCTTCCATTAAAAACAATGGGAATAGACTAACCAGTGGGGGCACAGAACCTTTACCTAGTTCTTTTGTTTACTGAAAACTGGAGTTACCATCATCTGCCTTTATAAAAAGCAGCAATGACCCAACTGTGCAAAAAGTCTGGCCCAGTGGCTTGCAGGGAGCAGGTAGACAAACTTTAGTCCCCTTTACCTTTCCGTCCCTAACCAGAGAGGTCAACCTGGGACTGTCACTCTCCCTCCTTCACAAAGGACAGGCATCACACACAGTTCTCAAAGACTGAAATAGCTGAGGGAGTGCCTAGCTTTCCAAACTGAAATTTACCTGATTCCTCATCCTGCCAGCACTTCTCTAAGGCAGGCTCCTACCTTTCCAGCTCCAGACTTAACTATCCTTCCCTCTTTCTCTAAGCCCCTTTCTCATCAGCAGTAAACACTGGGATATATGGCACCCAACTCAGTTCCCACTATCTAACCAGACATGCCAACCTCGTGCTCCAAAGATATCCCAGAAATTTACTTGATAGTTTGTGGATCCTTTTGTTAGGGGGAGTGGGATAAAATTTTAAGATCCAGATAAAATGCTGGGAATGAATTTCTCAAAATACTGGGATGTGGCTCTGATTTCTACCATTAAAATACCCATTTGTGATCATGTAAAATTAAAAATCAGTGTTCTGATTGGGCACTTATTACAGGATGTTGATTACTCATGGAACTTAAAGGTGATGGGTTTTTTCCCAGAGGTATTATTGGATTATACTGGGTGGTCCATTTAGAAGCCAGTCAATACAATCTCACTTCAAAAAAAAGATTTACAAATAGGCCACTTTATACAACAGCCATGGTTTAAGGAATTTATAAGTGCTATAAGGTTCAGAGTTTATTTAGTGTAAATACAGTCTAGACTCATTATCTTACCCACACCTCAGAGCCCAGAGCAAAGAAAAGAGTAAGCCTGATGGGAAAACAATAGCTGGAAGTATGGGGGACAAAAGCTCAAAGGAGCATCCTAGGTGGCTCTCTGTGAATAACAAAACTGGCACCTTCCTACAGGTGGCTCAGGGTGGAAAGGGGCAGAATAAGAGGTCAGGGACTGCAGACTCTGTCAGAACCACACCACCAAGCCTTGCTCAGGAGTGAGCCCTCCGACGTGCAGAGCGAAGCCATGACGGACGGTGGACGGCCCGCCCTCAAAGGAAGCTGAAGTCCCAGGGGTGATACTCACGCTGACACTGTCCCCAGGACCGGCGGGCCCAGGCCCAGCAGCAGTCAATCCTCCCACCATAACGACACAGGCCAATGGATGACACTATTTGCCTGGGCCACCTACCAAACAAAAAGATTCGAATTAAATAAAGACACTTTTCGAAATTAAAAATAATTTCCTCTTTGTTATTACTTTAGAAAAAAATTTTAATCACACCCAACAATTTTCTATGGACTTCTTCATGCCTGAAGAAATAAAACAATAACACACCTTCAGGGAAATAGTTCTGCCATGATCTAATTTCAAACATCAGACAAACGCAGATACAACCACCCAAGAGTGGGGGGGTGGGGGGGTAAGGGAGGGGAAGATCCTTTCTTACAAGGAAAGAGCGCCAGCTAAAACCAAGAATTCTCAAGGCTGCCACTCACAGGATGGTTTCTTAAGCTTGAAATAAAAGATTCCTCAAAGGCCCACACCTGTTCCTGAGAGGAAAGTCAGTTTTGACTGATAACACCTTAAACTGAAAAGTATTAAATAAGACATGTCAAAGCAGAAAGAAAAAATTTTTCTGCCTTATATAACAGGTACATGTGGGAAGGAGAAGGAAGGGAGGTTTCTCAAAATCAAATGAAACAGAACTCTTTTCCAGATATGACTCTTCTTCAGAAAAAGTTCCCAGAAAAGAATGTACTTGAGAAAGAAGACTAAATAAAACCAAGGAGAGTTTAAAGTGTAGCTAACATCTTAAGTGTCCTTGTGGTTTGAAACTTTCCTGCATCAACGATTCGTGTTACCGTCCTCTCTAATGTAAATAAGGACTAAAGCAAGCACTCGATTTCAGGATAAGATTTACTACCGGATTCCACTTTGGCACCTTATTTGGTAAATCGGTTCGTTGTTTAGATTCACGCCTACCTCAATGACATTTTCCCCCTAGAGGATCAATTTTTTAATTGTCTGTTTTAGACATCTTTTTAAGGCTGTATGGAAATCTTATGCATAATCATGTGATGTATTTCTTGTTGCAAATATGTGTGCAAGAAACGCACAACAGACCCGAATGTGGGCAAATTATTACTTTAATAAAAAAATAAAACAGCCTCTGGCCGCTACCCACGTTTTTTTTAGTTCCCTAATCTTTTCAATTCCCCTTCCTTTCATCTCTCCCTTAGGCCCCCAAGCCCAAAGGACAAATAACCACGAACTTTCCATTTCCTCCAACCAGGTGGTAAACAAGAGGCTGCGCTTCTTCTCTTCAGCGCTCCACTGGCTTCCCTCCGTTCCTTCCAGGTACAAGAAAACCAATCAATCGTGGAATTGATTCGTTCCAAGATTGCAGGAAAAACAGGTGCGGCAGTCTTTCCGGCTGCGCGGGGGCGGAGTGTGGGTGCCGATCGTTGCCTGAGGGCGACTGCAGGGCGGTGTGACCCAAGTTAAAAACTCTCCTGGGTGCTCCTGCCTAGTTTCTGCGCAAGCAGCAGCGAGCGGCGCTCGGGGCGAGTCTGGTCTGCAATTGCACCGAGGTGGGGAAACCGAGCACGCCCTCCCGACACACACACACACACACACACACACACACACACACACACTCGCGGGAGCCGATCCGGCGGCAGGGAAGAGGGCTCCGCGCGCAGCGGCGGGAGGAGCGGCTGAGTGACAGCGGAGCGGAGCAGAGCCTTGGGTTGTTGGAACCTGTCAGAGCACGCAGCAGTCAGGCTCACCCTGAGTCTCGGGAGCTGTGCGTGCGTACAGACACACAGACACCACACAGACACACGCACGCACGCACGCAGAGTTCCCCTACCCCCGCCAAGAAAACCAAGAGGGGAGGCAAACAGGTCCCCCCCGGAAGCCCAGTCGCTTCCTCTTCCCCACCCTTTGTGTGAGCAGCCCTGACAGCTCCTAGCCGGGATTTGGTCCCGACCACCTGGAAGTTCCCCACCGCAGAGCTGTCTAAATCAAGAGCGAGAGTTTCCCAGCCAAGGGATGTCCCGCGCGTCACCTCCTCCGGGGCGGCTAACCCGCGCCCTCAGAACCCAGACGCCCGGCTCCAGCCTCCCTTCTCTCCCAGCCCTCTTTACCGAGCCGGGGGGTGGGCGGCTCGCGCCGCCGCGCAGCCTCTCTCGGGGAGCCGCGGCGGGGTTCCCGGACGCGCAGGGGGCGCGCCCTCCAGGCCTCGGGCAGCCACTGGTAGAGAGGGCGGCTCGACGGCTCTCCTCCCGCCGAGGCTGCGCGGTGGCCCAACTTCTGGACCGAGAGCAGAGAGGGGGAACCCCAGGGCGGTGTGAAATTAGCGCTGCATGGAGCAGGAGAGGGCGCCCCGGGGGCCGACTCACCTCCCGTCGAACTCCGCGGCCGCCTGCAGATAGAGCGAGGACCCGAGCACCAGCGCCAGGAGGAAATCCATGGTGGGCGGCTCAGCTGCGCGCGGCGAGCAGGTTGGGGGTGCTGGGCTCGCAGGAGAGGCGCGCTCGGCTCCCCCGGGGAGCTGCGGCAGCCGGGAACCCCTGCGGCCGCCGCTGCTACTGCTGCCACTCTCGGAGGAGAGCGGCGCGGCGCGCAGCCGGAGCAGGTCTGCGCGCGGCGTCCCGAGCCCCCTCCGGCTCCCTCCGCGAGAGGGGAGGTGCTGCAGGGGAAGCTGCGCCGCCTGCGGGGAGGGGCGGGGGGCGCGCGTGCGCCCGACTAGCCGCTCTCGGGGCCCCGGGTGAGGGGTGAGGGTGCTCGGCCCGGCTGCGGGAAGCTCGCGGGCGGGGGCGCCGCGGGAAGGCAGCGTCTCTTGGGGACCAGCCAAGCGGGGTGGGCGCCAGGCTGGGAGGAAAGTTGCGAGCCTGGCCTGGGCTGGGGAGAGGGTGCTCGGCAGGAAAGTCAGAGCCGGGGAGGAAAGGGGCCCGGGCCGGAGGTGCGCGCTCCGCGGGTTCCTTCCGAGCAGGTGGTGATCGAAGGGGCGAGCCGCAGCTTTCACCGGAGGGCGAAGTCCAAGATGAGAGAGGTTTGTGGGACTGGAGCTGAGCAGTGTCTGCATGTAGTGAAACCGCAGCCCGACTTGGACAAATTAGCAAAGGCAAACTCAGGGA
This sequence comes from Balaenoptera borealis, assembly GCF_965194805.1. Lineage (NCBI taxonomy): Eukaryota > Metazoa > Chordata > Mammalia > Artiodactyla > Balaenopteridae > Balaenoptera > Balaenoptera borealis. The sequence continues at coordinate 117,185,504 of NC_138861.1, read as the reverse complement.
GTTTGCTTCTCCCGCAGAGTTGGCAGAGGCAGATTTTTAAAAATTTTGTAACCAAGCGAAAGAAATGCTTGGCTTCTTTTTCGACTTTTGAAGAAGAGACGTGCAGACTGTTTCCATCTCTGCCAGCTCAACAATGAGCACATTAGAAGGAGAGCGACGGCTGCCCCTTTAGGGACACGTGTCCCCCGGAGAGGGAGGGCGGTTACTACTTAGCAGTCCTGTGGTGCCCGATACTGCGGAGATCATTTAGAAAACCATTTTGAACCATCATTGCTCTGTTATTGCAGAGTAAAATGTATTATAAAAGGACTGTGTTCAAATGAAAACACTCAGTGATTAACCTAAAATGCACGTTAAAACATCAGTCCAATCAAGTCACCTCTCTTCCCAAGCCCTACCCGGAATAACTGCCCAGGCCGGTGATCTGGTCTCCCATACCTCTCCTCTAATCCATGGCCTCCGTGCCTTTCTCCCACACTCCAGGCATGCCCCTTGCCTCGGGCCGTTAACTGTTACTTCTGCCTGGACCCAGATATCGGCATGGCTCCCATTCTCACTTCAGTCTTTGCTCATATGTCACCTCTTTGTGGAGACGAACCTTGACCACCCTATTTAAAATTGCAACCTGTCCCTGCCTGTTCTAATTTGTCTTTTCTCCAAAGCACTCATCTTCTAGTTTCCTATATAATTTGCTTATTTCTTGTTTTGCATGTCTTCTTTCTGCTAGAATGCAAACTCTACAAGGGCAAGTTTCTTTGTTTAGTGCCTGGCATGTAGTAGGTGCTCATAAATGTTTACCGAATGAGTTTGTTACGTTACAAACTCCCCGCCCCATCTTTATTGTTTTTTTGAGATTTCTCCAACTTTAAATTTTTAATGGAAAGTTCTGTGGCAGAGAGACCTCATTATCTCAATCTCTTAGTGTGTATAAACACAGGAATTTTCTGCAAGAAAAGGAAAAATAATGGTTTCAAGTTAAATGACTCTTTGATTTCCAAGTTGTTTTCTGTTAGCAAAACAAGTTTCTATTTTAATCTCAGGAAATATCCATTCCATTTCAGGCTTGGGACATTATTTTAGGCAAACAGCTTGGTGTCATCCATTTCAGATCTTTCTAAAAACGTAGGAGTCAAAATATTTTTTCTGCAGAAAATCAAATTTTTGTAAGTGTAATGTAGGCCTGGTTCCAGGTTCCAGTGGCTGCTTCTTAGCCATTTTCTTTGTTTCTAGGTTCCTGGCTTGAGCAATGGATGATTAGAGAGAAAGGGGCCAACCTACAGGCTAAAAACTGGAGATGGAACAAAAGGAGGATGAGTGGTAGGTGAAAATAGGACAAATGTCTGGAGTAAGTGTGTAATACACCCTCTGCCTATCTCTTCTTTTTTTTTCCATATATTTTCTTTGGCCTAGAAAACACTCAATTCATCTTCCTTCTTCTTCTTCTTCTTCTTCTTTTTTTTTTTTAAGTTTTATTGGAATATAGTTGATTTACCATGTTGTGTTAGTTTCAGGTGTACAGCAAAGTGAATCAGCATCTTCCTTCTTCATAGGGACACTCTCCACTTACCGTTTGGGTACAAGCTTAGCTGACAGTTACCCAAGAAGGAAGCCTTTGTGATTTTTCGCGTGCCTGGGACTCCTGTGGCATGTGCTTCTATAGCCCTATGCGTCCCCTAGAGTAACTCTTTTTTTTTTTTTTTTTTTTAATTTTTATTTATTATTTATTTATTATGTTTATTTTTGGCTGTGTTGGGTCTTCGTTTCTGTGCGAGGGCTTTCTCCAGTTGCGGCGAGTGGGGGCCACTCTTCATCGCGGTGCGCGGGCCTGTCACTATCGCGGCCTCTCTTGTTGCGGAGCAGAGGCTCCAGACGCTCAGGCTCAGTAGTTGTGGCTCACGGGCCCAGTTGCTCCGCGGCATGTGGGATCTTCCCAGACCAGGGCTCGAACCCGTGTCCCCTGCATTGGCAGGCAGATTCTCAACCACTGCGCCACCAGGGAAGCCCTAGAGTAACTCTTAACGTACTGTGGTGGAACTACTTCTCTAATCAAATCTAGTTTCCCTCGAGACACTAATCTAACCAATAGGAGGGCAAGGGCAGTCGTCATTGTATCCCTTGCGCCCAGCACGATGCCTGGCACAAGGCTTAAATTCAGCAAATATTAAATAGATCGCATTGGGTTGGATTAAATTCTGCCTGGTGAACTTTAGCTTCTCCCTTGAGTCAGCCATAGCTAATTATATCAGTCTTTGTTGAATCATGGAGTGAGGAGACTCTAAAGGAATTCCAAGGTCTAACTGGGTAATCTGCTGCCATTATGACCACCCGTGCCCATTCCAAAAAAGAGGTGGAGTTCCTATGGGAGTGACATTTCACTATCTCAGTCTTAAAAACAAACAAGAGGACTTCCCTGGTGGTCCAGTTTTTAAGATCCACCTTCCAATGCAGGGGATGTGGAACAATCCCTGGTCAGGGAACTAAGATCCCACATGCTGAGGGGCAACTAAGCCCACGTGCTCTAGAGCCCGCGTGCCGCAGGGAAAGATCCTGCGTGCTGCAACTGAGACCCAATGCAGCCAAATAAATAAATAAACAAAATAAGAAAGAACCATACCAAACAGCTTTTAGCAATATCTGTACTTTTCCAGTAGGACAACGTTTTGGTTAGGTTTCATACCAGATAATGCCACCTTGCAAGGAGTAATCCCAATTTCCTTGCACACAAATAATCATCTATCACTGGCCACAATGTGATACAGATAAATGGCAAAATAGAGCTAAGCGAACACAACTTCCAATACCTGGGAATCAGAAGCTCTTAATTATTTAGTCTTTTTTTTTTTTTCCCCAACAAATATTTATTGAGAGCCTACCCTGTATTGGCCATTTCTAGGTGCTAGGACTTCAGCAACAAGACAAAGTCATGCCCCGAAAGAGCTTGCATTGCACTGGAGGAGCAAGACAATATGTGCTATAAAGAGAGGGTAAAAGGTGTAAATAGAGTAAAGGAAGGATAAGGTGATAGAGAGAGATGGGCTGTGATTTTAGGTGGAGTGATTTGGTCACCTCTGGGAGATGACATTTGAGCAGAGTCAGGATAAAGTGAGGGTGTTGGGTAGCGGTAGTGTTAGGGCAAAGGAGAGAGAAAATGTGTTTTCTCTACCAAGTTCTCGTAGTCCGTGTCGTGCAAGCTGTTAAGCAAGCGATTGCTCCTCCTGTCCCATATGCGGCCGTGACACAGGGACAGGGCTACTGCTTCAAAAAGTCCTGTTAAGAAAAGAGAAGGATGAGGAACACACAGCTGCTCATTCGCGGCAGTTCTGACCCCAGGTGAGCAAGAATCACGGAGATGCTCTTCTCTGGCAGCAGAGGGAGGAGCAGACAATCAGGTCACCCCTGCTTCTACTACCTTGTCCATTCATCCATCCTCTAGGGCCACATCAGAAGTGACTATTGGAGCATATGCCTTCCTTGGGGACTGTACATCACTGACAGTTCTTTTTCTACTGGTACAGATTTGAAGGCCTGAGTGTTGCTTTTAAGGAGCTAAGAGAGACAGCACATTTTCAGGCCAGACTCATGGTTTCTGTGGCTTTAAGATCTCCTTAAAACCCTAATAGACTTCTGATCTAATTGCTTCCAGTCAGTTCCTTGTGCAGATAACATAACCAAAGTCTTTTCCAGTCCTAGTTCCTAAGCCTGCTTTATTTCTTTGATTCCTCGTGTCCATACCTTACTCTTTCATCTTAACGGAGGCCCCCTTGAGGCTAGCTCAAATTATAGGGTTGTTGGGGAGGGCCACACCCGTACTCTGATCCTGGCCACAGGGATCAGATATATATTTATATTAATGTTCAGGGCCTAAAAGCAGTTGTCTTTTTCAACCCTGGGAGGCCCGAAATTTCTGGACATTCTCATTTCCTGCCATTTCTGCTTGTAAAACAGCCAGTTCTTGCCTGAGCCCATCCCCTTCTTAAGATACCTTATAAAAGCAACAAGGAGCAGCAAAGATACTAACATTCTCATTTTCTATAATGATATTCCTTTTATCTGGATATATACTGTACCTTCCAAGTGAGCATAGTAATAATTTTACAAAATAACATGTGTCACAAGCTTTCCAGCCTACACACAGCAGCTGTAGCTATACCACAATCAGAGCATACCACCCCTTCAAAGAACAATTCTAATACTATTTAAATTCTTCTAAAGTATCAAAAAAGAAATGCTTACGAATTATTCCTGAGAAGTCGTTGATATCTACACCTGAAAAAATAGCCTTTTCATATGTGCACAAACATACACACATATACAGATACGAATAGCAATGCAAAAGCCCTAAATAAATGATTAGTAAGTACAATCTAGGAATATACTAAAAGAATCCATTACAGTCAAGTTGACAGAAACCTCTATGTGGGTAAACGGTTAACAAAATCCTTTCCCATTCTTCATGAGAATTTGACCTTATGTTAACTTTTTAGCATTGTTCCCCTGGCAACCTGATAAGGTGATTTGTGAACTGTGTAGCTATGTGGCTGGTAAAAATGGACCCCTGATTGGTAAACTGCATTTAGACAGGGAGAACCAAATATGCCAGATGGCAAACCATAGCTTTGGAACAACCTGAGTTCAGTGACTGCGCATGTCCCTTGCAGAGACTGGACACTAGGCCAATAGGGTTGTCACAAAGATGGAACTGAAGGTGGATAACCACTGGTTGAATCTGCAAATGTGGGAACCGGATAAGAGAGGGCCAACCGTACTACACCATTTTATTTAAGGAGCTTGAGCATCTGTGGATTTTGGTCTGCGTGGGGGTCCTGGAACCAATCCCCTGCGGATATGGAAGGACAACTGTACTTACTGTCAGTGATTCTCATCCATCTTCAAGTAATTCTGCAAAGACAATGGAAGACTTTATTTGATAGGCCTTCAATTCTATTTTAATATCACTGGAAGAATTGAAATAGGCATGAATGGCTGACCAACACATTAGAAAGCAGTTTCAAGAATTATGAAATAAGTTATGTTTAGTCTCTTACCTTTCAGCTGTTTTAAATTTGTATCTTAATGATCTGATACAAATTTAAAAAATTTTTCTTCATGTTTTTATGTATAAAAGTAGAAAGATTCTTCTTCACTGACAATAAATTTTTAGTATCACAAAACCAAGAGTGGTACCACTAGCCAGCTTCTTTAACACATTACTCCTAATATCTTTGGCTTAACACAATTCAGTTCCTTTCATTAGTGCAAAATTGTAATGCAAGTTGGACAGCTCTCCTAAGAGATCCTTTGCAAGTGGCTATTCAGGCAGCTGGCCTCCTTCCATCCTGTGGTTTTATCTTCCTGGAGTTCTCCTGTAGCCACGTGGCCAAGGGAGAGAGAGAGCCCAGGCAATTACACCTGGGGGGTTTGTGGCATTCCACTGGCCACTACCTAGTTACATGGCTCCAATTTAACTAAAAGAGAATTTGGAAAATATATTTTTCCAGTGTGCCAAGGAGGAAAATGAAAACTTTTAATTGAATATCTAGCATTGTCTTTGCCGTAGCCTCAAGAAATCAGTAAACTTAGTATTTAATTATTGCCAGAAAGAAAACTTAACACTAATTATGACATCACTGAAAAATCATTGTACTTGAAAATCATTCTCCAAAATTCACTTAGTCTATGATTTTCATCATACAGTAAGTCAATATATTTATTTGGTAATTCTTAACGTATAATTCACCCAATTAAATTAGGTAAATTGTGTAAAGTACCTAGTCAAGCACATGGTACATGTAATAAGTGCTCAACAAATACTGATTGGTTTTACTGCTGGGAATTAAATGCTTCTCTAAGATTTTTCTATGTCTAAGACAGGCAACTGTAAACACTTGCCTGAACATCTTCTATGCCTAAACCAGCTCTGACAATGCTGTGTTGTGAATCTCTAATCTCAATTTAGCTTTTATCAAAGTATTTGAGGAAATTCAAAGTTGCCTAAAATACTCTTGCATCTCACTGCCACACGGGGGAAGTACTAGTTAAGCTTTTCACCTTTCATAATAAACTATCAACCTACTCTTCTGGTCTCTAAAGCATGGATCTGTTCTCAAACAACATGGAAGACCAATTCTTTAGGCAAAACTTTAGCGCTTATAAAAATCCTTCTTAAAATAAATGATATTTATGGAAGCCAACCTAGATAAGGGGATGTGCTATCTAACAATTCCTCTGGATTTCCCAAATATTAACCTTGGATCAAGTTAGTCTCTTGGAACTTAACTTAGAACCTGGAAGATTCTTCTCTTACTAAGTTGGACCTACAGCTTAAATGAGTTTATTATAAGATATAGTTAAGTAAGATCTTCACCTGCACTTTCTGGAAGATTGTTGTGGATGTTGTCTGATGTATCTGTTTTGATCCCATAAAGTAATTTCTTATAGAATTTCAGGCCAATAAAAATTTTGTTTCTTTGGAGAAAATTTTACGTCTTCTATTTTCTGATGAACACTTACTATATCAAGTTTCCCTTTTAAAAGTGGCTTCCGGAAAACTATGGAGACAGCAAAAAGATCAATGATTGCCAAGTGTTAATGCGGAGAAGGGGATGATGAGCAGAGCACAGAGAAATTTTAGAGCAGTGGAACAATTCTGTGTCATATGGTGATGGTGGGGATGCATGCCATTATACATTTGTCAAAACCCATAGAATGTACAATACCAAGAGTGAACCCTAGTGTAAACTATGGACTTTGGGGCTTCCCTGGTGGCGCAGTGGTTAAGAATCCGCCTGCCAATGCAGGGGACACGGGTTCGAGCCCTGGTCCGGGAAGATTCCACATGCCGTGGAGCAACTAAGCCTGTGTACCACAACTACTAAGCCACAACTACTGAAGCCCGCACACCTAGAGCCCGTGCAGCACAACAAAGAGTAGCCCCCACTCGCCGCAACTAGAGAAAGCCTGCACGCAGCAACAAAGACCCAACACAGCCAAAAATAAATAATTTTATTAAAAAAAAACTATGAACTTTGGGTGATTATAATGTGTCAGTGTAGGTGCACTGATTGTAACAAATGTACCACTTTGGTGGGGGATGTTGATAATGGGGGAGGCTGTGGGTGTGTGGGAGCAGGGGAGTGTGTGGGAAAACTCTGTACCTTCCATTTAATTTTGCTGTGAATCTAAAACGCCTCTAAAAAATAAATCTATTAAAATTTGTTTAAAAGAAAGGGTTTATATATCTTACCATTAATTTTCCCCAATAATTTAAATTTCATATGGCAGTTGTGTTTAATGTTATTTACTTTAAATTATGGACAATTAAAATTTTCATGTAAACTTGGAGGATAAATAAATAAATAAATAAATAAATTCATATATATTTTCTAAAGTGTCTACCAGGAAGCTCTGAGTTAAATTCTTTCTTTTCTTTTTTTTAATTTAATTAATTTATTTATATAGCAGGTTCTTATTAGTTATCTATTTTATACATATTAGTGTATATATGTCAATCCCAATCTCCCAATTCATCCCACCACCACCACCACCCCCGCCCTCTGCTTTCCCCCCTTGGTGTCCATACGTTTGTTCTCTACATCTGTGTCTCTATTTGTGCCTTGCAAACCAGTTCATCTGTACTATTTTCTAGATTCCACATATATGTGTTAATATACTATATTTGTTTTTATCTTTCTGACTTGCTTCACTCTGTACGACTGTCTCTAGGTCCATCCATGTCTCTACAAATGACCCAGTTTCGTTCCTTTTTAATGGCTGAGTAATATTCCATTGTATATATGTACCACATCTTCTCGATCCATTAGTCTCTCGATGGGCATTTAGGTTGCTTCAATGACCTGGCTATTGTAAACAGTGCTGCAATGAACATTGGGGTGCATGTGTCTTTTTGAATTATGGTTTTCTCTGGGTATATGCCCAAGTAGTGGGATTGCAAGGTCATATGGTATTTCCATTTTTAGTTTTTTAAGGAACCTCTATACTGTTCTCCATAGTGTCTGTATCGATTTACATTCCCCCCAACAGTGCAAGAGGGTTCCCTTTTCTACACACCCTCTCCAGCATTTGTTGTTTGTAGATTTTTCTGATGATGCCCATTCTAACCGGTGTGAGGTAATACCTCATTGTAGTTTTGATTTGCAGTTCTCTAATAATTAGTGATGTTGAAGAGCTTTTCATATGCCTCTTGGCCATCTGCATGTCTTCTTTGGAGAAATGTCTATTTAGGTCTTCTGCCCATTTTCTGATTGGGTTGTTTGTTTTTTTAATATTGAGCTGCATGAGCTGTTTATATATTTTTGAGATCAATCCTTTGTCCCTTGATTCGTTTGCAAATATTTTCTCCCATTCTGAGTGTTGTCTTTTCATCTTGTTTATGGTTTCCTTTGCTGTGCAAAAGCTTTGAAGTTTCATAAGGTCCCATTTGTTTACTTTTATTTTTATTTCCATTACTCTAGGAGGTGGGTCAAAAAGGACCTTGCTGTGATTTATGTCAAAGAGTGTTCTTCCTATGTTTTCCTCTAAGAGTTTTATAGTGTCCGGTCTTACATTTAGGTCTTTAATCCATTTTGAGTTTATTTTTGTGTATGGTGTTAGGGAGTGTTCTAATTTCATTCTTTGACATGTAGCTGTCCAGTTTTCCCAGCACCACTTATTGAAGAGACTGTCTTTTCTTGATTGTATATCCTTGCCTCCTTTGTCATAGATGAGTTGACCATAGGTGCATGGGTTTATCTCTGGGCTTTCTATCTTGTTCCATTGATCTATATTTCTGTTTTTGTGCCAGTACCATATTATCTTGACCATTGTAGCTTTGTGGTATAGTCTGAAGTCAGGGAGTCTAATTCCTCCAGCTCTGTTTTCTTCCCTCAAGATTTCTTTGGCTATTTGGGGTCTTTTGTGTCTCCATACAAATTTTAAGATTTTTTTGTTCTAGTTCTGTAAAACATGCCATTGGTAATTTGATAGGGATTGCATTGACTCTGTAGATTGCTTTGGGTAGTATAGTCATTTTCACAATATTGATTCTTCCAATCCAAGAACATGGTATATCTCTCCATCTGCTTGTGTCATCTTTGATTTCTTTCATCAGTGTCTTATAGTTTTCTGAGTACAGGTCTTTTACCTCCTTAGGTAGGTTTATTCCTAGGTATTTTATTCTTTTTGTTGCAATGGTGAATGGGATTGTTTCCTTAATCTCTCTTTCTGATCTTTTGTTGTTAGTGTATAAGAATGCAAGAGATTTCTGTGTATTAATTTTGTATCCTGCAACTTTACCAAATTCATTGATTAGCTCTAGTAGTTTTCTGGTGGCATCTTTAGGATTGTCTGTGTATAGTATCATGTCATCTGCTAACAGTGACAGTTTTACTTCTTCTTTTCTAATTTGTATTCCTTTTATTTCTTTTTCTTCTTTGATTGCTGTGACTAGGACTTCCAAAACTATGCTGAATAATAGTGGTGAGAGTGGACATCTTTGTCTTGTTCTTGATCTTAGAGGAAATGCTTTCAGTTTTTCACCATTGAGAATGATGTTTGCTGTGGGTTTGTCATATATGGCCTTTATTATGTTAAGGTAGGTTCCCTCAATGCCCACTTTCTGGACAGTTTTTATCATAAATTGGTGTCGAATTTTGTCAGAAGCTTTTTCTGCAACTGTTGAGATGATCATATGGTTTCTATTCTTCAATTTGTTAATATGGTGTATCGCATTGATTGATTTGCATATATTGAAGAATCCTTGCATCTCAGGTATAAATCCCACTTGATCATGGTGTATGATCCTTTTAATGTGTTGTTGGATTCTGTTTGTTAGTATTTTTTGAGGATTTTGGCATCTATATTCATCAGCGATATTGGTATGTAATTTTCTTTCTTTTAAATATCTTTGTCTGGTTTTGGTATCAGGGTGATGGTGGCCTTGTAGAATGAGTTTGGGAGTGTTCCTTCCTCTGCAATTTTTTGGAAGAGTTTGAGAAGGATGGGTGTTAGCTGTTCTCTAAATGTTTGATAGAATTCACCTGTGAAGCCATCTGGTCCTGGACATTTGTTTGTTGGAAGATTTTTAAACACAGTTTCAATTACATTACTTGTGATTGGTCTGTTCATGTTTTCTGTTTCTTCTTCATTCAGTCTTGGAAGGTTATACCTTTCTAAGAATTTGTCCATTTCTTCCAGGTTGTCCATTTTATTGGCATAGAGTTGCTTGTAGTAGTCTCTTATGATGCTTTTATTTCTGCAGTGTCTGTTGTAACTTCTCCTTTTTCGTTTCTAATTTTATTGATTTCAGTCCTCTCCCTCTTTTTCTTGATGAGTCTGGCTAAAGGTTTATCAATTTTGTTTATCTTCTCAAAGAACCAGCTTTTAGTTTTATTGAACTTGGCTATTGTTTTCTTTGTTTCTAGTTCATTTATTTCTGCTCTGAGCTTTATGATTTCTTTCCTTCTGCTAACTTTGGGTTTTGTTTGTTCTTCTTTCTCTAGTTTCTTTAGGCATAAGGTTAGATTGTTTATTTGAGATTTTTCTTGTTTCTTAAGGTAGGATTGTATTGCTACAAACTTCCTTCTTAGAACTGCTTCTGCTGCATCCCATAGGTTTTGGATCGTCGTGTTTTCATTGTCATTTGTCTCTAGGTATTTTTTGATTTCCTCTTTGATTTCTTCAGATCTCTTGGCTATTTAGTAACGTATTGTTTAGCCTCCATGTGTTTGTGTTTTTACGTTTTTATCCCTATAATTGATTTCTAATCTCATAGCATTGTGGTCGGAAAAGATGCTTGATATAATTTCAGTTTTCTTAAATTTACCAAGGTTTGATTTGTGACCCAACATGTGATCTATCCTGGAGAATGTTCCCTGTGCACTTGAGAAGAAAGTGTAATCTGCTGTTTTTGGATGGAATGTCTTATAAATATCAATTAAATCTATCTGGTCTATTGTGTCATTTAAAGCTTCTGTTTCCTCATTACTTTTCTGTTTGGATGATCTGTTCATTGGTGTAAGTGAGGTGTTAAATTCCCCTACTATTATTGTGTTGCTGTCGATTTCCTCTTTTATAGGTGTTAGCATTTGCCTTATGTATTGAGGTGCTCCTATGTTGGGTGCATAAATATTTATAATTGGTATATCTTCTTCTTGGATTGGTCCCTTGATCATTATGTAGTGTCCTTCGTTGTCTCTTGTAGCATTCTTTATTTTAACGTCTATTTTATCTGAAATGAGTATTGCTACTCCAGCTTTCTTTAGATTTCCATTTGCATGGAATATCTTTTTCCATCCCCTCACTTTCAGTCTGTGTGTGTCCCTAGGTCTGAAGTGGGCCTCTTATAGACAGCACATATATGTGTCTTGTTTTTGTATCCATTCAGCAAGCCTGTGTCTTTTGGTTGGATCATTTAATCTATTCACATTTAAGGTAATTATTGATATGTATGTTCCTATTCCATTTCCTTAATTGTTTTGGATTTGTTTTTGTTGGTCTTTTTCTTCTTTTGTGTTTCCCACTTAGAGAAGTTCCTTTAGCATTTGTTGTAGAGCTGGTTTGGTGGTGCTGAATTCTCTTAGCTTTTGCTTGTCTGTAAATCTTTTGATTTCTCCGTTGAATCTGAATGAGATACTTGCCGGGTAGTGTAATCTTGGTTGTAGGTTCTTCCCTTTCATCACTTTAAATACATCATGCCACTCCCTTCTGGGTTGTAGAGTTTCTGCTGAGAAATCAGCTGTTAACCTTACGGGAGTTCCCTTGCATGTTCTTTGTCGTTTTTCCCTTGTTGCTTTTAATAATTTTTCTTTGTCTTTAATTTTTGTCAATTTGATTACTATGTTTTGGCATGCTTCTCCTTGGGTTTATCATGCCTGGGACTCTCTGAGCTTCCTGGACTTGGGTGGCTATTTCCTTTCCCATGTTAGGGAAGTTGTTGACTATAATCTCTTCAAATATTTTCTCTGGTCCTTTCTCTCTCTCTTCTCCTTCTGGGACCCCTGTAATGCAAATGTTGTTGTGTTTAATGTTGTCCCAGAGGTCTCTTAGGCTGTCTTCATTTCTTTTCATTCTTTTTTCTTTATTCTGTTCCACAGCAGTGAATTCCACCATCTGTCTTCCAGGTCACTTATCCATTCTTCTGCCTCAGTTATTCTGCTGTTGATTCCTTCTAGTGTATTTTCCATTTCAGTTATTGTATTGTTCATCTCTGTTTGTTTATTCTTTAATTCTTCTAGGTGTTTGTTCTTTAATTCTTCTCGGTCTTTGTTAAACATTTCTTGCATCTTCTCCATCTTTGCCTCCATTCTTTTTCTGAGGTCCTGGATCATCTTCACTATAATTATTCTGAATTCTTTTTCTGGAAGGTTACCTATCTCCACTTCATTTAGTTTTTTTTTCTGGGGTTTTATCTTGTTCCTTCATCTGGTACATAGTCCTCTGCCTTTTCATTCTGTCTATCTTTCTGTGAATGTGGTTTTCGTTACACAGGCTGCAGGATTGTAGTTCTTCTTGCTTCTGCTGTCTGCCCTCTGGTGGACAAGGCTATCTAAAGGCTTGTGCAAGCTTCCTGATGGGAGGGACTGGTGGTGGGTAGAGCTTGGTGTTGCTCTGTTGGGCAGAGCTCAGTAAAACTTTAATCCGCTTATCTGCTGATGGGTGGGGCTGAGTTCCCTCCCTGTTGGTTGTTTGGCCTGAGGCGACCCAACACTGGAGCCTACCCGGCTCTTTGGTGGGGCTAATGGTGGACTCTGGGAGGGCTCACGCCAAGGAGTACTTCCCAGAACTTCTGCTGCCAGTGTCCTTGTTCCCCCGGTGAGCCACAGCCACCCCCTGCCTCTGCAGGAGACCCTCCAACACTAGCACGTAGGTCTGGTTCAGTCTTCTATGGGGTCACTGCTCCTTCCCCTGGGTCCTGGTGTGCACACTACTTTGTGTGTGTCCTCCAAGAGTGGAGTCTCTGTTTCCCCCAGTCCTGTCAAAGTCCTGCAATCAAATCCCGCTAGTGTTCAGAGTCTGATTCTCTAGGAATTCCTCCTCTAGTTGCCGGACCCCTGGGTTGGGGAGCCTGACGTGGGGCTCAGAATCTTCACTCCAGTGGGTGGACTTCTGTGGTGTATGTGTTCTCCAGTTTGTGAGTCACCCACCCAGAAGTTATGGGATTTGATTTTATTGTGATTCTGCCCCTCCTACCATCTCATTGCAGCTTCTCCTTTGTCTTTGGCTGTAGGGTATGTTTTTTGGTGAGTTCTAGCGTTGTCCTGTTGATGATTGTTCAGCAGTTAGTTGTTATTCCAATGGTCTCGCAAGAGGGAACAAGCACACTTCCTTCTACTCAGCCGTCTTAAACCAATCTCTCTGAGTTAAACTCTGCCACAAGAGGTATTTAAATTTTTTTGTTTTGTTTTGTTTTAATTTTTTTAAATTAATTAATTTATTTATGGCTGTGTTAGGTCTTCATTTCTGTGCGAGGGCTTTCTCTAGTTGTGGCAAGCGGGGGCCACTCTTCATCGCGGTGCACGGACCTCTCACTATCGTGGCCTCTCTTGTTGCGGAGCACAGGCTCCAGACGCGCAGGCTCAGCAATTGCGGCTCGTGGGCCCAGCTGCTCCGTGGCATGTGGGATCTTCACAGACCAGGGCTCGAACCCGTGTCCCCTGCATTGGCAGGCAGACTCTCAACCACTGCGCCACCAGGGAAGCCCGGTATTTAAATTCTGGAGGTGGATTAGCATGTGTGCTCTTTTTTTTCTTTCACTAGTCCCGATTTTCTCTTTCTGTTTTATTACCTAACATGTTGTGATATAATAAGAAATATATATTTGGTCTTTGTTCTGGCTTCTGGCACAGAGATCCTAAAACCTTTGTAATTACCTGAATGATAAGGGTGAGAGGAATGTCTTTTCCTATTCATAATAAGCCCCTTTTGACCATTCTTGTTTTTCAGTTAATGAGGTGAGTCTCCTTGGGACCCTAGGTAGCCTTAGGATGGGGGCTGGTTGCCAGAGGAACCAACCGTGCAATTAGATGGTTGGAACTTTCAGCCCCACACCAAGACCTCTGAGGAGGGGAGAAGGGCCAGAGACTGAGTTAATCACCAATGGCCAAAGATTTAATCAGCCATGCCTACGTAAGGAAGCCTCCACTGAAGTCTTAAAGGACTTGGTTCAGAATGATTCCAGGTTGTTGAACGCATCCACATACCAGGAGGTGGTGGTCTGGAGAGGGCATGAAGCTCCTCACTTGTTCACACATTTGTTGCCCTGTGTATCTCCAGTTGGCTGTTCCTGAGTTGTATCCCTTATAGTAAACTGGCAATAGTAAGTAAAGTATTTTTTTGAGTTCTGTGAGCAATTCTAGCAAAGTATTGAACTCAAGGAGAGGGTCATGGGAACCTCTGGTTTATAGCCTGTTAGTCAGAAATACCAGTGACAACGTGGGACTTGTGACTGGTGTCTGAAGTGGGGGCAGTCTTACAGGACTGAGCCCTTAACTTGTGGAGTTTGTGCTAAATCTGGATAGTTAGTGTCATAATGAATTAAATTGTAGGACACCCAGATGGTGTCACAGAGAACTGGAGAACTGCTTGGCATGGAAAACCCACACATTTGGTGTCAGAAGTGTTGTGAGTAGGAAGAAACAGAGTTTTCTTCTATTACCCTTATTTTATATTGCCATATCTTTAGGCTTTTCTCCAAGTCCATTCTGGAAAGAAGCAGGACCAAAATAAATTCAATAAATAAAAAGATAAAAACATAGTCTCCCAACTATTAAGATTTAGGCTTGATCTAAAAGCTGTAGCTTAGTTGCTTCTTAGTTTGTTGTTTTAGGATTTCCCATCAAAGTTTTTTTTTCCTGCTTCTAACATTGAGTTGTTCCCAGAAATTCTTTAAATTTCGAATTGTACTATCTTACCTGTATGTATATAGTTCACATTCTTTATAACAGTTTACTTTTGCTCCTTCTGTTCAAACAGTAAAATCTGTCTCCCATAGCATAGATTGCCTTTTCCTAAATGAAGCTGCAAAATACAATTCCAAGACCTCTCAGCTCTTTGTTGGAAAGTTTCTTATATATAACCTAAATCAGTGAAGACCATTTTTTCAAAATTAATTAATTAATTTTTGGCTGCGTTGGGTCTTCATTGCTATGTGTGGGCTTTCTCTAGTTGCGACGAGTGGGGGGTACTCTTTGTTGTGGTGCGTGGGCTTCTCATTGCGGTGGCTTCTCTTGTTGCGGAGCACAGGCTCTAGGCACATGGGCTTCAGTAGTTGTGGCGTGTGGGCTCAGTAGTTGTGGCTCACAAGCTCTAGAGTGCAGGCTCAGTAGTTGTGGTGCACGGGCTTAGTTGCTCCATGGCATGTGGGGTCTTCCCGGACCAGGGCTCGAACCTGGGTCCTCTGCATTGGCAGGCAGATTCTTAACCACTGTGCCACCAGGGAAGTCCAGTGAAGACCATTTTTACTTGCTCTGTCCCAGCTGGAGAAAACAAAACACCATACAGCTCAAGCTATATGGTCTATTGAATGAGCAAAGCCCTACTCCCCAGTGCAAATAACATGAAATATAAAATTTGTTAAAATTGATCAGTTGAAGAATATTGGTTGATGAATGTTTTTAATTACAGAGTGTCTTCAAATCTGATAACTGTGCATATTAACTACAGTTAATTTGCAAAATAATCCATCAAAGAAATCAAATCACTCTAGCAGTATTGTCTCATTTTTCTAAATGCATATCTAGAAATACTATGACTTGGAAGAACTTAAGAGAAAAATTAATGCAGGATAGCAATTAATGGTCATTCAGACTTCAAAATTAATCTTACTCTGATAAATACCAGTTGAGCTCTAAATGAACCTCTCTGAACCTCAATTTCCTCTTCTGTTATATAGGAATACTAATATATTGTGTATATATAATTTCTTGTATATTATGATGTTTTGACATCATAAGAAACCATTCTAGCTACAGAGAGACTGCCCCTCCCTGGGCTAGCTGATTCTTAGAGATGGCAAAAGGCCCAGCCTGGAGCATGACTTTGTTATGCAAGCTAACCTATCCCGAGCCCTATCTCTTCTATCTGGCATGTACAGAGGCAATATTCCTCTGCCTTAATCATCCCAGGGCCAGGTGCCAGGCAACTGGTGACCACCCTTATAGGCCAGAGCCAAATGAAATGATTCAAACTCACCAATCCTAAACTGTTTACCCTGCTGTGCTTTGCATTTCCCATGGAAACCTCAATGAAGTAGCTTAAGCGCTTCCCCACCCCCCATCCTGTCTTCTGCCTTCTGACCACCCTGTTTTTTTCCATGTGGCCCTGGTTGGTGTGCCTCCTGCCTCTAGGACCTGTGAGTATAATAAACTTTGTTTCTTCCTAAGCTTCACCTCTGACTCCTCTTGTGGCCTCACCTGACTGACCATCTCATTAAAGAATATAAAACAACCAACATGTGTCTTGCAGACTTACTGTGAAAATATAATGAGTTAAAATATAATGCCGTCATTACAGCGCCTAGTATGTGGAAAACCTTCAATGAATGGTAGTTGTTAGGAAAAGTAAGCCTAATTAGGAGGTGTAACTCCAACGTTATGATCTCGGTCACTGTCCAATGGTCATGCTTTATCTAAATATAAAGCCATGGAGTGTCTGCCCCTCTATCTCTTGACGTAGCATCTGGGATGGAAAGGAATGCTGACTATTTCTGCATTATTATGAGCACATCATTTTTTTCGCTACAGGGATTTCCTATCTCTTACTGTAATAGAGGCTAGAAGCGGAAGACCTCCTGTCTTTCAACAACAGGTATGAATTCTGCCAACAGACTAGCCAACTGAAGCTTCCAGAGAGGGAAGGATTCACCTGGACTAGAGACATAAAGAGTTTATTATTTTAATGAAATAAAGATGAAAGTGACACATACCAACTCAAAAGAATGAAAAGAAAGCGCCGCCTGGATTTGATATCCAGGTTCAGTTTCTAGGAGCAGCGCCAAATGCTCCCTGCCTGGCGGGAGATGTCCTCTCAGCTCACGTCAACCCTTGGTGAAATCAGCTCAAATTTCTTTATCGTCTAGAAGAGAGATTTATTTTTTTCAATAAATAATTCAACAGGTATCTATTGCATAACTCTCGTGTGTGTTGTACTGCGATACATCTAAGTCCTATCCAACCTTTCAGTCTGGGATTGAAGACAGCTTCATCCCTTACAGTCATTTAATTTGGTTTTGTTTTCTCAAACTACCCCGCCCCCCGCCCCCGCCGCCCCAAACCTGTGAAACAGATTATTGTGACCATGCTGTTGCCTTTTGTATGGTAATGAATCAATCTTTTTTACTCATCAAAAGTAACCTTAGGATGGGCTAGGAGAAAGGAGATTAAAACTTCATGGGTCAGATGTAAGCTAGTATATATAGAATGGATAAACAACAAGGTCCTACTGTATAGCACAGAGAACTGTATTCAATATCCTACGGTAAACCATAGTGGAAGAGAATATTTAAAAAAGAATGTATATATATGTATAACTGAATCACTTTGCTGTACAGCAGAAATTAAAACATTGTAAATCAATTACACTGCAAATAAATAAATAAGTAAATAAATAAATTTTTTAAGATGTCCAAAACAAAAACAAAAACAAAAAAACTAACAGGTCAGGAACAAAGGCTCCCAAGGAATTTAGTAACATCCTGGAAACTAAAGGGGTCACACAAGATTCCTCAAGGTATAGATAATGTGATTTATAACCTGAAGGAATATGTTGGCCTTACCATCTGTGGTAAAGATTTGGATCTCCTTAGAGATGCTTCCATCTTTTCCCATTGACCTACCGATGTCTTTAAAATTTATTTTCTCCACTAAAGGTTTATTTGGCAAGCTGTTTGGAACTTTATCACTTTATTAATATTATTTTTTTTAGAAATCTGCATGCTGCTTGAAATATGAAGAGTAAGATCATCAGATTTTCAACAAAAGCATAGTCAAGAGTTCTGCTTCTAGCAATGGTGAACTAGAATGTTTTGAACCAACCCTCTCTTCAAGAATTAGAAAATCTACCTAGGTGGTAAGGAACTGGGTTAGTGGGGTCTGGACATGGGAACAGAGGGAACCCCCAAAAAATGAGCCTGAAATTCCCCGCTTCGCTTCTTCAGGCAAATGTCAATTCTACAAGTGGGAGCTGAGAGGTAGGATCCCGAGCAGAGCTCTCAGCAGATGTATGGTTGGGGGAAGAAAAATTAGAATTCAGAGCTTGCCGAGGAGGATGGGACCTGGGAAACCCCCCAGATGTTCTTTTGGAATCTCAAAGGGGTATACCCGAGGAGTAAAAGTATGCTGGCTACAGACTAGCCTCACAAAGGTCAGAGCCTAATTGATTAGGTGATCTCTATCTGCTACCGCTCTAGCCCAGCTGCTCGCCAGAGGCCAAACAAACCCTCTCTGGAGGAAGACAACATCACCTGTGGTCACAAATCCTCTCTGAATGTTTTATATCAAAGTCTGGCTATCAATTCAAAAGTATCAAGCGCATAAAAAGATGAGACTGAAAGAAAAACAGAGGACGGTAGAAACAGGCTTGTAGGGAGTATAGACATTGGAGTTATTCAATAGAATTTTTGAAAATTAGGATAATATGTTTAAGAAATTAAAAGGCTGGATTGAGAAATTTGGCAGAGAACGGGAAATGAAAATAAAAGTTAAAAAAAAGGCAATTCTAGAATTGAAAACACAATAACTGATACTAAGAATTCGATGAATAGGTTTAAATAACAGATTAGATACACTTGAAAAAGAATCAGATGAGTCAGAAGAAAACATCTAGATTGAATCATGGAGAGACAAATGGATAGAAAATATACAAAAGAGTGTGAGCGACACCTGGGACAGGTGAAAAAGTCTAATACATATGTAATCGTAATCCTAGAAGGAGAGAGACATCAGGACAAAGAGAATGGGGCAGAATAAACGTATGTAGAGATAATGGCTGAGAATTTTCCGAAATTTTTGGAAAAATATCAAGCCAGATTTAAAAAGCGTCACGAATCCCAAGCAGGATGTATACAAAGGAAACCACACCTAGATGATGCTGGTAAGATCAAAGACAAAATCTTAAAGCAGGTAAAAGAAAAAAAAGACATAAAAAATTCATTGGCTATTCCTACTTCCTTTCTTAGGGTGGGGCTAAGAGGAGAGCTTTGTGTGGCAGGCCTGTACAGACCACAGGTGGTCAAGTGAACTTAGCTTTGCTTTACTCTGTGTTTCTGTCCATTGTCAGTTACTTTGGGGAAGTTGAGGCAGCATTCCTCATTTTCAAAATCCTTATTGTGTTTTCTTATGACAATGGATATTCACTTGGTACTTAAATCCTGCTCTGCACCATATATATAACTAACTTTGAGCACTTGTGATGTGGTAGCCCCTATTATTATGCCCAATTTTAGGTAAGCGAACCAAGGCTTAGAGAAGTTAAGTCATTTGGCTAAGGTCAGAGGGCTAGTAAAGCCTGGGTCGTATGGTAGTTCTATTTTTAGTTTTTTTAAGGAACCTCCATACTGTTCTCCATAGTGGCTGTATCAATTTACATTCCCACCAACAGTGCAAGAGGGTTCCCTTTTCTCCACACCCTCTCCAGCATTTATTGTTTGTAGATTTTTTGATGATGCCCATTCTGACCGGTGTGAGATGATATCTCATTGTAGTTTTGATTTGCATTTCTCTAATGATTAATGATGTTGAGCATTTTTTCATGTGTTTGTTGGCAATCTGTATATCTTCTTTGGAGAAATGCCTATTTAGGTCTTCTGCCCATTTTTGGATTGGGTTGTTTGAACTACTACCATACGACCCAGCAATCCCACTACTGGGCATATACCCTGAGAAAACCATAATTCAAAAAGAGGCATGTACCAAAATGTTCATTGCAGCTCTATTTACAATAGCCAGGACATGGAAGCAACCTAAGTGTCCATCAACAGATGAATGGATAAAGAAGATGTGGCACATATATACAATGGAATATTGCTCAGCCATAAAAAGAAACAAAATTGAGTTATTTGTAGTGAGGTGGATGGACCTAGAGTCTGTCATACAGAGTGAAGTAAGTCAGAAAGAGAAAAACAAATACCGCATGCTAACACATATATATGGAATGTAAAAAAAAAAAAAAAAAAAAAAGGCTATGAAGAACCTAGGGGCAGGACAGGAATAGACACAGATGTGGAGAATGGACTTGAGGACATGGGGAGGGGGAAGGGTAAGCTGGGACAAAGTGAGAGAGTAGCATGGACATATATACACTACCAAATGTAAAATAGATAGCTAGTGGGAAGCAGCCGCATAGCACAGGGAGATCAGCTCGGTGCTTTGTGACCACCTAGAGGGGTGGGATAGGGAGGGGGGAGGGAGACACAAGAGGGAGGGGATATGGGGACATATGTATATGTATAACTGATTCACTTTATTATAAAGCAGAAACTAACACACCATTGTAAAGCAATTGTACTGTAATAAAGATGTTAAAAAAATAAATAAATAAAATCAACAGAAAAAAAAGAAGTAAAGCCTGACTTCATGGCCCTGGCTCCCCTCACTTATGTCATCCAGTAGAAAGAGTAAACTCCTGTTGGGAGATTATGACTCAACTTTCCATTCTCTTTCATACCGCCTAGGCTTGACTTGCTCAAATAATACTAACGACAACCCTCACAACGACAGCTGACTTTCTTGAGCACATACAATACAGCAGGACTCATTTACTTCTCACATCCTTCTTGTGAGGTAGGTGCCAGTATTCTCCCATTTTACATATTAAAACACAGAGAGGCACAGAGAGGTGAAGTAACTTGCAAGGTCACACAGCTGTTCAGTGATGGAGCTGGAGTCCAAAACCAGGCAGTCTGGCTTTAGAGCCTATTTGTAACAATCACATTTCCTGCTCTTGCTATACTATTATTCATTAATAAGAGAAGTAGAGGGAGAGACTGTTTCCACCAGGACAAGGTTGGAAGCATCCTAATCGTGGCTGTTAAAAATAGCACACACCTTGGCTGTGAAAGACCGTTTCTGTAGAGATGTCCAAGTGAAGGCAAATGAGCACATAGGAAATTTCAAGCTATTCCATTTGGCTCTAAGGACTTCTTCAGAACCTATGCAGTCATGTGTATTTTCCCTACAAGGTGAATTCTTAACTCATCTCTTTACCACAATTATTTTTATCACGTATTTTTCATTCTCCTATTTCTGTATCTCCCCAAGTTCATTTTACTTTTACCTATCCCTTAGGTTAAAAGGTAAATGAACTGGCTTTCTATGAGAAATAGTCCTTTGCTGGGTTCCAAATAAGTTGAAGTTGGAGAAAAAGGCTAAGGCCCTCAGAACTCGTTTAGCAATGTTTAGAAGGAGAAAATCACCATGAAAAGAACAGGCCTACTGCTTGGGGAAGATGGTAAACATTAACAGATGCCCGGAGGAGGCAAAGCCTTTCAATAGCTGCCATTCTTCTTCAAGGAAAATGGAGCATCTTCACATTGAAAAGAGTAGGGCAAATGTAAAGCGAGTCATAATTTTACAACTCACTCTCTACAAAGGAATTAAGTTATAAAATATGATGGTCTGATTTTCTCTAAGGCCATATATATCTAATCCAATAGTGTAATTAACATTGAGTTGTAAATGTCATTAGTCTCAGAAGAGTGAATCCACAACTCTTTGGTGGAAGTATTTCAGAGAAGATGCCATTATCAAATGCTCCCTTGCTGTCAATGGAGTGAAACATGAACAATTTCTAAAACAATAAGGCTTCACTTGGTCTTAGGGCTCATTTGGTTGCAAGGAACAGAACCTCGCTCTGGCCACTACACGTAAATGAGGATTTATTTTACAGCAGCTCTTCATGGGATTCAAGACAGGAAGGAGAGTCGAGCCACATGGGGAATTAGACTTGGAAACTGAAAAGACTTCAGGACTATGCAGCTGTTCTCGGGTTGCAAGTTCTCTTGCCTACAGTTTCTGTTTCTCCTGCCTTGTCCAGTCTCTCCCTGCAGACTGGGTCTCTGTGTGAGCCCCTTGCATGCATGGCCCTTAATAACTGTCATAGCCTCTCATTCCACAAGACCTTGAAGCTCTAATGACCACCGGCACCTGACCACCAGCCTGTGTCTCTCAGTTCAAATTCTCAAGAGAAAAATAATCAGACTTGTCTGGTTCATGGGTCAGGTGTCCACCTTTTATCTAATCAAGGAGGGTTCGGTTTATTTGGTATAAACATAGGAAAGAAGGGCCCAGGGCTGGTGCTCTAGTTGCCCGAGGGAGAGAGGTGTTCTTCAAGAAGAGAGCTGGGAAGAAATCTCAAAATGTGTCTCTAATCACTACAGTCTGGACCCAGGGCTTCAGTGTCCTGGAACTCTCACAGTATCTTAAATAACTTCCAAGGACAAGTTCAAATATTGGGGCAGGCTTTGGGAGAAAAGCCATTAAAATGGAAAAAGTAATATATATGTAAATTATTTTCCACCAAATGAAGTTTAAATTCATGAATTACTCTCCACCAATGAAATGAAATTCTAAAATTGAAATAAAAACTTTTAGTGACACATTCGAACATTAACTGAAGATTTTTAGGACAAACACGGATGGAGTTGTGTATCTAAGATCAACACAATGTGATACATAAGGCAGACAATATCCAACTCAGGTATATGCAATAAATATTTATCAATACATGATTTTGAAGCAAAATGCCTCTTTATTGTGCTATAGCTTGACTGAGACAATGTGAACATTTTCAGGAGAGTCAGCAGAGAGTAGAATTTTTCATTTTTTCTCTGATACCTTCACCTAACCTGGTTGAAGTTTGTTTCTAAATCAGAGAAGGGCCAGGATCAAGAATTTCCTAGACAGACAGCTTCTGTTGCCTCCGTCACCCCCAATAGGATCAAAGCCAGAGCCAAATCCTAGCCCTGCCCAGATTTGGGGGCCAGAGAGAGGGGACTTCACAGGATGTAATCAACTGGCTTGACTCAACTTCCTGGGGCCATCATTTCAGATCAGAATTTATCTCTGGCAGTGGAATAGTTTAATAGCAAAATATTCTCATTTTTTGAATATTACATTATTTTTAATTTCAATTTTTAACTAAAATGTAGGATATGCAATCTTTTAAATATTCAATGTTTATATCCACTGTTTTAAAAAATGGTTGTACATCCTATTCAAGCAAAAAAATAATCATTTGATTATGCAGTTATATATATTCTTTAGAAAATTTTGAAACTTGGATTTTTTTATTTTAGTTTTTCAGTTATAATTAAAGTAAAATTTTTATTTTTGTCCATTACTTTGATTTTGTATTGTTTGACGCATGTGTGATTGATCTTTTTTTCTTTTGAAATCCAGTTTCCACGTCACTTTGTCACTGTATTGTTATTTTGTTTGAACCCTTTTACATTAAACTTTTGTGTATAATTGAGTGGTTGTCATTTTCAGCCAAAAGTTAAAAAAAAAGAGTTTTATATGGTTCTAACACTTGAGGATATCTTATTTTAAACCCAGCTATAGTTTTTAATGAAAGACAACATTCTTCCAGAGGGGAAAGAAAATGTATCTGCAATTAATTGGGCATTGGCACTTGGCATACACTACTTATTCCTTGGCCTTTTTTTTTTTTTTAATTTATTTATTTAGTTTATTTACTTTTTGCTGCATTGGGTCTTCGTTGCTGTGTGCGGGCTTTTCTCTAGTTGCAGCGAGCGGGGGTTACTCTTTGTTGCAGTGCTCAGGCTTCTCATTGTGGTGGCTTCTCTTGTTGCGGAGCATGGGCTCTAGGCGTGTGGGCTTCAGTAGTTGTGGCATGCAAGCTCAGTAGTTGTGGCCCACGGGCTCTAGAGCACAGGCTCAATAGTTGTGGCGCACAGGCTTAGTTGCTCCGTGGCATATGGCATCTTCCCGGACCAGGGCTCAAACCCATGTCCCCTGCATTGGCAGGTGGATTCCTAACCACTGCGCCACCAGGGACGCCCTCTTTGGCCTTTATTTGCAGAGAGGGAAAGGAAGTTGGACAAATAAGCAGAATTTTTCAGTTACTTTTCCAGGAAAAACAACAGCGCTGGTAGGTCAGCACTATTCCTGGTTTTCGGATGAAGAACATGAGACTTAGAGAGATTAAGTAACTCACCCAGGGTCACACGGCTAGTAAGTGACAGAGTCTGGTTGCTAATTCAGGTGTGTCTGATCCTGAAACCCATGCTCTCTTGCACCGTGTGGTCTGATGGTTCCACAAACTTGGATTCACAGCAGGTATTCCTAGGGCAGACAACATGTATGTTTGAATTAGTTACAGCCCACTTCAATTTAAAGCTCCATTTTAAGTGTCTGTATATGTAGAAGCATGCTAGGGCGATAGGAAAGTGATTTTCTCACTCCATCATTACAGAATTACACTCACTGTAACGTTATGACAACCCACTTTCTCCTGTAAAAGAGGAGAAAATAGCTGATAATATATCGGCTATAGATCCTTGTTCAGTAACCTCTCATTAGGTTTGAATTATTATATCTAGAAGTAGACCCACAGACATTGCACTGTAATTACATGAAAAGAGCAACATCAAGGCTTTCTTTTCTCTTTTTTTCCCCAGTCTCAGTCGGTTCTCAGAACACACCCCTCACCTGATCTCCAGGATGCGGACTGCACAGTGGTCACGGCATTGTCCACCAGGGCTCACGGTCACGGTGGCAGAGGGCTCCCTAAACCTCCCTCATCTCTAGTTTAACCCACTGTCCCTAATCTCCCCCACCCCGGTCCCCTGGCCCTACTTCACCAGACACACTTTTGTAATCCTCTCAGGCTCCACGGCAATAAAGAAAATACTGTGGGTTCATCCAGGTGCATCTGGGACCCGGGGGGCACCTCTCACACTCCAATTTCCTTCCTCCCACCTGGTGGGGCCCGGGTCCCCCCGCGGACCAAGTGGCCTAGGGCTCTGCCTCTGGTCTGTGCAGCCAAGGCTACTCTATTTCTGAGTGTTCTAAGATTGATGATTATTACAGTTATGGTAAAAGGAACATTGTTTTTTCTTGGGGGATTCTGGAGATTTTCTTACTGGGAAAAGGTCTCAAAGCCATTTATACTCAGCTGACTGGGTAAAAACTGAGATTAAGAAGAATGGATATGTCACAGCATCTTCTGTAAGTTAAGGTAAAGAGTCATGGATGGAACTAGTAAAAATCAGGGCATTCCTTTGGCTTCCCAAACAAAATGTACCATCTAAGTGAGCACTGAGGTGGTGTATCAGACCCAGGAGGCTGGTGCCAGGAAATGCCTTATCCAAGCACTGTCTGCACAGGCGTTTTGAGCCGGAGACTTAGTTTCTTCCTCCTGATCTCCCCTCAGAGCCTCCTTTAGGTTTTCTGTTACCTTCTTCCTCTTAAGTAGTTCCCCCAGAGAGAGAACCATGCACATCTGTTTTTGTGAGATGATAAAAAGGAACTCTAACCATGACAAAGATGCCATGTAGAAGCTACAATGGAAACAGTTTCAATAATTTTTTTCCTTCACTGATGAGAAAAAGAAATATTTTAAGTTCATCAATCTAAAATTTCTTATTTGTGATTTTAAGTAGTGAGGGTATTTAAAATAATATAAATAAATAAATAATAGATTTATGGTTATTTCATCTATATCCCTAAAAGTTTTTTTTATTTTTTATTTTTTTCTGGCCTTGGCCGTGCCATGCGGCTTACGGGATCTTAGTTCCCCGACCAGGGAAGGAACCCGGGCCCTCTCGGCAGTGAAAGCACAGAGTCCTAACCACTGGACCTCCAGGGAATTCCCTATATCCCTAAAAGTTTATATGTACAAGTGGGACCAAAAAATTGGGAGAAGGACTATCTCATGGAAAAATGGGGATCCCATCATTTGTCATTAAACGATTGATTTTTTAATCTCTCCATTTGTTCAAATGTTTGTTTCTATCTCTCAGTAAAACTTAGGTAGGGGGCTTCCCTGGTGGCGCAGTGGTTGAGAATCTGCCTGCCAATGCAGGGGACACGGGTTCGAGCCCTGGTCTGGGAAGATCCCACATGCCGCGGAGCAACTGGGCCCGTGAGCCACAATTACTGAGCCTGTGCGTCTGGAGCCTGTGCTCTGCAACAAGAGAGGCCGCGATGGTGAGAGGCCCGCGCACCGCGATGAAGAGTGGTCCCCACTTGCCGCAACTAGAGAAAGCCCTCGCACAGATACGAAGACTCAACACAGTCATAAATAAATAAATAAATATATAAAAGAACGTGAATTTCTTAAAAAAAAAAAAAAAAAAAACTTAGGTAGGGAATAATATGATGACAAATAAGAAAGATTATTATGCCAGCTATATGTAAATGACCTGGAGAAGTGGAGATCTGGAAAGGAGGATACCGTAGTTATAAAAGAGCACAGGGAACTGAAAAAGAAGTGAGGTTTTCAAGAACTTTAACCAAGAAAACCTCAACAGGTCTTGATGACAGATCAGGTGTAGAGGATGGCATTATGAATAATGAAGTCAATGTGATGCCGAATTCGAGGACTGTTCCTTGGGAAGGTTCACAGGAGAGGCAGTATTAAGACTGGCCTGGCTCTGATTGTCTTGATCCTGATTCTTCACACTCTATCCATCTAATTAAATATTGCTGATGAGGATGGGGATGTTAGCTCTTGGTGATGCAGTAGTTTGTCGTTTCTCTAGGCGGTAGTATCAGAGAACCAACTTCTGTTCAATTCCTACACCCTCATTTAAGGGAGAAAGAAGCCTGAGATGTGAGAGCTCTGAGGAGAAATGGGAAGGACATAATGGATTCCCTGGCAAGCCTAGTCCCCAGAAATCCTGCACGAGTACAATCCTAACCCTTCTCCTAGGCTGATAGTTGTTAAATTGATGTTAGTGTCAATTGGGTTGTACAAAGATAAAGGTCCTTTCTTGGAGAAATTCCAGTGAGAACTTGAGCTCATGTTGCCTGATGCTTCAGCCCTTCTTCCTCATCCCGGTCAACGCATCTACCTGGTATAAATACCTCCTGACTCATCGTAGCCCCAGCTAGTGGAAGCAACTCTTCATTCTCACTCTATTACTCAGAAAAAAACTGTGGGTAGGAAGTAAATCCCAGTAGACACACTAAACATCTCCCCTCCAAACACATGCTAGGGAGACTCATACTTACATTGTTTGGGAGATACACAAACACTCACAAATATTGATAGTTTGGAAAGAAGGAGAATTTGATGTTAAAATTCAAAATTAGCTAACTGCTCAAATACTCCAAGTGATTGCATATATGAATGTTGGTGCAAAGAGTGCCTGGGTATAAATTGTGAGCTACTGAGTTGGGGTACTATTTAAAACATTATGGCTCTCAGTTTTCTCCAAATTAATATACCAGTTATTCAGAAATGCAATTTTTAAAAAATTAAATGAGTTGTTTTATAATTTTGAAGTATTGCCCATACATGGTAAATCAAATTAAAGCAGCAGAAAGCAATACACAATCAAAAGTAAGACACTGTTCTCCCTTCCTGTACCCTCAATCTCACTCCCCAGAAGTAACTGTATCAGTCATGAATACTTTGGCTGCAAGTAACAGGAACCCCTATTAATATTGGCTTTTGTTAACTTATATGAAATTCAGAGGTAGGTGGTATCAGGGTTGATTCTGTACTTTGTGACATAATCAAGAAGTCACCCTCTATTCACAGTGTACCAGCAGTGTCACACCTCATTGCCACAAGGAGCCTAACACAGCTCTAGGCATTTTCAAATCAAAGTTTCCTAAGCAGGAGGGAATGGGCTAGAAGCAAAAAGACCTTTCTCCTCATGCACATCCTTGTTTCCTGAGGCGGGAAATCCTCCTAGAAGCCCTAAGCAGACTTCCCCTCATCTCTCATGCCCCAGACAAGAACTGACTCCTATCCTTAGAGCCACCATGGGCAGAAGAGAATGAGACCCGTGACTGATTTAGGTTCATAGTAACTCCTCCCCTGGGCCGGCACATGGCTGCCTCAACAAAACCAGTGTTCTGTTGGCAAGAAAGAAGGGCGATGGCTATTGGGCAGGCAACCACCAGTGATGGCCAGAATGAAAATGATCAACTGTGTCTTAATATCTGCCCAGAAATTTTCCGTATGTATTTAAGTAAATATATTGTGAGTACTATATACTGTATCATATGTATGGATATGCCACAAATATTCACACATGATACTTGCCTAAGTATCTTACATTTTTTTAGATAAATGAAGTACTCTATGCATATTGCTTAGCATATAACTAGCATATAGTAAGTGCTTTATCAATGCTAATTACTATTATTCTTACTTATAGTTTTGTTATTATTATAGTCTTTAAGACAACATACACCCTTTTTAAAAAGAATGAGGCTCATTTTCTAGCAAATGCTAAATTTTACTTTGCCAGTACTTTAAAAAATTATGCCAGCACTTTTATTTTGGGCTATTGAATACTCTTGAAGATATGAGCTGCATAGCTCCTTTTATGAGAGATAAGAATTACTGTGGTCAGCAGTAAATTCCATTGAAACATAGTGAAATAATTTTGTGAATAATAGCTAGGTGACTAAATGTTTACTTTCTGATGACTATCGAAACACAAATATTTTCTAATCATGTTAATATGCAGGCAGAAGTAAGAAGGTTAGGTATTAAACATTTTTTGGTGTATTTGCACAAAATACTATGTTAGCAAGTGAATTTTACATTATTGACAGATTTTTTTGGAAGAAAAAAATAACTTCACAACTATTTGCCTAATTTATGCAGCACAGAGAACATGAGAGTTGTTTGAGAAATTCTCATTGGAAGAGAAGGCCATTATAGATACTTCAAGCAAAAGCAAAACACTTTTCTTCAAGGATTTGACATAACTGGATGAAAGTCTGTGGGAGTGAAAGGGAGCAGAGGAGGGAAGTCTCCTTAGTTATCCCTGAAACAGGATCCTGACCAAGAGTCTCAGGTAGGTGAGTGCCCTTCAGCTGACCTCTTATAGTCCTTAAGGCCAAGTTGTAAAATGGCTTGTCTTGAAGGTAAAAGCATATCTTTTAATCCAAAATATATAAACAGCTCATACAGCTCGATATCAAAAAACAAACAATGCAATCAAAAAATGGGCAGAAGACCTAAATAGACATTTTTCCAAAGAAGACATACAGATGGCTAACAGGCACATGAAAAGATGCTCAACATCACTAATTATTCGCTAATTATTAGAGAGATGCAAATCAAAACTACAATGAGGTATCACCTCACACCGGTCAGAATGCCTATCACCAAAAAAAAAAAAAACAAACAAAAAACCCCACAAATAACAAATCTTGGAGAGGATGTGGAGAAAAGGGAACCCTTGTACACTGTTGGTGGGAATGTAAATTGGTGCAGCCACTGTGGAAAATAGCACGGAGACTCCTCAAAAAACTAAAAATAGAACTACCATATGACCCAGCAATTCCACTCCTGGGTATGTATCTGGAAAAAATGAAAACACTAATTCAAAAAGATACATGCACCCCAATGTTCACAGCAGCACTATTTACAATATCCAAGATATGGAAGCAACCCTTGTGCCCATCAACAGATGAATGGATAAAGAAGGTGTGGAATATTACTCAGCCATTAAAAAGAATGAAATTCTGCCATTTGCAGCCACATCAATGGACCCTGAGAATATTATGCTTAGTGAAATAAGTCAGACAGAGGAAGACAAATACTGTATGATACTACTTATGATACTACTTATATATGTAGAATCTTAAAAATAACACAAATGAATGTATATGTGAAACAGAAACAGACATACAGACATAGAAAATAAACTAGTGGTTACCATTGGGGAGAGAGGGGTAAATTAGTGGTATGGAATTAAAAGATACAAACTGCTATGTATAAAATAGGTAAGCAACAAGGCTATATTGTATAGGACAAGGAATTATAGCCATTATTTTATAATAACTTTTAATGGAGTATAATCTGTAAAAATACTAAATCGCTATGCTGTACACCTAAAATTAGCATAATATTGTAAATCAACTATACTTCAATTAAAAAAAAAATCTTTACTCTAGCCACATTGGCATTTTAACACACACACAAAGAAAAAGTGTATCTTTTAGTCTCCCTTTCTCTTTGTTTCTCATCATGTGTCCTAAAATGTGTTGCTAAGTATGAAAATATTATGATTATATATGTTATTTAATCTCTCAGACTTCATGTTTTTCCATTTCCAAAGTAAGTGTGTTGAATTAAATGCTGGCTAAGATCTCCTCCAGGTCTAAAATTCTAAGGTAAAGATCAGTGTTTTGGGCTTCCCTGGTGGCACAGTGGTTGGGAATACGCCTGTCAATGCAGGGGACACGGGTTCGAGCCCTGGTCTGGGAAGATCCCACATGCCGCAGAGCAACTAAGCCCGTGCGCCACAACTACTGAGCCTGCGCTCTAGAGCCTGCGAGCCACAACTACTGAAGCCCGCGTGCCTAGAGCCCGTGCTCCACAACACGAGAAGCCACTGCAATGAGAAGTCTGCACACCGCAACGAAGAGTAGCCCCCGCTCGCCGCAACTAGAGAAAAGCCCACGTGCAGCAACGGACACCCAACGCAGACAAAAATAAATAAATAAATAAAGTTATTTAAAAAAAAAAAAAAAAGATCAGTGTTTTCCATAAGTGATTGGTCAGCAGAATCACCTGGAGGCCCTTACAAAAATACAGGTTCCTGGATTCAACCTTCAGACATTCTGATTCATTCATTCATCAAATGATTACTGAGGGCCTTGCATGACATTCTGGATACACAGTGATGAATGAAACAGATATAGTCCCATTCTGCCCTAGCCTCCACAGAAGGACTGAGATTGAAATCAGTAATCTGTGGTTTAAAAATGCTCTCCAGGGCCTCCCTGGTGGCGCAGTGGTTGAGAGTCTGCCTGCCGATGCGGGGGACACGGGTTCGAGCCCTGGTCTGGGAAGATCCCACATGCCGCGGAGCAGCTGGGCCCGTGAGCCACAACTAGTGAGCCTGCGCGTCTGGAGCCTGTGCTCCGCAACAAGAGAGGCCGCGACAGTGAGCGGTCCCCGCACCGCGATGAAGAGTGGCCCCCGCTTGCCGCAACTAGAGAAAGCCCTCGCACAGAAACGAAGACCCAACACAGCCATAAATAAATAAAATTAAAAAAAAAAAAATGCTCTCCAGGCAATTCTGACAAGTAGACACTTTAGAGAAGCAATGTTTCAGACCAAATGCAAACAGGAGACATTTCTGAGGGACTGTTTTAATTTTACTTGGGATGAACTCAAATCTACACTCTAGAAACACTTCTATTTTTCACTGAAAAAACCT
The DNA here is from genome assembly GCF_965194805.1 of Balaenoptera borealis. Taxonomy (NCBI): domain Eukaryota; kingdom Metazoa; phylum Chordata; class Mammalia; order Artiodactyla; family Balaenopteridae; genus Balaenoptera; species Balaenoptera borealis. The sequence goes on along the minus strand of NC_138861.1, from coordinate 117,154,138 downwards.
TAAATAGCTTCTCTAAAACATGTGTGTGTGGGTGCCTGTGTATCTTACACTGAGACATAAATGTTAACAAGAAAACACACTTAACAGATGTAGTTATAGTGTGCTAGTACTGGGTGAGGTTTTAGCAGATTAACATTGCTAGTTGGTACATTACTACAGACACCTGCACAAGATAAAAGAAATTAGTATTTGATTTGGAATATTGAGAGTTAAAGTTCAGATTGCTTATGCAAATAAGTGAGTTATTCATTTTGAATTCTATTACTGACTTTGATTTGATCTTTGAGGCATTTTAATGCCCTACCTACTTTAATGTTCAACATTTTGAAACTTATGCTAAAGTGTTTGACTTTATGACCAATGAATGCTGAGAATTACTAATAGACATTTTATGCTTGCTATGGTCATACAACTCTATTTTCCTTCAAATAATACCAGATTGAGAAGTTACCAAATTGAAATAAATGAAAGAATCCCTGTTTCTATGCTACTAAATTATAAACACGATGACGATCTGACCTAACTTCAGGAAGTGTAATTCTAGGAGGCCACCATGATAAATGGTTAACAAAGGAGCTATGAATAGCCAACCTTTAACTGTTTGATCTGTAAATTAGTCAGAGGCTTGATCACAAGATTTTTTCCCCCCATGCACACCTACATTCCAATATGGCCAGTAAAAAAGAAAAAGATACCATTCAAAGCACTCCATGGCTATTCACTGTAGTTTCTTCGTATCAATCAGGGTTGCAGCAGGTGGTTCAAATGAAGAGGTTTTACTGCAGGGACCACAAGCATGTGAAGGCCTGGGGAAGGGAATAATGAAGGGACGTGAAAAGCTAAAAGACTAGCAAAAGTGGGAAGCAGGTAAACAGCCTTGTGTGTAAAAGGACAAGAGGAAACCATAGCCCAGACTGGAACCATGGAGGAAGAGGAAGGGCCCATCAGAAGGAGCTGTAGTCTTTAGGGCAGACAGAGTACTGGAGAACCCTCCCTGAAGCAGCAAGTAATACCCTTACCTCTCTCTCCCTTCCTTTCGACCTTCAGAATTTCTGCGCATGCTCCCCCAATGTCAGTCTCCTGGGGGCACTGGCAGGGCGGGAAGCGGTTAGGGGGTGTGTGGACGATATAAGGAAAACCCTCACTAAAAAGACAATTTATAGCGGGCGTTTAAAACCATGCTCCATGCTTTAGGCATAGACTGTTTACTTTGTGGATCTGTGACTGTTTTCAAATTTAAACTCTGTTTTTGATTCCACTTTTTTATTTTCTATGTGTTTACTAAATTCTAGCTGCAAGAATTACATGTTTTTGTGCTGCCTCCTCCTCTCATTAGTTATTATGTTGTTAGTAGTAAATTGTAACCGAGAAGCCAAATCTAATACAAAAAGGATATTTTGGATTAGCTGTAAATTGCTCCTCTAATATAGGAAGGATAATCCAGAATTTTACTTTGGTGATTAAAATAATAGATTAAATCACAATTCAGTTTATGTGTGCATTCACTCTTATTACAGGGAGTTGGCTGTGTGTTTACAGAGCCTCTGTCATTAGCGTGGGTGTGGGCCTGAGTCAACACACACAAAAGCTGTCTTCTTGAATGCTTGGGTAATTGAAAATGCCAAGACACATTTTACAGATTCAGCAAGGGAAAGAGTAATCAAACCTGGAGGAAAAATTGGCTTTGAGACGCTGCAAGATGAAACAGCACCGCACAAATGTTATTGCCTAGAGGAGGACAACCAGAATTAGGGTAGCTGCCACTCATGTGACTTCACAAAAGGTTACCCAGAAGGGACAGCACCCACTTCAGGAAGCACAGATGTGGTTGCCAGGACCTGATGTTCTTGGAGTGCAGTGACATAAAAAGACCAAAGGCAATTTGATCCAGAATGATCGATTGAGCATCATATAAATGATTCGTACATTCAGAAAACAGAATACCTTTCCCAAGAAAACACTTGAAAAGGAGAGCATCGGAACACTAGTATCACAAAGAAAGATGCTGGTTACTAGTTTTAAAGGGTGATTTAACATATTAGTGATTTTACAGTGGAAAAGCTACAATTTCCAGTGTTTCATTTCTTTTTCTCACGTGTAGAAGGCACCAAAGGTGTAAGGTAGAGGGTGGGCAGTAGGAAAGCCCATTCAATTCCATTCTATTTGCAAGTTACATTTTAAGGTAGATTTTGGCCATTTGTGTATTTGCACCTATTTTCAAGTAACCTCAGTAAACTTTATTTCACAGTAATTTTATTGTGAAATAATTACATTGTGAAAAGTCTAAGGCTTGATTCTAAGTTTGCAGCAAATATGTGTTTCCCTTTTCTTAAAACAATGCTTCCATCCTTCACTCCCCTCCACAAAGAACCGAATGGCTTCTCATTGCAAATAAGACTGTCACATGATAATGTATTTATAAATTAGTTTGTGGTTTGGTTCTCTTTACCTAAACGCACTTATAACGCTCCCACTCCACACACACACACGACCAAGTTTGTATTTTTTTGGCATAAAGGTTTGTTCAGGGTCTAAAACAGACGCAACTTGAAAATAACTCTCTCTCTTTTTTGAAAGCCTGAATTCATTGCTAAGGCAAAGCTATGTATCAAAGCCAAGGAGGGGGTCTTCCCTGGTGGCGCAGTGATTGGGGGTCTGCCTGCCAATGCAGGGGACACGGGTTCAAGCCCTGGTCTGGGGGGATCCCACATGCCGCGAAGCAACTAGGCCCGTGAGCCACAACTACTGAGCCTGCGTGTCTGGAGCCTGTGCGCCGCAACGGGAGAGGCCGCGACGGTGAGAGGCCCGCGCACCGCGATGAAGAGTGGCCCCCGCTTGCCACAACTAGAGGAAGCCCTCGCACAGAAACGAAGACCCAACACAGCCAAAAATAAATATTAAAAAAAAAAAAAAAAAAAAAAGCCAAGGAAGGGAGAGAGAGGAATGACTTTGAGGAAGGCATTGGTGAGAGGAAAATTTTCCCCAGACTGTGGAAAGTCAGTGAGTTCTCTGAAGAGAGTAGCCCTCTACTCCACTCTCTAGAGGTGATCTGAGTTCAGAGGGAAGAGTTGTATAATATTCCTTGTGGAAATGGACCTCAAGCATTGGGCTTCCCAGTAGAGCAACAAGTGAAGATTTTTCTCAATTTAAAACGAGCATTAAATTCCTTAACAACATGTCATAGACAACTTCTGATAATGTATGAAACTTTGGTGAAAAGGGTGTGTGGTACACAGTCTTAGGAATCATATGCTCTTTCAAATCTTTACTGTTACTTGACAATAAATTATGTATCCTTAGTGAGCCTTAGTTCATGCTTCTGTAAAATGAGGGGTTAATACCCATCAGGCAAGGTCATGAAAACTAGACATTATGAACAATATGTGGCACATAATCAATAGGAATAGATGACTTAGACTTAACTCTGGAGAGTTATAAAATTCTTTCTCTTGCACACAAAATTCCCTTAGCCAACAGTATTTACCAACTTCCTCATTCTTTCAAAAAACTCTTTGGGTCAGTTTTTAAATTATTATTATTGTGGTAAGAACACATAATGTGAAATCTACCCTTTTAACAAAATTTTAAGTGCACAATACAGTTTGTTAACCATAGGCACAGTATTGTACATCGCATTTTTTGTACATCGGATTTTTAGAACTCATTCATCTTGCGTAACTGAAACTTTATACCCATTGAACAGCATTGCCCCCGTCCCCAGCCCCTAGCAACCACCATCCTGTTCTCTGTTTCTGTGAGTTTGACTATTTTAGATAGCACGTATACGTGGACTCATTCAGTATTTGTCCTTCTGTGACTGGCCTATTTCCACTTAGCACAATGTCCTCAGGTTCATCCATGTTGTCACATATCACAGGTTTTCCTTCTTTTTTAAGGCTGAATAATATCAATATCACATTTTCTTTACCCATTCATCAACTGATGGTCATTTAGGTTGTTTTCATAGCTTGGCTATTGTGAATAATACTGCAATGGACATGGGAGTGCAGCTATCTCTTTGAGCAACTGATTTTATTTCTTTCAGGTATATACCCAGAAGTGGGATCGCTAGATCATATGGTAGTTCTATTTTAATTTTTTGAGGAACCTCTGTACTGATTCCGTAGGGGCTGAAGCAGTTCACATTCCCACCAATATTGTACAAGGGTTCCAATTTCTCCCCATCCTTGCCAACACTTATCTTTTTTTTTTTTTTTTTTTTTTAATAATAGCCATCCTAACAGGTCTAATGATATTTCATTGTGTTGGGTCAGTTTTATGAACTGCTTTTTCTTCTAGCCCATAGGCCTTCAAAAGAACAAATAAACAGTAGTCACCTAAAAGTTAGTTCTTAACACATTTTGGATCACAAGACCTCTTGGAGTATCTGATGAAAGACACAGGACTCTCTTACCAGTAAAATGCACACATACAATAAATAACACAAATTATTTCTTGGAATGACGGACCCCAGATACATATTTATGAAGGCCAGTTTAAGGTCACTTGCCTAGATTAAGTGATTCTCCAGCTTTTTCGACACCTAATGATTTAACTCAGGAATTAGCAAGTGTTTTCTGTGAAAAGCAGGAGGTTACATATTTTCACCCTTGGGGGCCAGTCTCTACTGAAACTGCTCTGCACTTGTAGTGCAAAAATTGTTATAGAAAATACATAAACAAATGAGCATGACTGCTTTCCAATAAAATTTTATTTGCAAAAACAGGCTTTGGGCTGGTTTGGCCCTTGGGCTGTAGTCTGGCAATCCATGAATTAATTATTTCAAAGGATTGAATGGGTTGCAGTAGTTAGGAACTGGGAAACTCTTGAATACACACATACACACACATACACAGACACACTATAAAGGCCATACAAATCCACAGTAAGAGTAGCAGCAGCTATATAGCCTTTCCTCTGGAATGCCTAAGATGGGATAAGATGATCTTCCTCTCCTATTATGTTTGATAATAACAATCTTTTAATCTGCATCTGATGGCAGCTGGTGTCTTCTTTCAGTTGTTTTGGAACATCACCAGAGCTATCCATTAGTGCTTGTTATCAGTGACATAAGTCATAATATATTTAATTTCTGACTGGGGAGGTAGCAAACTCTCAGGATTTAGTACACATTTCTCTATACTGACATCCCACCTTGTCTTCTTAAGGACAAGAGGCTTCTTTAAGGAATCTGTTCAGGGTTCCATTCCATTGTCTATTATTACTGTTTCTAAAATTTGTTCTTGGAAACCACTCTTGATGACATTCACAGTAAAATCCTCCAAAAACTGTAGCAATGTGAGTATAAATTGTATACAGTAAATGTCTGTACATTTAAACATCATTGAAAGAAAAACTTGCAAGCATCTTGCTGATAGCTGCCAACAAGTCTTCGTGAAGAATAAACATTGTCAGACTAACCTCATCTATTAGGATAAAAGTCCCAGGTAGATCAAGAAAAAGAGATAGTTCTAATTTATCTTGGCTCTCGGAAGGTTAGGTGATTCAGTTGTATAAGGCAATAAATTTAGAAAACGTGGTCTGGACAGCATAACTATTAGATGAGAATACAAATTGCTAGAGGGTCAAAAAATAATACAAGGTGTTTTTCAAAGTCAAGTAGGAGCCTAGATTTTTTTTTTTTAAAGTTTTATCACCAACCTATAAAGAAATAAAAAAGTCAACTCAGACAGTGTCTTAGAAAAATACACTTTAGGAAAGTGATTTAAGAAGAAATAGAAAATCTAAATATACCAATGATCACCAAAGACATTTAATAAGCAGCTTAAAATCTAATTCCTATTATCCTGTCCCCAAATATACTGCACGGTTTTGCAGGCCAGTGAACCAAACATTTGAGAAAGACAATCTCTAGGTTATAAAAACTGTACTGGAGAACAGAAACAATATTTTTCATATCAGTTAATGGTGCTAGAATAGCCTTGATCCTGATACCTAAACCAGATCAGGATAACATCAGAAAATGACAATCACATGACAATAATGCTTATGAACAAAGATGATAAAATTAAAAATAAAACATTAATAGCTAGTAAAAACTTATCTTGAGCAATTTATGTTTTTCCCAAGAGTATAAGGACAGTTTAACATTAGACAATATATTAATGGAATTAGCCTCATTAAAATACTAAAAGGGTTAAAACAGATGATCACCTCAGTGGACACAGAAAAAGCATTTGCTAAATCAGCAATCTATACACAATAAAGTTGGAATTGAAGGGAACTACCTTGTTCATATACGCCAAGCTCAGAAATAAGAAGGCTGGACATTGTTAAGATGTTAATTCTTCTCTATGCAATCTCTAAATCCAGTAAAGGCTTTTTTGTAGAACTTGACAAGTAGATCTTAAATTCTAGATGGAAGAGAGCAAAAGGGCAGGAATAGCCAAGATTATTTTGAGGAAGAACAAGGCAGGGCTTCTCCCTGCCAGACATCTAGACTTAGAAAGCTGCAGGTAATTAAGATAGTAATTAGCATTAATGATTCTATTCAGGTAGCTTCTGTAAAGCATCCAAGATTTACAGCCAAGGAGGAGGTGGAACTTGAGCTAGGTTTGGAAGGGAGCCTTAGGAATATTGAAAGACTTACCCCTAAGACTCAAAAGGTAAAATTAGGATGGTTCATTCCGATGATAATTCTAACAATAGCATATAAGCAATAATAAACAGGTAAAAATAATACTTTTAAAGTATATTCAGATTTAAAACAAAGAAAGTTAGTTCATAGCTCCTGCTCCTTTCCACTGACATAAGCACCTGAGATGCCTTTTAAAGGTAGCACGAAGAATTTGGTTAAAACAGAATTTCCTTGAGGTGAGATATGGAAAGTATACTAAAGATTTATGGAGAAAGAAGCTAAAATCTCCTGCTCTGGGTGTCTTCAAAAATCAGATTGGGGCTTCCCTGGTGGCGCAGTGGTTGAGAATCTGCCTGCCAATGCAGGGGACACGGGTTCGAGCCCTGGTCTGGGAGGATCCCACATGCCGCGGAGCGACTAGGCCCGTGAGCCACAGTTGCTGAGCCTGCGCGTCTGGAGCCTGTGCTCCGCAACAAGAGAGGCCGCGATAGTGAGAGGCCCGCGCACCGCGATGAGGAGTGGTCCCCACTTGCCGCAACTGGAGAAAGCCCTCGCACAGAAACGAAGACCCAACACAGCCAAAAATAAATAAATTAATTAATTAAAAAGAAAAATCAGATTGACTTTAGTCTGTCGGGAAATTTGGGTGCTCAATTTACTAAAGGTGTTGAAATTCATGTTTTGCTACATCAACTATTTCTACTTGTGTAATTCTAGGAATAACGTGAAGATGCTCTCTTATGGGGAGATTGAGGGGGAAATTGAGCTGTATTAATTTATATGCATTGTTTCCTCTCTCCCCATGACCTTCTTTCACTTCCCCAAATTACACAAACAGATGTTTTCCCAAAGTAACTACCTGCTCTCAATTCAGTAGCAAACATGCCTCCAAGTACTCAGTTAAAAATCCAATCAAAGAGTATCATTGTCATCCCTGCATTGTGGAAGTTCTAAACTCAAAATATAATAAAGGAAGAACAGTCGCCATTTACCTAGGGATGTACTTATATATTTTTAGTCTCATTAAATTCAAAGTAAACTGTGGGATGATTTATGAAGGATCTAATAGAAATAATAGACAGGTTTGAAACAAAGAAATGAGTCATATGATCATTTAAAATTTGCAGTTAAAGTAAATTTGGTTATACAGAAAAGTCACCTTTATTACTATTATATATAGTCAATGCCTAGTTGGTTATGTGTATAAACCATGGTCTTAACTGTGTATGGTAAATTTTTACCCTTATGCTGTGTTTCCTTGCCTATCCAAGAAGTTCTAGCTTACTTTTCTTAATTACTGAGAACTTCGTAAGGGATAAGGCTGTCGTTCTCAACAAAATATGTGGTGCATTCCAAAATTATACTGGGATATCTATTATTTTCAGATAATTGAGCGAGCTATTCTGTGCAAAGGAGGAAGCATCATACAAGGAAAGTAGTCTGTGAGACTCCCTGGCTGTGCATACGGTCCCCTTCTGACTGAGAGGCAGGCAGATGGTGAGAACTGATCTGTAACTGAGCCCAGTCATCAGACATGTGAAGAGCAAGCATCTCTTTTCTCATTGAAGCAGCCCCGGTGACAGAGAAATGCCCTCTCCCTACAGATTACACATTCCACGGTTTTATTTCTTTAACGGTCGTTCAGTAACACTCATTTAACAGATATTTACTAATCACTTCGAGTGAGCCCTGCTCTATGCTGGGACAGGTTTATAACGGTAAACATCCAACTGACATTTGTTGAGAACCTTTTCTTCTCACTTTAGCTTAAGCATATTCCCTTTTGCCTTTTCCTCCTTGGACAGGGAAAATAATTTACCAGTATTTTCTGCATAAAAGCTATTCAGATGACATAGGCAATAACTGTCACTACTTATTCTTCTTTACGCTGGATTTGCTAAATGTGTTTGCAGAACAATAAACAAAATAAAAACAACATAAACCCAAACAATAAGAAAAGCCCACACACCTGATGCTTGGATGTATGTCTACAGATGGGAAAGGAAAACCTCAGATGCATTTTCACCCCACATGGAAGGTGTTAAATATATAGTATTCATTTTATAAACATTCACTGAGTTCCTACTATGTGCCTGACACTGGACTAAGTTCTGAAAGTATAATGGTAGATAAAACAGATTGCTTGGAGCTTAAATTCTATGGAGGGACAAATAATAAACGTACACAAACGTATTGTGGGGAGATAGCGAGTAACCAGGAGAGGCCACTTTAGTTAGGCAGAAAGCTTCCTTCTAGAAGGTGACAGCAGCTAACAACAGTATCTGACTCACATTATGAAAACGTTCAGGATGCTCTAGATCAGTCATCCAGTAAATATTCTCCTCTGTTTGCTGTTGAACTTTGTTTTCTTGCTCGATTATAAACTGTTGTTATTCAGGTCAGATAAACTAGACCTACAAGCAAACAAACAAATACAAGTGAACAAGACCTGGCTTCTTTAGAGAGCTATGAAAAAGGAATCCTGCAAAAGCAAATAATGATTCTTTTATTGTAAATATTGAAAAAAGATTCTAATATTTGGCTAATTCTCTAGGGCAGAACATTGAATTCTGTTACATTTTTGCTTCCTTTAGATCAGTGATAATGTTATTTGGGGTCACGGATCCTTTTGAGAATCTAATTAAGACTATGGCCCCTCTCTCTAGGAAAATGCGTGTCTATTTGAACCATAGGGTACAATTTCAGGAGAGGGTCACACATTCTCTGTCTCAGGTCACAAACCCTTGAAATTATTACCAAACATAAAACTTACTTGCTAGATGTCAAAATGTCTTATAAAGCTGCAATAATTTAGTGAGTATGATTCTGGTACAAGAATTCAATAGAAAAGAATAAAAGTGAAGAAAGTCTAGTGCATACTTAGTATTTTAAAGGCATCTGGAATCAATGGAAAAAGTTAGATTTTTATAATAGTATGGTGAAAAGTAACTAATGACATGAAAAGAAATATTAGATTTCTACCTCAAACCACCCACCGAAAGGAATTCTTGCTGAGTAAAAGATTTAAATGTAAAAACTAAAATTATTAAAGAATTAGAATACCAAAAATATAGGTGAGTATTTTTTTTATCACTGGGTAGGAAAAATCTTTCTAAGCAGAGATCACAAGAAAAAGAGTGACATATATGATAAAATGCGTATTTTAAATTTTATAACAGCAAAACGAAAACAGACACAACACCTTCCCCCATAAAGGCCAATTTAAATTGTAATGTAATTAACAAAAGTCTTTAATCCATAAATAAACATTTAGTGTAAATCAACTATACTCCAATAAAAATTAAAAAAATAAAACAACTCAGAAATAAATACATATATAAATATATATTTTAAAAAACCCTTTACTAATCTTTATATAAAAGATGAAAGTACCAGATGAAAAATGAGCCAGAAATATGTACACAATACTTGACCTCAAAGCAAGAGGTCAATATATGTTGCTTAAACGAACAAATTGATGAATTGGCAGAATGTAAATGGCCAATAAACATATGAAAAGTGTGCAATTATAGGAATAATTTCAAGAATGAATATCAAAACAAAATAGGAGTTTTGACCATCAAATTGGCCAAGATTAAAACAAAATTCTGATAATGCCTGTGTTGGTTAAGAGTACAGGGATATAAACAATCATACATTCCTAGGCATGTAAACTCATACCTTCTTGAAGGAATATTTGGCATTATAGATCAAGCACTTTAACACAGGAGGCAGAATTTGCAAATTTGAAACTCCATTTAGTAGAAGTTTCTCCAACATTCTATAACAATAAAAACAACTCCTTTGAGCATCTTCTGGAAAATTCCTTTCTGAAAGTAAGTATGAAAAGTCCACAGAGCAATGTCAGAAAAGCTTGTGGCACATACATGCCTTTTCTCTCTTTGATGGATCCAGTAAAATGCCCTACACCAAGGCAATAGCATTCAGAATCTGTTTCTAAACTGGAAGATACAATGGCCTTTTCTTTCTGTTTTCTTCTTCCTTCCTTCTTTTCCTTTTCTTCTCTTTCTCCTTCAACTACATTGTTGGTAGTACATTATTGTTTGCAATTATCTGCAACCCGCCTCGCCCCGCAGCCCCCCACCAAGGTTATATACACATCCCCACCCTGTTAAACTCAGGAGTGGCTATGTAATTTGCTTCTGTCAACAAAATAAGGGAAGTGCAGTGTAACAGATCTGAGCAGAATCTTCAGTAGCCAGCTGATAGTTTGCCATGCCTATTTTTCCTTTGCCATGAGACAAGCTATGTTCCTAGTAGAGGCTGCCTGGTCAGGTGTGAAGATAATGTAGAATCAGCGCTAACGTGGATATGTAGTGTGAGCGAAAAATACATCTTTCTTGTGTAGAACTTCAAAAGGTACAGGGATTTAGTTAGTATAGGCTGTTTCAGCCGATCCTAAGAGGAGCCTGAATTTGAATATTATCTCTGCCATTCACTGGTTAAATTCAAATCTGGGTCTGCTCTTACTATGAAACGTTGGCCTTGGTTCTGTAAAATGGGATTACTAATGGTGTCTAGCTTTTAGGGTCATCATGAGGATTAAATAACTTAAAAAAAAGACTAAATAAGTTATTATTTGTAAAGGGTTTAGAATAGTACCTAGCAAATACTAAATACAGTGTTTGTTAAATAAATCCGTGTGTGTGTGTGTTTGTGCGTGTGCAGAACAAAGTCTAGGAAGGAATACAACACAGTATTAAGTTACTTTAAAATGTTTCCTCTTTTTGTTTAGCCACATCTTCTAGTTTTTCCTCAACAGGCATGTATTTCTGGTGTAATCTAAAAACCTATTCAAAAACTCCTAACTACTTTGCATTCAGAGTCTGTTTTAAAAAAATTGTACTTTAAACAAAATGTATGCCTTATTACAATTCCATGACTTCCACAGGAACGTATCTCTAATTATACTATGAAAGTCAATAGAAAAACAGGTGTCAGTACGTGGAAGTTCTATTAACAGCAATTTTCTGGAACCACGGAGCTGGCAACACTTGTAGCCAAAATCTTGAGAATGAGGTAAAATATTTAACTGTTGTTATGCACATCTTAACTTTGTATGCATGCTCTGAAAATATTTTGTTTTCTAATATGACTGAAATTTGTCTCCTTAAATAAGATAAAGTTGTTCCCTGCTTCTCTGCGCCAGGCTCAAAAGTCAATGAACGATAAGCTCTGGCTTCTAATATTACAACCATGGGGGAGACAAATCATTGAGGAGCAGCGTTGCTTTTGATGGACAAGGGTAGGGGTGAGACCAGGTCACTTTCTGGGATTGTTGTCACTGCAACAACCTTCTTGCTGCCTGCATCCAACCCCTTTTATTTGCTCTGGCTGAGAAGAAGCCTTGGCAAGGATTTACGCAGAAAAAATCATGACCCAAGAGCAATTGTTAATACCCATGTCTAGGACTGGCCACAGCCATCACAGCTGAAGAATTCCATGCCTGAGAACAAGGGTGGGAGAACAGTGGGATCACTTCCTTTTTTATTCTCCATATTCATCATATGGGCTTTTTTTTTTGTGGGTGGGGAAGGGGTGCTTTGAGTCACTTGGGGAGGATGGAGAAGACTCCTCTGGATGGTGCACATTCTATAACAGGTACCTAACTCCAGGGAAGTTAGGAAAGGCGTCCCTCAGGAGGTTGAGTTTAAGAACAGAAGGATGAATGAGATTATGTTAGTGGGAGGGGTAAAAGAGGCTATTCTGGGTAGTGGGAACAGCATGCAAAAACTCAAGGTAACAGCCTGAGAACTATCAAATAATAATAAATAAGACATCTACACTGAAAATTACAAAATATTGCTGAGATTAATTAAAGGAGATCTAAATGCATGGAAAGGTACATTATGTTCATGGATTGTAAGACTCAATATTGTTAATGTGTCCATTTTCCCTAAATTGATCTAAAGATTCCAGGCAATACCAAAAATCTCAGCAGCCTTTTTGTTTTTAAAAGAAATTGATAAGCCAATTAAAAAATTTATATGGAAAAACAATGGATTTAGAATAGCCAAAATAATCTGCAAAATAAAAAGTGAGATTGGAAGACAAACTACCTAATTTCAAGACTTACTATAAAGCTCCAATAATCAAACAGATTAATGGAACAGACCAGAGAATTCAGAAATAGACTCATACCTATACGTCTATCAATTTTCAACTGAGAATTCAGTTGAAAGTCAATTCAATGAGGAGAGGAAAGTTTTTTAAGCAAATGGCACTGAAACAACTGTATATTCCTCAAAACCTACCTCTATAAGTGAATATTGATTTGAGATGAATCATAGACCTAAATGTAAAAAGCTAGAACCATAAAGTTTCTGTAAGAACATAGGAAGAATTTTTATAATCTTAGCGTAGGTAAAGATTTATAAGAGAGGACACAGAAAATATTAACCATAAAAGAAAAATATAAATTAGGCTTATTAAAAACTGAAACATTCATTATAAAAATGAGTAAGCAAGCCACAGACTGGGAAAAATAGTCTCAATACATTTATATGACAATGGACTCATATCCAGGATATATAATCAACAATAAAAAACCCCAAATTACCTAATTTTAAAAATGAGCAAAAGACTTGAGTAGACACTTTATAAATGACGCTTAACGTACTAGTCATCAGAGAAACGAAAATTAAAACCACAATGAGATACCATTTCACATCCACCAGAATGGTAAAACTTTAAAAAACTGACAACATCAAATGTTGGTGAGGATGTAGAGAACTAGACCCTTTATACGTTGCTGGTGGGAATATAACATGGTACAACAACTTTGGAAAATTGTTTGGCAACTGACATTCATTTCTTCAATGACCCAGCAATTCTACTACTGGGTATTTATCCAAGAGAAATGAAAATATATGTCTACAAAAAGACTTATACAAGCATATTCATAGACCTTATTCATAATATCCTCAAAGTGAAAACAATCCAAATAAATACCAATAGGAGAATGGATAAACACATTTTGATATATTTATATAACGAAATACTACTTAGGAATAAGAAGAAAGCATTGATACACACAATGAAGTGGATATTTCTCAAAAAATACCATGTTGAGCAAAAGAAGCCAGACACAAAAGACTATATACTAAATGACTTCACTTATGTGAAGGACAAAAATAGGCAAAACAAATGTAGGGTGATAGAAATCAGAGAGTGGTTGCCTTTGGGGTGGGGGAAATTGAACTGAAAGCACATGAGAGAATTTTCTGGACTGACAGAAATATTCTATATCTTATTTCTGGTGGTGGTTGCATGAGTATATACGGTTGTCAAAACTTCTCAAACTGAACACTTAAAATCTGCTATTTTATTGGCTGTAAATTTTTCCTCAATTGAAAAAGAAAGCCCTGGATAAAAGAGCATGTGTATAGGTGCAAATGACTAAGATACTCAGGGCTGATGCTTAATTCTTTTCTTTAATTTTATCCCAGAAAGCAAGAGTTCAAACCCCCGTCCCCTTTATAAATTATTCCTGTATTTTAATCCACAGTGATGAAAGAGTTATTTATTAAAGCCCTTTCTCCTCATGATATGTGTCATACGGGGGGTTGAAAACATCAAAATTGATGAAATAAATCTTATCTCAAGTGGAATAACCCAGGACACGTAAAAAATAATTAGCAGCATGTGAGAAAAGACCTGCCATCTGGTTTTAAAAACTTTGGCTGGTGGAATAAGGACAATTTGGGTGGAGAGAACTACTCAAATAAGCTTCCATACTCAACTCCTTCCACCTGCAATTTATATTCAGTATGTTTTACCAAAAAAAAAAATAAAAAAATAAAAATAAAAAATGATTGGTATCTGAAAAACAAATCCTGTGACCATACATCATATTATGATGTAAAGAACTTAACTAATTCATGAACCTTTCTCTTGTACATGATTTACTTTTACAGGCAAGGCACTGTGTCTGTTGCAACTCATCTTTGTATCCTTAGACAAATCTAGGTCAGGATTTTGAAAATAATGGATCTGCGACAATTATTTATTGACTTGAATTAATAAATCAATGTATTTACTGATTAGTTAGAATTTAAGTCCAAATTACATGTTCCTGTAATGGGAAATTTACTGAAATTATTTAATATCTTCATATAAAATGTTTGAACCAGCAATGATCTTATTTGGTAATTTATGAGAAATATCTTTAAAAGGAGTATATGAAATGATACCTAAGTCCAACTCACCCCGGCTTAAAAATATAAGCATACTGTAACTATCTGACTAGATTTTTGAAAAAATTATTTAAAAAGTACAATTGCTAAAAATATAAAAAACAAACAAACCAACCAACCAACAAACCCCACTGAGTCTAGTTTTGGTCTCCACTTGAATCTCTAAATGATTTTAAGGCTGCAAGTACATTCTTTTGAACTGAACCCCACACTGGCAAGATCAGAAAAGCTGCGAACTGAGAGAGAAATCGTTATTCCAGTAACGGAAACTCCTCTCGTGAGTATCACTCTGCTGGCAGCTGAGGCTTCAGGGGATTCTCACTATGAAAACCAGCAGTCCTTTAATCACAATTACAAGAGCATTTGTGACACTTTGCAGGCAGCCTTCCTCCAAGACTTTCCTGCTGTGTTCTTTCCTGAGCACAATAGGTTCAAGATGGCTAATGCTGTCTCCTAGTTATGCCAAGACCCTCCTGAATGCCACTGGGCTTTCATCACAGAGACGGATGGCAAAACATCAAACGTGGAATATCTCATGCTAAATGGGGACTCCCACGATCATGTTATTTTTGGGAGAGCAGCTCTCTGGCTCCATGGATATCACTTGGATGGAGTAGCCACATTCTTCTGCAGCTCTTGCTCGATCCAGATCCACCAGGAACATGCACTGTTTTCCTGAAATACAGTAAAATGGTATCATGAGACACCCTTCAGCTAACAGTGCAGCTTCAATTTGTTTAAGGGACTCTATACAACGACAAAATCTACGAGTACGATGCAGAATGATGTTTGCCCCCAAGTCCTGTTCCGTCTCTTTCGATTTAGTTCTTGATCAGTATGGACAGAAGACAATTACAAATATACGACATTTCACAGATTTGTTTCTGCTAGTAATTTAAAGAATGTTAACCTTTAAAAATGTATTTATAAATAAATTTCAAATAAAAACTACAGATTCCATTTCCCATTTTGGTTAAAAATCCATTTTAACACCTTTCCTCTTCATGCCCTATGAAAATACATTATCTGCAATATTGTAAAAAAAAAAAAAAAAATCTGTCTTTAAGAATGTCTAAAATAACATCCAGACAAAGGGATACCTGAAAGGCATATTACATTTTGCACATGGAGTTTTTAGGACAATGAAGAAATAATAGAAAATATTTGAGAAAATTCTCAATTGTGTGCTGATTATTTCAGGTGGATGTGTAATGTTGAGTGTAATATAATCTTAATTTAATAGAGCTCCTGTACCCTTATGAAATAGCGGTAATTCAATTTTCTTTCTAATCTTGGAAAACAAAAGAGGAAACTTGACTGGCAAGCAAAGCAGTTATTTTGTGTCCTTTGGCAAATGCAAACTTCTATTTCAAAGGAAAAAAAACTGATTTGGGGTTGAATATATTCAAAGCTAAGGTTTACTTTTACACTTTCAATTTCTTTAAATTCAATATATAAACTTTTTCATCTTCTTGGAAAAAGGTTACTGACTATGCAGAACTTCATTCGTTCCATTTTTTCCTCAATAATTATAATAATTCCTATACATTATTTTAAAATGATTTATTTGAATGACAGCAGAAATTGCTAAGCTAAAACAGCTTTAAAAGTAAAGACGTAACTGAAATAGGAAAGTTCTTCTGTGGAAGACAGATGAATCCTCCCAGAAAAACAGTGGAAGGTGAAATCAGTAGGTAAGAAATTGACAACGAAAGATTCAGATTTAAAATATGTTGTACATTTCCCCTAAAAGGCCCCATGCCAAAAAGGATGAACTGCGATAGAAACGATATAAAAAGAGATGTCTAGGATTCTATTTAGGCTAAATGGCCCCCTCTTCATCAACAGCTGCATGGCTGACATTCTTTTTTTCCTTAAAATATTGTTCCTCCTTTAAGACATCTGTAAATGTCCCCCCCTCCACCCTACCTACCTTTCAATTTAAAATGAAACATTCTCTGTCAGAATGGGATGCTCTACATTCCTTCAGTACCCACCCTGGGTTTACACTGCAGCTCATTTACCCTTGCCTTTGACCCCAGTCCAGTTAATTTTTCCTTTTGCATTATGTAGAAGAGTCTCATGTTTTTACATGTTGAAGAAGTGTCTTCACAACTGAAAGTCAGTTGTTAGTAGTCTACCTTTCGGGGTCTGGGAAGCTTCCTAAAATGTTCACAGAACAAAAGTATGATTCAAAGAATAGATGTAGACATTTCATGGAGTCTGTGACTTTGAACCTGACTTTCCCTCACTTCATGCCAGCGATCTTGCCAAATGCTCCTCCTCCTCCACTCTAGCAATTTCCCTCCCAGCCACTCCTTTCTGGTTTGATGCCTAAAACATCAACATATACACCCCCATCCATCACACCAATTATGCCTTCGTTGACTCTAGTGGAGTTGTAGCAAATGTAACTTGATATACACACACACACACACACACACACACACACACATATGTAAATTATACCTCTCTCTATATATAGATTCAACTGTGCATTCAACTACTCAAAATGTTGGGAATGGGAAAAAGAGGAGGAAGAGGGAAAGAATGAAAGAGGTTGCATGCAGGAAAGAGCAAGCTTCTTCCGTATGTTTATGCTCCAGGGTGTAGAAAAAGAAGGAAATCACTTGTTCCTTCAGACTCAGGTCTCAAATGCCTCTCCAACTGTGATTATCTTGCTATGCTGACCTTGAGTTTACAGTTTAAAGGTAACTATTTCTCATACAACATGGTCCCTGAATGCAAGCTAATTACTACACCTGGTGCTGAGCCAAAGAAACAGCAATCTGTTTTCCACTATATCATGATGGTCTCCAATGCGGGGCTTTTCTGAATAATTTTTAAGATTAGTTTTGACTTTATTCAATCATGTTAAGCCCTAATTTTGGAACCTGACTTTCCAGTGATGTGACTCTATCATTGGGGGTCATTGCAAAAATGGAGCTTTATGTCTGGAATCAAATAATTAGGGTTTACAGTGTGGCTTCACCATCCACCAGCTGAAGGATCCTGGGCAAGCTCTCCCATCCGTAAAATGTAAACAACAGCACATACTCCATAATTATTTTTATAAGAATTTATTGAGATCATGGGTGGAGGAGATTTAGCTCAGAGCTTAAATGTGCAATAGCTGTTAGCTGCTATTATCCTTCCAAATGTGATTACCTTTTCTAAAGCAAAGTCTTGGATAAATTCATTACTTAAACTTGCAATGCTATTTTTCTTCTAAGTTAGGTAATGTTTAATATTACAAATGTCAAATAAATTGGTCTATGATTAATAATATACAAGTATACTTTTTTCTGAAAAGAAAACATTATCATCCTTGTTTATACATTTTATAATATATCAATTTTGGCATGCATAGCTGATTTTTCCATCTTTAGTATTTTCTTCTATGGCTTTTGATAGATTCTTCAGTTTCTTTGTAACAATAAGAAATTTAACATAATAATTCTACTTAATGTACAAACATTGAAAATACATTTGAAAGTATTAATGTTGACAAAAATGGGACAAAATATTGTTATAGTTAGAGCCCTTTTCAAGACAGATTTTTTTTTTCTGGGAAAAACAAATTTTAGTGCCTTGTTGATAAATGGACAAAATAGAGGCTCCCTATTTTCCTGTATAGAGTTGGTCCATTGATTCCTAGGCATCTTGTACATAATCTACTCAACAGCTGCTCTGTGAAAACACATACCTATGAGCCTTCGTTGGGGTGGAAGCTGGACAGCTGTCTGATCTGCAAATCTGCATAGAATCATGTGTTCCTAAAAGAAAAAGCAATAGACTGTAGCTTTATTTAAATCTGCTTCAAAATTAAAAAACAAAAAACTAACTCCTTTTTCTGGAACTCTACATTGTTTAACTGCACAAAGTGCTACACAAATAGTATTTTTGAAAGAAGCACATTTTCAGAAAATGGTACTCAATAACTTTTTCTCCTTTCAAGTAGACTGTTCTTCAGATATAGTTCTTAAGAACAGATGCATGGAAGGTCCTCAGGGCTCTTTAACCAGCTGCTTTTAGCCAAAATATGCTTACAATTTTGTGGTTATAATGTGTTAAACTAAAAGACCTAAAAGTCACTTATATTTTCCTTTGAATAAAATTTGAGTCTCAGGAACATGGCTCCAAGAAGACATTCTAAGTGGCTTTGCCTCCACTAGGAGAAGGAAAGGAAGTACTACAGAAGATCACTACTGTGGCCTCTGCAGTTCTCCCACATCCCCAGCAGGGTGCTGGCTCCTCTTCTGCTTGGCTGGACCCTTCCATTCACTCCGTCCCTTCAGAGGAGAGGAGGCTGGCCCACTCCCTCCTCCCACTCCAGAAGGATGCAGGAGGTGCATTACAATTTTAGGAAAGATTAGATTAATGCAAAGAACAAGGCTTTAAAGGGACAGAGAGGTGATGAGTCTGCACTACACTCTTAGATCTGCAAGCAGCCCAAGGTGAGTGATCACTCGAGTTGAGACGACTGCAGTGCTCCCGTGACAACTGTTCATTCAGAACAGCTGCAGTTTCCAAGTGTGTAAATGATCTCACCTGTCAGCTTAGCACACGGTGTTGAACTCAGATCAATCATTTGTCTCCTTGGTCTTTTGTACATTCAATTTGAGGCCTACATTTTTTTATAAGGTTATCATGATTACCTTATTAAATAAGTGATTTGCAATGTTGGTTCTTTTTGAAGGGTTATTTTTGTCTCAACTTTTAAATAAGGTTATTCTGATTACCTTATTAAATAAGTGATTGTGTGATGTTGGTTCTTTTAGAAGGGTTACTTTTGTCTCAACTCTAAAAAAAAAAAACAACTTCTTTAATGGTCACTATAAAATTTAGTGGCAATGGGTAGGATACTAATAAAATGATTCAAATGAATAACATTTATTAAGCTCCCGTGAACTGGCATAAAGAGACCAAAGAATTTAGAATGATATAATTTGAAGAAAAGCATGCTCTTTGTCCTCATGTTTGTAAGTTAAGGTTCACTTTAAGTAAAGGTAATGTCAAGGCAATCACAACCTCAGATGAGGTTTGTTTCCCTTGTCCTGATAAGTCTCATCATATTTTATTGGAATTAGTTGTGTAAGTGTTCTCCCCAGTAGAAGTTAAATTCTGAAAGGGGAAGGCACATAGTAGGTACTCAGTAAAGGCTTGCTGCCTAAATTGAACTATGGAGAAAAATACCTCCAAAGTGACTCTCAAGATATCTGGGCACTAGGTCCATTTAGTTCTGCTTGCCACTCCACCCACCATGGTTAAGAAATACTGAGATACCACCTTGCAATAGCACCCGAGAGGTTAAGACTTCTCTGTAGAGCATTTACACCTAAGACACTCAAAAGGCGGGGAGCCAAGCAGCTCTGGGGGTGTGGGAGAAAGAGGAGATAAAGATGAACGGAGGTACCAGGGAGTTTTATGCTCTCTGAAAGAGCCTGGGTGTCCCATCTCTCCCAACTCTAGAAAGTTTACATTTTTTCCCCAGCCAGTGAGGCTGTGGCACCCTACCTCCTCACTGCCCTAGGTTTTTCCCATATACCCTCTTAGAGTTTGCTTTACCTAGCATCACTCAAGGAGGGATTAAAAACAAAGGTCTAGTTTTTGGTTTTTGTTTATTTACTTTTTGCTCAGACTGGTGACTCAAAACTATGTAATGTTGTGACTACTGCTGGAAGACAATTCTCTGTGGGTCTCTTGTGTTTCTTCACATCTTGTGAGCAGAGGCACTGTCTTTGTTCCAGACCAGGGGCTGGCAAACTATTACGCATTGTCCAAATCTAGCCTATGAACTGCTTTTGTATGGCTTGAAAGTTAAGAATGGCTTTTACATTTTTAAAGGGCTGTAAACCAATAAAAACAATGACAAGGACAATGTAGAGTATGTGGGAGATTTGCAAGTGGCTAGCAAAGCCTAAAATATTTACTATCTTACCTTTTACAGAAAAATTGGCCTCTGTTCCAGATTATCTTTTCAAAGACATTTGTATAGTGAGTGGCCTTGGAAACTATACAGTGTCTCCCTCTAGAGAAAAGGGGAGGCATGCTTACTTAAAGACTACATCTTAAAACATTTTGAGTTTCCTAAACTCAGGTTTCCTCCCCTATAATGCAACTCACTGTATATATGTAGGTGTCAGCTGGCCCTGTTTGTGCTGTCCTGTGGGAACTGGGCCTCGGAGAGTCAGTGTAAAAATGATGATAGTCTGGCTACTCCTACTGCTGTGAGCAATTCTATCCTTTGTCTCTGACTCAGGAGTTTCCTATCTTCTGCCAGCATCCATGAAACTGTGGCAGGCTAACTTGTTAGCTTGTGAGTCGGGTAAACTCTCAGACCTTTCACAAATCTTGTCAACTATTTGAAGATTAATCTTGATTTGCCAACAAGAAAAAAAATCCGTATTAGATGTTCACGAGTAATTCAAGTATAACTGTAGATTATATACTCCATTACAAATTTGAGAGGGAAAATAAAGAAGGAATAAAAAGTATATGAGGGGGGCTTCCCTGGTGGCACAGTGGTTAAGAATCTGCCTGCTAATGCAGGGGACACGGGTTCGAGCCCTGGTCCGGGAAGATCCCACATGCCGCGGAGCAACTGAGCCCATGCGCCACAACTACTGAGCCTGTGCTCTAGAGCCCGCGAGCCACAACTACTGAAGCCCGTGCACCTAGAGCCCGTGCTCCGCAACAAGAGAAGCCACCGCAATGAGAAGCCTGCGCACCACAACGAAGAGTAGCCCCCGCTCGCCACAACTAGAGAAAGCCCGCGTGCAACAACAAAGACCCAACGCAGTCAAAAATAAAATAAATTTAAAAAAAGAAGTATATGAGGAAAACATCTAGATCTTTTTAAAGTTACCTTGTATGATAAAGTTTTCTTGAATTGTTTACTGAAATAGAAAACAGAAAGGAATTACTCATTTTAAATACCAAAGATTAAGAGTAGAAATAGTCTTGAAGAATTTAAATTATTAACAAAAATATGTATTTTATCTGAAGAGTATATAATACTGTCCTGAACTAAAAACTATGCCAGTTTGAAATATCTTTATAAAAAGACAAAAGTATACCATCGGTATGTAATTAATTTTAAAGAATTTCTTTCAAAGATTGTTTACACTATTAGAGAAGTGTAACTTTTTTCTCTTCCCCACATGGGTGCACACAGATTCAGGCACTTTAAAATGTAGGTTTTATCGTTATTCAGGTGTGGTGAGGCCGACAAATCAGGAGACGACTGCCACTGAAAAGAAAGTTCGTTATTCACAGTTCCCAAGAAGAGGGGGCAAGCCATGTCATACAGGGTCACATGGGGAAGCACCCGGTTGATCAGTGGGGTAAAACATGGTCTATAGCCTTTATTACGTATTCCATGGGAAGGAATGGCAGGGCAGAGTGATCAAGCTTAGGACTGGCCGGTGTGAACAATGTCAGCAGGTTCTGCAGCACAGGGGCTGTCCTTAGTTGTCTGGCACCTGGCCCTAGGGTGATGAGGGCAAAGGGATAGTGACCTGGGAGTGGTCCTCTAATGACAAAGGGGGCAAATGTCAGTAAATCTACAGAGATGTGAAAAAGCTGACAGTCCCTAAATTGAGACTTTAAAATCAGTTAAGTGAGATTGCAGGCTGAACAACTCAAATTACCATTCTTAAGAATCTTTATAGTGCTAGACTTACAAATTTCTTGATGGGTTGTAAACTACACTTTTTATCTGTATAGATTTAGAATAAAATAAAATTTCAAGTATTCAATAACCCTCAAATTATATTTTATCTTTTGCTTTTCCATAGATCCTTTGTTTTTCTCTCAACAGTTGCAAGTTGTAGGAAAGAACAAAATAATGAAATAAAGAAAAAGAAGGCTATTATTTTTACTTTATTTTAAATTACTTAGAAGCTCTTAAGTACAAATTCAAATGGAAATTTCAAAGGTTTCTTAAAAGCAATGATGAAAATGATCAAGAAGTCTTTTTTGACACATGATAGGATAGACTTTCCATATTTAATCTCTCCTATAATTAAAATGATCAGCTGGATTCTCCATAACTATAAGTCAGAGTGAGATGTCATAAACACCAAGAATGGCCCTCCACTAGGTTGAGTGAAAGTGGTGAGAATTAAAATGTCTCCCTTTTCTATGTGGGATAAGGAGGACTGTAAAAATGGCCACTGAGCTTGCAGGTTCACCACCACCACCCGCGGGCAGAATTTAGAACTACTACTGTTACTGCTGTAGTTAGCAACAGCTCACATTTATGGAGTGCTCACTCTGTGCCACTTCTAAGTGATTTACATGTATATCATTCAATTCTCATACAAACCTTGAGGTAGTTACTATTATAATCCCCCTCTTGTAGATGAGAAAATGTAGGCAAAGAGTTTGAGTAGATTGCCTCAGGTGAAACAATTTACAAAAGCATGAGGAGTCAATACTTGCATCCAGGTGGAATACTTCCAGGTCCTAAGCACTTAACCACTACACCTACTGCCTCTCATAGGTGATGATTTCCATTTAGAAGCACACAGAGAAGTGCTGAAGCTGGCAGACTTCCAGTCAGCTGACTCCTGGATACACTCGCTTCTGGATTTCAGCAAGAGCTGGATTTAGGAGAAAAAATCAAGGGCAGACATGGAGGAGATCCTCTCTTCCTTATACAGCTTATAAACAACACTTGCCATTGTGGAAAAAGGAAATGAGCTCAAAACTGAAACCTCCTTGCAACTTTATACCAAATGAGTTTTGTGTACCGATTTAATACCCATATTGGTGCCTTTGGCAGAATACAAGATTTCACCTTTTTGGAAAATTAAACTTTGAGGTGTTCTGAATGAAACCATAACAGCAAGGGCACGTGACAAAGGAAGCCCGTGTTTTGATGCAGTGCTCAATCACCATGTCTGTTGCCACTCCACAAGCATGCAACGCCACCTGGAAAACAAAACCAGACCTCAGCACTAAGTTCTTTTTTAACTAACAGTGCTACCTTGTGCCATTAAAAAAAAAAAAAAAAAACCTTTTGTGAGGACTGTTCCTTAAGAGGTTTCAAGTTACCAGAATATTATTTCATAGTAGTTTAAATAGTTCTCATTTGGACATACCAAAGGACTAATTAGCTATCCATATTAATTAAGAAAATTAAGCAAGAGGTTGAAAGATTACAAATGGAACATTTGTAATGAAGCACAGGATTCATTCAGTGGAAAATCTTATGTCATGTTAAATATGGAGAATTCAATATGTATGCATGTCTAAACTAATGCTCTTGCTGATTGAAAATTTAGTTCAGCTGTAGCACTGCGGCAAGAACTCTACATTGGAATCAGAATTTCTAGTCCAGAACTGCAACTGGCTGTATGATCCTGGGCTGCTTAAAATTGAACTTCTTTGGGCCTCAGTCTCCTCAACCATAAACTATGGTTAATAATACTGACAAAGCTGTTGCAAAGATTAAATAGAAGTGTATTTGAAAACAGTATTTCAAATGCTGTCTGAATAGACTCTAATCAGTGTTGTCTAAAACTGATCAAATCATATTTATGTAGCGCCTGTTCATATTCATATAATTACAATTCTTAACACTGAATGATGAACTGTATGAAATATTTTTAATGGGTTTATTTAAAAAGGAAAAACATTACGGATTGAAGTCATGATTAGCGCATCAATAATTCATGAAAAGAAAAATAACTTTAAAATGATTTTAAAACATGTTTTTGGAACAAATGCCTTAAATATATCTATACTGTTTTACAATCTAAAGTAGACAATTGTGAAAATTATTAGGCTAAATAAGGAAAACTAGAACACTGAAAGAAAATCAGATGTAGGGATCTTGAAAGATGAAGCATTTCGTCGGAAAAATGCTCAGATCTCCATTTCATTCTGAACAGAGGCAAATTGTATTGGTTAATAATTGTTCTTTCTAGACACAAATCTCTCAACTTCAGGGTAAGGAGGCGCTTTTAGGGTAAAGACAAAGAGATTTTCTGGAAATTTCTGGATGTTAAGTATAAGTCAGATTCACCTTTTGAACTGGAAAACCAAAAACAAAGTTGTACCGAGAAGAGAAAAGCAAGCTCTCTGCTCTCAACCCTGCTCCTGAATTCTCCCCTCCTACCAGGCTTCCATCACCTCCATAGAAGTCAACAATCCCTATGGCTGCTGTCAACCACCTTTCCTGTCTCACTGTGAAAAAAGAGCCTAGGCAGGCTGCTGTCCAGTGAAGGCAGCACCAACGACTGGAGAATGAAAGAATCTTGATTTCTCATCTGCCCCTTTATTTAACCAGCTTTGCAGGGTAAAAATCGGGCTAGTTCTTATTTTCATGAGTAGCTGGAGAAAACCTCATAGTAAAAATTATAGATGCATTTTTCCCTGGAGGGAGAGAGAAGAGAACCATCACTCACCTAGTGCCCTTTATGTGTTGGCAGCTATGCTGGGTGACGGTACGCAGATCCTTCTGTGCTCACAACAGCCCTGAAAGATTTTATTATCTCCATCTGAGAAGTGAGGAAACTAAAGCTCGGGGAAATGAAGAACATGCTCACAACATAGCAGCTCCTGAAGGGTGGGATCCTGACCCAGAGCCTGACCTCAAGTGTTAATCATATCAGGCTGCTTCCCCATGAAACCCTCTTAAAGAAAAGTTTTGACAATTTATTTTTATAAATCTCTCTTTACTTAGGTTCACATTCCTTTTGCTACATGCTAAAGAGTGAGTTTATTTCCCTCATTTAAACAAAACAACTAATTCTAAGAACTATTTACATGATGGATTTTATTAGGTCTAAAAGGTTTTATTGCATCACGTGCTCCTAATTTCCATGCCATCAAACGCAGGTCAGAAAAAAACAGGCAAATAATGATGAGAGATATAGATGAATGGAACCATATGAATACAAAAATTTAACATGCAACAAAGGTGGCACTTCAAACCACTGGGGACAAGATGGACTTTTTAATAAGTGACATTGGGTTAACCTGATAGCTCTATAAAAAATAAAATTAGATCCTTTCCTCTCACCACACATAAATTTCAAATGGGTTAGAGATTTAACATGCAAGAACAAATTAACAAATAAAAGGACATGAGTAAATTTCTCCATAACCTAGGGGAGTGGGAAATAATTTCCTAACTATGTCTGAAAGTCCACACATAATAAGGGGTAAGGTTAATAAGTACGTCAAAGTAAAAATGAAAAAAAAAAAACCAAAACCCTTTCAAATGACAAAAACCAAAAATTATATGTAAAAAGACAAATGATAGAGAAAAAGATTTGCAATTTATAGTGCAAAGGGTTAATATCCCTAATATATAACAGACTTTTAAATATAAAGAAAAAGCCTAATAATCTCACAGTAAAATGGGCAAAAGATTTGGACAATTCATGAACAATAATATGCAAATAGGCCATAAACCAAAGTTGTTCAATATTGTTCAAAATAAGAGAAATAATTATTGAAATTATACTAAGATAATTATCTAATGATCACCTATTACTGTGGCAAAAAATCCTAAAATTTGATAACAGTCTATCAGCCAGACTGTGAGGAAACAGACACCATCATATATTGCTGGTGGGAATACAAAAATGTCACAACCCTTTGGAGGAAGAACTTAACAATATTCAGCAAAATTACGTGTAATTTGTGCTTTCACTTGTAATAAAATCTATCCAGTGGACACACTGACAAACATATAAAAAGATTTATTTGTTGAGGCAATATTTGAAATAACAACAAAATGGAAACAAGCCAATTTCCCACTGACAGAGCACTGGTAGAATAAATGTAATGGAGTACTCTGCAGCTATAAAAAGTAATGAAGGGCTTCCCTGGTGGCACAGTGGTTGGGAATCCACCTGCCAATGCAGGGGACATGGGTTCGAGCCTTGGTCTGGGAAGATCCCACGTGCCGCGGAGCAACTAGGCCTGTGAGCCTGTGCTCTAGAGCCTATGCTCCGCAACAAGAGAAGCCACTGCAATGAGAAGCCGGTGCACCGCAGAGAGGAGTGGCCCCCACTCGCTGCAACTAGAGAAAGCCCGCGCGCAGCAGCAAAGACCCAACTCAGCCAAAAAAAAAAAAAAAAAAAAAAAAAAAAAAAAAAAAAAAAGTAATGAAGAATATACATGGCTATGGAAGATGCTATTGTATAAAAAATAATGTTTAAAAATTCTCAAAAAAAAAAATTCTCAAAACTATTTTCAGTAATCATTGTTACTGTTTGTTGTTTTAGAACTCTAATGTGCATATTATGAGATAAAATAAGTAAGAAACATGCTATGTCATTAGGAAACAGAATTTTTTTTAGCATAGAAGAAAATATAAGGATAGACAAGTGAGGTTAGGTTAAAATCCCATAGTGCTGAATTTAAGTTGGAAGTATCAGTATGAACCCATGAAGATTTTGTTTAAAAAATAAATAAATAAATAAATAAATAAAAGGTATTGCCTAGTTCAGATCACTGAAAAGCCTAGAAACAAAGACCAAACCAGTAGCAATGACCATCCCTAGTACCTAGACTGTGGTAAATAACAGCATCTGCTCTTAAAAGAATTTTGAGCTCCATGGAGACATAGCTGATGTCAGACATGAGGCAGGAAATATACAAGATGAGCTGGAACATCTTGTTATACTGAAAGCATGGATGCTATCAGATACCATTGAAGCCTTGTCAAAAACACTCAGGAGTCAATGGGAATATCTAAGCATGAATGAGAACTGTAACATCAATGGATTGAAGCATTTCAAATATTAAATTGGTGAGTCAATAATAATTATACTAAAAAAAAAAAAGCCTAACTGGTCACTTCTGGCAGATAACCAATTCACTTTGAAAACTGGAAAATATAGAAAAATAATAAAGTTTTCTCTGGCCTTTCCTATGTGAACTGTACCTCAGTGTAACCAAATAGTTGATAAAGGAAAGTAAATGAAGGCAGAATATTAAAATAGAATGTCAGCAATTTGCAATCCTTATTGAAGTAATGAGCTGGGGCAATGACCATGAATGCTGCTCACATTACACAAGAGACAACCAGACATGGGCCTACTGATAGAACACACCACCACCTGTGATGTAGTCTTATCCCAAAAGTGAACCTGGATCTGATTATGTCGCTACAGTCTAGACCTAAGTAGCAATCTCTAGGCAATACAGGGAACAGGGTAGTACGTGAAACAACACCAGGGGGATGAAATCAGCAAAATCCACACTGCAGGAAACTCTAAAGGACAAATGACATGGTTATGTAAACAAATAAATTGCAAAAAAAAAAAAAAAAAGAGACAGGGATGGTATGGCAGGCAGAATGACCTCCTAAAGATGTTTGCATCCTAATCCCTGGAATCCAGTCAACACAACAAGAACTTTTTGCAGATGTAATTAAGATTAAGGACCTTAAAATAACAAGATTATTTTGGATTACATGGGTGGGCTCAATCTAATTATGTGAGGCCTTAAAAGTAAAGAACTTTCTCAGGCAGGAAACAAGAGACGAAATAGAAAAGTCAGAGAGAAGGACTTGACCCACCATTGCTGGCTTTCATGGTGAAGGAGGCCATGAGACAGGGAGTGTGGGTAGCTGTAGAACCTGAGAACGACTCCCCTCTGACTCAGCAAGGGAACCTTAGTCCTATAACTGCGTGGAGTTGAATTCTACCAACAACTTGAATGGTCCTGGGACCACTCCCTCAGAGACTTCAGATAAGAGCCGAACCAAGTCAACAGCTGATTTTGACCTAATGACACCTGGTGCAGACAAACTAGTTGAGTCCACCTGGATTTCTGACCGACAGAAATATGTTATTTTAAGATAACATTTGTTATATGTTGAGATAATATAGGTTATTTTTAAGCTGCCAAATTTGTGGTAATTTGCTACAGCAGAAATAGAAAATGAATGCAGATGAAAACCTATAGATATTAAGCCTTAAGATTCACATCAACCATTTCCATTTTTGTATCTTATTTAAATCCTTAGTAAAATAAATACACTAAAAAAAAAAATCATGAGACAAGTGGCATGGAGAGCTTCTGCAGCAACATGAAGTTGAGTGATTTTGTTGAGGAATTTGTTATTCTTTCTTATTGATCTTTAAAGGTCTATAATTATTAATAGTTCTAGAAACTGCACAATTCATTGATTCATTAATCAGTTCATTCATTAATTCATTCAGCAATCACTGGGCATTTCCTATATATCAGTATTATGGTAGTGGCTTGGAATACAAAGGTCAAAAATATGATCCCTTTTCGATGCTCTGTCAACAGTGACAACTTAATCCAAATCATGTAATACATTAATTAACTCATGTGCAAATGGTATAGGTTTAAGCAACTCACAAAGTTCTGGTTATTTCATGTGCTAACATGTGTGACTCACAGGGGATACAAAGAAGAGTAAAACAATACACACCAACAGCATCCAAGTAGTACCCAAACCTGTATCATACAAGACAGAATGCATTAAGTGCCATTAAAAAAGTACAAATAGAAACATCAAAGGAGGGAGTGGGATATTCAGATGGGGAAAAATCAGGGATGGTGAACTGGAGGAGGTGGTGTTTGAGGAGGGCCTTGTAGGATAGAAAGGAATTCCAAAAGCAAAGGAGCAAGAAGCACAGAGGCAAACAGTAGAAAGCATGTTCATGAAACATGGAGTGATACTGATAATAATGATAATAATAATAATAATATAAATTTAATATTCCTGAGTAATGCTAAGTGCTTATTCTAAGTGCTTTACATGTATTTACTTGTTTAATGCACAACACTATGAAGTAGGTACTATATATATATATTTTTTTCTACCTATTTTATTGTCGTAAAAAAAGAGAACATAAAACTTACCATCTTAACCGTTATAAGTGTACAGCCCAATAGTGTTAAGTATATTCACATCGTTGTGAAACAGACCTTCAGAATTTTTTCATCTTGCAAAACTGAAACTCTATACCTGTTGAGCAACAACTTCCCTTTCCTCCTTCCCTCCAGCCCCTGGTAACCACTATTCTACTTTCTGTTTCTATGAATGTGACCACCTTAGATACTTCATATAATGGAATCATACAGTATTTGTCTTTTTGTGACTGGCTTGTTTCATTTGGTATAATGTCCTCAAGTCTCATCCATGTTGTAGCATTTGATAGGACTTCTTAATAATATTCCATTGTATACACTCATCCCTTCATATCTGCAGGTCCCACATCTGCAGATCAGTCAATCTCAAGCTGCAAATATTAAAAAAAAAATTCCAGAAAGTTCCAAAAAAGCAAAACTTCAATTTGCCATGCACCAGCCACTATTTACATAGCATTTACATTGTACATACAACTATTTACATAACATTTACATTCTATTAGGTATTATAAGTAATCTAGAGATTATTTAAGGTATCAATATATGAAAGAATGTGTGTAGGTTATATGCAGATACTATGCCATTTTTTATAAGGCACTTGAGCATCCTCGGACTTTGGTATATGAGGGGGTCCTGAAACCAACCCCCCATGGATACCAAGGGACAACTGTATATATATGTACCACATTTTGTTTATCTATTCATCCATCCATGGACATTTGGGTTGCTTCCACCTCAGCTATTGCGAATACTGCTGCTATGAACATGGGTGTACAAATATCTTAAAGTAGGTACTGTTTTAAGATGAGGAAATTGAAGCCCAGAGAGGTCAAGTAACTTGTTCCAAGTGACACAACAAATTAAGGGCCCCAACTCAGAGAGTTTGGAGTCTTCCATCCTAGATAACTACTCTATACAAATACAGTAGTCCCCCCTTAGCCACAGGGGATATGTTCTAAGACCCCCAGTGGATGCCTGAAACCAGGGATAGTACCAAACTCTATATTGACCCTTAACCAATGCGGAGTTTGGGGTCTTTGACATCTCCCCCAACACCCCCGCCCCACGCAGCCAAAAATCTGAGTAAAACTTTAGAGTTGGCCCTCCTTATCCATGGTTCTGCACCTGTGGATTCAACCAACCACAGCTCATGTAGTACAGTAGTATTTACTGAAAAAAATAAGTGGACCCATGCAGTTCAAACCCATGTAGTTCAAGGGTCAATCAACTGTCCTATGCTTGTTCCTATACTGGGGATGGGGGTGGTGGCTGGTAGGGGGAGAGTGTATACAGCACGGAAACCCTGGACAAAGGGATGATTCATGTCCTGGGCTGGTTGGAGGAGAGTGTATAATTTCAAACTTATGAACTGTTTCTTTTTGGAATTTTCCATTTAATATTTTCGGACCATGACAGACCATAGGTAACTGAAACAGAGGAAAGCAAAACCACAGATATGGGGGGACTACTGTATACGTCCTCTCATTTTATTCATCTCATTGGTCCTACTATCTTCTGGAATTACAACACCTTAGGGGACTAGCATGTATGCAGTGTCTGCTAGATGTCAAAATCTTTACATAGATTTTTTCTTGATTTAATCATTTAATTCTTTTAAAAAAATTTTTAATACTTTAAATAGCTCTTATTATCTCTTGCAATAACATGACAAGATCACCTAGCCAGCAAACATTCCAGATGAACTCTGAATCCAGGTCTGACTCCAAAGCTCACAGGCTTTCCATTACATCATGCTATGCCTCCTCTGACCAACATACTTGGAGCTGGAAGGAAGCTTAGAGACCATCTTTTTTAATGAAGAATTTCTGGGTATCACTCTTAGGTTCACCACTGATTTAAGAGAAGAAGGAATGGAATATGTGCTGGTTACACATAAAGGAAGTGACAAACAATGGAGAGGACGAAGAGAAATACATCTAAATTTTTTTCTTAAACCATTCCTATCTACAGAAACTGGTATGAAATCTAATTTCTAATTACATTTAAAGCATCTGACCCAGAGAGTTTGTAATATAATACACAATGGATAGATTTATTAATATACACACTGATAGATCTGACAACTGTAGAAAGAGTATCAAAACATAAACTATGAGTATCTAATAAAGGTTAATGTGCTGGTGGAAAAACACCCATATTTAATCAATGGTTCGCTGACAACATAGCAAACAAGTGTTTCACTGACTGACCCCCAAAATTCGGTATTGTGGTTCTCTGTACACACACTGAATTCTAATAAAGGATAAAAATTGAATTGTAAACTTATCTATTGGCCAAGGTAATGCATATTCCAAAGTAAATGTAAATATTTTTGATCCAAGTAAATGCTGTAGAATCCACGGACTATAAATTAAGGACCTTTCCTTCACATTTCTACTTCAATTAATCTATATGTCATAAAAGTTTTAACTGTAACACACCCTATGACGTAAGCCAATGAAACATAACCGAACAGCCAGGAAACCTCAATCCACGTATCTCTGCTATATGTGGTGGTAAATAAACAAAATTAATCATCACTCACTCTCAGAATGTCTTTCAACTGGCAGCTTCTAAAAAACAAGGCAAGATTCTAGACAAACTGATTGATTCTTCTCTAAGAAAATATACGTTGATAAAGATACCGATATAGTCTAAGAACATATATGTTGGTAAAGATACACATGTGGTCTAAGAACATATATGTCGGTAAAGAGTGTGTATTGATTTTTAATGTAAGACATATTTTGAAAGATAGGAAGACTGTGCCTTGTTCACACCCCAGAACTAAGCTTTGCTCGATGTATTTATGACTCTACTAGGCATCCTGCCCTTGGGGGTGTTTGTTTGTTTACTTTTTAAAGATTCATTTAACATTTATTAGCCTTTTCCTAGTCCAAACCATGCATATAGGTGTTGTTACTCCCCATTTTACAAAAAGGCCAAGTGGCTGGTCCAAGGTCACAAATGATGAAGACAAGATTTAAATTCAATCTCTCTGACACCAAAAGTTATTCTAATTCTCTATGTTCCCATTTACTCCTTTCTTTAGATGTGGGGAGGGAACAGGAAGTCAATGACTGGATTCTAGTCCCAGCTCTCACATTAACTTGCTACGTTCCTCTTCCCCAGGTAGAGCCTCAACTTTTATATTTACAAAATGAGAAGGTTGAACTGAACGATCTCTAAATTTGCCCCAAGCCAATCATGCTCTGAGCCTTTGCTTCTCAAAGAAGGATTCTTAACCAGATATCTTAGAAGCAAGCTTGGTCCCAGTTGTGTGCTCCTGTTCCTCCTCTTTAAAAACTTCCATGCAATTATGTTACAGGTAATTGGCTTTAAAATTCAAATAATGCTAAAAGGCATGTAATGGCTCAAATAATGCTAAAAGGCATGTAATGACAAAAAAAGTTCCTTGTTCTGTACACACTTCTCTACCCCGAAAGAAAATTTGGTGACCAAAGCTAATGCTTTTCAACTCATTGGTTTTCTTTCCTGAAATCCATCTCTGTTTTTCTATATAATAAATGTATATTGCTCTTTCAAATCAAAACTAATTGTGCCGTACAATTTTTTTTTTTTTTTTTTTTTTTAACATCCAAGACTTTCCCTGCACAGAAGTTCTATAAAATGCTCTATGGTAAAATTTTCTACTGTGTGAAAACTGTCAAATAATTGGCCAGCTCCATTTTTTTTTTCCTGAAGACATCTTTCCTGGGCCTCCTGACCTTTTAGTAAAACATGGGCTCACTGCTTTCTATGCCTGCTACCTAGCTCTGTCTGGTCCTGTGACTTCCCTTTGCCATCGTACCAAGAACTCTCTTCACCCACTCTTGATTAGATACCACTTATTCCTTTTTATTATCTACTCTCTTATTTTAGTGAAGCACAACTTTTACATAACTATGCACATTTTCTTGAGACATTTTCTTTATTACTTTCATACATGATTGATTGATTGGTCAGGCATAAAATTTTAGGTTGGAAACTTTCCTTTAGAATTTTGAAGGCATCGCTTCACTGTCTTCTACCTTTCCATGTTGCTATTGAGAATTGTGACGGCATTTTGATTCCAGATTTTCTCTATGTGACCTCTTTTGTTTTTTTCTCTTTGGAAGCTGTTAGGAACTTCTTTTTTTATCACAACACTTCTCCTTTTTAAAAAATTTTTTATGCTTTTCCCCCCACAACAATGTGCCTTGCTTTAGGTCATTTTTTAAGTGGGCTTTTTCAGTCAAGAGAAACACATCCTGACACATGGTCATATATTAGTTCTTTGATATTTTCCTCCCCACCATTTTATCTGTTTTCTCTTTCTGGTTCTCCTATTATTGAGAATACTGAGGTATTGGATTCATGGACTAAATCTCTATTTGAGAAAAAAAAAAAAGCTTCTTTCAGCTCCTATCTCTATGTCTTTTTTTTTTGGTCCTGTTTTTTTCAGGTGATGTCCTACACTTCATCTTTTAGATTTTCTACTTGCTTTTTATTTTGGCTAACATGTTTTTAGAAGTTCTTTCTTGTGCTCTGATGGTTCTTGTTCTCTGATGGTTTTTCTTTTTCATTCTATCCCTGTTTCATTAATGCAATATCTTTTCTAATTTCTCCTTTCGTTGTGTTTGTTCCTTTGGTCTCTTCTATTTTGGAAGTTTTCCACGTTTTGATATTCCTTGGTTGTCAGTTCATATAAGAGTGAATCACTAAAAAGTTGATCGGAAGTCTGAATGAAAGGCTTGAAGGTGGGCTTCCTTAGTGACTGGGTGACCAGGTGGCCAGCTGGCTTTTTTAAAAAAAATTACAGCTATCGTATTTTCTCTGGGGATAGTTCTGATTCTGTAAAGAGACTCTTTTAATCTCTGATTGAGGAGATGATTCTGGCTTCTGAAGGAATTCTGGAATTAAGGGCACTTAGTTCTTATTTTCGGTGTCACATCATTCTCACCCTTCTCTCCCTATACTTGGAGAGTCTCTATTACACTTTTCTCATAGAATAAACTTCCGGTCTCTTGCAGGAGTTGGGGGAAATAGTTACTTGCCTACACAAGGTGGTGCTGGGAATCTGGGTCTCTAAATAAAATTTTTAATTAAACACGATTCCAGCCCCTTCTTATACCCTTCCTCTGTGGTTTCTGGTATCCTGAATTCCTGAAATTTTCTGGGATTCTGTGAGAGCAAAGTGACTTGCTTCCTGATAGCCCTCTTGACCCTCCCTCTCCCCAAGCATTTAAGTCTGATTTTCCTCTTCTCTACTCAATAATTTTTTCTTCAGTCAGTCTGCTTTCTATCTTCAAATATTGTAGTTCAAGTTATAGAATCTTGAACATTGTTTCATTAAAGATGGAGGATGATTTTTCTGGTTCTTGTTCTCTTTGTTATTTGGGGGTCTGATCTCTCTTGGGGAGAAGGGGGTTGCAATACCTCTATCTGTCAACTTCACCTGGAAAGTCCTTCATTGCCTTAATGATTTTTTAAAAATTGTGTTTGCAGAATATATAATTTCTCAAGTTCCTTTCCCTTTAAAACAAGGATTACATAAATCATTCATCAAAAGTGTTACTGAATTACATTCTATAATTGTATATGCTTCTTCTAATTACATAACTAG
Organism: Balaenoptera borealis; assembly: GCF_965194805.1. Lineage (NCBI taxonomy): Eukaryota > Metazoa > Chordata > Mammalia > Artiodactyla > Balaenopteridae > Balaenoptera > Balaenoptera borealis. The sequence goes on along the minus strand of NC_138861.1, from coordinate 117,118,848 downwards.
AAATGAGCTTGTAATTAAGCACTTAGCACTGATAAATCATAAACAATCATATTAAAAATTGTTATGGGTGAAATAGAAAAAAGTAAAAACAGATAACTCAAAAATAAACTGTTTAGAGATTTTGATATATATTGATAAATAGAAAATATTCACCAATACTGTTAGAAATCAATACCTTATCACCTGTTTGAGATGACTCTATGTTACTATTGAAATTACCCAACTAAAACATTTCGGTGGGCAAGTTGTTCAGCACTGACACAGTTTTTGTTTCTTAATGCAAAGTGTGTTTTTCCATAGTCGTGGCCCTTTCAGTAATACTGTTTGACAACAAGGTTTTTGTCATACTGTTTGAGAGCACAGGTATTACTACACATAATAAATTAGGTCTTAAAAAGTAAAATCTTATAAAGTAAGTTTTCACAACAAGGAAGATTATTTATCTTGCACTAGACAAGAAGGTGATAATAGACTTCTTAAAAAAATAGGCTTAAAAAGTCCACTTTTAAAGCAATCTTTTCTAAGTTGCCCTTTAAGGGTATGATAATTGATATATACTGTTTTAGTTTGGACTGCTCTTAAAAAACTATCATAAACTTGGTGGTTTAAACAGCAAACATTTTTCTTAGTTCTGGAGGCTGGGAAGTCCAAGATCAGGGTGCTGGCAGATCTGATGTCTAGTGAGGACCCCCTTCCTGGTTTGAAGATGGCTGTCTTCTCACTGTTTCATCACATGGTGGAGAACTAAGAGGGGGCACAGCTCTTTTCTTATAAGGGCACTAATTCCACTCAGAGAGCACCACCCTCATGACCCAATTACCTCCCAAAGGTCCCACCTCTTAATACCATCACATGAGGGGTTGAGGAATTCAACACATGAATTTTTTGGTGGTGGAGGTGGGGCACAAACTTTCAGTCCATAACACATATTCAATTCAGGGTCATACAGCTGCATACATTCAAACTGGAAGGAAAAAAAACCTTCTCAGATGTTTCTCAATTTTGAAACGAGTTTTGTATTTAAAAACAAAACCAAAAGGTATTTCTAAGATAATCAAATACTTGTTTTAAAAGAAATTATATATACATATATAATTATATACGTATCTTGTATGTTCAGAATTCTTTTAGATACCTTATAGTAATCCTTAGGGTCCTATTAGCCTTTCTTGGCTAAATAAGCTAGGTATCTATCCATAAAATATTAAGCACATATATTTATTTCTTCTATTTTTACTGCTTACAGTATGTGAATATAAAAATGATAACATGTTAAATATGGAATATTCTGAAAATTTTGAATAAAGAAAAATATTATTACATAGTATCTAGAGATAGCCACCTTAAAAAAATACATATTAGCATAATTTCCTCTCATCCTTTTTAATGCAGTTTTCACATGGTTGAGATCACACTGCACAGAGTAAAAAGAGGCCCAATTTTCTGAGTACTTCCTAAATGCTAGGCAACTTGCTAAGTGCTTCATGCACATTGTATCAATATCCCATGAGCCAGATATGTTACGTCCATGTCATAGATGAAAAAACTGAGGATTGAGGATGAGGCCATACAACTAGTAAGTGGACAAGCGGAGACTTTAGCACAAGTTAAATTCAATGTTAAAATGCATACTCTTAACTATTATGTTTATATAATTTTCTCTGTTTACCATTATAACTAACATTCCATGTCATTAACAAATCATTACAAATATCATGTAAATGAAAAATTTCAAAGCTCCCATATGATTAGGCCCCCTTCACTGAAGCCTTACAGTCAATAATATTTTAAAAGCCTCACAGTAATAATATTTAAAAAATCTTTGCAAATGTTAAGAGCAAGAATGGAATATCTTTGTTGTTCAAGTTGAAATGCATCTGGTTACTAGAGATTTTGAATGTTATTTATAAGCTTATTGGACATTTGTATTTCTAAAGAAATATATTTCTCAAATAAGCACAACGTAAATCAGAAACTACAAAATGCTCTTTGGAACAAACACTGTATTACCTCATTGATTCTGGTTACATGGGGGAGGCACAGCCCTTGGGGGTGATGGAAGACCTTGTTTAAAGACCTGAAAATATTTAGATTTGTTCTCTTCCATTATTTCAAGTCACACTAGTTTAACAATGTTAGTAAATCTATTCATTTTTACCTGATATAGGTTGTTGTATTAATGGAGATAAGACTAATAATTAGTATTTCAATTCTCATGTATAATTGATTTGTTTTAAGTTCTGCAAGATAGTTGGTTCGAAGACTTTAAAATTCTCCCCTTAAAATCTTGTTTACATCATTAACTTTTATGTCTAAAGAAAAACAGTAGAAGAAAAAGGCATTTACTAAGCCAAGATAAATGCCAACTAAACCCCTATTTGAAATACCACAAAATTGTGAATTAATGGAGTTTTCATGCATTTCTGATACCTGTTATTCTGATTTCCTCTCTAGTTACAGTATTTTCATTGGAATCTATTTAATACAAGAGTTAGAGCCACTGGTGCATTTAGTTTGATTTATCTAGTGACAATACTACAATTATCCTCCTAGGCAAATTATATTCTTTTTTTAAATAAATTTATTTAATTTATTTTTGGCTGCATTGGGTCTTCGTTGCTGAGCATGGGCTTTCTCTAGTTGCAGCGAGCGGCGCTACTCTTCGTTGTGGTGCGCAGGCTTCTCATTGTGGTGGCTTCTCCTTGCGGAGCATGGGCTCTAGGCGCACGGGCTTCAGTAGTTGTGGCACACGGGCTCAGTAGTTGTGGCTCACGGGCTCTAGAGAGCAGGCTCAGTAGTTGTGGTGCACGGGCTTAGTTGCTCCATGGCATGTGGGATCTTCCTGGACCAGGGCTCGAACCCGTGTCCCCTGAATTGGCAGGCAGATTCTTAACCACTGCACCACCAGGGAAGCCCACAAATTATATTCTTTTTTTTTTTTTTTTAAAGAAATTCACGTTCTTTTTTTAAATTAATTAATTAATTAATTAATTAATTTATTTATTTATGACTGTGTTGAGTCTTTGTTTCCGTGCGAGGGCTTTCTCCAGTTGTGGCAAGTGGGGACCACTCTTCATCGCGGTGCGCGGGCCTCTCACCATCGCGGCCTCTCTTGTTGCGGAGCACAGGCTCCAGACGCGCAGGCTCAGTAATTGTGGCTCACGGGCCCAGTTGCTCTGCGGCATGTGGGATCTTCCCAGACCAGGGCTCGAACCCGCATCCCCTGAATTGGCAGGCAGACTCTCAACCACTGTGCCACCAGGGAAGCCCCACAAATTATATTCTTGAGAGTAAATCTAATTTTGGTTTAATCCTCCAAGTGATTTAAATTCATTTTCCATATATCTTGACAAAGTAATTATGAAAAAAAAAAACACCCATTATGGATACATTACTATGATATTTGGGAAAAATATCACTTCCCAAAAGACATATACATTGTTAGTTGGTGTTAGTGAATTATATGACTTTGAAAGTTACAAGAATATGCCAGAATGATTTATCACTTTTAAGCCACAGAAGGGTAAAGAGATGTATGGCTGATAGGCTGGGAATTTTGTGATTTGAGAGGTGAGTAAATAGGCAGCAATATCTTGCTACCTTATACATTCTGCCTGGTGTACTGGTAACATGGGCATTGGTTTAATGGTTTGTTTTGTGGGAGAAGCTTTATCCTCTACCTCATCATTTATGTAAAATTTAAGCAGCATATAAATATATATTTAATTTGAATTTGCTGTATGAGATGTCTATATTTTCCTGAATATCCTTATTAACAGTTTTCTTAAAAGTTTACTTCTCTTTCTATAAGCTTGGCTTGAGATAACCAATCTATATTATATCTACAAAGGAAACAAACTATATACTTTTTAGGCTATAAAAATAACAATAAACCCCACAAATTTGCAGTAGTTGGTATTTAAGAAATGAATTTCATTGGACAAAAATCATAAGTACTACAAAAGGTCTGAACTTCTGAGACTGGACAAGAACTCCACCTAGACAAGCCCATTGTATATGTTATATGAACATATACAGTTGGGAATGCAAATTAGCACAACCTTCCTAGAAAGTGATTAGGCAAAGGTATCAAAAATCTTAAGTGATGCCTAAGATATACATAATAGTAACAATTACATTATAATAACAACAAAAAAGAAATACGATTAATGAGTAGGGAAAGTATTTATGACAATTTCAGGTAAAGCAGGACCTATGTAGTATGACCTCAACAATGTTAACACGTGTGTAAACATGCATTTGTTTGTGTGCATAAATACATAAAGACTAAAGGGTTTTGACAGTATTTATCTCTCACTAGCTGAAATACTGGTGATTCTTCCTTATACTATTATGTAGTTTTCTATATTGAGCACTTAGTCCTATAAAAATAAGAAAAAATTATTTAAAACAGATACAAGAACAGCAGCAATGTTAACATCTTAATGAAACTCAAATTCCACCAGAGCATACAACCCTGGGTTTAAGGGAACTGACAGAATCACTTTATCTTTGGTCTTTTTAGTAGCATCAAACAGTAACAATTTGATCTGAAGGTTTCAGAAACATCACCAAATACTTTCTGTCTATTGGAAACTTAAAATACATGTAGATATCAAATCCTTGCTAAAGAAAGTATTATCTAAAAGCAACTCTAGTATTTACAGGCTGTTAACAAGCTATTTTTTTCCTATTATATTCTCTGTTTTTCTCTTCTTTCATTATCTTCTAAAAATGTAGAATAAACCAAGCGAAGTCATCTTCATTAGAATTCATTTATTCATTCAATTAGTAACTATTTTTAAGTACTTGCTATGTGTCAAACAATTTTTTAGGCACTGGAGATTCTGCAGTGAAGAAAATAAAGTTCTCGTCTGGTAGAGGAACAAATATTATCTCTACCATGTAATGATGAAATGCTGTGAATGAAGTAATATTCATTAATAGGCTAGACTTTATAGACAGTAGAAAACAAAAGTTATAAATTTCTTGTTTAGCAAAGAAAATAAAAGTATCACCTTTTTATTTTTCTTATTTAGTTAATTAAAGAAATTGAAGTTGCTTGATTACTTACCCCAATATTAAATGTCCCTGTAAAATACTCCATATTTGCTTGAATGAACCAAATGTTGCTTAACCCTAGTTCGTCACTTCTCTTCTTAGCACGAATTAATGATAATTCCTTGTTTTCTATTAATGTAACCTAGATTGTACCCAGGAAACAATAGTATATTCAGTAACATAATTCAGACATTAGGGTAAAGTATTATTACTGTGTTTACTAGCTTTAATAATGTAGATATTATATTGATCCTTATCCTATGCCAGGAAGTAGGCCAGATAATATAGTACAAAAATGAACAAGGTCCTTGAACTCTTGAAGCTCCTAGATATAGTGATATAAGTGAAACAGGCAATTATAATACAGTGAGTGATGTGTTTAATGAAAGACATATAATGTGTTATCAGAGCACGCAGACTTGATGACTAAGGGAGGTTTTAGTCATTTAATATGAAAGAGTAACATATTAACTGAGGCCTGAAAAGTGAATAGAAATCAGCTGCGGGAATAAAGGTGTGTTTCTAGCAGAGAGAGAAACGAATGAAGGCCCAAGATAAGAAAGATACGGTGTATTTGAAGAACTGAGAAAACTGGTATAGCTGGGGTACAGTGTGTGATGGTGACAGTGGAGGTAGGGAGACACGGTGTGGGGTGTAGGAATCAGGCTGGAGAGGTAACAGGGGCCAGATCATGTGCAATGAAAGGAGGTCTGGTTGCTGCAATGCATAGTAGATTGGTGGGGGAGAGGCAGAAGGCAGGGCAACAAGTTCAGACCTTCTAACAGTAATCCAGGCCAAGGAAGGTGGGAGACCATCACTGGTTCAGATGGAGAAAAGCGGGCCAAGTTAAATCACTTTCATCACTATCATTCCTAGTTTGGTCCTTATTTTGTCCTTATGCTTGTCTTTATGGAAAAATCCTGGATCCCTTTGTATAAAAAGCCTGTCAGAGGATACTTGGGGTCAAAGGTTTTCCAGCCTTTATTCTAGTCAAGACTTCCTTTTTCCAGTTTCAACATTTCTAAGTTTCCAGAGCTGTTGGGAAGGGTAAAAAAGACACCATATCCCTGCCTGACTCTACATCTCCAGGATTCTGCTCTATGAGCTTTATTCCTCTTACTCCAACCATGAAATTGTTGTTTTCCTTAGTGATGAAACGAACATCTGCCTGTTTCTCCCAGTATTCCTCATTTATTTTGCTCTTTATTTTCTAAGAAAGATAAAGAATAATACTCTCTACTCTCTATCATTCTGCTACATATCATTCTGGCTAGTCTATGAGTTCTTCCACATTTTTTCTTCTGAAAATAATCACTTTAATTATTTTGTAATTTCCGGAGAGCTCACAAACAAAGGATCTGCCCCAGTTCAATCATCAGATTCTAGACTTCTATGCTGAAAGATGGTCACTGTGAGGAAATGATTTAATATTACAGAAGACTAAAAGCAGCACAAACTTCTAACAAATGGTGGCAACAATCGTATAAATTATGGTACATTTACTTAAAAACATATTATGCAGTCACATTTTAAGTGCTATTTTAATGGTGATATTTGAAATTATCTGCAATAGCGAAAAACATTTATAAGATTGAGTGAAAGCAGGGGACTGAAATTGTACTTGCACTTTTAGAATTTGCAGCAATAAGCATCCTCATGAACAATGACAAAGAGAACATGGGGAGAAATGCATTTGGTGGATCAGTTGGTAGATTTGGGGTTTATCTTTTTCTTTAAAAAATGTTGTTGTTACAATTCTGATACAATGAATAAAAATCAAGCTAGCAAAGAATATGCTCAACAAGTTTCAGAAGCTAGTATTTCCAGTATAAAACTATGTTGACAATTAAACTGGCTTCATTATTAATTATTTTATTTAAGAGTGGAATAATTATTTCTTTTAAAAATTATTTAAAACTACAGCCCTTTTATAAAAAATAAAAAATGTAGTGGTCCTACTTACTTTTCTTCCCTATGATTCTGAATCTTAGAAGTTTAGTTCAAAGAAATATAAAATGCCTGTGCCACATATTTGACCTGGGTGAATGATTATAAACTCAAAGGGGAGGAAAAAGCCAGACTCAGCTAACTGAATTGTGTAGTTTCCTTTCGTCTATTATTCAGACTTTACCTGGCATGATGGCAGCATGTGAGCAAGGACAATCCCAACATGGCCCTGAAAAAGGAAAAAAAAGAAACAAGTTAACTTTGGTTTCTAAGGCTTTTGTTTATTCTGAGACAATAATCTTGCCAAATAAAAACATGACATTTAATGTAGTATAGTAAAGTCACATCATCTTGGAAAGGCTAAAGAGAATAAAGGAGAGATAGAATACCCCGCCGCTGCAGAAATCCACAATTCTGTCACCAGGTTTGGCCTGATTTGTCACCACATAAACAAGGTTGTTTAACTGTTGCTGCTTCCTCAAAGCTCGATCACTGGACATTTTACCTGGGAAAGACAAGAGATGAAGACAATGACACGTTATATGTTGTAGGGGACTGAGACGGCACTCGTGGGCTAGACTAGCAACCTACAGGAAGAGCGGTACAGATGTAAGTGGATTACACATTCCATGTAATCCACCATGAGAGGATTAGAGAACTGGAACCCAGAGGTGAACTCTATTTTGTTTCTTTTTACTTTTATTCCTACCCAACTTTTCTTTCAATAGTCATTAACAGAAAATCTATGAAAAAATGTCTTTGAAAGAGAGGAAACAATAAGTGAAACATTAACTTCAGAGTCATAAACAAAGTGTTCAATAAATGTTTACTGGATGAATAAAAATTAACAGTAATAATCTCTTCCCTCTATCCCTTTCAGAGACATAGTGTAAAGATTACCTAATTTCAGCACATTGCTTAAATCGCCTTGGATTAAAGAGACCTATAATAATAGAAACATTTTTATTATTTAACTGGCACATCCCTGAACTCTTAATTCTTCTAGTTAGGACACTTGGAACACAGGTGTCACATTGTGTAAAATATATCAATGGTTATTGTATTTAGAAATAAATTAGATTTTCTTATTTCTGCTTTGAAACTTCCTTTCCTCATGAGTGTGTCAGACACAGAAATTTAATGCAATTAGTGATTGAGGATAGGGCATTTCCAAGTACAAAATGCCTTGGGCCTAGCAGCATGAAAACATCTTAACTTTTCTTTCAAAAGCTACTAGTTAAGTCCACTAAAATATCTTCAGAAGAATGCATAAAATTATTTGTTTTTACATATTTCAAATGTACTGTTTGTAAGAGCAAGATTAAGAAAACGTAAGAGAGTAGCTCTCAGTGATATAGATAAAAGAAAAAACCCAGATAATCTTTTTGGCTTGATCAAAAATTATATACCTATACAAAGTTTCCCCACTCCATTTTCACAGAAAAATTGCATGGCTTTTTTCTTTTCTGTTTTCCTTCTTTCTTATGTTACTAAAATTAAAACATTGGGAAACTTTTAGGAAAAAATAGAAAATGTGGATTTAAAAAGATCTATATGAGAGAAGAAGTCCATAATCTCATAATTCATAGGTAATATTTCTGTATATATGTACTTCCAGCTATACCCGTAAGTTCATAATTTTCTAGATGGCATAGGAAACATTATAATATAAATCTTTCTGTGCCCATGAATTTGTTTCTACACTACAAGTTTTAATGGCTGCATAGTACTTTATTAACTATCTATACACAACTTATTTAACCAATTTCCTATTGTAACAATGCGGTCATCATCATACAACTGAATCATTGTGTGTATTCTTAATTATTTAGCATGGCCTAATGTGAATTTCAAACATGAAAAGCATTTAAATCAATCGTTTGGTGACTTCATTTGTGAAGACAGTTTCATGTAGCTTTAAAAAAATTATTTTCACTTTCCTCTAATAATATAATGGCAAAATATTTACACAGAGTTAGTGAAAGCCCTTGTGATCCCCCCTTCAGTGGATAGCCACTCCTAAGAGGTTTTATTATGACAATTTTCAAACACAAGGCAAAGTTGAAAGAATTAAGATTCAGTGAATGGCTCTATACCTTCCACCTAGATTCGACCATTAACAACTTACTAGACTTGGTTCATCACACTTCTATCTATCTATCCATCCCTCTATCCATTCAGTCATAAATCCACCTAATTATTTATTTTTATTATGGCAATGAAGTTTTGATTTGGAGGAAGAAGAATAAGAACACGGAAGGGGAGGAAGAAGGGGGGGCTCAGAAGGCAAAAAGGAAAAGTACTTTTGACGCCCTTAGGAGAGTGAGAGTCACAAAAGCTGCTATTAAATGGAGCCACCACGAGGCAAGAAATGAGCACAAGCATTTTAGTCTTTGCTCTGTTTGTGGATTTCTTAACAGTTCTTAGACAAAGGATTTTCATAAAACAAAGTCAAAAGAAATTATCACTTTGTTATAAAGCAGAAACTAACACACCATTGTAAAGCAATTATACTCCAATAAAGATGTTAAAAAAAAAAAAGAACAAGGAGATAAGAAAATAAAACTTATTTAATGGAATATCTAATAGTAAGTTCTGTACTGTACTTCTATTAGATATTTAGAATGACCTAACTTTCTTAGGTCTGTTTCAAAAGCAAATGTTCATGAAGGTCTGTTTTTCTTGCTAAGCCTGCCTCTTTGCATATGAAGAATCTGTGCTTAAATGAAGGTTGAAGGCAAAGAGGTACCTTTCAGGTTTGTGTTTAAATAGAGAGACTATTAAGCTGCCCATAATATTCACAGGTTGGGCTAAAAATACACTAGCATGATGGCTCAGTGCTTTATGGAAAAACTGCCTCTAATAAAGCATTCCTCCTCACCATTCTAGTTTTATAAGTAAATAGAGTCTTAAACACATTGAACAAGAAAGTGGTACTTTGAGACACCGTATTCATTTAAAAACCAAATCCTACTTTCTATTTATATCCAACATTCTTGTGCCTGACACTATTTACAAGCATAAAAATATTTACATATTTATTTATTTATTTATTTTTGGCTATGTTGGGTCTTTGTTGCTGTGCGTGGACTTTCTCTAGTTGTTGTGAGTGGGGGCTACTCTTCGTTGCGGTCCGCAGGCTTCTCATTGTCGTGGCTTCTCTTGTTGTGGAGCACGGGCTCTAGGCGCACGTGCTTCAGTAGTTGTACACAGGCTCAGTAGTTGTGGCTCATGGGCTCTAGCGCGCAGGCTCAGCAGTTGTGGCGCACAGGCTTAGCTGCCCGGCGGCATGTGAGATCTTCCTGGACCAGGGATTGAACCTGTGTCCCCTGCATTGGCAGGTGGATTCTTAACCACTGTGCCACCAGGGAAGTCCCTATATTTTTAACTTGACTAAAAACGATGGTTCTTTAGGTGTCATCATGGAAAAACAAAACTCAAGAATCAAATGTTTTAATACAAATGATCTTATTTGTCCTGCAACGTAATCCTCCTGTAGTGGAGTCTTCTCCTTGTCTAATTCAAGTTAGGGGGAACCTGATTAGACAACTTCAATGTTGTTTGCATTACCCAAAAAGAAAGTACAAGGAAAGGTAAAGGAGACAATTTTTAAACTAAGGAAGAGCCATACTAGGACACCCGCATTTTTGGTCAGTTCAAAGCATCAAATAAAGCAGAAAAAAAAAAAAAAAAGCCATGGATGGAAAATGTGTACATGTGCAGCCAGGACACCTGTTCAGTCTAGTAAATTGTGCTTAAGATCAGGCAGCTCTTAATTTATTCTTTCTTAGTCTGAAGCAACAAAGTACCTTGAATATTATAATTTACTGGTAAAAGGAAAATGGTTGGGTGTTTGGATACATATTAGACATTATTTGCTGTTTTGTTTTCCAAGTATTTCTTGGAGATGTAGTATACCACCCACATTCTGTGAATTTTTAAAAAATATAATTAAACATGGAGACAAAGAAAAGGGCTAAAACTAATGGTTCAGAGATTTTTAAAATATGTTTTTGTTTGAAAAGCTATAAAACCAAGAGCAAGAGTAAATTTCTTCAACAGTGATAGGTGCAGTACAGAGGTTGTAGAGAAGGTGTGAGACAATTGAATACACAAGGTGGCACCAATAGAACCTTTGGCAGGTGAGAAGGAAGGTGACAACCACAAATTTTAATGTTTTTAAGAGGCCTGATTAACAACATTAAGACAAGCTGATGAACGGTCACTTACCATGTTTCATAGGGCAATGGACAGTGAAGGCCAAGCTCCACCTTCCAGGTAGCTATGGTTTTCATGGTTGGAACCGTCACTAAGCTCCTACTATATGCCCAGCACTTGTCCAGGTACTGAGGACACAACTCAAAGTGAATAAGACATAGTCCCTGTCCTTCAGGAGCTAAGAAGGTATCTAAGAAGAGGGTATGGTGTGCATTATGTGCAAAGGTATGTGCACTGCAGATAAAGAACTAACTGAGACATCACAGAGGATTTTGCAGAGATGTGGGGCATTTCAGCTGAGTCTTTAAGGAGGAACAGAAACTTGCCAGGTAGAATGGCAGGGAAAGCATGATATGATATGGCATACTTAGGGGGAAAATGCAATTAGCTCACTTGTGCTTGAAAATGAGGATCAATGGGAAAGTGGTAGAGCATAAGATAGAACTGAAAATTTGGTAGGGACAGATGGGAAAGGGCATTGCTTGTTATCTTGCCTCTCTGGGCTGTACAGAAGACATGGCCTTGCTTTAATACTTAATATGTATGCTTAGAGCTCCTTAGAGACAAGTTCTCTTTGAATAGACAGCTCTGTTATTTTTACATTATTCCATACTAAAGATGTTCTTTTATATTGCTAGCCTGCATCATTTTTATTCTGGATAGAGTATATCCTCAAATTAGAATTATTCATAAAATTATGTGGAGCATTCAACCTCAACTGATGCTAATGTCATTAAATGATTTAATTAAGAAAATGGAATTGAATAAATTGAGCTCACTGAATCATTTTGAGCTCTGCTGCTCTAGATGAGAAAGCCTTTGGACTCCTTATTGGATTGTCCTTCCCACTCTCCTTCCCAGGCTCCTCTCCCCGTGGCAGTCCCTGAAATGCTGTGCTCACCAGGTTCTGTCTCTGTGCCATAGCTCATCACTGAGTGTGATTTTCTTGAGTATATTACTAAAGTCCCTTCCAAAACTGCCTACAAAAATACCTGTCCTTGCTTAAAATACTTTTAAAGGCTCCCCTCTGCCTTATGAAAAAAGTCCTGACTTCTTGGCAATGGCCTTTAATGATCTGGGCCCTGTTAATTTGCCGACCTTACCTTCTGCTACTTTCATAATATATCCCCTATGTTCCAGCCTCTCTGAACAATGGATATAGTTCCTTGAATTTATCATGGCTGGTGAGTCAAGTTGCTTTATAAATTTGTTCTCTTTGCTTGAAACCTATTCCTCACTCCTGGCTACATTGACATGTATTCTTTTTGTAATAAGTTTTTTTTTTTTTTAAAGACAAAAGAGAAAAAAGTTACTTTTTCAAACTATTTATTATATTTCCTGTTATTATTAACTACTGAAGAAGTTTTCTTATTATAGAATGATTTACCTAGGCATTATTCATTATACCAACTACCCAAAAAGGACCGTTAGCTGAAATTGCTTCTGTCTGCATGAAATAGATACAGATGATTTTTCCTGGAACTACATAAACTTGGGCCCAATTAAATGGATAGAGTATTAGGAGACTGACAGGCACATAACAGGAGCTTAATAAAAGTTTAATGGATGAATTTTCTCTATAATTATGACTTAGCATTTCAAGGCAGTAAGTTAACTTTTGCACATATTAAGTATGAAAACAAATTCAACTGTATTTGAAAATATACTGTATTGAAATAGAAAAGGAAGTCAACTATGAAACAATATTAAAACTGGGGATGGAAAAGTTTCCAAAAACTTTAATGAGGGAATAAGAAAGTTGCCTTTAAAGCTATACCAAAAACTAGAACAGCGTAAATAAAATTCCTGTAGAAACTCCTGAGAAGCATGAAACTAAGCAGCAATATAAAGTTTACATTTTAGGTTAGGGCAACCTTGTTTTAAATTTTGGAAATGACTTCTTGGAAATACTGAAAATTTAGAATAGGAGGAATTTACATTTTTTAAAGCCAGTTGCAGGTTGCATCACTAATCCTCTTAGCCATACTGACCCCAGAGTGACAATACTCTTGCAACAGTGGATACCTTTTCCCTCTCTCCCCCATCCCCAGCCCATTCACACATCCCACAGTGCAGTCTATGAAATCAGTAATACTGTAACAGTGTGATGGCATTTTCACTCTGATAGTTTTGTTATAGATATTATGAGTTGTCAATAATTATCAATTAGAAATTCAAAATTCAAAAGAAGCCAATTTATTCCTCTCTAAATTGAGGAACACTGACCTCATAAAATCTCTTTCTCAATCAATCATTCAACCAACAAATCAACCAACTAACTTGACCTACACAGAACCATTCTAGACAATGTTAGGGTCACAAAGATGTCTATCACTTGATTTCTGTCCTTAATGAACTTAAACCTAATTTAAAATAGTACAAAAACATTATATATGACCTTAGAAGATGTATTTTATTAACCACATTGTACAGTATTTTTAATGACATTTTAACAGCCCTAACTTACAAAAATCCATACTTCTTTCATTAAAGCTTCTAAAATGATTGATAATTGTTTATATGATGCTTTGCAGTTTTTAAGCACTTGCACATTTGACACATCATCTAACCTCAATATTGTCAGGTTGCTAGGTGGATAACCTGTTCCTTGTTTTACAAATGAGGATACAGCACTGAAGAGGTTGCTCAAACTTAGCATTTGTTTAAAGACACACAGCTGGTAGGCAGTGAACATGGGATTGTAACCAAGGGTTTCTAACTTTAGGTTCAGTCTTCTTTGCAATATGGTCGGCCATTTCTTAAGCAGATGACTTTGTGATTTCAGAATTTCAGGGCTGGTCCTTTTTTTCTTTTACCTGTTCAAGGAAATGAGGTGCTTTCTAGCAGGGAAATGAGGGATATCCCTAACAATTATATCTTAGGGAAAAAAAGTGAATTCTTCAGAATCAGTCATAAAATGCATTTTATTTCAGTTTTCCTCTAAATAAAATTTCCAAAAGCAGGCTTACCAGTAGAAAGGATCAATTTAAGTACTGAACTTCAATATTTTGGAATATATCACTAAGGCATTATCTGCAGGTCTCATAAGTCACTCTGTTTAATGAATTGAACTTTGAGTGTCACCCTTTCCAGAAAAAGACCATTTCCTCACCTTGGAACTGTAGCAAACTTTTAAATTTTATAGAAAAGTGATCTGGGGAGGTTGAGCAATCAATTTGTTGCAAAATTGGATTATCCAGGAGGAAAAACTGAAAATAGATTGGGATGATCTTTTGCGTTTTAGTACTGCAGGTGCTGACAAATATAGCATGCACCTTCACCCTTCCATATCTAATTCCAGGGCATCTTTTAAAAAAACAATTAACTACAAGTACTTAGGCAAGATGCACAGTTGAGGAACAATAGTTGAAGAAAGTATAGCCACATTATTTGCCAAATCAAAACTTCTGTTTGTTTATAAAAGAGCTTGGATACATTGAATAGTGGAAATTTTAAAACTTCTTATTCCTGCTATTTTTTTTCCTCTAAGATGAATAAAACATTTTGACTTCAGAATACCAGACACCAGAGTTAATTGAACACATATATTTTCATTTCATTCTAATGCTATTTATACCACACAAAGTAATTGTTTCTTTGCCCTGGAATTTAGTTAAAAAAACATTTCACAATATCTTCCAACTTGCCCACAAGACCAAATTGAAATGCTTTAGAACAAAAAAAGTTAACTCTAGAAAATAGGTATTTATTTCTTCTCCCTCTTTTTTTGGAGGCTTAAGTTAACAACAGTAAGGTATTTTAATAGTTCCATTAACTTTTGAGATCCTTCAAGTAATCCTCAATTTGAGTTCTAATTTGATGTGTTTCACTGTTTTTCGGTTAAATGATAGTAGCCTGCAATGGTGAGTGTTAACTTTCCTGGAGTCTACTGATTTTCTAAAAATAGCTTCTCTTATATACATAGTATTTTAATTTCTACTATGATATGACCCATAGGTTTTCTTGTTTGATTTATTCATATATTTTATTCTGATTAAAAAAAATGAAAATGAATATATCTAAGGTGACACGGCTCCACATTCTTTGATAATATTAATACTATATTAATATACAGTATTCCCATCAAGGGGTGGCATCTGTGTCTGTTCCCTTGACTTGAGCTCTATGACCACTTGACCAGTGTAATATAGAAGAAAGACTGTGCCCATTTCTGGTAGCTTCCATGTCCTATCTTTTGAGACACTTGCTCTTGGAACACAGCACCATGCTTTAGGAAGCCAGGCCTCCCCAGCTGATGCTGTATGAACAAACAAGCTTTCCCACCAAGTCCTACCTAAGTTGAAGATTTGTGAATAAGATAGATAATTGTTATTTAAATGCACTAAGTTTTGTGGTGCATTTATGCAGCTATAGATCATCTGAACAACATCCTAAATTGGGCTTGTAAGGATTATCATCACTGAATAGTATTTATTAAGTCATCTACCTATACATGGAATGGTGCTGGATACTATGACAATAACCAAAATAGAAAATAGTTATTATACCTAAGAGTTAAGAGGTCAAGGCAGTGGTATTCATTGCAAGTTACAGAGGGACTCCTCTATAAACCTGAAAGGCAGTCTTGAATTCCAGCCCTACTATTCCTTTTCTCTTTCTAATGGTCCTAAGCCTCATGAGCCTAACTGTAAAGACTGCTGGGATCTCAGCAGCAAGGGATGGTGCAAAGAAAAGGATTATGGTAACTAACCCAGGTACAGGCATGGGTAGGGATGGGGACCGTGATCCAAATAGGTGTTGCACATGTGGGTGGCAGGGCTTATACTAAATCATAAGAGATGACAGATCTAAAAGAACAAGGCTGCACTGAAACTGCACCATTTTGGAGGTTGGCGTTTACTGATACACGGACACACTGATTCAGGGCCTGGGTAGAGCAGGGTAAGACAGGTACTGATCTTTTTTTTCCTAAACTGGAATTTTGTATCTTCCTCCCATTCTCTGGTTCTTTCATTATAACCTCTACAGAGTAGTTTATTAATTTAGCAAAAGTTTTTTTTTTTTTTTTTTGACCACGGTTAAAGATTTAATGAAAGTTCATAATAATGCAGTTGACAAGAAAATTAGTTATTTCTGAGATATACATTTTAAAGTAATAACTAGGATTATTACTTATAACATTATACCAGAACATATAAGATTTTTAGAAATTTCATGTAATGTCTGAAACATTTATATTAACATATTTCCATACAAATAACCCAATGAAAGTTTAGTATTAGTTGTTTTGTTTGTTTTTTTATACAGCAAGTTCTTATTAGGCATCAATTTTATACACATCAGTGTATACATTTCAATCCCAATCGCCCAATTCAGCACACCACCATCCCCACCCCACCGCAGTTTTCCCCCCTTGGTGTCCATATGTCCATTCTCTACATCCGTGTCTCAACTTCTGCCCTGCAAACTGGCTCATCTGTACCATTTTTCTAGGTTCCACATACATGCATTAATATATATTTGTTTTTCTCTTTCTGACTTACTTCACTCTGTATGACAGTCTCTAGATCCATCCACGTCTCAACAAATGACTCAATTTCGTTCCTTTTTATGGCTGAGTAATATTCCATTGTATATATGTACCACCTCTTCTTTATCCATTCGTCTGTTGATGGGCATTTAGGTTGCTTCCATGACCTGGCTATTGTAAATAGTGCTGCAATGAACATTCGGGTGCATGTGTCTTTTTGAATTACGGTTTTCTCTGGGTGTATGCCCAGTAGTGGGATTGCTGGGTCATATGGTAATTCTATTTTTAGTTTTTTAAGGAACCTCCATATTGTTCTCCATAGTGGCTGTATCAATTTACATTCCCACCAACAGTGCAACAGGTTTCCCTTTTCTCCACACCCTCTCCAGCATTTGTTGTTTGTAGATTTTCTGATGATGCCCATTCTAACAGGAGTGAGGTGATACCTCATTGTAGTTTTGATTTGCATTTCTCTAATAATTAGTGATGTTGAGCATCTTTTCATGTGCTTCGTGGCCGTCTGTATGTCTTCTTTGGAGAAATGTCTATTTAGGTCTTCTGCCCATTTTTGGATTGGGGTGTTTGTTTCTTTGATATTGAGCTGAATGAGCTGTTTATATATTTTGGAGATTAATCCTTTGTCCGTTGATTCATTTGCAAATATTTTCTCCCATTCTGAGGGTTGTCTTTTCGTCTTGTTTATGGTTTCCTTTGCTGTGCAAAAGCTTTGAAGTTTCATTAGGTCCCACTTGTTTATTTTTGTTTTTATTTCCATTACTCTAGGAGGTGGATCAAAAAAGATCTTGCTGTGATTTATGTCAAAGAGTGTTCTTCCTATGTTTTCCTCTAAGAGTTTTATAGTGTCCAGTCTTATATTTAGGTCTCTAATCCATTTTGAGTTTATTTTTGTGTATGGTGTTAGGGAGTATTCTAATTTCATTCTTTTACATGTAGCTGTCCAGTTTTCCCAGCACCACTTATTGAAGAGACTGTCTTTTCTCCATTGTATATCTTTGCCTCCTTTGTCATAGATTAGTTGACCATAGGTGCGTGGGTTAATCTCTGGGCTTTCTATCTTGTTCCATTGATCTATGTTTCTGTTTTTGTGCCAGTACCATATTGTCTTGACTACTGTAGCTTTGTAGTATAGTCTGAAGTCAGGGAGTCTGATTCCTCCAGCTCCATTTTTTTCCCTCAAGACTGCTTTGGCTATTCGGGGTCTTTTGTGTCTCCATACAAATTTTAAGATGATTTGTTCTAGCTCCGTAAAAAATGCCATTGGTAATTTGATAGGGATTGCATTGAATCTGTAGATTGCTTTGGGTAGTATACTCATTTTCACAATGTTGATTCTTCCAATCCAAGAACATGGTATATCTCTCCATCTGTTGGTATCATCTGTAATTTCTTTCATCAGTGTCTTATAGTTTTCTGCATACAGGTCTTTTGTTTCCCTAGGTAGGCTTATTCCTAGGTATTTTATTCTTTTTGTTGCAATGGTAAATGGGAGTGTTTCCATAATTTCTCTTTCAGATTTTTCATCATTAGTGTATAGGAATGCAAGAGATTTCTGTGCATTAATTTTGTATCCTGCAACTTTACCATATTCATTAATTAGCTCTAGCAGTTTTCTGGTGGCAGTTTTAGGATTCTCTATGTATAGTATCATGTCATCTGCAAACAGTGACAGTTTTACTTCTTCTTTTCCAATTTGTATTCCTTTTATTTCTTTTTCTTCTCTGATTGCCGTGGCTAGGACTTCCAGAACTATGTTGAATAATAGTGGTGAGAGTGGACATCCTTGTCTTGTTCCTGATCTTAGAGGAAATGCTTTCAGCTTTTCACCATTGAGAATGATGTTTGCTGTGGGTTTGTCATATATGGCCTTTATTATGTTGAGGTAGGTTCCCTCTATGCCCACTTTCTGGAGAGTTTTTATCAGAAATGGGTGTTGAATTTTGTCAAAAGCTTTTTCTGCATCTATTGAGATGATCATATGGTTTTTATTCTTCAATTTGTTAATATGGTGTATCACATTGATTGATTTGCGTATATTGAAGAATCCTTGCATCCCTGGGATAAATCCCACTTGATCGTGGTGTATGATCCTTTTAATGTGTTGTTGGATTCTGTTTGCTAGTATTTTGTTGAGGATTTTTGCATCTATATTCATCAGTGATATTGGTCTGTAATTTTCTTTTTTTGTAGTGTCTTTGTCTGGTTTTGGTATCAGGGTGATGGTGGCCTCATAGAATGAGTTTGGGAGTGTTCCTTCCTCTGCAATCTTTTGGAAGAGTTTGAGAAGGATGGGTGTTAGCTCTTCTCTAAATGTTTGATAGAATTCACCTGTGAAGCCATCTGGTCCTGGACTTTTGTTTGTTGGAAGATTTTAATCACAGTTTCAATTTCATTACTTGTGATTGGTCTGTTCATATTTTCTGTTTCTTCCTGGTTCAGTCTTGGAAGGTTATACCT
The DNA here is from genome assembly GCF_965194805.1 of Balaenoptera borealis. Lineage (NCBI taxonomy): Eukaryota > Metazoa > Chordata > Mammalia > Artiodactyla > Balaenopteridae > Balaenoptera > Balaenoptera borealis. The sequence goes on along the minus strand of NC_138861.1, from coordinate 117,099,656 downwards.
TTCTAAGAATTTGTCCATTTCTTCCAGGTTGTCCATTTTATTGGCATAAAGTTGCTTGTAGTAGTCTCTTAGGATGCTTTGTATTTCTGCGGTGTCTGTTGTAACTTCTCCTTTTTCATTTCTGATTTTATTGATTTGAGTCCTCTCCCTCTTTTTCTTGATGAGTCTGGCTAATGGCTTATCAATTTTGTTTATCTTCTCAAAGAACCAACTTTTAGTTTTATGGATCTTTGCTATTGTTTTCTTTGTTTCTATTTCATTTATTTCTGCTCTGATCTTTATGATTTCTTTCCTTCTGCTAACTTTGGGTTTTGTTTGTTCTTCTTTCTCTAGTTTCTTTAGGTGTAAGGTTAGATTGTTTACTTGAGATTTTTCTTGTTTCTTTAGGTAGGCTTGTATAGCTATAAACTTCCCTCTTAGAACTGCTTTTGCTGCATCCCATAGGTTTTGGGTCGTCGTGTTTTCATTGTCATTTGTCTCTAGGTATTTTTTGATTTCCTCTTTGATTTCTTCAGTGATCTCTTGGTTATTTAGCAACGTATTGTTTAGCCTCCATGTGTTTGTCTTTTTTACGTTTTTTTCCCTGTAATTCATTTCTAATCTCATAGCGTTGTGGTCAGAAAAGATGCTTGATATGATTTCAATTTTCTTAAATTTACTGAGGCTTGATTTGTGACCCAAGATGTGATCTATCCTGGAGAATGTTCTGTGCGCACTTGAGAAGAACGTGTAATCTGCTGTTTTTGGATGGAATGTCCTATATATATCAATTAAATCTATCTGGTCTATTGTGTCATTTAAAGCTTCTGTTTCCTTATTTATTTTCATTTTGGATGATCTGTCCATTGGTGTAAGTGAGGTGTTAAAGTCCTCCACTATTATTGTGTTATTGTCGATTTCCTCTTTTATAGCTGTTAGCAGTTGCCTTATGTATTGAGGTGCTCCTATGTTGGGTGCATATATATTTATAATTGTTATATCTTCTTCTTGGATTGATCCCTGGATCATTATGTAGTGTCCTTCCTTGTCTCTTGTAACATTCTTTATTTTAAAGTCTATTTTATCTGATATGAGTATAGCTACTCCAGCTTTCTTTTGATTTCCATTTGCATGGAATATCTTTTTCCATCCCCTCACTTTCAGTCTGTATGTGTCCCTAGGTCTAAAGTGGGTCTCTTGTAGACAGCATATATATAGGTCTTGTTTTTGTATCCATTCCGCCAGTCTATGTCTTTTGGTTGGGGCATTTAATCCATTCACGTTTAAGGTAATTATCGATATGTATGTTCCTATGACCATTTTCTTAATTGTTTTGGGTTTGTTTTTGTAGGTCCTTTTCTTCTCTTGTGTTTCCCACTTAGAGAAGTTCCTTTAGCATTTGTTGTAGAGCTGGTTTGCTGGTGCTGAATTCTCTTAGCTTTTGCTTGTCTGTAAAGCTTTTGATTTCTCCATCAAATCTAAATGAGATCCTTGCCGGGTAGAGTAATCTTGGTTGTAGGTTCTTCCCTTTCATCACTTTAAGTATATCATGCCACTCCCTTCTGGCTTGCAGAGTTTCTGCTGAGAAATCAGCTGTTAACCTTATGGGAGTTCCCTTGTATGTTATTTGTCGTTTTTCCCTTGCTGCTTTCAATAATTTTTCTTTGTCTTCAATTTTTGCCACTTTGATTACTATGTGTCTCAGCGTGTTTCTCCTTGGGTTTATTCTGTATGGGACTCTCTGTGCTTCCTGGACTTGGGTGGCTATTTCCTTTCCCATGTTAGGGAAGTTTTCGACTATAATCTCTTCAAATATTTTCTCTGGTCCTTTCTCTCTCTCTTCTCCTTCTGGGACCCTATAATGCGAATGTTGTTGCGTTTAATGTTGTCCCAGAGATCTCTTAGGCTGTCTTCATTTCTTTTCATTCTTTTTTCTTTAGTCTGTTCCGCAGCAGTGAATTCCACCATTCTGTCTTCCAGGTCACTTATCCGTTCTTCTGCCTCAGTTATTCTGCTATTGATTCCTTCTAGTGTAGTTTTCATTTCAGTTATTGTATTGGTCATCTCTGTTTGTTTGTTCTTTAATTCTTCTAGGTCTTTGTTAATCATTTCTTGCATCTTCTCAATCTTTGCCTCCATTCTTATTCCGAGGTCCTGGATCATCTTCACTATCATTATTCTGAATTCTTTTTCTGGAAGGTTGCCTATCTCCACTTCATTTAGTTGTTTTTCTGGGGTTTTTTCTTGTTCCTTCATCTGGTACATAGCCCTCTGCCTTTTCATCTTCTCTATCTTTCTGTGAATGTGGTTTTTGTTCCACAGGCTGCAGGATTGTAGTTTTTCTTGCTTCTGCTGTCTGCCCTCTGGTGGTTGAGGCTATCTAAGAGGCTTGATGGGAGGCTCTGGTGGTGGGTAGAGCTGACCCGCAAAAGTTTTTAAGAACTCATTATATGTCTAGCCTTGATCAAGGAGCTAGGACACCATGGTGAACAAGGGAGATTCTTTTATTTCAGAGAAGGGAGTTTGACATTAAACAATTAAATCAAGTGACAAATGATATGCAGAAAATTAAAATAGAATGATATGGTTGAAATTGACTTGGTGAATATTTTAGATTAGGTGGTCAGGAAAAGCCTTACTGAGCAAGCAACAAAACTGAGATCTGAATGACAAGAATCCAGTCATGGGAAACAGGAGGAAAGACACTCCATATAAAGAGAACTGCTGATGTAGTCATCAGGTGGAGAGGAGCTAAAGAATGCTTGAGGAAGATAATTATAATTTTATATGTATATATTTATCCTTATCACTAATATATAAATAAAGTCACTGATTGAATATTCTTATTTGCTGGTATTAGCACAACTGAAGGATTATTATGTGCTAAGCATGTTTCATTTATTGTTTCAATCTTTTGTCATGAGGTTGGTACTGTTACTTCATTGTCAGATGAGTAAATTTGAAAAAAAAAAAAAAAAAAGGTAACTTGCCTTGGTCACGTAGTTACTCCATGCTAAAGCCAGGGTTTGAATCTTGCCAGTCTCATTCCAGCACCTGTGCTCCTATCCACCACCCCAGGAATCACAAATCTGTATTAGTAAAATTTTTTTGAATAGGACACAAATATATATGGGACTATCAATTTGTCTGTTAAATATTTGTCTGTTAGTTTACTGTCTTTTTTAGAAAAAACAAATAGAACTTATTTTCTATTTTAGTATACACTATGCTGTTTCCTCTGTGTGGTATAGATATATGTTTCATCTGTATTTCGACAGCAGAGACATTTTCATCATTATCAAATATCATTCTTTTGTATTTTGGTAATATACTTAATTCTAATCCCAAAATCAGCATGAAAGGCATGCTAAAGTCAACTTTTCAGGGAACTGTCATGCAATGAGAATGCTGGAGTTGAATTATATGTGCATAAATGGCTTTGACATAGTAAAAAAGAGTAATTCAGGACTTATCTGGGTGGTTACAGTATATTCAGGGAAAGTGCTCCTTTTGGTCACAACCAAAGTTCAATAAATATGAATACTCCTATATCTTCATTGCTTAGACTTTTAAGTGTAAAAGTAGTGGCCAATAGCAAATTAAAAACTCTAGTGTGTGAGTATGCACAAATGTACATAACAAAACCAACCAACCAACCAACCAAATAGCCAAAATAATCACAGCATTCTTGGCATTTACTTGGTAAAGGAATGTTTCCCAGATTCATACGATCATTAAAAATAATTTTCAGAAACCCAGAACAGAAGAACCTGGAAGTAAATTTGAAGTAACAGGATGGGTAGACCTTTCTTATTAGAAAGAAGTTTTTTTCCTCTCCCTCCTCTAGTGGTTTGAAATACCATATCTATAGCAAAGACACCCAAATCTATAATTCAGCTAACACTGCTCTCTGGAACTCTACATCGGATCTAGATCAGGTTTTCCAATTGCATCTTTAATATCTCTGTTTACGCCAGTCAGGGACCTCAAACCAAACATGTCCAAAACCCAAACTCATTTATCTTCCATTATGAAAACTGTTTCTTTTCTGGAATCCTCTCTATTTGTTAATGGTACCACCATCTATTCATCCTCCTCCACCCAAAGCCATATCCTCAGCTCACAGTCTTTTTATTTCTCACTTTTACTACTGCAACTGTCTTCTAATTAAACACTCTGTCCTACATTCTCACCTTTTTGTACCCATTTTTCAAAAAATGCAAATGTGTTCATGCTACTCCCCTTCCTGCAAGTCTTCAATGGCCCTCGGCTGACAGACCAGATTTTAAACACTGAGACGTCATTGTCTGACCCAGCTTACTTCCTGCCGCCTCTTTACTCCTGCCCTTTCACCACTCTTTGGTCAGATATAACCACCAGGTATTCTCCAAATGCACCAGGCTCTGTCACTTTTCTGAGGTTTTAAACATATTATTTGCTTTGTCATGCATACCACTGTCCCAGAAATTACAAACTGTTTTTAGAACACTAGCCCCTTAGGATATTAAGAGATATTGGGAGGGAAACAAAGTGGCTTCCATCAGGTAGCCTTAGCAAATTCATATATTATCTAATTTTTTAGAGAATCACAATGCCCATTAGCAGAGTAAAGACTCTAAAGAGTCTCATGGTAGAAATACAGTGCTTCGCAAAATTATCTGACAACTGACTGCTTTGACTATCTAATTCTCCTTAGGGACTATTTTAGGAACCCACTTTAGAAAACATTGCTTTACCCTCCTTGCTTAAAAATGCCTACTCATCCTTCAAATTCACTTCCAATGAATGCAGTGAGACAACAGAGACACAGACCAGATTCTTCAGACTACACATCCTTCTACCTCAGGACAAGAGTATTTCTCAGGGACCTCCATAAATTTCTTAATATACAAAACCCAGTCACATGCTAGTTAGGCTCAAGTCAATGAGCCAGCAACAAAAGGCACCAAAACATTTTTCTTGAAAGTGAGTTATGAAAGCTGTGTTTAGAAGCTCAAAGACATTAGCTATCAAAATATTTCTTCTTGAATATTAACTTAGAAAAGAAAATGACATGACATATTAATGTAAACTTTTGAAATATTCTGAGAACAGAGTCATAAGTAGTGTTCATCACAGTTAAAATAGATGCTCTGTTTAGTTATATACAGAAACAGCTAATTGCTTATGAGAATTCTTGAGGAAAATGCTTCAAACTTAACATTTCTAGATAACCAATGAAATATATAATATTAACATCTAAATATCTTCGCTAATGAATAGCCCTAAAATCTATCATCTGATGTTTGTGATACTTACATGGTAGCATAAGGGCATTTATGAATAACACCTACATATCTCTATACCCACAAAACAGGTGAGGAAATTTCCTCACTCTTTAAAACAGGGAAACATATCTTGGTCACTTTCAAGCCTGTTAAAGTCAGATTTGAAGTCACATACATTTCCTCCCATTATTTAGATCCTACATATATGATACGCTGAGACACCAAACATATAGAACAAAAAACACCTGGAGATGGTAGTTAGTCAAAAAGTTCCATCAATTTCTACTAGTTTACTCAAATCTTACAAACATGTAATTAGTTTTTACTTTCAAGTTAATAAAAGAAGCAAGAACTCCTCTCTTCATAAGCTAGTAGAAAACAGGTAGACTTCCTGGAGAATAGGACATTAAAATAAACACTTGTACTGATGGGCTTTAAAATCCATATGTGGATGATTCAGCAAAAGACTTTGTACTTTCATTTATAGTAAAAGAAACAACACTAGGTTAACATATGAGAATTTTAGTTGCCTTTTAAGGAATCATATCCAAACACTGAGGAAAAACATATTGGGATTAGGAATAAGAAGCAGCAAAACTATAAATAACCCATTAATTTATACAACCCACACACAAAAATAATATTTTTGCTAAAGTATACTTTGAAACACCGTAAACAACATTTCAAGAGGAAAAGGAGAGCAGTTATAAAACTAAAACTTTCACTAGAAGTGGGAAAAATTTTTTTTCTTTCTATCATTAACAGAGAAGTAAGAGGAATTTCAACAGCCAATTAATAAATATTTATTAGGTGCTAAGCACTGCTCTCAGGGTTGGGGATATAGCAGTCCCTGCTGCCACAGAACACATATTCCAGTGAAGGTAGACAGATGATACACACAAAACAAACATATACTACATCAGGGGCTAGGAAGAAAAATAGAGAAATGGGGCAAAGAGTGAGGGAGAGGAGACTTATTTTAGATAGGATGATCTGAAAGGGACTCTCTGATAAGATGACATTTGAGATCTAAATGAAGTGGTTGAGTCAGGCATATGGATTGTCTGGGGGAAGAGTTTTCCAGGCAAAGGGGATAACAAATAGAGTTAGTAAATAGGAGACTGGCAGAAGAAAAGATCAAAGAAATAGCCAGGGGCGAGAGTACGCACGGCTCTATAATCTATGTAAGAAATTTGGATCTTATTTTGAGTTAGGTGGATTTTGTGGCATTATTTGACTTTTTAGAAAAAATTTCTATAGGCAAGCAAGGGTAGAAGCAGGGAGTCTGATTAGGACACTACTGTAGTAGTCAAGGTCAGACACGATAGTTGCTCAGACTAAGGATAGGGCAATGGAAGTGGTGAGCAGTGACTAGGTTTGGTGTATATTTTAAAAACAGAGCGGACAGAATTTGGTGATGAATTAGATGCAGAGGGTAAAAGAAAGAGGAGTCAAGCATGACTCCAGAATTTTGGGCCCAAGCAACTAGAAGAACCAAAGTGTCACATGTTGAATTGCAGTAGAGGTAGAGGTATGAAGTCTAAATCCTGATGTTTTTCCATGTTTAGTGTTTAGAGTCTGAAGAAGAACCAGTAAAGGAGACTGATAAGGAGTCATTCTATGGTTTCTCAGAGGTCAACTGAAGAAAGTATATCAAGGAGAAGGGAATTATTAATTTTGTCAAACGCAGTTGATAAACCAAGGAAAATAAGGACTGACTGAGACTTGTCCATTGGATGTACTAAATGGAAGTCATTGGTGACCTTGACAACAGCAGTTTTGTAGGAGTGGTAAGGCAGAAGCCTGATTTTCATGGGTTCACGAGAGAAGGACAACTAATAAATGTACAAGGCCTAAAAGAAATAGAAAATCACCATGTTACAATAACTATAGTAATAATTGATTTGAGTAAGAATCATCAGTGGATGCTAAAACCATTGGTGAAAGACTACTGGGGAATAAGACAGTCTCAAAGTAGCTTCCCAGAGATTACCTATTATTACAAAGGAAAACGAGTATCTCTGCAATGGAGAAATGTGAGAGACACCACCTTAACCTAGTGATAAACTTATCATGAATAATGTGTCAAACTGATACCATGTTCTCCCTGCTATGGTGCACTCAGAGGGATACAACATCCACTCTGTAGCATGCTTGCCAAAAATGTTTAGGAGTCACTTTATTGCAGACCTGCCAACAGTTTAGCCACCATTTAATAAAGGAAACATATAAACCCAAATTGAGAATATTCTGTAAAACACCTGGCTGAGATTCTTAAAAAAAAAAAAGAGGCAATGTCATAAAAGACAAAAATTGGGGATAGAAAAACATATTCCATGCAAATAAAAATCAAAAGAAAGCTGGAGTAGCTAAACTCATATCAGATAAAATAGACTTTAAAGTAAAGAATGTTACAAGAGACAATGAAGGACACTACATAATCATCAAGGGATCAATCCAAGAAGAAGATATAACAATTATAAATATATATGCACCCAACATAGGAGCACCTCAATACATAAGGCAACTGCTAACAGCTATAAAAGAGGAAATCGACAGCAACACAATAATAGTGGGGGACTTTAACACCTCACTTACACCAATGGACAGATCATCCAGACAGAAAATTAATAAGGAAGCAGAAGCTTTAAATGACACAATAGACCAGATAGATTTAATTGATATTTAGAGGACATTCCATCCAAAAACAGCAGATTACACTTTCTTCTCAAGTGTACATGGAACATTCTCCAGGATAGGTCACATCCTGGGTCACAAATCAAGCCTCGGTAAATTTAAGAAAACTGAAATCATATCAAGCATCTTTTCTGACCACAACGCTATGAGATTAGAAATCAATTACAGGGAAAAAAACTATAAAAAACACAAACACCTGGAGGCTAAACAATACGTTACTAAATAACCAAGAGATCACTGAAGAAATCAAAGAGGAAATCAAAAAATACCTAGAGACAAATGACAACGAAAACACGACGACCCAAAACCTATGGGATGCAGCAAAAGCAGTTCTAAGAGGGAAGTTTATAACAATACAATCCTACCTCAAGAAACAAGAAAAATCTCAAATAAACAAACTAAACTTACACCTAAAGGAACTAGAGAAAGAAGAACAAACAAAACCCAAAGTTAGTAGAAGGAAAGAAATCATAAAGATCAGAGCAGAAATAAATGAAATAGAAACAAAGAAAACAATAGCAAAGATCAATAAAACTAAAAGCTGGTTCTTTGAGAAGATAAACAAAATAGATAAACCTTTAGCCAGACTCATCAAGAAAAAGAGGGAGAATTTAAATCAATAAAATTAGAAATGAAAAAGGAGAAATTACAATGGACACTGCAGAAATACAAAGCATCCTAAGAGACTACTACAAGCAACTTTATGCCAATAAAATGGACAACCTGGAAAAAGTGGATAAATTCTTAGAAAGGTATAACCTTCTAAGACTGAACCAGGAAGAAACAGAAAACATGAATAGACCAATCATAAGTAATGAAATTGAAACTGTGATTAAAAATCTTCCAACAAACAAAAGTCCAGGACCAGATGGCTTCACAGGTGAATTCTATCAAACATTTAGAGAAGAGCTCCATCCTTCTCAAACTCTTCCAAAAAATTGCAGAGGAAGGAACACTCCCAAACTCATTCTATGAGGCCACCATCACCCTGATACCAAAGCCAGACAAAGATACTACAAAAAAAGAAAATTACAGACCAATATCACTGATGAATATAGATGCCAAAATCCTCAGCAAAATACTAGCAAACAGAATCCAACAACACATTAAAAGGATCATACACCATGATCAAGTGGGATTTATCCCAGAGATGCAAGGATTCTTCAATATATGCAAATCAATCAATGTGATAAACCATATTAACAAATTGAAGAATAGAAACCATATGATCACCTCAATAGATGTAGAAAAAGCTTTTGACAAAATTTAACACCCATTTCTGATAAAAACTCTCCAGAAAGTGGGCATAGAGGGAACCTACCTTAACATAATAAAGGCCATATAGGACAAACCCACAGCAAACATCATTCTCAATGGTGAAAAATTGAAACCGTTTCCTCTAAGATCAGGAACAAGACAAGGATGTCCACTCTCACCACTATTATTCAACATAGTTTTGGAAGTCCTAGCCACAGCAACCAGAGAAGAAAAAGAAATAAAGGAATACAAATTGGAAAAGAAGAAGTAAAACTGTCACTGTTTGCAGATGACATAATACTATACATAGAGAATCTTAAAGATGCCACCAGAAAACTACTAGAGCTAATCAATGAATCTGGTAAAGTTGCGGGATACAAAATTAATGCAAGGAGATCTCTTGCATTCCTATACACTAACAGCAAAAGATCAGAAAGAGAGATTAAGGAAACAATCCCATTCACCACTGCAACAAAAAGAATAAAATACCTAGGAATAAACCTACCTAAGAGGTAAAAGACCTGTACTCAGAAAACTATAAGACACTGATGAAAGAAATTAAAGATGACATGAACAGATGGAGAGATATACCATGTTCTTGGATTGGAAGAATCAATATTGTGAAAATGACTATACTACCCAAAGCAATCTACAGATTCAATGCAATCCCTATCAAATTACCAATGGCATTTTTTATAGAACTAGAACAAAAAAATCTTAAAATTTGTATGGAGACACAAAAGACCCCGAATAGCCAAAGAAATCTTGAGGGAAGAAAATGGAGCTGGAGGAATCAGACACCCTGGCTTCTGACTATACTACAAAGCTTCAGCAATCAAGACAATATGGTACTGGCACAAAAACAGAAATGTAGATCAATGGAACAGGATAGAAAGCCCAGAGATAAAACCACACACATATGGTCAACTAATCTATGACAAAGGAGGAAAGGATATACAATGGAGAAAAGACAGTCTCTTCAATAAGTGGTGCTGGGAAAACTGGACAGCCACATGTAGAAAAATGAAATTAGAACACTCCCTGACACCATACACAAAAATAAACTCAAAATGGATTAAAGACCTAAAGGTAAGACCAGACACTACAAAACTCTTAGAGGAAAACATAGGAAGAACACTCTCTGACATAAATCACAGCAAGATCTTTTTTGACCCACCTCCTAGAGTAATGGAAGTAAAACCAAAAATAAACAAATGTGACCTAATGAAACTTAAAAGCTTTTGCACAGCAAAGGAAAACTATGAACAAGATGAAAAGACGACCCTCAGAATGGGAGAAAATATTTGCAAACGAATCAAGGGACAAAGGATTGATCTCCAAAATATATAAACAGCTCATACAGCTCAATATTAAAAAAAAAAATAACCCAATTAGAAAATGGGCAGAAGACCTCAACAGACATTTCTCCAAAGAAGACATGCAGATGGCCAAGAGGCATATGAAAAGCTCTTCAACATCACTAAATATTAGAGAAATGCAAATCAAAACTACAATGAGGTATCACCTCACACTGGTCAGAATGGCCATTATCAAAAAAATCCAGAAACAATAAATGCTAGAAAGGGTGTGGTGAAAAGGGAACCCTCCTGCACTGTTGGTGGGAATGTAAATTGATATAGTCACTATGGAGAACAGTATGGAGTTTCCTTAAAAAACTAAAAATAGAATTACCATATGACCCAGCATTCCCACTATTGGGCATACACCCAGAGAAAACCATAATTCAGAAAGACACATGCACCCCGATGTTCACTGCAGCACTATTTACAATAGCCAAGTCATGGAAGCAACCTAAATGCCCATCGACAGACCAATGGATAAAGAAGATGTATTACATATATACAATGGAATATTACTCCGCCATAAAAAGGAATGAAATTGGGTCATTTGCAGAGACGTGCATGGACCTAGAGACTGTCATACAGAGTGAAGTAAGTCAGAAAGAGGAAAACAAATACTGTATATTAATGCATATATGTGGAATCTAGAAAAATGGTACAGATGCACCAGTTTGCAAGGCAGAAATAGAGACACAGATGTAGAGAACAAATGTATGGACACCAAGGGGGGAAAGCAGGGGTGGTGGTGGTGGTGGTGGGATGAATTGGGAGACTGGGATTGACATACATACACTAGTATGTATAAAGTAGATAACTAAGAAGAACCTGCTGTATAAAAAAATAAAATAAAATAAAATTCAAAAAAAAAAGACAAAAATTATAAAGATCAGCATTCTAGATTAAAGGAAACTAAAGATATATCACAACTAAAAGCAATGCACAATCCTTGATTGGATACTGGGTATTAAAAGAGAGGGAGAAAGTGTTATTGAACAATTGGGAAAATTTAAATATGGTTAGTAAATTTGATAATATGGTTGTACTAGTGTTAAATTTCCTGTAAGTATTGGATTATGGTTATCTAGGAGAATGCCCTTGTTCTTAGGAGATACTTTTATTCTGTGAATTAAGAGAGAAGGGGAGGAAGTATAAAAATTTGAAGAGAGAAGATATATGGAAAAGTTATACATACTGAGTTGACTCAGAAATTCTTAGATAAGGATTATTAGTCCTAAGGACCCAAAGATCTATATAATTGTAAAAATGGAAGAAATCCTAGAACGCATCATCTAATCCTGTCATTTTGTAGATAAAGAAATGGAGACTTGGATATCTTTTTATAATTGATAGGTTGAGAGCAGGAAAAACAGAATATGTAGAGATAATGAACACGGTTAACTGGCCAAATATAACAATAGTACTAAGAATATAAACCATTTATTGGAATCTCCTTACATGACACTACCATGATAAGTACTTTGTATACGTTATCTCCTGTATCGAAAACTACTTATATAAAAAACGTATAAAAAGTATACATATTAACTTCCATTTTCCATATGAATAAAAGAGGTTCAAAAAGTTTAGATACCAACCGCAAAGTCATATAGCTATTTTCATCAGTTGATGGAATTTACATTTTTACTGCAGTTATCACAGTCTTATTTTAAGGAATTCTCAATGAGACTTCAAACTCTTATATCTTATCCAGCTCTATACTGATTTCATACTTCCTTGTACCAAGTAGATTATCAAATATGCTTATTGAATCAAACACTTTAGTAACCTGAAGGCTATTAAGAAATCTAAGACTATTCAGGGCATAGTGCTGATCATCAGATACTTAAGAGAAAAGGAGAGGTGAATGAAGAAGAAACAGCAGCAGAAACCGAAGAAGTGAATATTATGCAAAATCAACCTGAGTTTCTCCAGTGATTAAACACACAGATGAAGCAAACTGGACTCAATGTTGCTTGATATTAAAACATTTCTAACAGAGGCAACGAAAAAATTTCTAAGAAAACAATGTTTCATACATATATGAACAATTAAGGCTTACCTACTGAGAGGCAAGCTAGAGTAGGCAGAAGGAAGGGGTCTGAATTAACTGGTAATTTATAAACTCTCACATAACAAGGGGGAGCTTTAAGAGTGAAACTCATTGCTTTACTTTACTGCAGTGCCAGCCTTTTAATCCCTTCCTGACCTATTTTTATTCAGCACTGAAAAGGGTACATTGTTTGATTTGGGTATTAGCTTTTAAGGAGATTAGTTTCCAGGAGTAAAGCATTTTGCATATAAAGAGAGACCCTCATACAAGGCATCTGAGTGTACTCTGTTCCGAAATCACCTGTTAAAAAGAAATAAAAAACAACGTAGAATCTAATATTCATTCCCTCCCAAAATTACAGATGAAATTAAAATTATTGTGTATGAAAAAATATTTCTCCAAGAAATATTTGAAAACCTTTCAAAATATATATGTGCCTTCTATAGTTTTAACCAGAAGGAAGCTGAATCCTTTTATTCATAAGCAAGAAATGAAAATTAATAGGTTTTTCTTCTTAATCATGGATGTCAATCTGCATTAGATTATTAATTATGGATTATAATGCAATTAAAATACAAACACAATGGGGAAATACATAAAGCTTCCTAAATCTTCACATAATTTAATTTTCCTTAGAGACTTCTGGCTTGATCTTATCCCTTCAGAAAAATTTGTCCATATATCCAAGTGAGTACAGATTATTTTTTTCTCAGCCCTAATAGTTCTGATACCCCTTTTATAACAATTGTTTCATAATATTCTCCTTCACTATTCTGAAGTAAAATGCAAAGATAATATAGCTTACCTACCTATATAATCTAAATAAAAATAATCACTTAGCTATAATATAAAGAAGTAAAATATTTTATAGAAGGATAGTACTGTAATATGCCTAGTCATTACTAGAGGACCAAAATGTCCACTCAAATTTCTAAAACACTCTCAGGGCTTAACATTAAATATCACAACATGTAAATTCTCTGAATTAGGTGAACTTTTCTCTAGAATTTAAGGCAGTGTTTTGTTACTGGAATTTTGCTCTTTATTCACCCAAAGCACCATAAGTTTTAGGAAACAGGTTTTCACAGAGCATATCATAATTTAGGGGATTTGACTTCTACTTGAAAAATTCCCCCCTATAAAAACCATCTTATGTACATTAGTACCCAACATTCCAGTATAAAGGAGTTTCTTTAGGTAAGTAAACTCATAAATTTTGGTTTTTAAATGAGCTCCCTGATATAGCCATCTGGTTATTTTTACGTTTCTTTTTAATAATGATAATGAATCACATATCTGATATCTTTGGAAATATTTCTCATAACTAAAATTTTCTAGATAACTAAAACATAATTTTCTTAAGAAGTAAAATTTTTTATTATTAAATATTTCATACATACAACTGTATTTTATATATGTATATTATAAATACTACTACTGGTAATAAAATGAATACTGGGGTATCCAATACCTAACCTAAGAAATAGAACATTACTATTTCTCTTGAAATCCTATGTATATTTCACTACCCAAATGTAGCTCTCACCTTTCCCTGCCCTAAGGCAATCAGTATCCTGAATTTTGTGCTTGCCATTGTATTGGCTTTCTTTTTAGTTTTGCCACATAGATGTATAACCCTAATACTATATTATTAAGTTTTGAATACTTCTAAATTGTAGGTAAATGGAATTATATTTTATAAATTATTTTTGCAAATTGCATTTTTCACTGTTTTCTAAGGTTCATCCATGTATACATATGAAGCTATACTTTGTTTTCACTATGCTAAGTATTCCACTGTAGAGCTGTAATATAATTTATCTATTTTCCTGTTGCTAGTCATTTGGAATGCTTCATTTTTTTTGCAATTACAAACAACTGAAAACATCTTCTACAACTTTGGAATTTCTTAAGATGGCTGCATATTTGTTAGCCCTCTTTTAAAAACTTGAATACAATTAAAATTTTCCTTACTGAGTCCAAGACATACTTATGACTACCAATTATATACGATCCAGCATTATAATAATGCCCTCAGAGGTTATAGAGATGTATATTCTATACATATGTGTATTTTTACTAGAATTAGTAAATTTTGTCTGCTTTTTATAGTACTTCTCTCTTACTCTCCAGCTATTGGAAAGAAACTTCTTGCTGCTACAATGTTTATTCTAACATTCTCTATTTTCAATTTCCTCCCTGTAGGCCTGGAGCCTAGCCAATGAAATCTGAGTACAGTGCCAACAAGAAGAAAAAATAGATTATGAGTGAAAGACCAAATGGGAGCTTTTCTAGAGTGAATGTGATAAAATGGTATTATGGAAGGAACAAAGGTTTTGGTATTTCAAGTCTGGCTCAGGCATTTATTAGCTGTCTGACCTTGTCAAGTTACCAGATCTTTCTGACAGCATTTGCTTTCTCATCTGTAAAATGTACATAACAATCCTATCTGATAGGATTATTATGAGAAATAAATCGTACCATAGCATAGTCCCAGCTAAGCCACTGGCCTTCAGTAAATGTAGGTTGCTTTTCCTTCATATCTACTTTACATTAGAGTGTGGTATTTGCCCAACTATTGTACTTCAAGAGACCAGTTACTTTTTGGCTTAAACCCAGCTCAGAGATGTGCTCTATCCAGTTCCAGACATATGACATCCATGGAAGTGGGGCATTATTATAGCTTTAAAAATCACAGCAAGCACCTCATAAATGTTAAGAAGCAGAACTGCTACTGCAGAAAAACTGGTTTATGACTTAAAAACTTCTCAAATGCAAAAAAGATAGGCAAAGAAAAAAAGTTAAAGAAAAGAAAGAACTGAGGAATGTGGTGAAGAGACAATGAAAAGTCAATTTGTGGATAACCAGTGCTCCTGACAAGAAGACCAGAATAAACGGAATGAAAATTTTATTTGAAGAAATATTGTCTGGAGGGAAATAAATCTTCCTAGACAGATTATGAATTATACTTGAAAGAACTCACCTGCTACTGCAAAGTTAATAAAAGTCTATTGCTTTTCCTAAGAAAAAAAATTGAACTTAAGACGGAATTTGATAAGATGAAAAACTTTAAGTATTATGGCATGAAGGCAGGATAACTGTTTATCTACATATATACAAAAGACAGTTCGCCTTCAGATTTCTCTACAGGATTACATGACACATAAGAGAGCAATATTTAAAGAGTTTTGAAAGAAGACAGTTGTGGCTTAAGAATTCTTTACACAGCAACTTTTACCTATATGAAGGCAATAGAACCATCTTCTCTAATATACAAGTGTTTAGAGAGTCTACTACCCTCTCTGGGGAAATGAAGAAACAAAAAGCAATGTCAGGCTCTAGTTAGTCCGAATAGTTTTTATATAGTATCTCATTTCATCCTCATAATATTATCTTCATTTTACAAGTGAAGATATTCTCATTAATATTATTCTTATTTTACAATTGGGGAAATCCCTCATTATCCTTATTTTACAATTGAGGAAATAGCATGCTCAGAAAGTTAAACTTGCCCAGTCACATAGCTAATAAGTACAAAAAACAAGTACTAGAAACCACGTCCATCAGACTCCATCAATTTGGCTTTGTAGGCACCCACTGAATGTCTGCTGGAAGAGAAAATTATAAAAAGAGAAGACAGAAAAGTAGACATAAATTATTATAAGAAAATGACAGGTGGTTTTATGTAACCTTGGTGTGGATAGCCTTTCTAAATCTGGCACCAAAAGCTTGCTTCTAATTTTATTTACTTTAAATTTTTGTTCCTGACATAATACCCATTTCTCTCTTTGTTAAAAAATCAGAGACTATTTCAGGAGTGTGAATCAAATAATATATTGATGAACTTCATACAGAAGTCCTACCACCCATAATAGATAACTATTTACTTCTTAATTCAATGTTATAAAATTAGATTAGATGTGGTGGCCCCCAAGCTGTAAGCTTATTCAGCTTTCTGCTTTCCGGAGAACTGCTTGTCTCTTTCTTGGTATGCACTCCTGACGCTGCGGTATTGAGCGTAAAAAAGGAAAATGGCTTGCGGCCAGTTTCGTTCCAGGTGCCTGCTCTGGATCTAAGAGCCCCTGGTTGTTCCCCAGAAGAAGGACGTGCTGCCCTGAGGGGGAAGTCTGTATCTCCAAAGAATGGCCCATAAGGCATGCTGACGCATAGATAGTGGCGCATAGATAGTGGCGACAGAATTATGTGGAAATACAAGGTTTACTGATTTATTGTCTAATATTCCTTCCGTACTAAACCTATATATACATTCATGCTCTTTGAATAAACTTGCCTTGCAACCATCAGTTGCCTTGGCCCTTCTGACCCCATACTGGTGCTTTTCAGTTCCTTACCCCTCACCGCCAGGAACTTCTAGCTTTCTGCAGCCGGTCTGCGGCAATTAGAGTTTAAACCTGTCATTTTATCTTGTCATTTTATTAAAGAAATTTTGAAGAAAAGATGAAAAAAGAGGGAGAGGAGGAGGAGGAAGAGAAGGAAAACCATCTTAATACAAAATCCCTAACACAATCCACTTAATAAGGTCTGCAAACATTCATCTTGATATCGCTAAGGCCTGGCATAGAATGAAAACATCAAATGGAGTCAATTCTCATTATTCACAGATTCTGTATTTGTCAATTTTCTTACTCACTAAAATTTATTTGTAACCTCAAAATCAATACTTGTGGTGCTTTTGTAGTCATTTGTGGACATGCACAGAGCAGCAAAAACAATGAGTTGCCTGATACACACGTTCCCAGCTGAGGTTGAACGAGGCGATGATCTGCCTTCATGTTTCAGCTATCATACTGTAAACAAGTGTCCTTTTCATGTTCTATTTGGTCCCATATTTTCATGCTTTTTTGTTGGTGATTTTGCGATTTAAAATGGCTCCCAAGCATAGTGCTGAAGTACTGTCTAGTGTTCTAAGTGCAAGAAGGTTGTGATGTGCCTTATGGAGAAAATACATGCAGTAGATAAGCTTTGTTCAGGCACGCATTATAGTGCTGTTGGCTGTGAGTTCAAAGTTAGTCAACAGTATATATTAAATAAGGTGTCTTTAAACAGAAACACACATAAAGTTATGTACGCTCAGCTGACAAAAATGTGACCAGAGGCTTGCAGGAACCTAATCCTATATTCTTCCAAGAGCAATGGTTCAGTTTCTGCTAAACTGATTGCAGTGATTTTTATAGAACATAACTACTATGAATAATGGAATTTACTGTCTTTATTGGGCAAATATTATGCATCAACAGCAACTGATATCATTTTTGAATATTCCCTTCCACACTTTACCTCTCGGTGAAATAATTTAAAATATTTTAGCATTTTGTGTTGTGAATTTATAAAAATCATTACTTTACTTTATAAGAATAAAATGGATATTTCTAATTTTTCTTCATGTCCATGCCTGAAAGAAATTTCTAACTCAAGATTCTTTAAACCTAGAAAAGTCCCCAAGAAATCATAGTGACAGGAGGCAAAACTGCTTACATGGTATTTACAAATTTTTACATAAGGTCAAAAAAAGGGATTTTACAACCTTCTGTGAAACCTACTTCAATGGCTAATATCTCTTGCTTCTAATTTAAATTTATTCCATAAGCATTTATTTCTACCATCGACCATGCACTGTGATATATCCCAGAGGTCACAAAGATGAATATGATATAGTCACTACCCTTTGGGATCTCAAAGTGTAGGGAAGGCTATATATAGGAACAGGCAGGTAAACAGACCATTATAATGCACTGTGGTAAGTCCTAAAACAAAACTACATAATGAGTGCTATGAAAGCATATATGAGAAGTACTCTCCTCTGGGTATCTCTGTGTGTGTGTGGGTGTGTGTTTGTGCGTTGGGGGGATGAGAGAAAAGGAGGGAAGTCTGGGAACAACTTCTGAGGGTGACTAAACCTGAGCAGGTGACAGCTAGACAGAAAAGTGGTAGAAGGGATGAAGAAGAGATGAAGAATTTGAGAAATAAGTAGAATGGTCAAATGAGAATGAGGGAGAGGGTAAGAACTGAAGATGCCGCCCATGTTTCTAACTTGGGAAATTAAGGAGATGTTAACACTGCACTCTTAATAGAAGAGAAACAGTTTTAAAAGGAAGGACAGACCACAGGAATGGAATTGAGCATATGGGCAGAGGAAATGATGGGTTCAGCTTTTGGCATGTCCAATTTTTGGTACAATGGGACCTTCACCAGAGACAACAAAACACTCTTGGAAATATAGATCAGGAGCTCAGAAGAGAAATGAATTTAAGAGTTAACAGCACATATGTGGTGATCGAAGCCATGGAAGTAAGATAAAGTGTCCCAAGTAGAATGTGGGATTTAGAAGAGAAGAAAGTGGAATCAGACCCTAGGGAATACTAATATTTAAAGAGCACAGCAAGGAAGAGAAGTCACTGAAGAAGACTGGGTAAAGTCACAACCAGGAGAGCATACTGACACAGATGCAAGAGCAAGAGCCTGGATTATTACCAAGGAGGGGCTGAATAACAGTAATACATGCCACAGAGAGGTTTAGTGAGTTAAGAACTGAAACATGTTCAATGAATTTGACAGAGGGGAGGTCATCCTAGAGAGATGACTCTAGGCAGCTTAGTTTCAGCAAAGTGATGCAAAGAGCGGGCAGACTGCAGCAAGTTTAAGAGTAAAAGAGATGTGAGGAAAGAGACACAGCGTAGACCCACTTTCAAAGAGCTAAGCTTTGAAGCCAAAGGGGAGACATGGGAGAGAAGAGGTTTTATGGTAAAGACACTCAGGAAATGATAGGGATGGGATTAGCCTAAGCCAGTAGAGACAGTATCTTTCTGAGCTAAGATTGCCATGAAGTTGAGGGAGTTCCTGTTTTCCAACATGTGAGTTTCATGCTCCGTACTCTTAGCAAACTTTCTTTAGAATTCCATTCCTTTCTGAAGTACAGTACACTAACATAACATGTGATATTACCCCAACTACTTATATACATATTCCAAAGAGAGAGAGAGAACAGGAAAGTAAAAGGCAAGAAGAAAGGTGAAGTAGTGGGAAAGAATATGAGTTACATTTTCTAACAAACTATCTAATAAGTCTGAGCACCAAACTCCTGAGAGACATGCTGCTGTCTGTGTACCTATACTGACAAACTAGGCCTCCTTTGCTCAATCCCAAACACAACCCACGTATCTTCATCTCTTACTGCTCCCTCCCCAATCTTCCTCCATACCCTAATGGGTCTTTTTGAGGTGATGTAACCTTTCTTGCCTAGAAAGAAATGGAGTCAGCACAGTGGGCTGTAAGAACTTCTTTGAAGGCACTTTTCTGCTGGGATGGCTGGCAAGAACTCTACTATACATGAAAGTGACTCTAAGCCACATAAATATAGACCCCAAATCCAAACTAAATGTATATTCAATCCAATTTCCTCTTAGCCAGATCCAAAAAATACCCATATACAAATCTGTAGCTTTTTAAAAGTTGGCAAATAATTTAAAAAGTGTTTTAGCAGTGTGTGGGCCAAGGAACACAAGTGTGTTTTCATCTGGCTTAAGGGGCACCAGTTTGTGACTTTCACACCACAAACCAAAAGTAAAAAGGTGGGGAGGGGGCAAGAAAATGTGATAAAGCTAGCAAAATTCAGAAAAAGAGAAAACTAAACATAATAAGAAACAATGATCAAAAAAAAAAAAAAAGCTAGATGGCTTAAATAAGATCAAATGTGGTAAATGTTATATCTGGCTACCATAAGATATGGATGTTCAGAATTAACAATAATAAAAAAGACAACAATTCAACTAAAATAAAATGATAGGGGAAAATGGAAATAAATGGGTGAATAACAATATTCCAGGTAAAAAGCTAGCAAAAAAAAAAAGGAGTTGCAATATTAATGTCAGATAAAAGAAGTCAAGGCTAAAATAATCAACAAGCACTCTAATGAAAGGTAGACTATATGACATGCAGCAGTTTTGAATTTTTATGAACAAATGGCAAAGTATCGAAGTATATCAAATAAATAATTTAGAATGAAAGAAGACTTTGACAAACCATTATCAAAGTGGAAACTATAACACACATTTTACAATTTAATCAATAAAATATAAGTAAGGGGACTGAATGTTTAAATAATGAACCAGGTAAACTATCTATAGGTATATGTTTATATGTATGTGTACATATATAGGCAATTGGCTGGAGCCAAGGAGTGAATGACCTCCCTATCTAAGTGTATGTGGGGGTAGGCTTCTTACTCAGCTTCACCCAGCTATTCCCAGGGAGATTATAGGCCTAATGTTCCTAGGTATTTCAAAAGAATCTAAGATATTTTATTTATGAACACATACATGTGCACACATATGAACTTTCTGTCCAGCATAGACAGAATACACATTTTTGAATGAGCATTGAAAACTGATCATGCACTGGTTTAGAGATTCTGATCATAATGCAATAAAAACTGTCATAAAGTCATCAAAACAAACAAATACTAAGCAAGCACCTGGAAATTGAAAACACTCCATAAATAACTATAGTATGGTATGCAAAAACCTCACGGTAACCACAAACCAAAAATCCATAATAGATATAAACACAAAAAAGAAAAACGAATCCAAACACCATGATCCAAAACCTGTGGGACACAGAAAAAGCAGTTCTAAGAAGGAAGTTTATAGTGATACAAGCTTACCTCAGGAAACAAGGAAAGTCTCAAACAACCTAATCTTACACCTAAAGCAACTAGAGAAAGGAGAACCAACAAAACCCAAAGTTAGTAGAAGGAAAGAAATCATAAAGATCAGAACAGAAATAAATGAAATAGAGGCTAAAAAAAATTAGAAAGATCAATGAAACTAAAATCTGGCTTTATCTTTGAAAAGTTAAACAAAATTGATAAACCTTTAGCCAGACTTATCAAGAAAAAAAGGGAGAGGGCCCAAATCAATAAAATCAGAAATGAAAAAGAAGTTACAACCAACACCACCGAAATACAAAGGATCATAAGAGACTACTATGAGCAACTATATGCCAATAAAATGGACAACTTAGAAGAAATGGACAAATTCTTAGAAAGGTACAATCTCCTAAGACTGAACCAGGAAAACATAGAAAATATGAACAGACCAATTACCAGTAATGAAATTGAACCAGTAATTTAAAAACCCTCAAAAAACAAAAGTCCATGGACCAGATGGCTTCACAGGCGAATTCTATCAAACATTTAGAGAAGAGTTAACACCTGTCCTTCTGAAACTATTCCAAAAAATCGAAGAGGAAGGAAAACTTCCGAACTCATTCTATGAGTCCACCATCACCTTGATACCCAAACCAGACAAAGATGCCACAAGAAAAGAAAATTACAGGCCAATATCACTGATGAACATAGATGCAAAAGTCCTCAACAAAATACTAGCAAACTGACTCCAACAATACATTAAAAGGATCATAGACCATGATCAAGTGGGATTTATCCCAGGGATGTAAGGATTTTTCAGTATCCACAAATCAATCAATATGATACACCACATTAACAAACTGAAGAATAAAAGCCATATGATTATCTCAATAGATGCAGAAAAAGCTTCTGATAAAATTCAACATCCATTTACAATTAAAAACTCTCCAGAAAGTGGGCATAGTGGGAACATACCTCAACATAATAAAGGCCATATATGATGAACTCACAGGTAACATCATACTCAACAGTGAAAAGCTGAAAGCATTTCCTCTAAGATCAGGAACAAGACAAGGATGTCTTCTCTCACCACGTTTATTCAACATAGTTTTGGAAGTCCTAGCCACAGCAATTAGAGAAGAAAAAGAAATAAAAGGAATCCAAATTGAAAAAGAAGAAGTAAAACTGTCACTGTTTGCAGATGACATGCTATACATAGAAAATCCTAAAGATGCTACCAGAAAACTACTAGAGCTCATCAATGAATTTGGTAAAGTTGCAGGATACAAAATTAATACACAGAAATCTCTTGCATTCCTATACACTAATAACAAAAGAGCAGAAAGAGAAATTAAGGAAACAATCCCATTTACCATCACATCCAAAAGAATAAAACACCTAGGAATAAACCTACCTACGGAGGCAAAAGACCTGTACTCCAAAAACTATAAGATGCTGATAAAAGAAATTGAAGACAACACAGCAAATAGAAAGATATACCCTGCTCTTGGATTGGAAGAATCAATACTGTTAATGACTATACTGCCCAAGGCAGTCTAAAGATTCAATGCAATCCCTATCAAACAATCAAAGGCATTTTTCACAGAACTAGAACACAACGTTTTTTTAATGTGTATGCAAACATGAAAGATCCCGAATAGTCAAAGCAATCTTGTGAAAGAAAAACAGAGCTGGAGAAATCAGGCTCCCTGATTTCGGACTATACTACAAAGCTACGGTCATCAAAACAGTATGGTACCAGCTCAAAAAGAGACACATGGATCAATGGAACAGGATAAAAAGCCCAGAAATAAACCCACACACTTATAGTCAATTAACCTATGACAAAGGAGGTAGGAATATACTATGGATAAAAGAGTCTCTTTTGAGACTGGACAGCTACATGTAAAAGAATGAAATTAGAACATGTACAAAAATAAACTCAAAATAGATTCAAGGCCTAAATGTAAGGCCAGATACTATAAAATTCCTAGAGGAAATCATAGGGAGAACACTCTCTGACATAAATCACAGCAATATATATTTTTTATCTGTCTCCTATAGTGGAAATAAAAATGAACAAATATACAAATGGGACCTAATTAAACTTAAATGCTTTTGTATAGCAAAGGAAACCATAAACAAACTGAAAAGACAACCTACAGACTGGGAGAAAATATTTGCAAACAATGCTACTGACAAGGGATTAATTTCCAAAATATACGAACAGCTCATACAGCTTATCAAAAAATCCCCAAACAACCCAAGAAAAAACTGGGCAGAAGACCTAAATAGACATTTCTCCAAAGAAGACATACAGATGGCCAACAGGCACATGAAAAGATGCACAATATCATTAATTATTAGAGAAATGCAAATTAAAACTACACTGAGGTATCACCTTGTACCAGTCAGAATGGCCATCATTAAAAAGTCTACAAATAATAAATGCTGGAGAGGGTGTGGAAAAAAGGAACCCTCCTACACTGTTGGTGGGAATGTAAATTGGTGCAGCCACTATGGAGAACAGTATGGAGGCTCCTTAAAAAAACTAGAAATAGAGTTACCACATGATCCTGCAATCCTACTCCTGGGCACATATCCGCAAAAGATGAAAACCCTAATTCAAAAAGATACATGCACCCCAATGTTCATAGCAGCACTACTTACAACAGCCAAGACATGAAAGCAACCTAAATGTTCACTGACAGATGAATGGATAAAGAAGATGTGGTATATATATACAATGGAATACTACTCAGTCATAAAAATGAAATAATGCCATTTGCAGCAACACAGATGGTCTTAGAGATTATTATATTAAGTGAAGTAAGTCAGACAGAGAAAGACAAATATCATATGATATTACTTATATGTGGAATCTAAAAAAATGATACAAATGAACATTATTTACAAAACAGAAATAGACTCACAGACATAGAAAACAAACTCAAGGTTACCAAAAGGGATAGTTGGGGTGTGGGGGGAAGATAAATTAGGAGCTTGGGATTAACATATACACATTAATATATAAAACAGATATACAACAAAGCCCTACTGTATAGCTCAGGGAACTATATTTAATATCTTGTAATAACCTATAATGGAAAAAAATCTGAAAAAGAATAAATATATTTATATGTATAACTGAAAAAAACCCCTCTAGGATTAAATATTAATTAAAAATGAACTGCATACTATTAAGAAATGGATAACAATGAGAACACTATATAAAAATTTATGAGATATAGCCAAAGCAGGTCTCAGAAAAAAAGTCTAGAGCCTTTATTAGACATAAATCTATTGGAAAACAAGAAGCATGGAAATGTAAATGACTGCATTTGACCCATGAAATCAAGTAAATAACAATCATAATATATAAGGAAGAAAATAGTATGATAAAAGCAGAAATAATAAACTAAAAAACATGGTAGAAAGAAAAAGAAAAAGCCAATTCAAATTTTGAAAATGCAAAAGATTTCAGTAATTTTTTTTTCATATATGAATCTACTTTGCTGGTGGGGATATAATTTACAATAGAAGACATTCTATAGATCCAAGTTGTTAAAAATTTGTGGGCAATTCAGGAAAAAATACACTAAAGATAATTATAATTTTGTGTTTTTAGCAGTTTTAGGTTTGCAGCAAAATTAAGCAGAGAATACAGAGTTCCCATATTCCCTCTACCCCTCCACATGCACAACCCCCGCCCCCACTACCAACATCCATACCAGAGTGGTACGTTTGTTACAAAGATGAACCGACTTGCAGGGCAGAAATAGAGACACAGATGTAGAGAACAAACATACAGACACCAAGGGGGGAAAGCCGCGGTGGGGAGTGGTGGTGGTGGGATGAATTGGGAGATTGGGATGGACATGTATACACTAATATGTATAAAATAGATAACTAATAAGAACTTGCTATATAAAAAATGAATAAAATAAAATTCAAAAATTCAAAAAAAAAAAAAGATGAACCTACATCACTATAGCCCAAAGTCCAAAAGGTTCACTCTTAATGTTGTATATTATATGGGTTTTGACAAATGTAAAATGACATGTACCCACAACTGTAGTATCATACACAATAGTTTCACTGCTCTAAAAATCCTCTGTGCTCCACCTATTCATCCCTCCCCCAACTCCCCCCCGCTGGAACCACTGATCTCTTTACTGTAGCTGTAGTTTTTCCTTTCCCAGAATGTCATTTAGTTAAGAAGTGTTTTTAATGTTATATTTCAAGAACATGAATAAGAAAATATTATTGTATAGATTAATGAGGATTAAAATACCTCATGAGATGCTAATTTTCTATATATTTTTCAAATCCCCAGAGTATAAACAAATAAATCTTTTTTGGACATAGAAGGAAAAGCAGCTCATCTCTTTTCATATCAAATTAACCCACAAACACAGTTTCACAGGAACATAAGTTCTCAAATTCTTTCACAGTAGAGCTAATCCTACTAAAACCCAAAATATTGGCAGTATGTGTTTCCAGGATTCAAGCTTTTCAACATTATAATTTAATGGGCACACCCTGCTTAGTGTACCCTTAATCCAACTTCAAAAAGAGCACAGCATAGCTCTGTCAGGGTGGGCTTTATGCTACACTCACATAATTTATACAGGTAAAAAATACCCAGAAACCAATTAATCCCTTTTACTGGCTAGTGGAAAAAGGACAGATTTTTACTGGGGTGGGTAGGAGTGGGGGGGCGAGAAGCAAGATTATGTAGTATACTGAGAAGTACTGGAATGAAATCTTTCTAACTACAGTTCAGCCAAAGAAGTAGACACTTCAAGCAAGGCACAAGTCTTGGTGCACGAAACAGAGTGTGATTCCATAGATTTTCATGTTCTTTGATCTTCTCTCAAAAGCACTCTTGCACATACCCAGTTAAGGAAATATATTTTACATGATTCGGGTATAAGAGTTAGTCCTAATAAAATATATTGAAATGAACTAAAAAACTAATGGTTAACTATTTTTTAAAGTCCAAATCATAATTAGGACTTCTGAGAATATGTCTGATAGTCCTTTGTCACTGTACTCATGAATAAATGTACTTTTCAGAAAGTCTGTGAGATTGCAAGAGATTTAAAAAGCGTTTGGAAGATGCAAATGAAATAACTATAAGTGAAAAAAATCACAACATGTATTTTGTCTGTATGACTGCATCATATGCAGATAAAAAGACTGGAAAGAGTGATACACAAATGATATCAGTTGTTTGGTTTACATAGTTTTCTCTTTTCAACAAGCTTCCTGTTATTATGTCACTTTCACAATATTAAAATTAAACCTAAGATAAATTTTTTTAAAAAAGAAAATATTCCCTTTGGAAAGGATATAAAATAGCAGCTAGGCTTAATTTTTGAGTTGACTGAAGGTCTTGAGTAACATCTTCCACAATATTTTTATCATGCGTCTACAGCTTTACCATATAGGAAATTAGCCCCCTCATGAGAATTTTCTCACCTGAAAATACAGTCACATCTGGTTCCAGTCAGTGATGCTTTGGGCACTATAATTCCCTTTCACCATGCAGTCCCATCTGTTCTTGTTTTTCCTTCCCCACGTTAACCATGATTTTGCCTATTCTCTATTTTGTTCTATTTTTTTCAAAATTAAACTTGAAGATATAAAGATTACACACAGAGAGAGGTTTTGGAAACTAACTAGATAGGAGGACATCTTCATATAAGGATTTTGGTCCTGTTCTCTACCAAGAAATATGGGGTTGTCAAAGAAAAACCAGACATCTTCTACCAAAGAATGCTACAGAAAATCTGAGGTGAGACTCTTAACTCTGAAATCGTCCAGCGGTATAATTAACTTTGCAACTAATAACCGCCAACAACCATGATAAATTTTTTGCTGGGAGAAAGTGGCTAACATTGTTTCTCAATTAAAAAAAATAGAAATGAGAATTTAAAAACATATACAAAAGTAGACAGCACAGTATAATGAAATTCTATGTTACTTATAACCCAGCTTCAATAAATAGCGCAATTCTGCAAATCTTGTTTCATCTACCTCCAACCTGAATTTTCCCCCTGAGGTAATTTTAAAGAAAATTCCAGACAATCATTATTTTACTTCTAAATATTTCAGTATGTATCTCTAACAGATGAGGGCCTTCTTTTTTCTAACATATTCATGATATCATACCCAACAAAATTAGCAATAATTTCTTAATATCACCTAATACCCAGCTTGTGTGCAAATTCCTCAACTCTCTCAAAGACGTATTTTTGCAATTTATTTACTTAAATCAAGATTGAAATGGGTTCTTTATTGATTAAGTCAATATGTTTCTTACATCTTTTATTCTATAACAGTTACCCATTCTCTTATGTCTTTTTTTTTCCTCACAACAGTCGCTAGCTTTATCTATTCATTTTCCTTCTAGATACTTCTGACTGATTTCATAAAAGTAGATTATACTGCTAAGAGGAACCTACTGACAATAACATCTCTTGCTGTTGCCACTCACGCTTTCTAATTATTTACTCTTCCAGTTCTAGTTTGTTAATCAGTTGGCATCCAACTAATTTATCATTTAGAGAAGAAATCAAGGCAAAATCTTAAACAAAGTGTTATTAAATTCTTTGTTCTCCAGAGGATGACAATGGAGGTCTTATTCAGAGATTCTCTCAAAAAACTGGGGCTGGGGACAAGAGCTCTGAATTTCCAAGTATAAAGAGATATGTGGAGGAAAGCTGCTACTTTCCAACCTTTCCACATCTTTTCTTGCTGTATTTTACCAAGCTACAAGGTAGGTAGAAAGAGGAATGGCCAGGAACCTGTCCATGTAAGAAAAACATTCAAAATATATTTGTTTGCTTGAACACATTTTGATTAGAGATAGAATTTAGAAAATAAGCTAACAGAATACAAGGAACCCTTTATTAAGATCTTGCTAAATTACAGTGTCATGTATGCTAAATACACTAGCAGGCATCTTACTGTTATAGGTTGTTACAAGTTAGGGATGTTTCAACTCCAATTAATTGGTGGTGGCTGATTAGAAGAGGGTTAAGAATTTGATAACAATTATAAAGCCTAGCCTATGGTAAGATTTTAATACATATCAGTACTGTTCTTATGCTTTTATAAAAAGTGTTCACCATAAGCTTGCTTATTTTAACCAATTTTAATTTAAACTTATATACATTAAGATTACAGATTTTATTATCTCAATGATCCCAATATTTAAAAGCTTTATGTCATGAAAACTGTAGGCTTTTCTTGTTCAGAAAAACAAGCTTTTTGAGTTTTAGTGTGATTGTTTCACCTTTGTACATAAAACTGACTCCTGGGCTGAGCGTCATTATAATTAGAATAACGGAGAGGACGTTTAAGGAGATGATTTCAAAGTTTCCTTCTAGTAGAAAAGATTCATAAGCATAAAAATATTGCCATATTATGTAGATCATAATATTGTGATATTATGTAGATCATTTATCTAAAAGAGATTTACAAAGGATCCTATGGGTCATCTGGCCCAATCTCATTTTCAGGGCAGGGGAACTCTCCTCATAATATTATATACTCAGACTAATAATATTAGTCTGACTATATATATATATAATAATATATATATATATTATTATATATATATAAATATATATAAATATAAATTATATTATATATATATAAATATATATAAAATAATATTTTGTACTCAGACTACAATTTTGATACTAAAAGCATTATCTTGTTTGATATTCCCAATAATTCTATGAGGATACTATTAGCATGTTCATTTTACAGGTATGAAACCGAGACTAAGAGAGAGAAAATGGCTAGGCTGAACCACACAGTGAATAAATAGAAAAGAATGTCATGTATCAATATCAAATTCTTCTGAGTTCATATTCTATGTCATTTGTACAACACATGTGCAACTTTTAAAAAATTATTACAACAATACTGTGAAGTAACCAAGGTAGGAAAACTATTCTGATTTTTACAAATGAGAAAAATTATGCAAGTTTACAGCCATGCCCAAGGTTATGCCACTAATGAGCACAGAGGTGGGGTAGGACATGGATTTTCTGTCTTCTACTATGTTTTTTCTACCACACCAGTGTGTGTCTACCTGAAAATTCTAATTTGGGAAGTTCTTTTTTTCCTAGCTAAAATACATTTCTCACTTGACTCTTTGGGAAAGAGTTAAGATTATTTCACTTGCCTTGACTCAGTGCAGTTGAATCTTTAAAATACTACATATTTATGAGTCATATTTTATTCTTAGAAAAGTTAAGATATACATTAACCTAAGTTCATATAGATAAGTTAACACAATTATTAAGATATACACTAACTGTTAAAGACTCTTTGGCAATTAGAAGGGAAAGAAATGAAACTATAAATAGCTTAAAGTGCTTTGAGTACAAAGCTGAATATTTATTTGACATTTTATTAAAACTGAAAATCAAAGAGAGGCAAAAAATATCTTGAAATGCACTTGGTGCTGTACAGTGTTTAGAAATATAAACTATTTAATTCTATGTTTTGTAAACAATTTTAATCTGTATCTATCTTAATCCTCATCACAAAGGAAGATCCTATAAAGAATCTTGGGAAATACCCAAAAAGAGCCAGAGAAGAGAGGATCCATTAGGAGGTGAAGTGCTAGGCCCTCCTCTCAGCTGCTGACTGAAAAACAACAGAATTAGCCCAGAAGTCTTTTTATTATACAAAGGCCAGTGAGTTTACACATCTACCTATCAATACTCTGAATTATGATATTTCACCCACTTCTAGATCTGACTTTAGAGGCTCTTGAGTTGTTTAGCAGCCTGACTCTGCTCTACAATTATTTAATATGCCCTGATTCTAATTACTTAGGTATTTACTATGATTGATTCTTCTAGGTCGATGCATCAGACCCTGATCTGGTAATGACTCTGATGCTCTCTGTACTTCATGGATTCATAGGAATAGACTGAGCCTCTTTCCTGGACATCCAAGCTTTCAACTTACGCCATTAAAAAATGAGATGAACCATTTTAGATTATGGTTCCCCAGGGAGCTATAGTGAACTTACAGCAGTATTGTGGGATATTTTAAATTTTTGAAGGAAACACAGCTATACTGAACATCTATTCGATACCACACAAATTACTAGATGAGATAGTTCACAGTTTCAACTGTAAATCACGCTCATTAAATTTCACTGGTCTAGGGGTGCTGTGAAAAAGACTATAGGCACTCTAAAGGTGAAAGTTTGGAAAACTCTGACATATAGATTCTTTTGCTGTATGTGTTTGGAATACTGTATTCAACAAATAAGTATTAAATATCTACTATATTCCAGGTAGTATTTTAAATTCTGGGAATCCAGTAGTGAATGAGATAGAAAAAGTATCTGGTCTCATAATGGACAATTTTTAAAAATAGATAAGTGCTATGAACAATTACACGGGATAACCTGATAATGACAGTAACAGGGGAAGGAGTAAGTTTAGACTGGGTGGTCAAGAAATATCTCTCTGAAGAAGTAATTTTTGCACTGAGACATATCAGTGACAAGAGGGGGTCATTCAAAGCATCTTTTTTTAAAAAAAAGTTTTACTCATTAATAACCAAGTAAGTTCTATATCTTAACATTCCTTGTTCTTTTTTTCTTAGCAGTCCTCACAATCTGTAACAGAGGAATGTCTGTCTTCTATTTTTGTTATGGACTGTATTTTAGACCATAAAAAAAAAAATCTCAAGCACTTGAGAGAGACATAACAAATCCTTGTTTGCTAGGTGTATATTAGCTAGCCATGCTTTACTACAGTGATAAAACAGTAAGTTTGACTGGATGTTGATTCTTATCACTTCCTCTTGAACTAACAACTGCTCTAAGAACATAAAATTAAGAAGGCAGCAGTAGCGATAATTTGTGTTGCTTATTTTTTAACACATCTATTCTACAAATCACAAATCGGGGGTGTCCTCCTTTGTACTCCAACCCCTGGCACACTATAAGGTTATTCCCCAGCATTTGATGGCAATAGCACCAACGGACCCAAGCACACTATTACTGATGCCTTTCATATTTTTAAATCTTATTAACACCACTACTTGCCTATAATATATTGTATTAGTACTGTAATTTAATTTATGTAAGGACTTGCGGAGCATACTAATGTTCTCATCAATCATTTTCTTTTAAAATGTGAGCCTATTATAGAAGTGCCCAACTAAGAAATATGGGTCTAGCTGCATATTTTGAAGGCTTAGTTGGGAGATCTCTAAGTTCTCCCTTACAACCTTGCTTCTAAACTTGGCATGATTTCCATTGAGTAGAAAGCAAAATCAGTAATATTATGCTATGCTTCCCTCTCTGCATCTTTCCCCTACTGCAATATTATAAGTAATCTCATGAGCTGGGGGAAATTAAAAGTCATTTCTCCTCTCAAAGAGAAAGAGTTATGTCATCAACTCCTTCTCAATGACTAAAATGCAAAAGCATAGTGGACTGGGAATTGAGAAATCAGGAAGCTGACCCTACTTTGCCACTAAGAAACTGTATGTATGACTTTGGATACTTCACTTCTCTGGATCTGTATTGGGAGGCAGCTTCCAAGATGGCTCTCTATGATCACCCCTCCCAATATTCACACCTTTGTGTAATCCCCTCCCCTTGATTGTGGGCTGAAACTAGTGATTCACTCCTAATGAATAGAATACAGTAAAGGTGACAGGATGTTACGTCAATACTTAAGTCATAAGAAGACTGTGATTTCCCTCTTTAGTTTGCTTTCTTTCTGGCTCACTCTGAGAGAAGCCAGGTGCCATGCTGTGAGCTGTCTTATGGAGAAGCCTATGGGAAATAAGGTCAGAAGTCAGTGATACCTCATTCCAGTAGTAGTTGAGAACTGAATCCTGCCAACAGACATACAAATGGGTAAGGAAGTGAAACGTCTCCAAGTTGAGCTTGAGGTGAGACCACAGCCTAATTGACATGGTGACTGCAGCCTGTGAGAAGTTCTAAGCCTGAAGACACAGCTAAGTTCCATCAGGGTTCCTAAACCACAGAAATTGTGAGATAATACCAATAAATGTTAGCGGTTTTAACCCACTAAATTTTGGGATGCAGCAATAAATAAATAGTACAGTCTCTGTTTTCTTCTCTGTTAAAAAATGTTTAGTGATTTTTTTTGAGTCCCTTTATAGCTTTGTTTGAATGACCATATTATGTTGGTAGCAAATGCATAGAGAAATCACATATAGACACACAAACTCCAGTTTCATGTTCTTATTTTTAAACTATAAAAAAATCCACGATAGTTTTAAAGTAAGATCTGTTTATTTGCCTTTGGGCATGCTATGGCCCCAAGTCTGCTTAGCAATACTGCAGTTAAGAAGAAAAACTTGAAAAAACCTTTCCTTATATAGTATGGATTGTTAATGGATATGTCTATAAAGGCTAATTAAATATTCCAAAATTCACATTTGTCCACTTCAGAAATTGGATTAAGGAACAAAGCAGGTTTGTTAGCCTCTGTATTAAAAAAAAATCGGGAATGATATGAGAAATACATTTACTTTATTATTAAGTCAATAATGTAGAAAATGTCATATCTATGCTAAATCAATAAGATATATTTGTTATGTGCCTGAATTTATTTTATTCTAAAGTACTTTTTGAAAAAAGTATTTGCAGAGAGACTACGATAAACTAAAGATGTATATTTTAAACCTTAGGAAAACTACTAAAATTTTTTAAAAAGTGGGATAGAACCATCAAGTCAATAGTGAAGATAAAAATGGAATCATAAAAAATACTCAAAATATCCCAAAGCAGGTTAAAAAAAAAGGAAAAAAGAAACAACTACCGAATGGGACAGATAGAAAAACAACTAGCAAACGGTGAATTTAAATTTAATGTTATTTCTAGTCAATTTTAAAGTACACAGCATAACACTGGAATAATCAGTAGCATAGAAGTGAGAAAATAGGTTTTAGCACTATCTCCACCACTTTTTAACTTTGTGACGTAGGGAAAGACACTTAAATTATCCATAAAATGGGAAAGTTGAAAGTTCCAATTATAATATTCTATGGGTCTAATGAAAATGTATGAACTGTAACTCCTAAATATCTAAAAATGTAAAATAAATGGTGATACAGCTATAATTCAGTAGGTCATACTTATAAAGTATTCACAAAACCACAGGGAAATTATTTGTGACAAATAATTCAGAGGGAGAAAAGGAAACAAAGCTGCATATACAGTATCATCACTAATACAAAGTAAAGACACCAAGAAATCAAATAACAACAACTCTGCATTAAAAAAAAAAAAAAAACTGCCAAGAAATTCAGAAGTTTTACAATGATAGTGAGATCAGGATGAATATTTTTTTCCTTTCATTTTGCCAGTTTTTTTAGTCAATAAATGTATCTAATGAAAAGAAACAGTTGTAAATATATGTAATAATGGTACAAAAAAGGTACTTTACGTAATATCTACAGTCTTGAAAAAGTGTTTGCAAATAAAACTTAAGTATAAATCTAGCTTGCAAGGAAAAAGAAAAGCTTCTAAATATTTCTACTTTATTGAATGCTTTACACTCACTTACTCATGTCTTTTCTATCAAGGTCCTTTAACAGGAAATCTAAAGAGAATTTTCCTGACTCTGAACTTATTCCTAGCCCACGAGAGTATCTGAAGAACAGTTTTCCAATTCACAAAAAGGACAGCGCTGCTCCTCCCTGCCTGACGCCTGACATCCCACCACTCTACTCTGCAAGCCCCAAAGCAGTATTTCTCAAAAGGTGATGATCCTCAGGGCTACTGAGTCAGAATCACCTATGGTCACTGTTAATGCAAAATCTGAAGCCAAACCTCGCCTAATGATTCATAATTTCTAGGGACGGGGTCTGAAAATCCATACTTTAACAAGCCTCCTAGGTAAGCTTTAGAATAAGAAGGACAACTAAGTTCTCAACGAATGACCCCTGCACCAGAAGTACTGGCATCACCTGGAAATCGGTTAGATGCAAATTTTCAGGCCCCATCCTAGACCTACTGAATTAGAAACTCTGGGGATGGGGCCCAGAAATCTGTGTTTCAACAGACATTTCTATTGGATGTGATGCATGCAAATGTATGAGAACCATTGCTCTAAGGCCACGGTCTCCAAGCTTTTTGGAACACTTATTTATTCCTTATCAGTAAAAAAATATTTTGAGCATGTTTCCAGTTCTCAATATTTATAAATTACATAAATATATTACTGTTAATCCATATATCACATATGTCACACATATGAACATTCATTGCATAAATTTTTATGTAAATATGTTTTCATTTCCCTTGAATATAGACGTAAGAGTAGAATTGCTAGGTCGTATTATCTTGTTTAACCTTTTGAGGAACTGCCAAACTGCTTACCAGAGTGGCTGCACCATTTCACATTCCCAACAGTGGTGTATGAAGATGCCAATTTATCCATATACTCACCAATATATGCTATTATGTGTCATTTTTGTTTGTAGCCATTCTGTTAGGAGGGAAGTGGTAGCTCATAGTGGTTTTAATTTGCATTTCCCTTGCGGCTAGTGATGTTAAGCACATTTTCATGTGCTATTGTTCATCTATATATCTTGTCTGAAGAAATATCTACTCAGATTCTTTGCCTATTTGTTTCTTTGCCCATTTTTAATTGGGTATCTGTCTTTTTATCATTTGTATATTCTAGATACAAGTCCCCTATCAGATATATTACTTGCAAGAATATTCTCCCATTATATGGGCCACCTTTCTACTTTTTTGATAATATTTTTAGAAGCACACAAATTTTAAACTTTTGATTATGTTCAATTTATTTTTTTCTTTCACTGCTTCTGATTTTGGTGTTGTATTTTAGAAGGCTCTGTGTAATTCAGGGTCACAAGTATTTATGTCTATGTTTTCTACTAAGAGTTTTATAGTTTTAGGTTTTACTTTTACACCATTGCTCCATTTTGAGTTAATTTTTGAATATGGTTTGATGTAGGGTTTTTAAAAATTCTTTTTGATGGTATAGTAAATGGAACTGCTTTCTTGATTTCATTTTCAAATTGTTCATTGCTAGTATATAAAAGAATAACTAACTTTTGTATATAGCTTTTATACCCTGCAACACTGGCGAATTCACTTATTAGTTCTAATAGTTTTTGAGTGGATTTCTTAAGGTTTTCTATATATAAAATCATGCCATCTCCAAACAGAGATAGTTTTCCTTCTTCCTTTCCAATGTGGATGTCTCTTTAGTTCTTTCTCTTCCTAATTGTTCTGGAAAGGGGAGACATCCTTGTCTTGTTCCTGATCTTAGGGAAAAAGCATTCAAGACTTTCACCATTAAATACGATGTTAGCAGGTTTTTTGTGGATGTCTTTTAACAGGTTAACGAAGTTCCTTTTTTTCTCTAGTTTGTTGAGTGTTTTTGTCATGAAAGCATATTGGATTTTGTCAAATGCCTTTTTGTGTGTATGTATTGGGACAATTTGAATGTCAAAGTAAATTATGACAATAATGGAGTATACTCCACTGAATAAGACTCCATGATGAACAATGATATAAATAAATGTCCTGTGTTCTCTTGATATAGTGTATTACATCCACTGACTTTTGGATGTTAAACCAACCTTGCCTTCTTAGGGTGGGGTGGGGTGGGGTGGGAAGGGGTGGGGGTGGTGGTAAATCCCATTTGATTATGGCACATAATTCTTTTTATACTCTGCTGCTGAATTTGGTTAGCTAATATTCTGAAAATTTTCACATCTATACTCTTAAGAGATATTGGTCTGTTTTTTAATTTCATGTGATGACTTTATAGTAGGTTTGTTTTAAAAGTGTTACGGGTTAGCAATTTTGAAACTACATTCTGTGTATTCTACAATTGAGCAAATGACTAAATATATTAAGAATAATAGCATTCTCGGGTTTCTTACTGTTGGAGAAAGCAAATATAAACATAGAGAAGAAATACAAACGTGAGAGAACTAGAATGAATTCCCTGCTGCTGGGTTAGAACCGGAAGCACATCTGTTCGATGTAACACACACATAAACTGACACACATATATCTTAGCTGTGGCCACTGAGAAGGCCTAGAAGCAGTGGCATCCCAGTTTCAATTATTATACATAGTAACCAGATCTCAGAATAAAGGCACCTTCCAGGGTTGGGTCAGGAAAATGACAAGATGATGATCTTGGAATATTTAGTTGTGCTGGAAATTAATGAAGTGCTCAAAGAATGATGGAAACATGTCAAAAGGATGTAGGAGTCAGTCTGAAGGGGTGCCTACTGGCCAAATCTGGGACAGTTTGAGTATCAAAGTCAATAATAATAGTAATGGAATGTAACCCATTGAAAAAATAGGAATCCAGAAATCCATACTGATATAGAGAATAATAAATAAACAAACGAATGGGGGAGAAGGGAAAATTTTTCCTTAGTTTGCCAACTAATAAATATAGAAGGAATGATGAAGGCTAGAAAATCACCATTTTGTAAACATTATAGTAATTAATAGTAATTGATTCAGGCAAGAATCATTAATGGATACTAAATGAAATGTGATGAGGAACAAGATACATAATCACAAAGTACTTCCCCACAAATTATTTGTTAATTACAAAGGGAAAAAAAGTAACTTTATAGTAGAGATACCTGCATGTGCCATTTTAACCCAGGTAACCAACATCACCATTATCAATAATGGGATAAACTGACATCATGTGCCTTTTCTGTGCCCATCACTTCTGTGGTATTTCTGCCCCAAATTTATAACCTGAATCTAATTATGACGAAATGTCAAACAAACCAAAATTCATGGAAATATTCTTCAAAATAACTTGTCTGGTCAAAAAAAATGTCAAGGTTATAAATAACAAAGAAAAGCCTAGTAATCATTCCAGCTTAAAGGAAACTAAAGAAACACACAAACTAAATACAATATGATCCTGGACTGCATTCTGAACCAGATAAAAAATAAATATAAAAGATATTATTGGGACAATTGATGTAATTTGAATATAGACTATGGAGATAATAATACAGTATCAGCATAAAAATTGCTGATTTTGATCATTGTACTATGGTTACATAAGAGAATGGGTTATATAAAAAGGGGCAAAACATCTACAACTTACTTTTAACTGGTTCAAAAAATATATATATATATATACACACATATGTATACACACAGATACATATATAGAGAGAGAACTAGAGGGGCAAGAGAGAGAGAGAGAGAGAGAGAGAGAGAAGTGAGCACGAATGATAAAGCAAATGGGGCAAAATGTAAACAATTGGTGAATCTGGATATTTCTTGCACTATTTTTGCAATTTTCTGTAAGTTTGAATTATATTAAAATAAAAGTTTTAAAGCATACATATCAACAACTACCAAAAAACATTGAATTTTATCAAGAACATACCAAGAAATTAAGTTTCAGAAAGTGTGTATATCATTTCGATAAAGCAAAAGGAAACTACTTTTTCGTAAAACCAAAAGATTCTATGTAGCAGAGGTAAGTTAAAAAAATAAAAAACAAAAAAGCTAACACTGTACCCAACATATTTATTTCAGAAAGCTGTTTGTTCTAAAGGGTAAAAAGAAGAAGTTCAATTTCCTGAAGATGTAATCTAGTCTTATCCACACCAGGTGCAATATCCAGTCTTATCCAAATAAATCAGTGCAAACTTATGCCTCTAAGAGCAAGAAAGGTCAAAATTCGAACATATTGTCCATCTCAAACAAAAAGAAAGAATGTGAGAGGTGCTCTGTATAAATAAGGTGCACTTATGTTCTGGCGCAGTTGCTATTAGCAACAAGATGACTGACATTAAAGAAAAAATTACTTGAGGTTAGGCTAAATGGGTGCAGTTTTTTCTTTTTATACACAATATACAAACAAAAACACAATAATTCTTTTTATATAACTTAAAATGAAAAACCTGAAGTAAATTCTTTGTATATTTATTAAGACAAGAGATCAGAGGTGATTATTAAAAATTCTGAAGCAATCATAATTTCTAAGTATTATGAAGCCATGAAAGATTTGTCTGTCTCCTTTTTTATTTCTCTTTCTCTTCCCCTGTTCCTCATATTCTCTCCCTTTTTTTTTTTCTTTCAATCACCCTGCCCGTGCAGGCTAACCTGCACGGCTTAGTGTTGCCAGGGGCAATCAGAGTACAGAGGTTGCTGACCTAGTACAAGGCGGGCATAAGAAGTGGCACGTTTATTCTGACAGGGCATTTAAATGAAGTAAAACATCTTTCAAAGCATCTTACTGAAAAACAGTTCCTGCTGGGAAGAGTCTCCGGGCTTCAGAATGTGAACTGCCCCCCACTGAGATACTACACACCTTCCAGAACAACAGCACCATGTCAGTCAATCTCTGACAGCTGTGTAAGGTGCATTTTGATTTACAGCTACTTTCCCCAAACCTGTATTCTCCTTGTCAAAGAAAAATTTAAATAGTTTAAGAAACCAAGAAACAGGGTCATAAATTACAAAAAAAAATCTGAAAATTTAGATTTTATCTTTAACCATCTTACCAAAAATACATTTCTGTTTTAGTCCTTCCTTCCCTTAGTAAAAGAAATATTCTCACCTTTCCCTGCTTATTCTACTTTTATTCTGCTGCAGAATACTTCTTAAGAATGCTAATAGATCCACAAAGTTATTTTTGTTTCAGAGAAAGGAAAATCAAATTTAAGAAGTTCAAAGAAAAATGGAATCTCATGATAAAATAAAATGCCAGGTAATGTTAACATTTCTTTTCCATTTTCTGTGTCTCAACAAAAATACCAAAGTACTGGGTGAGAGGAGAAAGTTGAGCTAGGCACTGGGCAAGATACTTTACATACTATTTTACTTATTGATGTGAGGTAAATATTATGATTCTCTGAGCACTAAAGCTTGGAGAGATTAGGTAATTTACTTGAGATTATACAGCTAGGAAATGACTCTAAATTCAGTCCTGATTGAAAACTAAGTTTACACTTGCATGTCTCTCTCCTGCCTCCCTGGAATTTTTCTAATACTACAGTAACATAAGAATATCTTGACTTTTCAAATAAACCAGGGGGAAAAGAACTCTAGAAATAAACAAAAATTTTTGAAATGAATTTTAGGAATATATATACTGGCCTTTCAGACTCTCTGACAAATTAATCTATATGTAATTTGACTAATTGATCAACTTCATAAGTCAAATAAAAATTATAAATTAACCCTTCTTATTGAAAAATAATGTCCAGACTTGTGTCAACTGTATGAATCACTAACAAACTAATTTGTAAATTTTTTTTTTTAAACATCTTTATTGAAGTATAATTGCCTTACAATGGTGTGTTAGCTTCTGCTTTATAACAAAGTGAATCAGTTATACATATACATATGTTCCCATTTCTCTTCCCTCTTGCATCTCCCTCCCTCCCACCCTCCCCATCCCACCCCTCTAGGTGGTCACGAAGCACCGAGCTGATCTCCCTGTGCTATGCGGCTGCTTCCCACTAGCTATCTATTTTACATTTGGTAGTGTATATATGTCCATGACACTCTCTCACCCTATCATGTAAATATTTTTAATAAAAGGGTAGGAGGTGATAACAGTACATTTTCTCCTCTGATGTCTATAATATCTTCCTTGGTGAAGACTACGCTCCCTCATAATGACTCACTCAAATATTTCATCCATTTGTTCTCTGTCCAATCAGCTTTTATATGGCTCAGTCTTCTTGTTATCAGCTGGGGAACAGGATATAGTAAAATTTCCTAAAAGCTTTAACCTAGCAATCTGGTTGCTAGCCAGATACAGTAGCACATATGTTAACCTAGCCAGGAAAAATTTTCCAGAGCATCATGAAGAGAGGCCTTAGGGGAAACCAGTGAGCCAGTGAACACAGCAGTTGAATATTATAAGACAGCTCTTCCCTAGTCTGGAAGGCTCAGATCAAATTCCCTGCAGAGCCATCAATTTCACACTTCATCATCTAGAGCAGGTTGCCGTTAATAAGCCATGGGCCACCAATGTGGTGAGGACACCATCTCTGAAGCAACCCTGGGTCTATCCATCATGGGAAATGGCAGAAACATATTTTGTGCTGCCCTTGTTAAGCAAGGTTGATTATTCATTATTATTAACATGTATTTGTTGGCAAGGAACAATATGGAACATGTAATTAGATACAACATCTGTGCAGCAGCTTTTGTATTCAGGCACTACTCTTTTCTCTGTAAGGGGAAAATAAGGAAAAAAGAAAGATCAAGTTTAAAGTCTGAGTATTATATATTTATCTATATAAAGAGCACCGCTGATTTAAAATGAATTTTGACCTAACAGAAAACAACTTTTCTCGAACGTCTTTGAAAAGCTAACCAATACTAAGTGAACATTAATAGGAGATGCCTCAATTCTTTCCCTATCAGTGGCCTCAGACTTTGGTGGCAAAATTTGGTAAAAATATATCTCTCAAACCACTTACTTACTTCAAGCTCTTTGTCTATATCTGACAAAAAAAACCAAACAAACAAAACTTGCCATAATATTCTGTTTCATCTCAAACTCATGTCATCACTTATTGCCAGAGATACTACATTTCTTACTAAAGAGTCTCTGCATTTACCTTCATTTAACAATAAAGATACTTGACAAACTGCAATAATTTGACAGAGAACATTGCAGGGAGAGTGTTATACAATACTGAACACTTTACTGATAGGCTAAAAAATAAAAATATGAAATAAAAGAATTGAGAAATATAAATTTGCAAATATTCTAAAGAATTATAATGGTGTTTCTTTTCCATACTAAAATTCATCTTTTAAGATTTCTAGTGTCCTCTTGACATGACGCACTGAGAAGAAAATAATATCACTTCTGTGATATTCGTTCTCAAACTGCATCATCTGAATCTAATCATAAAAAACATCAGACAAATCCAGATTGAGGTGCATTCTTCAAAGTAACTGGCCTGTGTTTCTTAAAATTGTCAAGGTCAAGAAAGACTAAGACTGAGGAAGTGTTCCAGATTAAAGGAGAGATAGAGATATGACAACTAAATACAATCCAAAATATGGAATTTTTCTGTTATTATAAAGAACATTATTGGAACAAATGGCAAAATCTGAATAAGACCTGTAGTACTGTATCAATGTTAATTTTCTAATGTTGATGATTATTTTTTGGTTATTTAAGAAAATGTCCTGGTGTTTTCTTGTTTTTAGAAAATACATTCTGAAGTATTCAGGAGTAAATAATGGGCATCACACTTGCAACTATCTTAAATAGTTCAGAGAGAAGGGAAAAAGAGAGTGAGAAAGAGAAAGAAAAGAAAGAAAGAAAGAAAGAAAGAAAAAGAAAGAAAGAAAGAAAGAAAGAAAGAAAGAAAGAAAGAAAGAAAGAAAGAAAGAAAAAAGGAAGGAAGGAAGGAAGGAAGGAAGAAAGAAAATATGGCAAAATGTTAACATTGCGTAAAGGGTATTTGAGAATTGTTAGTACTATTCTTGCAACTTTTGTAAGTCTGGAAAGTATATCAAAATAAAAGGTTTAAAGAGACTATAACAAAAATAAACTGTTACTATA
This sequence comes from Balaenoptera borealis, assembly GCF_965194805.1. NCBI lineage: Eukaryota > Metazoa > Chordata > Mammalia > Artiodactyla > Balaenopteridae > Balaenoptera > Balaenoptera borealis. The sequence goes on along the minus strand of NC_138861.1, from coordinate 117,057,786 downwards.
ATTCAAGGCAATTTTAATTAAAATAAAGTGACCGTGGGCTTCACATAATATATATCCCTTGATTGTTTTCACATATCATGCAGTTGCAGCTGTTGTAAGCTGTCACTTAAATAGTTTTTTCTCAAATTTAGCTAAACCAATGGGGAACAATGGCATGATAATCCCTAACAGCTGATAATTTAAAAGCCATTTGCAAAGTATTATCTCACTAACTCAAACAAACAGGAAGAATAATATATAGCTGGTCACAAAGCACCGAGCTGATCTCCCTGTGCTATGCGGCTGCTTCCCACCAGCTATCTATTTTACATTTGGTAGTGTATATATGTCCATGCCACTCTCTCACCCTGTCACATCTTACACCTAGAGGGGTGGGATAGGGAGGGTGGGAGGGAGGGAGACGCAAGAGGGAAGAGATATGGGAACATATGTATATGTATAACTGATTCACTTTGTTATAAAGCAGAAACTAACACACCATTGTAAAGCAATTATACTCCAATACAGATGTTAAAAAAAAAAAAATATATATATATAGCTGGAATAAACAATATTTTAAAATAAATGTTATCTTGTTACTTTCTAACAGGTATTGCAAACAAAAATATTAAGGAAATGTTGCCATATAGAAGTCCTTCAAGCTTATATGAAAGAATGTGTGTGTCACACACATACATATATACATATGAGCTTTTGTTATTTAACATATAGTCTATATATGGGTTATTAAAACAACAGCTAATACTCACTGCATTCTTACTATGCCAGTACTTTTAGATGCATTTATTCTCCAAAATAATCCTATGAAGTAGGTTCTATTATTAATGTTATGCTAAGACTGCACTTCTCTCTGAAATTGCATGTTATTGTCTTGGCTTCAAATGCCCTTTTTTGCGCATTTCTTCCTGTCAGAATCATACCTCAGACATGAAAGTCCAAATGCCAACTGCAATCAAGTGTTCCTCAGTCCCACAATCAGAATTAATCACTCCCTCTTCTGAGTTTCTATAAGCCTTTATTCAACAGCATTCATTAAAATTTTTCTAAAAATATGCATTAGACACTTAGCTATTTGCAAGAGGTCACAGGGAAGAAGGAGGGATTATTAACATAATTTTAATTATATAATAAAACAATGGTGTTATTAAGAAGGCTTTGAATTTACTGGACACATCAATATGCCCAGCAGGGTACAAATCACCTTATAAAGAAGTCATTATTAACATCTCCCTTTTGCAGATGAGGAAACTAAGGCTTAGAGAAAACAATGAACTTGTCTAATTAGGCATAACTGATAAATGACAGAGCCTGGTCTGACTCCAAAGGCTATGCTCTTAAACTACTTACTGCCCTCAAAGGTGATAGTCTAATGGAGAAGAAAACATGCACCTAAATAAATTATAGCACAAGGTGAAAAAGTAATGTTCTATAAAAAGAGAAGGAAGAGGTTGAGAAAAACCTTGTAGGTAACATCTGAGTATTGAAAGATAAATAGATACATGAGAAAGGGAGGAAAACCATTCCGAACAGGCAGTGATGGGGAGGTGTTGGGAATTCTGGGAGTGTTATGTTTGGAAGGTCCATAGTCTGCATTAGGAATAGTAACACTAGAAAGACAAGCATATATATCCCCTATGAAGGTTAAATACAAAATTATAGGATTTGAACTTCCCCTTAGTGTGAGATGCATAAATTTGAAATCAATTCAGTACCCCTAGTTCTAAGAATGTACCAGACACAAAAACGTGTCAATATATTTTTGCTTAACAAGTATTTAGTAGGCTTTTAATAAATCATATTCCATAATAATCCCAACACATGAAGAAAGCTACTATCATTTTAGTCTTTTCCATTCCAGAATAGCCGTTAGATTTGATCAGAGTTATACACCGTGAAAATAAATCTGGCAGCAATCTTAGAGTGGGTTGGAGGAAAGTAGAAAATGAAGGCTAGGGGAACAATTATAAAGAAATACAACTCCCTAAATCGTACTGTAGCATATTAGAGACAGATGGCCCCACAAAGATCATCCAACAAAATTTCCTTATCCCAGAGATAAAGAAACCGAGACAAGATAAACATAGACTCTTTAAGATTATAAATGGCAGATAGTTAACTGTTGTCAAGCAAGTAATTCTCAGAAAGGTATATATGGGGAAGTGCTAAAATAAAATATGCTAAGCACAAGAGACTAAATAGAAGAAAAATATAAGAAATAGAACAGAGAAAGAACAGCTATACCTGTGCTGAACTTTTAAGACCTGCCTGAGCTTCACATTCAATACAGTTTGTCACTCTGAAGTTAGGTTAAAATGGACTTTTACACAAGTTTTTTTCTTCTGACAATCTCTGTTATGCCCTGTAAAAATACAGATGTGAATAAACAAACAAATTAAATCTGTTTTCTGATTGTAAAAGTTACATATATTGATACATACCAGTGGTAGAAAATTTGAAAAACCAACCAACCAAACTAAAAAACAAGTGAAAGAATCAACTATAAAATTCACCAGCCAAAAACAGCTACTATTAAAAATTTGGCTTAAAGAATTGATAACAATTCTGGGGACCCTGGGACGAGAAAACAGCAGTTGCAAAGGCACAGAGGCAAGAAATCATATGGGGACTTTCAAGGATCTAAAGACAGCAAAAAATTGGAATACAAATCGGGGGAAGACAGGGTGGTGGTGAAAGATGAGGCTGCAACAGATAACAAACTGCATCTTCCAATTGTGGATTCATAAAATGTCGTCACCAAGGGTATGTCAATTTTGCCCATGCATTACGGGCTGCTTCCTTCATCATCAATAGGCTATTAGTTCACAAAGATTGACCCTCTGTGGCTCTCTGCCTCATGACAGGGAGTGACAACTGGCTATGTATAGTGTATGTATACATTTTTATTGAGGTACAATTGACATATAACATACAAGCTTCAGATATACAACCTAAGGATTCCATATTTGTATATATTGCAAAATGATCATTACACTAAGTCTAGTTACCATTTTTACCATACATAGTTACAGAAAAAATTTTTTTTTGTGATGAGAACTTTTAAGATCTACTCTCTTGGCCACTTTCAAATATGCAATACAGTATTATTAACTATAGTCACCATGCTGTACATTACATCTCCATGACATTTATAACTGGAATGTATTTTTCGTACCTAGAATGTATTTTTTTTAATGACATAGATTGTACTTTCTGGGATAAATTAAGTCTGTTCTTAACTGAAAACAGCTGAATTGACTAACCTTTCAAAATCTATAATTTCTATTTACTTAGAAACATGAAGGAAAGAGTAAAATGGAAGACATTCGTCAACAGATATATTTCTCTCAAGAATAAAAATGTTCAGACAAATTTAAATAACCTTATCTGAAATAAAGGCATAAATCAACTGAAAAAAGAGTCAATTTTTAAAAGCTTATGTGGGTCTGTAAGTAAAAAAAGCAAAAAGTTCATCAATAGAAACCAGTCATTGTAAATGGCAACCTGGAGCTCTGAAATGTCAATTTCACACTGCGCTAAGCATATCCTGCAAAACACGACCAAACTGCTGTTCGGAAAAATAGCAACACCTGATGCTACATTCCTTGAAGTAACAGGTCAGACATATTAGCCAGGTCGGGTACAAAACTGCATCCACTAGGACCTACCTGCTCAGGAATCATTTTCTATTTGTTTCAGTGTTTATCACTTTTAAATCAGATGTGTTAATTGACCTAGAAAAAGCAGCTAACTCCAAGTAACTCCATAGTTTGGCCCAGTACAAGTAAATGCTAAGAATATCCTAAAAAAGCAGGTGGGGGAAACTTAAATGAAGTAGAACATATTCATCTAGGATTTCAGGCTGAAGCCTGAAATATATAACCTACTGCCACGATCTGCCACTCACATGCCCTCTTCAGTCAGGTGTCCACCATAGTGCTGACAGCCCCAATCTGAATCACTTATTTGGGGATAAAAATTATTCTGGGGAGGGCTGACTATTTTCCATATGAGAAGTTCTTTTGGGAAAACACTTGAAACCTGGCCTCAGGGACTGAAGGCAAAGATACTTCCAATCTGACAACAAAAGAATATGTTGCTGTCTGACTCAGAGCCTCTGGGGAATTTTCTCCCTCAGGGTGACGGGGTTGTGGCATACCCAGCACTATCCAGTCTGTCCCTGACATGAGTAAATGAGGTCTCTCAGTGATGTGCAAGTAAAGAACAACTCCCGAAATACAATTTTCAAATTCAAGCAGATTTAATTGAGGGTGATAAAGCACACAGACACAAAAAAGGTGACTTAGTTAAACCTAAGGCACTCAAAAAGGCTAATATACCTTTAGCAAAAGTAACAGGTGGAATTCTCTCCATGAGCTTTTGGTCAAGTTTCTTTCCATGGTGTGTGCCCACACTGCCACACTCCAGACACAAATGGCAAAACAAGCCAGCTAGCTGCCCATTGCACTGGAATACTAGGTTTTTATTATATCATAAACAAAATCATGGTCAAGGAGGAGTTCATAAAAATGCTTTAGCCCTTAAGTGAAAGACAACAGGCAGAGTCAAATAAAGGTTTGGAGAATCAAGAAGCCAGATAAACACCACTTCATATTCAATAAATATAGTAAATTTACTGCAGTCTTCTCGCAGAGAAAGATAATCTATTCCGCTCTTTTAATAGACTAGTCACAGGTCTCTAGTACTGATACTCTAGAATGTCACTTATTAATGTCCAGAGGTCCAGAAAACTAATAGATTATATCGATACTGGTGCATCTGTTTCTCTACTGAAAGCTCATTTTTAGGAATTAACACGCAAACATATAAAGAGATACATACAATTGTTAGTTGTTATTTGTCCTTAAGAAGAGTTCTGAAATCATAAAAATTGTTTTGAAATCAACAGAAAACAGCAAATAGGGACCTTCAAGATGGCGGAGGAGTAAGACGTGGAGATCACCTCCCTCCCCACAAATACATCAAAAATACATCTACATGTGGAACAACTTCTACAGAACAACTACTGAACGCTGGCAGAAGACCTCAGACTTCCCAAAAGGCAGGAAACTCCCCACATACCTGGGTAGGGCAAAAGAAAAAAGAAAAAACAGAGACAAAACAATAGGGGCGGGACCTGCACCTCTGGGAGGGAGCTGTGAAGGAGGAAAAGTTTCCACACGCTAGGAAGCCGCTTCACTGGTAGAGACGGGGGGTGGAGGGGTGTACGCTTCAGAGACACGGAGGAGAGCGCAGCAACAGGGGTGCAGAGGGCAAAGTGGAGAGATTCCCGCACAGAGGATCGGTGCCGACCAGCACTCACCAGCCCAAGAGGCTTGTCTGCTCACCCGCTGGGGTGGGTGGGGGCTGGGAGCTGAGGCTCGGGCTTCGGAGGTCAGATCACAGGGAGAGGACTGGGGTTGGCTGCGTGAACACAGCCTGAAGGGGGCTAGTGTGCCACAGCTAGCTGGGAGGGAGTCTGGGGAAAAGTCTGGACCTGCCTAAGAGGCAAGAGACCATTGTTTCAGGGTGCGTGAGGAGAAGGGATTCAGAGCACCGCCTAAACGAGCTCCAGAGACAGGCGCAAGCCATGGCTATCACCACGGACACCAGAGACCGGCATGAAACACTAAGGCTGCTGCTGCAGCCACCAAGAAGCCTGTGTGCAAGGACAGGTCACTCTCCACACATCCCCTCCCAGGAGTCTGTGCAGCCCGCCACTGCCAGGGTCCCGTGATCCAGGAACAACTTCCCTGGGAGAACACATGGCGTGCCTCAGGCTGGTGCAGAGTCACGCTGGCCTCTTCTGCCACAGGCTCGTCCCGCATTCTGTACCCCTCCCTCCCTCCGGCCTGAGTGAGCCGGAGCCCCCTAATCAGCTGCTACTTTAACCCCGACCTGTCTGAGTGAAGAACAGACACCCTCAGGCGACCTACACGCAGAGGTGGGGCCGAATACAAAGCTGAACCCCAGGAGCTGTGAGAACAAAGAAGAGAAAGGGAAACCTCTCCCAGCAGCCTCAGGAGCAGCGGATTAAATCTCCACAATCAACTTGATGTGCCTGCATCTGTGGAATACCTGAATAGACAACAATCATCCCAAAATTGAGGCAGTGGACTTTGGGAGCAACTGTAGACTTGGGGTTTGCTTTCTGCATCTAATTTGTTTCTGGTTTTATATTTATCTTAGTTTAGTATTTAGAGTTTATTAACATAGGTAGATTTGTTACTGATTTGGTTGCTCGCTTCCGTTTTTTCTTTCTTTTTATCTATAAATATATATATTTTTTCCTTTTTCTCTTTTTGAGAGTGTGTATGTGTATGCTTCCTTGAGTGATTTTGTCTGTATAGCTTTGCTTTTACCATTCGTCCCACGGTCTGGCTGTCCATTATTTTTTTTGTTTGTTTTTGCTTTTTTTTAAAGTATAGTTTCTTGCACTTCCTATCATTGGTGGATTTGCTTTTTGGTTTGGTTGCTCTCTTCTTTCTTTCTTTTTTTTTGTACTTTATAATTTTTATTTTTAATAATTTTTAATTTTAATAACTTTCTTTTTTTCTTTCTTTCTTTCTTTTTTTCTCCTTTTTCTTCTGAGCCGTGTGGTTGACAGGGACTTGGTGCTCTGGCTGGGTGTCAGGCCTGGGCCTCAGAGGTGGGAGAGCCGAGTTCAGGACATTGGTCCACCAGAGACCTCCCGGCTCCATGTAATATCAAATGGTGAAAGCTCTCCCCAAGATCTGCATCTCAACACTAAGACCCAGCTTCACTCACTGCCCGGCAAGCTACAGTGCTGGACACCCTATGCCAAACAACTAGCAAGACAGGAACACAAGTCCACCCATTAGCAGAGAGGCTGCCTAAAGTCATATTAAGGTCAGACACACCCCAAAACACACCACCGGATGTGGTCCTGCACACCAGAAAGACAAGATCCAGCCTCATCCACCAGAACACAGGCACCAGTCCCCTCCACCAGGAAGCCTACACAACCCACTGAACCAACTTTAGCCACTGGGGACTGACACCAAAAACAACGGGAACTATGAACCTGCAGCCTGCGAAAGGGAGACCCCAAGCACAGTAAGTTAAACAAAATGAGAAGACAGAGAAACACACAGCAGATGAAGGAGCAAGGTAAAAATCCACCAGACCAAAAAAATGAAGAGCAAATAGGCAGTCTACCTGAAAACCAATTCAGAGTAATGATAGTAAAGATGATCCAAAATCTTGGAAATAGAATGGAGAAAATACAAGACATGTTTAACAAGGACTTAGAAGAATTGAAGTGCAAACAAACAATGATGAAAAACACAATAAATGAAATTTAAAATTCTCTAGAAGGAATCAATAGCAGAATAACTGAGGCAGAAGAACGGATAAGTCACGTGGAAGAAAAAATAGTGGAAATGACTACTGCAGAGCAGAATAAAGAAAGAAGAATGAAAAGAATTGAGGACAGTCTCAGAGACCTCTAGGACAACATTACACACACCAGCAATCGAATTATAGGGGTCCCAGAAGAAGAAGAGAAAAAGAAAGGGACTGAGAAAATATTTGAAGAGATTATAGTTGAAAACTTCCCTAATATGGGAAAGGAAATAGTCAATCAAGTCCAGGAAGCGCAGAGAATCCAATGCAGGATAAATCCAAGGAGAAACATGCCAATACACATATCAATCAAACTATCAAAAATTAAATACAAAAGCAGCAAGGGAAAAGCAACAAATAACATACAAGGGAATCACCATAAGGTTAACAGCTGATCTTTCAGCAGAAACTCTGCAAGCCAGAAGGGAGTGGCAGGATATACTTAAAGTGATGAAGGAGAAAAACCTACAACCAAGATTACTCTACCCAGCAAGGATCTCATTCAGATTTGACGGAGAAATTAAAACCTTTACAGACAAGCAAAAGCTAAGAGAATTCACAAAACCAGCTTTACAACAAATGCTAAAGGAACTTCCCTAGGCAGGAAACACAAGAGAAGGAAAAGACCTACAATAACAAACCGAAAACAATTAAGAAAATGGTAATAGGAACATACATATCGATAACTACCTTAAATGTAAATGGATTAAATGCTCCCACCAAAAGACACAGACTGGCTGAACAGATACAAAAACAAGACCCGTATATATGCTATCTACAACAGACCCACTTCAGACCTAGGACACATACAGACTGAAAGTGAGGGGATGGAAAAAGATATTCCATGCAAATGGAAATCAAAAGAAAGCTAGAGTAGCAATTCTTATATCAGATAAAACAGAATTTAAAATAAAGACTATTACAAGAGACAAAGAAGGACACTACATAATGATCAAGGGATCAATCCAAGAAGAAGATATAAAAATTGTAAATATTTATGCACCCAACATAGGAGCACCTCAATGCATAAGGCAAATGCCAACAGCCATGAAAGGGGAAATCAACAGTAACACAATCATAGTAGGGGACTTTAACACCCCACTTTCACCAATGGACAGATCATCCAAAATGAAAATAAATAAGGAAACACAAGTTTTCAATGATACATTAAACAAGACGGACTTGATTGATATTTATAGGACATTCCATCCAAAAACAACAGAATACACTTTCTTCTCAAGTGTTCATGGAACATTCTCCAGGGTAGATCATTACTTGGGTCACAAATCAAGCCTTGGTAAATTTAAGAAAATTGAAATCATATCAAGTATCTTTCCCAACCACAACACTATGAGACTAGATATCAATTAGAGGAAAAAATCTGTAAAAAATACAAACACATGGAGGCTAAACAATACACTACTAAATAACTAAGAGATCACTGAAGAAATCAAAGAGGAAATCAAAAAATACCTAGAAACAAATGACAATGAACACACAACAATCCGAAACCTATGGGATGCAGCAAAAGCAGTTCTAACAGGGGAGTTTATAGCAATACAATACTACCTTAAGAAAAAAGAAACATCTCAAATACACAACCTAACCTTACACCTAAAGCAATTAGAGAGGGAAGCACAAAAAAACCCCAAAGTTAGCAGAAGGAAAGAAATCATAAAGATCAGATCAGAAATAAATGAAAAAGAAATGAAGGAAACAATAGCAAAGATCAATAAAACTAAGAGCTGGTTCTTGGAGAAGATAAAGAAAATTGATAAACCATTAGCCAGACTCATCAAGATAAAAAGGGAGAAGACTCAAATCAACAGAATTAGAGAAGAAAAAGGAGAACTAACAACTGACACTGCAGAAATACAAAGGATCATGAGAGATTACTGCAAGCAACTATATGCCAATGAAAAGGACAACCTGGAAGAAATGGACAAATTCTTAGAAAAGCACAACCTTCTGAGACTGAACCAGGAAGAAATAGAAAATATAAACAGACCAATCACAAGCACTGAAAAGGAGACTGTGATTAAAAATCTTCCAACAAACAAAAGCCCAGGACCAGATGGTTTCACAGGCGAATTCTATCAAACATTTAGAGAAGAGCTAACACCTATCCTTCTCAAACTCTTCCAAAATATAGCAGAGGGAGGAGCACTCCCAAACTCATTCTACGAGGCCACCATCACCCTGATACCAAAACCAGACAAAGATGTCACAAAGAAAGAAAACTACAGGCCAATATCACTGATGAACATAGATGTAAAAATCCTAAACAAAATACTAGCAAACAGAATCCAACAGCACATTAAAAGGATCATACACCATGATCAAGTGGGGTTTATCCCAGGAATGCAAGGATTCTTCAATATACGCAAATCAATCAACGTGATAAACCATATTAACAAATTGAAGGAGAAAAACCATATGATCATCTCAATAGATGCAGAAAAAGCTTTCAACAAAATTCAACACCCATTTATGATAAAAACCCTCCAGAGGGTAGGCATACAGGGAACTTACCTCAACATAATAAAGGCCATATATGACAAACCCACAGCCAACATCGTTCTCAATGGTGAAAAACTGAAATGACTTCCTCTAAGATCAGGAACGAGACAAGGTTGTCCACTCTCACTACTAGTATTCAACATAGTTTTTAAAGTTTTAGCCACAGCAATCAGAGAAGAAGAAGAAATAAAAGGAATCCAAATCGGAAAAGAAGAAGTAAAGCTGTCACTGTTTGCAGATGACATGATACTATACATAGAGAATCCTAAAGATGCTACCAGAAAACTACTAGAGCTAAGCAATGAATTTGGTAAGGTAGCAGGATACAAAATTAATGCACATAAATCTCTTGCATTCCTATACACCAATGATGAAAAACATGAAAGAGAAATTAATGAAACACTCCCATTTACCATTGCAACAAAAAGAATACAATACCTAGGAATAAGCCTCCCTAAGGAGACAAAAGACCTGTATGCAAAAAACTATAAGACACTGATGAAAGAAATTAAAGATAATACAAACAGATGGAGAGATATACCATGTATCTGGATTGGAAGAATCAGCATTGTGAAAATGACTATACTACCCAAAGCAATCTACAGATTCAATGCAATCCCTATCAAACTACCAATGGCATTTTTCACAGAACTAGAACAAAAAATTGCACAATTTGTATGGAAACACAAAAGACCCCAAATAGCCAAGGCAATCTTGAGAAAGGAAAATGGAGCTGGAGGAATCAGACTCCCTGACTTCAGACTATACTGCAAAGCTACATTAATCAAGACAGTATGGTACTGGCACAAAAACAGAAATATAGATCAATGGAACAGGACAGAAAGCCCAGAGATAAACCCACGCACATATCATCACCTTATCTTTGATAAAGGAGGCAAGAATATACATTGGAGAAAAGACAGTCTCTTCAATAAGTGGTGCTGGGAAAACTGGACAGCTACATGTAAAAGAATGAAATTAGAACACTCCCTAACACCAAACACAAAAATAAACTCAAAATGGATTAAAGACCTAAATGTAAGGCCAGACACTATAAAACTCTTAGAGGAAAATATAGGCAGAATACTCTATGACATAAATCACAGCAAGATCCTTTTTGACCCACCTCCTAGAGAAATGGAAATAAAAACAAAAATAAACAAATGGGACCTAATGAAACTTAAAAGCTTTTGCACAGCAAAGGAAACCATAAACAAGATGAAAAAGACAACCCACAGAATGGGAGAAAATATCTGCAAATGAAGCAACTGACAGGATTAATCTCGAAAATTTATAAGCAGCTCATGTAGCTCAATATCAAAAGAAGAAACAACCCAATCCAAAAATGGGCAGACAGCCTAAGAAGACATTTCTCCAAGGAACATATACAGGTTGCCAACAAACACGTGAAAGGATGCTGAACATCACTAATCATTAGAGAAATGCAAATCAAAACTACAATGAGGTATCACCTCCCACCAGTGAGAATGGCCATCATCAAAGAATCTACAAAGAATAAATGCTGGAGAGGGTGTGGAGGAAAGGGAACCCTCCGGCACTGCTGGTGGGAATGTAAATTGATACAGCCACTATGGAGAACAGTATGGAGGTTCCTTAAAAAACTAAAAATAGAACTACCATATGACCCAGCAATCCCACTACTGGGCATATGCCCTGAGAAGATCATAATTCAAAAAGAGTCATGTACCACAATGTTCATTGCAGTTCTATTTACAATAGCCAGGACATGGAAGCAACCTAAGTGTCCATCAACAGATGAATGGATAAAGAAGATGTGACACATATACAATGGAATATTACTCAGCCATAAAAAGAAACGAAATTCAGTTATTTGTAGTGAGGTTGATGGAGTTAGAGTCTGTCATACAGAGTGAAGCAAGTCAGAAAGAGAAAAACAAATACCGTATGCTAACACATATATATGGAGTCTAAGAAAAAAAAATATTTCTGAAAAACCTAGGGGCAGACAGGAATAAAGATGCAGATGTAGAGAATGGACTTGAGGACATGGGGAGGGGGAAGGGTAAGCTGGGACGAAGTGAGAGAGTGGCATGGACATATATACACTACCAAATGTAAAACAGATAGCTAGTGGCAAGCAGCCAGATAGCACAAGGAGATCAGCTCGGTGATTTGTAACCATCTATAGAGGTGGGATAGGGAGGGTGGGAGGTAGACACAAGAGGGAGGAGATATGGGGATATATGTATATGTATAGCTGATTCACTTTGTTATAAAGCAGAAACTAACACACCATTGTATAGCAATTATACTCCAATAAAGATGTTAAAAAAAAAGAAAAAAGAAAGAGGAAAACAAATACCATCAGCTAACACATATATATGGAATCTAAAAAAAAAAGAAAAGAAAATGGTTCTGAAGAACCTAGGGGCAGGACAGGAATAAAGATGCAAACATACAGAATGGACTTGAGGACATGGGGAGGGGGAAGGGTAAGCTGGGACGAAGTGAGGGAGTGGCATGGATATATATTCACTACCAAATGTAAAATAGATAGCTAGTGGGAAGCAGCTGCATAGCACAGGGAGATCAGCTCGGTGCTTTGTGACCACCTAGAGGGGTGGGATAGGGGGTGTGGGAGGGAGACTCAACAGGGAGGAGATATGGGGATATATGTATACGCATAGCTGATTCACTTTGTTCTAAAGCAGAAACTCACAGATCATTGTAAAGCAATTATACTCCAGTAAAGAAGTTAAAAAAAAAAAAGAAAACAGCAATTCCACTCCCCCCTCATAAAAACCCCCACAAAAACTGGCCTTTATTATGAGAGGAAAAAAAAGCATAAAGTATGACATTAAAGGCTCTCAATGAGCTGATTCCTCTTAACCAATCATCCCTAGTTGGTATTACATCATAAAACTAGTTTTCTGACATTCACCTGAAATTTCCTTTCCATAACCATTTTCCCTAGTGTTGTTAATGCTCTTCCCTCTCACTAGAATACTTCACATTCTTCTTTCTTTTAATCTAAATTTTACTCTGTTTCAAGGCCAAATTCAAGAACTGCTTGATGTGCTTGACATCTTTCCCAACTAAAAATCAACATTCTTTTTTTCTGGCCTTTTACAACAGCTACTGCTTCAGTGTTTCCAATTCAGTAATCCTTTCACTGCAGAAATTATGTTCCTAAAATGTAATATGTTTGGCAAAACCTAGCTGGTAAGATCAAAGTCTCACAGTAAACAGGGGATTAAGAAAAAAATTAATTCTTTTAAATCTGTTTTCCTTAAAAAGAAGGTTCTAGAAGACATCTATTCTAAAACAATATAGATTTACTGGAGCTATCTCCTCCTATGGGCTTCCAAATAGGAAATCCTGCTGCTGAAGCTGCCTCTCCAAGTTCAACATCAGGCGGCTTTCATCTCTTGAGAAAGCCCTTACTGACCTAGAACTCTGTATTTTGTACAAGAAGTTTCCCTTGTTTTTTATTTCTTTGTTTCTTTCTCTCTGTGTCTTTTCTTTCTTTCTTTCATCCTTTCTTGTAAATCTCAGCAAAATGCTTGTGCTATTAACTGACCAAACTACTAGGTTACACAGCAGTTTTCTTGACTGGTCTTCTTCATATTGTGAAAGTAGAGAACACACAGGCTTCACAGATCCAGTGAGATGTCCTACTGAGGAGGATGTACAAAATCTATCATGCTCTGCTGTTTGGGGACACAATTATAAGAATGAGTTATCTCAAAACACTGGTTTCAAAGAATTAATGTATCGCACTTCATTGACCATTCCATTAAAAAACATGAGTCTCACTGTAATAATGAAAAGAAAAACGTTCATTTTTGTTCTGAGTCCATACAGATATTTGCAAATATTGTTTTCAGTAAGTTAAAAAAAATCAGAACTTGGATATAATTTTTTATTGAATTATAGTTGATTTACAATATTGTGTTAATTTCAGGTATACAGCAAAGTGATTCAGTTACATACATATATATATTTCAGATTCTTTTCCATTATAGGTTATTACAAGATATGGAATATAGTTCCCTGTGCTATCCAGTAAATCCTTGTTTATTTAATATATATAGTAGTGTGTATCTGTTAATCCCTTACTCCTAATTTATCCCACCCCCCCTTTCCCCTTTGGTAACCATAAGTTTGTTTTCTATGTCTCTGAGTCCGTTTCTGTTTTGTAAATAAGTTCATTTGTATTATCTTTCAGATTCCACATGTAAGTGATATCATAGGATATTTGTCTTTCTCTGTCTGACTTACTTCACTTAGTATGATAATCTCTAGGTCCATCCGTGTTGCTGCAAATATTATTTCATTCTTTTTTATGGCTGAGTAGTATTCCATTGTGTGTGTGTGTGTGTGTGTGTGTGTGTGTGTGTGTGTGTGTGTTTGCAAATATTTTCTCCCATTCTGTGGGTTGTCTTTTTGTTTGGTTTTTGGTTTCCTTTGTTGTGCAAAAGCTTATAAGTTTGATTAGGTCCCATTTGTTTATTTTTACTTTTATTTCTTTTGCCTTGGGAGACTGAGCTAAGAAAATATTGCTATGATTTAAGTCAGAGACTGTTTTGCCTGTTTTCTCCTCTAGGAATTTTGTGGTGTCATGTCTTATATTTACGTGTTCACGCATTTTGAGTTTATTTTTGTGTATGGTGTGAGGGTGTGTTCTAACTTCATTGATTACATGCTGCTGTCCAGCTTTCCCAACACTACTTGCTGAAGAGACTGTGTTTTCTCCATTGTATATTGTTTCCTCCTTTGTCTAAGATTAATTGACTGTAAGTGCATGGGTTTTTTTTCTGGGCTATTTTGTTCCATTGATCTATATGTCTGTTTTTGTGCCAATACCATGCTGTTTTGATTACTGTAGCTTTGTAGTATTGTCTGAAGTCTGGGAGGGTTATGTCTTCAGCTTTGTTCTCTTTCCTCAGATTGCTTTGGCAATTCTGGGTCTTTTGTGGTTCCATATAAATTTTAGGATTATTTGTTTTAGTTCTGTGAAAAATGTCATGGGTAATTTGACAGAGATCGCATTAAATCTATAGATTCCTTTGGGTAGTATGGCTATTTTAACAAGGAGATATTTCTTATTTTCTTCTTCTGAGGATGCTCAGTAGTCAGAATCAGTATTATATTTTAAACTCCAATTGCCTCTCATACTATTTTCCCCCATTTGATTCATTCATTATTTCATTCAGGAATTCATTAAATCTCTGCCTTCTTTGTACTGGTCCCTCAGCCAGGCAAGAGTTACAAACACAAATACCTGATTCTCTCTCAAGGAGCTGTCTCTGGGGAGAGACAGTATCTGGGAAAGTAATCACCTTCTTTACTGAACTAAAACCAACTACTAACATTTAACCCTCCAGGTTTAAGACGACTGGACCAAGTAGCCTCCCTTTGTCCCATTCAGCTTCACCTTTTGAGTGAGTTTCACTTGAATTGCCACCTCCACCTTCATGCTGCCTTCTCAGGGTATGTTATTCTCTTTCAACTAAAAATAATAACAACAATAATAGAAAAATCTTTCTTGGGCTCCCATTAGCACAGTGGAGACAGGCTGGGATTTTAAAAAGACTTTTTTAAATACTCGAGGTAGAAAAAATAGGAAATTAATAAAGTAAAATAACACACAGCTTAAGAACAAAATAATGCCATTTGCAGCAACATGGATGGACCTACAGATTGTCATAATGAGTGAAGTAAGTCAGACACAGAAAGACAAATATACAATATTGCTTATATGTGGAATCTAAAAAAAGGGTACAAATGAACTTATTTACAAAACAGAAGTAGAGTCACAAATGTAGAAGACAAACTTATGGTTACCAGGGTATAAGGGGGGGAGGGCTAAATTGGGAGATTGGGATTGACATATACACATTACTATATATAAAATAGATAATAAGAACTTACTGTATAGCACAGGGAACTCTACTCAATACTCTGTAATGGCCTATATGGGAAAAGAATCTAAAAAAACTGGATATATGTATATGTATAACTGATTCACTTTTCTGTACACCTGAAAGTAACCCAACATTGTAAATCAACTACACTCCAATAAAAAAATTATTTTCAATGGGAAAAATAAACACAAACAACTTAAAAAATAATCTCAGATTTCTGACCTTACCATTGCTAGCTGACTTCTAGAGCGTAGGCTCTGTGCTTGTGTTTAGCCTGAGACTGTCACACTCTTAAGGACCTACAGAAACTGCCCACTTCTGCTACAGTTTTCTGTATACAAAATAGAACTAAAACATAAAACTGGAATTCCTCAGCTTTAAGAAAAACATGTTGCTAACTAAAATAAAAAAGGCAAACAATACTCTGAGAAAAATATCTTTAGCAAATAAATATAAGATTGATATTTTTTTTGAGGAACTCATTCAAATTGGCAAGAAACAGATATTAAGCAAAGTAAATGAAAATATTCAACCTTGCTATGATAAAATAACACAAAATAAAACAAGTTATGTCTATTAGCCTGTAAAAATTACCAAAAAATATTTGGTGAACTAATGCCAATGAAAGTAGAAGTGAAGTGGGGGCTCCTGAATAGTGCTGGTGGTAAAATAAACTAATTAAAACCCTTTCGGAAACCAATTTAACAATTTGCATCATAAGCAACACTGACCCTATCATCTCACTTCTGAGAAATAATTCAAAATATAGGAAAAGCTATGTGCAGGATATTTTCAGTGTAGTGTTATCTGTAGTGTGAGAGTTGAGAGTAATTTTATATTCAACTGCAGATAACTAAGGAAAATTAAGCAAAATTAAGTCTACTTGGTGAAATACAGAATCATTAAAAATGAGCAGTTATATTAGGGGATGGTTGTATTATTTTTCAAAATTTAAAATTTTTTTCAAAAACAAACCCTATAAATATGTAAAGTACCTGAACTCTTTAACGTGGTTTGACATTAAATGACAAGATCTAACATACTGTCTGATAAAAAGAAAATGTTTAAAGATTCGAAGAAAGTACTTACGAAGCTAGAACAGGCTTTAGCTAATTACAGTTTATTGCATTCTAAAAAAGAGAAAATGCTGCATTCATATCGAAACAGTTTTTTTTTTTTATTAGAACCTTTTATATTCTACAGGTATTCAAACCTAACCAGTAGAAAATCAAGGGAATGTATCTCCTTGTAAAATAGGTTGGGTACAATGCAGCATTTACAATTAAATATTACAACCACAGATGCAGCAGGAAAGCCCAGCTTTTGATCAATGACATTGATCATTTCCACTCCTTGATACAGAGATATAAAAAAACTTAGCAACAACCTACTGTTTTGGTTTGGTTACTCATTATTGCTAACAACACAAGCAATATGAGAAAGGAGGAAGAGATCTGGATGCAAGGAGACCATTTGTGTGAAAAAAAGCACACAATTTGCTGTTCACAAAAAAGATTCTAATTTCAGAGTAAGCATTGCAATCAAGGGTTTCCAGAAAGTGAGGAGAATTTGAAGTGATGCTCCATAATCTCCCACTTTTACCTCTAGTATAATAGAAATGCATTCAACATTTGGAAAAAAAAGGAAAACTACTTGGTATAATATGACCAGACGGTATTAACAGAATAGCGAAGAGTAAGGTAAAAAACAGCTGAAAGTGTTAAAAGTAAGCATATTCCAACAATGAAGGACAATTCATCTTGGGAATGGATATTCTTAATATATTAAGAGTTTTATAGACTGCTTTTAATTTTAATCAAATGAGTTCCAAATTTTAAACCTCTAAAGCAAAGATTCCAATAGCTAGAGGGTTATTCTAATTCCTCTCCCTATCTTACCTCCATAACTCTAGGATTTAAGAAAAGTCACATTAAACAGCAATTTTCTATAGCAAGAATGGTCATTGAAAGTAATTTTCAGGCAATTATAGTATGGGCTGATATAAGATTTATGGGATGAAGTACTATTCCAAAACATTTCCTCTAATAAGTGCAAATCCCACCCACCAGGTTAAAAAATTTCAAATTTTACTAATTTTGTTAACAGCAGTACAAATCAGTGTAACTTCCCACATGAGATGTGCACAGATGCTGTAAGAGGTGACTGTGGCATAATTACAAAGCATAATGGATGTAGAGCTCCAGTTCTGGGCACAGCTGACTGACAGACAATGTGTCTCCGTTGTGTGTAACACAATGCAGGCTGCTTAACCTCTCCACAAACCTCAGATTTCCTCATTCTAGATTATCTCTAGTGTCTCCTTCAGCCCTGAATTCCATAATTACTCTGCCAGATATCTTAGGTTTGCCTCCTCCAAATTCAACTAGCTCTGCCCTGGTGGTGACCTGCATAGGGTACATCAACAGGCTTCCTTGCCCTCTGGCATCTGGATGGGTTTGGTCAGGGAGAAGCCCCAGCAGGAGATCAGATAGATGGTAATAATAAAGGAGAATGAGGGCAGGGTAATTTTACTCTCCTCTCATCCCTTCAGTCACTTGAGGCTTCCTCTGTCTCTTGCCTGAAGGTTTCTGCCCCTCTCAAAGCAGCTTGCTCTATGGGCTTTCTCTCTTTTCTTTTTCCTCTCTGTGTCCAATCAGGCCTAGAGGTAGAAACAGCTTTGTGGCTACTAATTCCAAGTTCCTGCCCTACCCGTTTATAGTTAAGACATCCTGCCTACAACTTTATAATTAATGTCTCTACATATAAACCCCCTCAAATATTCCCAATTTGAATGTGTCATCTTTTCCTTTCTGGAATCTGACTCATACAGTCACTTTTTATAGAATTTGATCAAGAATGTAAGTCAGAATCTAATATCTGATGAAAAGTAACTATAAATGTGAATATTGCTTATTAAAGAGATTTAAGGTCACTTGAAAGAAACTTATCAAAAGCACTTCTTTCATAAAGAAAATTATTTTAAAACACTTTTTGGTTAGATCATAGTAATCCAACAATTACCTGATTTTATAGTAAACCATCTAGATTAGATGAAAGCAGAGAGGCGTGACTGGGAAGTCATTTTCTTTAACACTGCCTTTGACAGCTTGGTTTTCCTTCCTTTCCTCGTTGCTGAAAAAAATTTAAGTATGAATAGGTACCCTGGGCATGAAAGTATTTAGTTAATAAAGTTGTTTTAGAAAAAAAAAAAAGGGAGGGCTTAGCCCTATCTAATCTCTCCCCTGCAAAAAACCCTGTAGTTTTTCATGCATGTCTAGTTTGTTAGATGCGCACACTGCCACAAAAATATTAATACTTTTGTTTTCTCATTGCAGTAGACATAGAGTAAAACTGTCATGTAAAATAATTTGTTTTAGAGGACATTAAACTAAATGGAATAAGTCAAAGGCAAATACTGTGAGATCTCACTTATATTGAAGTATTTTTAAAAAACTCAAAAAAATAAATTATTTGTTTTAAGATAAGGAATTGTCCTGGGAATTGAGTTTACCCTAGTATTATAAAATATTTGTTATGTGATCATATATGTATATGTATAGCTGATTCACTTTGTTATAAAGCAGAAACTAACACACCATTGTAAAGCAATTATACTCCAATAAAGATGTTAAAAAATTTTAATTTTTTTAATAAATACGTAAATAAAACATCAAACCCTGTTATTACAGTACCCATCAGAAAAATTCTGAAAGAAAAATACGGAATGAAATTCTTAGGAAAAGATCTTAAAATGGGTACACATCTCCAGCCATAAGAGAACTTGGTGCTACTAAAAACATAGCAGGACTAGAAAGGTGCTCCAGATCTACTGACCAGGTAAGTTTTGTTGAATTAAAATGGTCCCATCCCAACTACATTTCAACAAACTAAAGAGATCTGAACCTTTGCCTAGTACTGGTTTTCAGAAATAAGTACTTCATTACTCACATAAACCTATTTCAATCTGTTGAAGCCATTTGATCTCTGAAACATACTAATAAACAATATTCACCTAAATGGATAATTTGAGGTTTCTTATCAGTGAATTCATAATATTCCTAAAACAAACCATGGTAACTTTCAAACTTGCCTAGTGCTATAATAAATGACTTAGTGAAGTTAGTAATAGACCCAACTCTCCTTGATTGTTCAATAAATTCTCAATTTGTTCATTTGTACACAGACAAAAAAATTTCCAAATAATTTCATACTCTACATATGACCTAATTAAATTAAATTCAGATAAATTTGCTTACTCACATAGATACTTCCTCACATCAAACACTTTTATTTATTTTGTTTTAAAAAACAACACTCTTAGAAGATTCCATGTAATCCACCTTAGATAAACTGGCCATTAAAACCTTTCTTGGTAACCAGTCATCATGGGCTCTGCTTGCAAAGTACCTAAAAACATGGTCTATACATAGGGTTCTTGAAGTCTAATCCTAAAGGATAGAACAGAGCATAACATAATACTGGGAGGAATTACAACAAATCTAACTCCAGGAGAAAAAAAGACTTTTAACTTTTTCTTTAATCACATGCCATGATTAAGTACAATTAAAAAAAAAAAAAAAGCATTGTATTTTCCTACAAAGACAACCCAGTTTCATGGCTTAAAAACAGAAAAGGAAAAAAAAAAAGAGATAAGAAACCCAGTGAGCCCAGTGCTATGTGGATATAAGGTACCAAAGCTGTGAGCCCATTTTACCAATGCTCCCCTAGTTAAAGAATTTCTGCCTCTCTGGTAGATACTGGCCCTGCACTTATTTTTGTTGCAGACATGGAAGTAATAAAACTTGAACTTAATCTTGCTACTCTTTTTTCAGGCCTTGTTTACAGAAAAGTGGTTCCAGATGATTTAGTTAGTAGTACAACATTATACACCTGGGTCATTTCCACACCTGAGCTGATTCAAAGTTCAAAATAAACTTAATCACTCAACCATTTTGACAGCCAAAACAAAACACTCAGTCCTACGTTTCAGTACTTTGAAATACAAATGTATAATTGAAATTGGACACGACTAAACTTTCAGTATGAAAGACCTTTCTCTACTTCTCCTCATGAACATAACATCCCTCTCTATCACCATAAAATATGTAACACCATGACAGCTTCAAGGAACCCTGAAGTTTTCTGGTGGCAGCCAGGAGCCCTCGTGCAAACTATCAGCCAGGATTTATACTAGGGCTATTCCTAGATCATACCAATTAATATTCTGAAGCAATGTTGATATAAAAAGACTCAAATTATGTTATGTTTGACTCTCCATTTCTCTAGGAGCTTGAGAATAGCAACCTGTGAAATGGACTGTCTGTCAAAGTTAAAGTCAAGGTTTAACTGTGTATATTAGCATTGCATTGTTACTCATTTTGTAGTTCTTGCCTTGTATCAAACTATCATTTGATTTATAAATAGTCTCTAGAAGTTTTCTGATATTTTTGAAAAAGATGAGCTGAGAAATAATTTCAGTATTCTTTATTTTCTTGATCTTTTCCAATTTCTACTTAAATTCTATTTTTAACTTTTTATTTTGAAATAATTATAGGCTCACAGGAAGTTGCAAAAATATTACATAGAATCCTGTGAACCCTTCATCCAGCTTCCCCAATGGTGACATGTTATATAACTACAGTACAGTACCAAAGCTGAGAAATTATTTTTAGCACAATACTGTTAACCACAGACCTTGCTCAGTTTTCACCACATGCCTTTATTTGTGAGCACATGTAGTTTTATGCAATTTGATCCCATGTATAGGTTCATATAACCACCTCATCGCCACAATGGAACTCCCTTGACAGTAGCACCCCTCCATGGCCATTCCTGTTGCCTGCCAACCATTAATCTGTCTCCACCTCCCTAGTTTTATCATTTTGAGAATGTTAAATAAATGCAATCATATAGTACAGGTAACTTTTCGAGATGGGCTTTTTTTCATTAGTCATAATGTCTTTGAGATCCGTCCAAGTTGTTACAAGTATGACTAGGTCATTCCTTTTTATTGCTGAGTAGGATTCTATAGCAAGGACACACCAGAATTTGTTTAATCATGTACCCATTGAAGGACATTAGGGTTATTTCCAGTCTGAGGTTATGATGAATAAAGTTGCTATGAACATTCATGTGCAGGTTTCTGAATGAATATAAGTTTTCATTTCTCTGCGATAAATGCTCAGCAGTGCAACTGTCTTGTGGTAATTGTATCTGTAGTTTTGTAAGAAAGTACCAAACTATTTTCCAGAGTGGTTGCACCATTTTACATTCTTACCAGCAAGGTATGAGTGATTCAGTTTCTCCACATCCTTGTCAACATTTGGCCTTGTTACTTTTTTAATTTTAGCCATTCTGATAGGTGTGTAATTATATCTCACTGTAGTTTTAATTTACATTTCCCTGATGGTTAAGAAGCAGAAATTTTTTCATGTGCATAGTGCCAACTATACATATCCTCTTTGATAAAATGTCTGTTCATGTCTTTTGCCCATTTTCTAATTGGATTCCTTGTTTGTTTGTTTTTTACCGCTGAGTTTTGAGAGTTCTTTATACACTGCAGATTCAAATTCTGTGTCAGATTTGCATGTATTTCTGGTTTGCAAATATTTTCTTCTAGTCTTTAGCTTGTTTTATCATCCTCATAACAGAATCTTTGGCAGAGCAAACATTTTAAATTTTGATGAAGTCCAACTTACCAAAATTTTTTTACGGATTGTACTTTTGGTGTCATGTATAAGAATTCTGTTTCTACTCCCAGCTCCCAAAGTTTTTTTATATTTTTCCACATTTTCTTCTAAAGTATTATAGTTTAAAATTTTACATTTAAATTTATGATCCTTTTTGAGTTAACTTTTACATAAGGGATGCATTTTGATATTCATTTTCTTGGCCTATGGATGTCCAATTGATCCAGCAACATTTGTTGAAGAGACTGTCCTTCTTACAACTGAGTTGCTTTTATGCCTTTTTTAAGGTTCTCTATTCTGTTCTATTGATCTATATAATGTCTACCTCTCCAATTACCATAGCTATACAGGAAGTCTTAACATTGAATAGAATGACTCTCTCTACCATTTTTTTTTCCAAATTCTTTTTTCCATATAAAACTTAGAATAAGCTTGTCTATATCTACTAGAAATCTTGTTGGGATTTTGATAAAAGTTACGTTGAACCTATAGATAAATTTGAGGAGGATTTGATTAAATTATTTAAAGTGCTACTTCATGTGAAATTTTAACAGGTATATCATTTTTTTTAAAGGTTTAAATAAAAAAGGCTTAAATAAATAAAAATCAATGAATTATTATTACACATTTACAGTTGACCTTCCAACAACTTGGATTTGAACTGCATAGGCCCACTTATAGGTGGATTTTTTTCACAGTAATACTATAGTACTAACTCAATCCACAGTTGCTTGAATCTGTGGATGCAAAACCGCAAATATGAGAGGACCCTTGTATACCAAGGGCTGACTAAAAGTTATACAGGAATTTTCAACTGCAGGAAGGATTGGCACCCCTACCCTTGCGTTTTTCAAAGGTCAACTGCATAATAAAAGTGTGTATTTTACATAGTTCTCTTTTTCTTATTTAAACTTTTAACATTTCACATGAAGAAACTTTAAACCTTTTAAAATTCCACATGAAGAAAGTAACACTGAAAAATAAAGATAACTTTCCACTAGTTCTCTACCTTTTTATATTACCTTTCTTTCAAATAAAGATTACAACACAGTACATTAATTCTTTTTAATTCAAACATTCACCTAATGGTTACTCATTCAAACTTACATAAAAATATTCCTACCATCAGTATAACCTCTCTTGATTACCAAGTACAATTAAGTAGTAGTTTATAAAAGACCACTATTTTTATATAAGGAGTGTCTAATGCTATAATAATAGGAAGAATTTGCCTAGTAAAAATGTATACATCTCTCTGCCAGTTTCAATTCCTTCTACTATTACTTTAGCTGACTCTAACTTTCTACTAGAAAAGGAGATGAATTTAACACATGGTCTGCTTTATATCATTTGTATACATAATATATAATAATATAATACATATGTGATATATCTCTCTATCTCTATCAGTCTATCTATATGTATTCGTGTTTGGCACTAAATCAAAAGAGCACCACTAAGCAAATAGCAAACTTGTTCTTTGCAACTTTGTTATATTTTAAAACATTTAACATAAATTCTGTCTATATTTATACATACTATGTTTTAGAGGCTTTTAGCTTCAGATTAAAATGCAGTTTAAATACAAGATTGTATTACTTTTGGTAAAGCACCAAAATGCTTGTTGAGAACCTCACTCTTGAAAGAAGAGAAAACAGTTATAAATTTGTAGAGTTCTGAGTCAAATATGGTCAGGTTTTGAATTTCACAGCTAAGTATAACTTAGAGAAATGAAAAACATTTATGTTAGAGAATTTTTTCTCCAGAAAAGTGGGGAGAAAAAAACCCCAAAAAACCTTTGATCTCATTCTCTTGGTGTGCTTTTAGTATTTTAAGTGCCAAAAAGTTCAAAATGTAACAGCCTTATAGTCTAAAGTTATTCAATATAAATAAAAAAGTGTTGGAAACTATATCCTTACATTGTCTCACTGGAGAATGATTTTTTAAAAGTAGGAAAACAAATATGCTAATTTTGAGTCTCATCGTAAGAATCTAGGACCAGTATTTCAGAAAAAAAAATTTCTTGAAAGAGACAGTTACTTTTATTTACATTATCAAGATGCTTCTACTTCCACTTATATTTGCTAGCATATTTGGCTTAAAGTAGAAGTTTTCATAGTTACCAGATGGTCCAGAGTTATGCACAAATGCTTATATTTGATGTACTCCATGCTAAGGGCCAAAAAATAATTCTTTAGGTTGTAAAAAAGAAAAAAAAAATTAGAAAACTTTGGTCTTGTTCATCTTACTTTGGTGGCAATCAAAGCAGCCCATGCATGCACTATACCAGTTACCTGAGGTAAAACTTTACACCCTGTGGTCCCCAAAGCAGCAGAAGCAGCATTAGTTGATACTTTTTAGAAATGAAAATTCTAGGGCCTGTTCTCAGACTCTGGGGTAGGGCCCATCGATCTGTTTTAACAAGCCATCCAAATGATTCCAATGGATGTCCTAGTTTGAAAAGCAATGGTTTAGGACAATGTAGCATTCTTATACTCTGACTAGAGACCCTAAAACAAACTTTTATGTTTTATTTTCCCCAAAGGAGGGCAATGCTTATATTACAGATGAGACAAGTCTTCATTATGGTGAACTTTTAGCATCCCTGGTCTTCTGGCACAAACAGCAATAAATAATGCTATTTACCATATCCTTTAGCATTGGTAAGAACGTTGTTAAGAATCACTGATAAGAGGAAAAGGCTCTGTTTAGTCCTTCCATTCTCCACATTGGATACAACTCTCTCCAAAGACCTTGACCACGCCCTTCCCTTCCATCACTACTGCTGGAAAAAGAAAGGGTGATCCTGTTGGTTTATAGAAGCATATAACAAAAGGGTCAGGGGAGGGCAGAGACTTTGCATTGAGGCCAACTTTTACTAGTTATATCATGTATCACTATCTTATTTTATATTTTTTCCTAATGTCAAGGATCAATCATTCTTTTACACCCCAAACACTCTACAGGAAACAAATGGGGGAAAAAAAAAAAGGGTATTTACATAAATGATCCTCATCAGGATAAGCTTTTAAATTTAAAAACCTCAGTCATCTATAAGTGCTGTATATAAAGGTTGATAAAAAGAAACATCTCACTACTAATTGAATAATCTGCCACTAGGATTGAAAAATGATACATTCCCTTAGAACCATAAATTCAATCAGTGACTTATATAACAGGAACTAAAATATAGCAGTTTGTAATTCTTGTTCTAAGAATTCATACATACCTGTCCCAAGCAAATGAAATCTACTAGGTTTAAAACCCTCTTGAAAGGTGAGATCTTACTACCTCCTTCTAGTAAAACTCTGCCATTAAATTTTTCTTTTATCTCAGCTGATAAGTATATACTCTAAACTGGGTGGCAGGGGGTGAGGGTGAATGAGTGGTTATGTTTAAAGTTTTTAGATACCACCCTTATATCAGTATCCCTAGGAGTTAGTGCTCTCATGTAGCTCAAAAGCAAAACCAAGGCCTTATGTATACCTAAGTGGGCCATATTTCGGAGACAGTGGAACTCTGAATATAAGAATAAAAGAGATTGAGGGGGCTGAGCATCCTCCCCAGGTACAGAGTGCTGAGCACCTCCATCATCACAGTGATCCAGAGCCATGTGGCTGACAGGGTCTTGGTGCTCCGGCCTGTTTCAGGCCTGAGCCTCTGAGGTGGGAGAGCCGAGTTCAGGACACTGGACCACCAGAGACCTCCCAGCCCCACTTAATATCAATCAGCAAGAGCTCTCCCAGAGACCTGCGTCTCAGCGCTAAGACCCAGCCCCACCCAATGGCCACCAAGTTCCAGTGCTGGCCGCCACATGCCAAACAACTAGCAAGACAGGAACACAACCCCACCCATTAGCAGAGAGGCTGCCTAAAATCATACTAAGGTCACAGACACCGCAAAACACACCACCGGATGCGGCACTGCCCACCAGAAAGACAAGATCCAGCCCCACCCACCAGAACACAGGCACCAGTCCCCTCCACCAGGAAGTGTCTACACCCCACTGAACCAACCTTACCCACTGGGGGCAGACACCAAAAACAACGGGAACTACGAACCTGCAGCCTGTGAAAAGGAGACTCCAAACACAGTAAGTTAAACAAAATGAGAAGACAGAGAAATATGCAGCAGATGAAGGAGCAAGGTAAAAACCCACCAGACCAAACAACGAAGAGGAAATAGGCAGTCTACTTGAAAAAGAATTCAGAGTAATGATAGTAAAGATGATCCAAAATCTTGGAAATAGAATGGAGAAAATACAAGACATGTTTAACAAGGACCAAGAAGAACTAAGGAACAAACAAACAATGATGAACAACACAATAAATGAAATTAAGAATTCTCTAGAAGGAATCAATAGCAGAATAACTGAGGCAGAAGAACGGATAAGTGACCTGGAATATAAAACAGTGGAAATAACTACCACAGAGCAGAATACAGAAAAAAGAATGAAAAGAATAGAGGACAGTCTCAGAGACCTCTGGGACAACATTAAATGCACCAACATTCAAACTATAGGGATCCCAGAAGAAGAAGAGAAAAAAAAAGGGACTGAGAAAATATTTGAAGAGATTATAGTCGAAAACTTCCCTAACATGGGAAATGAAATAGTCAATCAAGTCCAGGAAGCACAGAGAGTCCCATACAGGATAAATCCAAGAGAAACACGCCAAGACACATATTAATCAAACTATCAAAAACTAAATACAAAGAAAAAATATTAAAAGCAGCAAGGGAAAAGCAACAAATAACATACAAGGGAATCCCCATAAGGTTAGCAGCTGGTCTTTCAGCAGAAACTCTGCAAGCCAGAAGGGAGTGGCAAGACATATTTAAAGTGATGAAAGGGAAAAACCGACAACCAAGATTACTCTACCCAACAAGAATCTCATTCAGATTTGACAGAGAAATTAAAACCTTTACAGACAAGCAAAAGTTAAGAGAATTCAGCACCACCAAACCAGCTTTGCAACAAATGCTAAAGATAAAGCAATCCTGAGAAAGAAAAATGGAGGTGGAGGAACCAGGTTCTCTGACTTCAGACTATACTACAAAGCTACAGTAATCAAGACAGTATGTACTGGCACAAAAACAGAAATATCGATCAGTGGAACAGACTAGAAAGCCCAGAGATAAACCCATACACATATGGTCACCTTATCTGTGATAAAGGAGGCAAGAATATACAATGGAGAAAAGACAGTCTCTTCAATAAGTGGTGCTGGGAAAACTGGACAGCTACATGTAAAAGAATGAAATTAGAACACTTCCTAACACCATACAAAGAAATAAACTCAAAATGGATTACAGACCTAAATGTAAGGCCAGATACTATAAAACTCTTAGAGGAAAACATAGGCAGAACACTATGACATAAATCACAGCAAGATCCTTTTTGACCCACCTCCTAGGGAAATGGAAATAAAAACAAAAATAAACAAATGGGATCTAATGAAACTTAAAAGCTTTTGCACAGCAAAGGAAACCATAAAGCAGACGAAAAGACAACCCTCAGCATGGGAGAAAATATTTGCAAATGAAGCAACTGACAAAGGATTAATCTCAAAAATTTACAAGCAGCTCATGTAGCTCAATATGAAAAAAACAAACAACCCAATCAAATAATGGGCAGAAGACCTAAATAGACATTTCTCCAAAGAAGATATACAGATTGCCAACAAACACATGAAAGGATGCTCAACATCACCAATCATTTGAGAAATGCAAATCAAAACTACAATGAGGTATCACCTCACACCGGTCAGAATGGCCATCAAAAAATCTACAAACAATAAATGCTGGAGAGGGTGTGGAGAAAAGGGAACCCTCCGGCACTGCTGGTGGGAATGTAAATTGATACAGCCACTATGGAGAACAATATGGAGGTTCCTTAAAAAACTAAAAATAGCACTACCATATGACCCAGCAATCCCACTACTGGGCATATACCCTGAGAAAACCATACTTCAAAAAGAGACATGTACCACAATGTTCATTGCAGCACTATTTACAATAGCCAGGACATGGAAGCAACCTAAGTGTCCATTGACAGATGAATGGATAAAGAAGATGTGGCACATATATACAATGGAATATTACTCAGCCATAAAAAGAAATGAAATGGAGTTATTTGTAGTGAGGTGGATGGAGTTAGAGTCTGTCATACAGAGTGAAGTAAGTCAGAAAGAGAAAAACAAATACCATATGCTAACATATATATATATGGAATCTAAAAAAAAAAAATGGTTCTGAAGAAATAGGGACAGGACAGGAATAAAGACGCAGATGTAGAGAATGGACTTGAGGACATGGGGAGGGGGAAGGGTAAGCTGGGACGAAGTGAGAGAGTGGCATGGACATATATACACTACCAAATGTAAAATAGATAGCTAGTGGGAAGCAGCTGCATAGCACAGGGGGTCAGCTCGGTGCTTTGTGACCACCTAAAAGGGGTGGGATAGGGAGGGTGGGAGGGAGACGCAAGAAGAAGCAGATATGGGGACATACGTATATGTATAACTGATTCACTTTGTGGTACAGCAGAAACTAACACAACATTGTAAAGCAATTATACTCCAATAAAGATGTTAAAAAAAAAAAAGAAGAAAAGAGATTATAACTGGAACAACACCTAAGCAGCTATCTTCTTAATGCCTTTCTCTTCTATAAGGTTATGCTTCTGACTCTCCTCCCTTCTATATGATTGATATGGTTATTAGGGACTGGAGCCATCTGTGTCTACACAGATGTATGTATACATACAGCTATTTCCTAATGGATCTATCGATATATACATCTCTCTACCGAGAGAACCTAGAAGCAATACTGTTAGCAATGAGCATACCTAGTGCCCAAATCTTAGTTTCTAAATACTATTCTCTACTAAAAGAAACAAGGGCTCCTTGGAGAAACAGCTGATTCTAGGGCTGGGGCAGGGACATGACAAAATGAGCCTGTAATTATTTTGTTATGCCAGAAATTAAGGACATGATCATAGAATGATTGGGGTGTTTCCAAAGGATCAGGAGCCAGCTTGAAGGCACCTACAACCTGGGACAACTTGAGCACTGAAATAAATAATGACAGTGATGTATTATAACTTATTTAATAAAATAAAAATTAATGAGTCAAAAGAAGAAAAGAAAAGAAAGAAAGAAAGAAAGGGAAGAAAGACAAAAAGGAGAAAGAAGACTTTCTTACAGTAGAGTGGCAACTAATAAATATAGAATATGATGGAGTTGAAAAATCACTATTTTGCAACTGTCACAGGCAAGAAAGCATCAAACGAATATAAATTGGTGAGTGAAAGTTTGAAAAGAAACAAGTTATTATGTAGTCTGGACTATCTCCCCATGTACTACTTATTAATTCAGTAGAGCAAAATAGTAACATTAGAGTAGAGACACCTGGCAGACCCCACCTTAACGAAATGATTAAAGTTAATGTCACTGGGCCCAAACAGACATAATATGCCTCCTGATAATGAGGCACTGAGAAGGACACAACATCATTTCTGTGTTGTTCCTGCCAAAAATGCGTAACTTTAATCTAATCATGAGGAAACATCAGACAAATCCACGCTGAGAGATATTCTACAAAAAACTGGCCTGAACTCTTCAAAAAAGTCCATGGTATAAAAGACAAAGAAAGGCTGAAAAACTGTTTCACATTAAAGGAAATTAAAGAGACATGACAACTAAATGTACTACAGTCTACTGAACTGAATAGTAGACAATAGTATGTACTGAATTAAATATCCTATTTTGATCATTGTACTATGACTATATAAGAAAATGTTCTTGTTCTTAAACGAGACAGTTAAGTATTTAGAAGTGAAGAGTAATGATGTCTGCAACTTACTCCTAAAAAGTCCATTTAAAAATATGTAATAATATTAATAATGACAACTATAAGAATGATAATATAAATTAAATATTCAGTTCTGTTTTCTTAAAACTAAATAATCCCAATTATTTTAGTCTTTTAAATCTATGAGACAAAAAAGTTGCATGGTTTAAGTAGAAACTTGGGAAGTTAAAAAAAGGATCTATAGTCTCAATCCAATTCAATTTAATAAAAAATTATTGAGGACCTATCCACAGGAGTCCTATATTTAAAGAGCTCACAGTTTATTGGAGAAGGAAAACATGCATGTAAACTAGTGTAAGAGAAGTATTCTATAAGTATCAAAATGAAGTATAAGAAAGTACTAAAGGAATGTTGAGAGAACGTGATTGACTACTGACTACTCTGACTACTATATTAGTATTATTTAACATTTACTATTTATAGTTATAGTTAGGCACTGTACTGTTTTATATATTAATTCATTGAATGTACTAACAATCTCATGAGGTAGGTAGTATTATTATCCCCATTCTACAGATGAGGCCATTGAGGTACAGAGAATTGTCAGTTGAGAAAACAGAGA
Source organism: Balaenoptera borealis (assembly GCF_965194805.1). Taxonomy (NCBI): domain Eukaryota; kingdom Metazoa; phylum Chordata; class Mammalia; order Artiodactyla; family Balaenopteridae; genus Balaenoptera; species Balaenoptera borealis. The sequence continues at coordinate 117,026,872 of NC_138861.1, read as the reverse complement.
ATTCAGACATTCTCAGTAGAGAATCTGGCCATAGGTTACCTAGCTAGCTAGTAGTCCAAGTTTCAAACTCAGGCAGGCTGATTCCATAATCCATGAAGAAGGCTTAATGAAGGAAGTAGCATTTGAGTTAATCCTTAAAAGATGATTATAATTTCAGTGGAATGGGAAGAAGAAAGAAGACTATGTAAGGCTGGAGGAAAAATAATCGTGAAGGCACAGAGACAGTAAATATAGATTGTATAAGGAACAGCAAAAAGTTCAGGGGATGTTATGTAAGATGTAGGGAGAGAAATGGGTGAGAGCAGAGGATAAGAGACTAGACAGGCTTATGAAATATATTAGACTCCATCATGAGAATTAATATAGTCTTTGATGGTAAAGAAGCTGATTCATATAATATGCACCACAATCTTGATGTAACTCAATACAGTCAGTATAAGGAGTCAGTCTGTGAAACATCCAAATGAACCAAGTACCAATAATACCTTATTACAATTCAATTTCTCCTAAAAGACAGTACCAGAGCACAAATCATGAGAACACATTCATAGTGACTTCTGCACCTCTATGTGAATAATTTCAATTCACAAAGATCCTATGACTATGCAATATTGAAACTGCCAGAACTGAAAACAGAACATCTAAAATGCCACAATTCTACCTTAGTTTAACAAGACTATAAACCTTTAGGAAACAGTAAATGAAATGTGAGTACACCATGTAGCTTTGCTGTTATAGCTCCCTCTTTGTCATAATATTTATGAAAACAAGGTGATCCAATTAAAGGGATATAATGAGTAATATATTCCATGAGCTCCATTAGATATGCACTTCTAACCAGTAAAATGACTAGACACGGATGCTTAATGTCAACTTTGAGTTGTTAGCAGATGTAATTGAGTGCTCACATTAATAAGTGAAAATATTATTTTGCCTTCATAGTAAATTAATTATAGATAAAGCAAAGCATGTGGCACTTAAAAGCTGTTTTAATTTTTAATATAAATATTAATAAAAATATGACTTTTATTTAGTAAACTATAGGTTTAACCCGTTCGGAATCTATACTATAACTGAAGAGTATAGAAAATCTAATTGCACATAAAAACAAACATTTAAGCTTTGTAAAATGTCAAAAAATTTTTAAAGTAAAACATTAACAAATTCATTAGTGACTATTTTTCATATATTTAATAAAAGACAAAAAATAATTTCATTTTTATACAAATATATTTGCAGCAGAGTTCTTAACTATCCAACATAATTTTCTTCCATTTTGGAACAATACTAAAATATTTCCTCGATTGACAGAACAGAATTGATTAGTAAGATACAGGCAATATCAGGAAGCATCATAGAAGAGAAGAGTATGAAAAAGGAAGGCAAATGATTTCAAAGAGCATTTGAAAAATCAAAACATATTTGGATTAGTATAAAACTAAAGAATACATGAACAATTAAAGAAATAGAACATTGAGCTAAAAAAAATTCTTCACCTAAAAATACCTAAAATGGCATTTAAAATTCAACAATCATCCTTTACATGTCTAACTGGACTTCTGAGAGTAAGGAAAATCCATAGGGCCTTAAAAAGGGGGAAAGGAACTAAAAAATAGTGTAATAATCTTGAACTGACACCATAGCTCCCTGGAGGGTATTTGCTGATAACAGAGATCTAGGCTTTAACAGCAAGACAAAGAAGATAGGCTAGTCCTTGATCCCTAGCATGGTGGAGAGTTGAAACTAATATCACTACATGAAAGCAGAAACCTTGAAAAGCTATATTCATTATGAAAAAATGCATTAAAAAAAAAAAGAGTTCTACCCAACAGCAAAGGAAGGAGATAAAAGTTAACTTTTCTGTTTAAACCTCAGTTCCAGACAGAAGAGGCTGAAGGAATCTCAACCTGAAAAAATAATAATGTTAAGTTCTAGTGCCTTAAGTTAAATACTTTAAGATGTCTGGCATAAACAAACATAAATCCTTTCTATGGGAATTCATTCCTATCCCAGGCCCCACAAGATCCCAAGATTTAAATAACCCAAAAAGTGAATTTATAATCTAAAATTACAGAACTAATAGGGATATGAGACACCGGCAGTGAAGTCAACAGAAACAACAAACAGCAGAATTAGACCTCTATGGACATCAGCTATTAGAAATAATAAATACAGAATATAAAATCACTATGTTTAAACAATTATAAAAAGAGGAAACTGAAACATGAACAAGGAAAAGTTTATTATCAAAACAAACCAAATACAGTTTTTAGCAATAAAAATATTATTTAACTAAAAATCTAACTATCAAAATATTTTTTCAAACAATATTTTAAACAATTGGAAATGATTATGAACTGGTTATTAGATGATGAAGGAATTTTTGTTGATTCTTATAAAGCGTGATAATGACGTGATTATTTAAGACGTCAATATTTTTTAGATGTGTGTACTATAGTATGACGTGTTATCTGGGATAGGCTTCAAAATACTTCAGCAAAGGAAAAAAAAGGAACAGATAAAGCAGTGTAGGAAAATATGAGAAATATTAAATCAGAGCAATGTGTATATGTAAAATTTTGTAATAAAAATAAAATGAAAACTCAGTGGATAGTATGATCAGAATATTAGATATAGCCAAAGAGAGAACTAGAGAACTAGAAGATGGATCTGAAGAGGGTATCCCGATTATGAGTAAAATTTAAAGATTAAAAATACCCAAAACTTACCTTCCTTTGGGCTCACTGCTGCAGGAAGAGTATCCCAATCAAGGGTCCAAGTAGGGCAAGGGTGGGGAGAAAACATCACTTCAATGCCTTTTTCCTAGAAAAGGAGATAGGCCCTTTCCAAATTAATAAATTAACAAAATCCTGTTATGTTCTAGAAGAGCAAATTTCTATTTTCTATACTGGCAAGGAGGGACACAGATTTTAATAATCATCAAGTATTCCTCAAAATATTTAGTTACATAAGAAATATATGTTGAGTTTCTTAACAGCACAGTTACTTTCCTATTAAATTATTATTAAATTTCCTATTTAAATTATTACCTGAAGTGACACAGAAGTAATAAGCTACTTAGAAATATTGCATGTCAAAGAGAAAAGTCACCTGAGAATAAAAGTTTTGTCAAAAACAATCCACATAATCAAAACTGACTCTGCATATGTCCATCAAGTTCTGTCTTGGATTATACAAAAATTGCCACAGTCTAGAAGCTATATTTACAGAATCAAAAAATCCCTACTTTAACATTCACCTCAAAATATCATCCATACTAGTCTTTTACAAGTACCTACAAAGTCTCTAGAAAAGGATCCCTTTGTTTTAACCAAATGGTTCCCAACATTTTTTTTTCCACCATTTAAAAAAATGATCATCCCTCTTCCATATATAAAACAATTCTCAGGTTCCTTCCTCATGTTAGAAGTTATACATTTATTTATTTGATCTACAGACAGTGGCATGGCATACACATGGATTCCCAGAACCTTTCCAATCACATTCTGTGTCCACAGCCTACAGGATAGATATCCATGGTTCTGGAATTTTTTTTATCTGCAGGAATATCTTATTCAAAAGAAAAATCCCTGAGAATCTATCATTAACCCCTTTGTATCAGTTAGTTCGTGAGATTACTTTCCATTATGAAAACTAGCTGAATTTCAGTGCCAAAGGAAATAGTACAAAGATTCTTTTGTTGGGGTAGAGCTATAGCTACAAGTATAGAGGTCTAGAGTACCTACCTCCTCCAGAAAGATAAACACATCTCTCTGACATGATCTACCCCTCTCCTATCTCCCTTAGTCTAGTCTAGCCATATTGAACTTCCCACTATTCCTCATTTCACCACACTTATTCTAACTTAGAGTCTTCCATAAAATACAACTATATTGAGATATAATTTCTAGGCCATAAAAATCTGTCCCTTTACGGCATACAATACAATGGTTTTTAAAATATTCACAGTTGTGTATCACCACTATCTAATTTGAGAACATTTTCATCACCTCAAAAAGATGTCCCATACTCATTAGCAGACACTCTCCATTCTCTCCCCAAAGCTCCCTGCTCTAGGCAACTACTGATCCACTTTCTGTCTCTGTAGATTTGCTCAGGGTCTTCTTACTAGCTGGATCCTCTGACTAGAACACTTCATCCAAATCTTCAAGTGTTCATTCAGGTCATTTGCTCAATGTCTTCACCTAGTCAGATAAGCCTTCCTGACCACCTTATCTAAAAAACGATCCTGACCTCAATCATCTGCACCCCCCTCTCATCCCACATTATTTTTTTATAGCATTTATCACTACCTAATGTGTTATACATTTATTTGTGGTTTTTCTTTATTCACCTCCCCCACCAGAATGTAAGCTCCATGAAGGCAGTCCAATTTGTTCTTCATACATCCAACATTCAGAACAATGTTTGGCGTTTAGTAGACACATGTACATTTTTTGACTGGATAAATAAATAAATTTAAAACCTCTAGAGAATAAGGGAGATTTTGGAGGCAAGATTGTGTGTAAGAAAACAGAAGCAAAAAAAGGCGAGATGTGAGCGTTCCTAAGAAAAACTTTCCTACTTTACACATCTGCTTAGGGCCAATTTCATGTGTCCTCATTGCAACTGGCAAAAAAGAAAAAAAAAAAAAAAAAAGAAAAAACACAAAAAAACAAAAAAAAAACCCCTGATTATACAGAAATGAAAAGTTACAGTATAAAAAAAATTAATACATTCATAGAATATGTTAATTTGATATAATATTGTCTTTCAAATATATGACAATAGAGAAACTCGTTAAGTAGCAAAAACAATGCCCTATTAAAAAGGAAAATGTTACTATGGTGAACTTCTTTAATAAAGTTGGAAAAGTGAAAAAGAAAAAAAAAAAGAAAATGTATTGTATCCAATATACACTATCAAGTTAGAATTACATGAAAATTGAAATTATAACTTTTTAGATTTGAACATTCCGTGCTTATAAAATTGCAGATGTGATGTCCTAGTCAACTTCTATACAATCGTAAAATTTAATGACTTGTACAGAGTGTGTACTACACCCTCTTAATTTATAAAAGGAGAAATTGAGACCCTTTGGTTAAGTGACTTACTCAAGGTAATAATGTTAGCTTGACTACAAAGCTGGGACTAGAACCCAAGTCACCTGGTCTCTAGTATAGCCTTCCCATGGACTGTTCCCAAGCCAATGACTGACAGTCTCAGTCTCAGAGACTGAGTGGCAGACCATTTTTGAGAAATATGGAACTCTCTTGACAGATGACTCAGGCTCAAGGATTCCCCACTAGCTTGACAAAACTTTCTAAGAACTGCACTGAAGTCTGACTTTTCTGACCCAACCTTCCTTCCTTTCCCGTTTTCACGCACAGGGATCCAAACTGCACCGCGTTCTGAAGGCTCCCGCAGCCTCCTCTGGCTCCCTCCCCACTTTCCCTCACAGATGTTTCCCTCAGTATACCTCTTGCCCATCTAACCCCATCTTGGAGTTTGCTTCTGGAGGACCTGAACTAACACATCCCCTGTAAATTAAAAATTCAGGATTCCTTTATATTTTTTATATTATTACAAAAGGGCTTATTTTTATAATTTTTTAATTGTCCATATGTATTTTATTTATTTTTTTTAATTGGGGTATAGTTGTTTTACAATGTTGTGTTAGTTTCTACTGTACAATTGTTCATTAACTTTTTTCTGAATTTAAATTTTAGTCACCTGTCTCTTTTTCATAAATATTTTAAAATGTATCAAACGCAAATGTCTTTCCTAATGTCATTTTATTGCTGGAAAAGCATAGGTAGAAAAGTTTGAATTACCAATCTTTTTTTCAGGACTGCATAAGTATGAATTAAAATAAAAGCACAGATTTTTGGTTTGTTGAAATTTTTAAAATTAGTATTTTAATACAAGAGTACTCTCCTGACAATTATTTTTTTTAAAACACTCAGGAGGTAAACGAGAGATCGCTGAGCAGTATAACCATCTGATCAAGACACATCAAACTTTGGACCTGCTTTGATATCTTCTGTAATCAACTGTACCATCTGCTTCATTGTTTCATCACTAGGCTAACAAAGCTTAGCTGAAGAGATAAGGGGCTGGTGTCACTACTAAAATCTTCTGCTTTTCTAAATCAGCAAACTTTCTGTTAACTGTAGAACTCAAATACTTCCTAAGCCAAGTAGAAAAATATAATGATTTTCTTTCCAATACAACTCAGATGACTCGCTCAAATTACTTCATGAATTTTCTATTCGAATAAATCTTCAAACAGTCTAAGTTAAAAGCAAAACATCTTTGCAGATTGTTTTGAATGATAGAGAAAAGAAAGCCTATTGGTGAAAACTTTTACACTTAGTACTATTAGAAACAAATTATGCTGCAAAGAGAGAAAAATAAATCATGTGCTCTTACTACATAAAAAGTCATAAAATCAAAGAATAAAGTAAAAACAGAATTCAAAGAATTCAAAAATCTTAAATTTAGACAAAACCTTGGAAAATATATTGAGATAATCATCTTCATATTTCTTTAATTCAAATCATCACCTCAAAATTAAGAAACTGAGAAACCAGTTCCTTGCAACAGAAAAATATCAGGTTAAAACAATAAACTTGACCAGGTGTGATATGACTTTGGTGTCTCGAATATAAAAACAAAAAATTCTGAGAAAAATACTCTTAAAAATATATATTCTAACTTGTTTGGCTCCAAAGACACATAATATTAAAAATCTTCAATTTACTATATTTCACTTAAATCCAAAGACTAGCAGAAATATTAATTGGTCAAGAGAGATATAAATAAAATTTATAAAATGTTAAACAAGTTGGGGTAAAATGCTCAGCAACTTTATCACATGGAATCTTTCAAACAAAATTTTAATAAAAACAATTTAATTACCATTAACTTCGTCATAGTGGGTCTTGGTCCTCCTATAAATGAAGGATCATTTTGCTCCTCTACACATGGGACCTCATCTAAGCTTGGCTGCTGTTCATTCGAGGTGGTCTGTAATTCTGGTAAATGGAGAAATTGGATCCCACACTGAGAAGCTGTTGTTTTTACTCTTGGCACTTCCTGAATTCTCTGGTACCAGGCAGCCAGCAGTGGAAATTCTACCAGCTTTTCAGAAAGTTTCTTGCAGATAATTACCTAGGCAATTACAAAGAACAAAACACATTATTATATATTTTTTGTTTGTTATAAGAGCTGATTGAGGTAACTTTACATACCATAAAACTCACACATTTAAAGAATGAGTTTTAGTAAATTTATACAGTTGCACAACCACCACCATAATCCAGTACCATTATGCTCAACGTCACACCAAAAAGTTCCCTTGTGACCATTTGCAATCAGACTCTGCTCCACAGTCAGTTGTAGGCAATCAATGATCTGCTTTTCACGTGTATAATTCTGCCTTTTCTAAAATTTCATACATTTAAATGGAATCACAAAATGTGGCTTTTTTCACTTAGCAATATGATTTTGAGATTCATCCATGTAGTTGCATTTATCAGTAGTTTGTTTGTTTATTATGATGCAGCATTTAAAGTAAGGCTTTTATTTATTCAGATTAGAAGCATTTGAAACCATTACCCCTGATGTAAATTAATATGTTTATTTTCTCTTGGTCAGATGCTTTCTCTCCAGCACCACCACCAAACTTCAATTTCTTTAAAAATTAGAATGTTCTTGCTTCTTTGTGAGACACTGAATGTTGTTTCCATAGAAACAGTTATAATGTTATAAACAGATTATGACTTATGAACAGATAAAATGAAAAGTTCAAGTCACAGAAAATCTCTACAAATATATCTAGCAATAATCAGTGCCAAAACAGGAGCCAGAAAGGATGAAAATTAATGAAAAATTTCACACATATATATAGTCTATTTTTAACTGGACTTTAAGGTTAAATAAGAATTGATTATAAGAACAGGGTTTATGTCTAATTCTCTTTGTATACTACAAGCGCTTAAAACACTGCCTTGCAAAAAATACTCTGAGTGAATGAACAAATGAACAAGAAACCATTTATTGACCTCAAAGAATAATCCCCTAAATTAGTGTTTTTCAAACTGCTGCTTACAACGCATTAGGAGATTTAAAAATCAATTAAAAAAAAAAATTTTTTTTTTTACAAAATGAAATTAAATAGAAAATATCAGAGTACATAGCATGTAGTCAGGTGGGTTATTTTCTGTTTATACATCTATATTTATATATAATATAAAGATGTATATTTGTATTTGTATGCTCAGTCACCTTGTAAAATGCAATTTACTGTGTAAAGTAAAAAAGTTTGAAAAATACCGTCTAAATGGTACTCTGGGAGCCAAAAAGTTTCTAATTCTCAACAAAATACTTAATTGCCTGGAAACAGATTATGTGCTAAGGGAATTGAGCTTTAAGCCATGATAAATTAATCAAATAAGAAATTTCTCATTTCCTCACCTTTCCTTTACTCCCCTTGGTAGTGATTTATTCTTACTTGTTAGACGCATATGACATCTTTCCCTCCTCTTGAAAATAAGTTGTGATTAAACAACAATAATTCATGTTTAAAAAAATTGAGGAGTTTTACTCTGCATGACAGGTCATCCCATTTAATCACTATGCCAGGCTGCTCTGCTAATATCCAGACAGCTCAGGAGGTATGGCACCACATTCATTAATTACACTTGAGAAGAGATATTTAGGGATGAGGCTAATGATAAATGTGTGAAATGAAAATTAAATTTGTTCCTAAGAAATGATTTTTAAAAGATGTTACCTGGCTGATAAGATCAAAACATTATAAATACCAGAGTTACTTAAGGACAAGAAAATAATTTATTCTCAAAATATTGGTAAAAAATTACTATCAAGACCACAAACTGAAATTCTAGTGGCTTTGTATTTAATTATAGCAAGAGGCAGAAAAACTTGTATGAATAAAAAGAGAAGCAAGATATTACACCTGTCCAAAAGATCTCCTCCTCTGCATTACTTTCCAATCACTTATTATATACAGTATTTTGTAATTCTTTTATGTCATTTCCTCAGTCATGTCTACCCTTTCAAAAACACATCATAACCAACAAATGTTTAGGTGAGCAGTGTAAGCAGTATAAAAAATAGTAAACAACCCGTCTAAATGGAAATATAATCCCAGTTCAGGGTCTTTTCTTACCACCTAGAACTGGTGAGTTAAAACTGAAAATTCTAAGGACCTAAGGAATAGGACAGGGGATGGAAAATATAAATCAACTACGGCATCCATAATTTTTGCAATATGCCAGCCAGTAGTGAGATTCCCATTTTATTCTCAATTTTATGCCAATAGGACCAGTGAAAGAGGTACTTAACATAGGTATTTTTGCTCAAAAATCAATTTCTATAATGATTTTACTTTAGTAATAAATGCATCATACTTTTAAAAAACTAAATTCAAAGCATTAGAAGTTAAAATGTATTAAGTTAAATCATAAATGTTCAAGTTACAAAAATATTTCATAAAATGTCAACTTCTCTGTCTTCCAGGAGTAGAATCATCTTTTAAATAGTTCTATCAAAGTGTACCTGTTTAGTAGCAGTAACTTAAAAATAACTATAAAATTTTCTGGTATCAGAGAGAAGCAAGATTTTGCCTTAGTATGGTTATTCATTGTTATTTCTCCCATCTGCTTCTTATTCTGTGTACTAGAAGGTTCTAGCAAATAAATTAAAGGGAGGGGGGAATCATAAGAAGCATGCATTTTAATTTATTCTTTTTTAATCTATTCCTGAAACTTTCTAGAGGAGAGGATTTTATCAGGCACCTTCCAGGAAGAAGTGTTGGGCTATCAGTGGTTAACTTTGCAAACTAACATCCTATGAAGAGGAAGAGAAGCTTGGAGCAGAGGTTTAGATATAACACCTCAGCCTCTCTCCCTGTTGTTGTTTTGCATATTTGGCTTTATTCTGTTTAGCAAAACTGGGCATTTTCCCTAACTCTTTCTCATTTTGACCTCTGGTATACCAAACCTTGAATTAGCAAAATTGACTGCTCTTTCATATTCTTGATCTTATTCAACTCCGTGTTTCTGATCCAAACCTAGTAACTTGAACTTCATTCCTGATGATGAACTTGATCTTAATTCTGATCATTTGGACCACTACTCCATCACCTCAATGTGTGTTAATACAAGTATAAAGGCTCAGCATCCTAGCCACCATCTGAACTAAAATGGCTGCTTCATAACCCAAGATGACTTACAAGAGGAAAATAAATACAACAGAAATAACATCAAAGCTTTGGCAAAGAAAGATTAACTCCTGAAAGAAAATGTGATGATCCAGGAAAAATACAAAGAAAGAAAGGAAAATATTTAGAGAATTAGTTTACATAATGTCAAAAGAGAAGAATTTAATTATAGAATACATGTAATAAAAAAGTTTTCTGCTATTTTGAACTGAGATGAAAACAGAGTTCATTAGTTGTATCAATATTAGGTAGATTTACTCAGCAGCGGTCAGGCTGATGTCCCACCTGACTGAAGGGGGAAAAAAATCCTCTCAATTGGGAACACCTCCACCTCAATTGATCCTCATCAGGTAAACAGTATTTAAATTAAGCTAAAATTAAATGCAATTTAGCTGAAGATGGATGTCTGGAATGATCTAAAAATAACCTTTATGCAGGTGAATCCAATTTTTTATGTTTTGTTGCCTTTGAAAGCAAATAATCAAGTCTTCTCTATCACCTTGTTTTATTTTCTTTGCGGCACTTACCATTATTTAAATATGTATTATTTATTTGTCTACGTGTTCATTTCTATCTTCCCTGTTCTTCTATTTCTATTAAAATATTAACTCCATAAGGGCTGGGACCATTTCTGTCTTGTTCATCACTGTATTCCTAGTGCATACAACAGGGCATGACATATACAGTAGGCTTTCAATAAATTTCTCAAATGAATGAATTAATGGTTGTGCCGCTTTGATTCGATTTTTATGAAATTAGGAACAAATAGTTATCCAAGAAGACCAAGAAGCCATGAATACCAACAGTATTTCCTAATATGTACCAAATGACTGCTCTAATGATTGAAGTCGGTAATAACAGCAGAGGTGGGGGACTGGGGGGAGTCAGGGACAAAAGAATTTAGAAATCGTTTGACAAGGAAAAAGAAAAAATCTACGTTTTTCTCCCCACCCAGCCCCATGGACAATATGAATACACATGACATTTACAATACTAATCAACATCTAAACGATTCCTAGATCTCTTGTTTTCACATCCTTTGATTCTGAAGTTATTTTGGTTTCTAATCTTGTTTTGTTTACATTTTAAAGAAAAGAGAAATGTTCTTTAAGAAAATGCCAATTGATTAATGCCACTGAACTTATTAGTGAAGCCTGGTCTCCAAACATATAGATTTTCATTAGAAATCTTTTCTCATCTGTCAGTAGAGATGCCTGAAGTGTTGGTGATATATAATCAAAATGAAATCTGATATCTGATTCCTTAGTAAGGGAAAGGGTGAAATGCTTCAAAGTGAGAAAAATGCAGCTCTGGAAAACCAACTGGAAAGCTGCAGAAAGCTCTAGCTTCCCATGTTCACTCTCATACTACTTTTACCTTGTCCTTTTTCCCTCCACAGACAGAAAAAAAACACATACATACATACATTTATATATGTATGTATATAAATATGTATATATATGTACACACACATATATATACACACGCACATATATACATATATGTGTACCTGAAATGAAAAAGGAAACTTTCCATATATAATCTCCCACAGCATTGAATAGTACTGCCAGCTATGTAACATAACAGAGATGAGGGTAAAATATTTCTGATTTAAAAATATCTAACATAATGAAATTAGCATTTGAAGAGACTACATAATTATAAAATACAGCTGACAAGAGTTTTTAGTATTTTAATACTGGAACCTCTAGTATTAGAAGGTGATCACCACAGCATTTTAAAATTAATAATCATAACAAATGCTAATGTTTTAGCAACTCAAAACTAAAAGTCATGATAATTACTAACACGTATTGAAAGCAACTATGTGCCAAACATCGTTCACAGTTTACACAAATTGTCATTTATTCCTCACACTGATCCTATTAGATGGGCACTATTATCATCTCTATTTTACATACAAGAAAACGGAGACAGATATTAATAACTTGCCCAGGAGCATAATGGTATTAAGAAATGAAATAGGGATTCAAACCTGGGCAGTTTATAGACTGAAACCTACAGCAATGTATCCACTCCTGATAAACCTTACCAAAAAATGATGGATACAGGGCAAGAGCACAATATCTGCCAAAGTGAAGTACAGGCCTTCCACAAACACATGGTCCAGCGGGGGAAGGTCAGAGGCTCTCGCTTTTCTGACGTGAGCAGGCTCCCTGTTGGCAGGAGCTGGTTCCTCACGTACTGTGAGCTCTGAGAACGCCACTCTCAGTTCCAGGCTCGCCGACGAAGAGTCCACCTCTTCAGATGTTTCCTGTCTATGGGCCTTGCTCTTCATTTCTTCCTTATCAAGGGAAGGCCTAACCCCAGCAGCCTTCTGCTGCTTCAGCTTCTGCCGCCGGAGTTTGTCATCATTATGTACCCTAACGGGCTCACTAAGCTTCTTCTCAAGCTCTAGTATTTCGGCAGGGATAGTTGGGGGCTGGTCAGAAGATTCTTTGAGAAAATTCTCAATAGCTAAAGGGATGGTAAGTTCGCATAGCCTGGTCCACTGACTAACCTGCAAAACAAAACAAAACAAAACAAGAAATGAAAGGATTCTTTACTTTCAACACAGCTTGAAGAAAAATAACTTTCTATTGGGAAATAAGATTGGTTTAGAGAACTTAAGTCTTGAGCTACACCATCTCTGGGCTAGGCTTTTACGCTCTATCACGAGACACTACAGTACTTCAGAAGTGATAACGTTAAACAATGGAGGTTCAGCATTCCTGCACCTGGAATATATGCTATTCTCCTGTATCCACTTACCGAATAAATCCTCACTTCCCGAAGCCTTTGAAGTACGCTCCCCCTAAAAAAGCTGGGTTTCCGAAACATTGCTACTTTGAGCTCCTGTTCATATGTAAAATCCCCTTTAAAAATCCTCAACGTAATTAAAATAAAAGGGAAAGAAAAAAAAAAAAAAAGAGAAATCTTTCCCTAAAAATAATGTCTCTAAACCTCATAAATTAAATCTTAAATTCTTATCTTCCAATACTGCGCAGAAATATCGGTATACATGAAGGGCTATTTTAACTCTTTCATTGGTTACTGTAGTTCTTTTAAGTAAATTAAATTTTATTTTCCAACAGAAAGTTCAAACAAATATTCAAGTGAATGTGTTGTCACTTAATGGCTTTAAATAACAGAAAAGAGACATTATACTTACTTCAGCACAGGCTTTCAAGCAAGTCTTCTTAAAACCCAGAAGTTCCAAAATTTCCTTCTTTGAGGGGTCTGCTTCATATGATTTCTGGATTATGTGTCTCAGAACAACAGCAAGTCCTGCTCTACAGAAATTGTCTGGTCTTTCTACTACCGCAGGTAAACAGCAATTCTGGACTATTGGTGGAAGCTCTTGCCTTGAAATAATCTGTATTTCAACATCCTCAGACAGTACATTTTTAAGTAGTGAAATACCTGTGCTTTCTTCAGTGAGGACTAAGCAAACTTTAAAGATTTTGCAGTCACAGTATGATAACAAAAATAAAGTTATAGATGTATGAAAAGGAAAGATGCACCCTTCTTTTTGGTGAGAAAGGTCCAAGTATAGATATTCTTCTGTAAGACTTTTCTTAATGCCTTTCATTTTCTTCTTTCATTGGGTTACCTGAAGCATAAATTGAAGTGATTATAGGTCTTAGAATATAGAAATTGCAAAGCTAAAATAAAAGATGAACATTTTAAAAACATTTTCTAGAAATCAGCAGGGATTTGTGATAGATATGATTCTACAAGAATTGGTTCTTGGAATGAATAAATGGCTTCCAAAAGAAAGATTCCTACCCTGTGCAATTAACTAGTCTTAAGGGTGATTTTATATCCAGCTCCTTTAAAAAGAGCATACCTCAGGTGCTTTGCAATAGAACTCTCCCAGTGAAGTATTGATACTTTGGGGTCTCAATACAGGTGAGAACAAAAGATGAATAGGGCTTCTCTGGTGGCGCAGCGGTTGAGAATCTGCCTGCCAGTGCAGGGGACACGGGTTCGAGCCCTGGTCTGGGAAGATCCCACATGCCGCGGAGCAACTGGGCCCGTGAGCCACAATTGCTGAGCCTGCGCGTCTGGAGCCTGTGCTCCGCAACAAGAGAGGCCGCGATAGTGCGAGGTCCGCGCACCGCGATGAAGAGTGGCCCCCGCTTGCCACAACTAGAGAAAGTCCTCGCACAGAAACGAAGACCCAACACAGCCATAAATAAATAAGTAAATAAATAAATTAAAAACAAAAAAAGAAATCAAGGCACAGTTATATAAGTTTTAAAAAAAAAAAAAAGATGAATAGAATGGGACATACGAAATAACCAAGAATACCTAGAGTTGTCTGGGGATAATAGCTCTGAGAAGCTTGATGATGCTGGTCCTTCCATACTGCTTGTTTTATGCCCCTAAAATATAATAATTGAGGGGGGGATATATTCATTCTCTCACAAGAAATGGATTCTCCTAAAGTGGATTTTGATATGTGATGAGCTATTGTATGCTGAATCACAATAGAAAAAAATATTTGAAATTCTCCATAACTTAGATGTTGATAAGTGAGATATCTCAAAGTTAACATGTCCAAAATCAAGTTCCTTATTTTCTCCCTACCCCAAAACCTGTTCCTCATGTATCTTCCCCATTTCAGTTAATGGAACACCATCCTTCTAGCTCTTCAGGCCAAAAACCTGGACAATCATTCTAAATTACTCTTTTCTTTCACACCCCCATAACTAATCCATTAAAAATTTATTTTGGCACTACATTCAATATATACCTAGAATCTGATTATTTCATTCCATCTTCATTGCTTCCACTGTGATCCAAGCCACCATCACCTTTCTTCTTAATTACAGCAATTGCTTCCTAACCCTGCTTTCCATCCTCTAGTCTATTCTCAACATAGTAGCGAAAATGATACTGTTAAAAATGAAATAAAATCATGTCACTTCTCTGCTCAAGCACTCTAATGTCTTCCCATCCTACTCAGAGAAAAGGCAAAGCTCCTGCAAAGGTCTACAAAGATCTCCTTGATCTAATTCTCTATGTCTCTTTGTCCATCTCATCAGCTCTCATTTTTGCTCACTGCTTCAGCAAAAGTGGCTTGTTGTTCCTCTAAATCACTAGGTACATTCCCACCTCAGTGCCTTGGCACTTGATATTTCTAGTGCCTAGAACACATCCATACCTCCTTTAAGTACCTACTCAAATATCAACTTTTTGAGATGTTCCCTGGCTACTGTATTTAACTTGCGAACCCCAACTCCCACTTTCCCTGAAAAAACATTTCCATCCCCTTCTATGCTTTTCTTCACAGCATTTATCACTATTGTAACATACTATATTATCTATTTTGGTCTTCGCCCAATAGAATATTCCATGAGAGTACAAATTTTATTTTATTCACTGCTATGCTAAAACAGGGCCTGCTATATGTATATGTGTGTGTGTGTGTGTGTGTGTGTGTGTGTGTGTGTGTGTGTGTGTATATATATATATACACACACACACACACACACACACACACACATATATACATGTATGTATATATATGTGTATATATATATATAGTCAAGAAATATTGAGTGAATGCATGGACAAATAGACATGTTGGTTATTTTAAAGATGCAAACATACACAACCTGTGGTCAAATTATTGATGGTTGTTTTCAAGTCAAAATCCTTAAGACTTTTGTCAATTATGACTTTTTGTTTGATTTCTACATTTCCTGGGTCTAAAATTCCCCATGTTCTAATCCATAAATCAAAATTCCAAAACTGACACTAGATGGCACTCTTTAAAAGCATTCGCCATATAACAGGAAGATGGTATATTGGAGAAAAAATTATTTTAAATTATTTAAAACAACGTTAAAAGCCTTTAAAAAGTACACATGCAACTCTTTCTTTTAAGTGTATTTGAAATATTAGTGTACCTGAATTTTAGGGTGCTAAAATTTACTAAATTTCCTTTATATTCTAAATTCCTTAGTTTTTTTTTCTTTTAATCAAAAGCAAATAGTTAAGTACTCTTTAACCATCTTGGTCCTCAACTTTTTTATTAAAGGGCTAATAATCCATTATAACAAAGGGATATAGTTAGTAAAGTACTGTCGTGGAAAACTTCTTGATAATGCAAGTGATCACCAGTGTTTTATCTTATACTTCTTTTGTTAAAACATAACAGATCTGCACCATGGTTTGTTACTTATTTAAAAGATTATCTACAGGAAAATTATTTCATGTAATTTAAAAGCAACAACGCTTTAACCCATGGAAACCATTTTCTCCCTGAGCTAACTTAATTACCTTTTGGATTTTTTTTTCCCCCACCTAGAGCTGATTTTAAAACAAAATATTAAAGGGCATTTGTTAAAGCTCACAGGCAAAAGAAACCAACATTTTGTAGAAAATTGATAGTCTCTTTGGAGAGTTTATCCCTATATATCTACTGTTGATTAATTTACCAATCCTCTTAACTCCCTTTGTTGACGGTGGGATGCTATAAAGAAGATCCCTAAATGCTTCCCTAAGAAGCAGATTTGAAAGAAAACATAATCGATTTCCTCATTTGCCCAGCAGTCTAGGAAATAGTAGAGACTAGTCCTGCTAACACTTAAAAAAAAAAAAAAACACACAAACAAAAAACTAAAAACATCATACT
Organism: Balaenoptera borealis; assembly: GCF_965194805.1. Taxonomy (NCBI): domain Eukaryota; kingdom Metazoa; phylum Chordata; class Mammalia; order Artiodactyla; family Balaenopteridae; genus Balaenoptera; species Balaenoptera borealis. The sequence goes on along the minus strand of NC_138861.1, from coordinate 117,009,977 downwards.
ATTTTACAGCTTTTGATTTAGGATATGCAGGAACATTTTTTTAAAACTTAGAGTACGTGTATATCTGCCACTTCCCAAGGCACATAAGAACCTTGAGAATTAACTTTTACACATTCTATAAACTTTTTTTTTGCTGTGAGCACTTAATAAATGTTAAATGTCAACAAAATAGAATAGCAATAATCTGCCCTTGGAGATATCTAAAAATTAATGAGATGCCGAAGAGAAAATGCAAAGTACTGTTGATTCTGTTTAAAGATTTTTTTTTGTTGATATGGACCATTTTTAAAGTCTTTATTGAATTTGTTACAATATTGCTTCTTTTTAAGTTTTGGTGTTTTGGCCGTGAGCCATGTGGGATCTTAGCTCCCCGACCAGGGATCGAACCGTCACTCCCTGCATTGGAAGGCGAAGTCTTAACCACTGGCCCGAGAGGGAAGTCCCAGTACTGTTGATTCTTCACATAATTTATTTCTTTAAATATAGATGTTGGGGTTTTTTTTTCTTCTTCCCCTTAAAGATTAAAAATGTTACTTAATGATCTTAGAGTTAAAAAAAAAATTACTCTCCCTGGGCAATTTCTCCACATTAAATACTACTGTAATTTCAAAAATAAATATTAAGTATTAGCAAACCTGTACAAATTTGATATCTGTTTTTGGCTTGTACTATGTCTTTAACTTTTCAAGAAAGTAGAACACAGTTTTTGCTTAAAGTCTGCAAATACCCTCAAAAGAAACCTTTTTTTTCTTCTTCTTCTCCATTTCTACCTAGAGAATTCCTTATTTTATTACTTTTATGTCATGAGCTTTAAAAAAGGTAGGTGCTGTAGGATCATCCTCTGGGTCTCCAACACACGGAGCTGGGGGCATAGCTCTTGTTAGTCCAGACTACATTCCTGCCAAGCACAGAAGTGCTGTATGTCATTTGCCCTTTCTCAGCTTTGACAGGTGCCACGCTGCAACTATTCCTGTGCTGGAGTGCGGAAGCAGCGGACAACACCACAAACCTGAGATGCTGAACAGAGCTGATGGAGTGTGCATCTCCTCCCTGGAAAGGCCAGCTTGCTTGGGAACGTTGCAGAGGGAATAAAAACAGGTAAAAAGAAAATACTTAAGCCTTGGTTTCATTATTTGGGAATCTTTAAAGATATTTTTAAACAAAGGAAGTAGTCACAGGTTTAATTAGGAATTTAATCTTTTTTTTTCATTCTCGTTCCAATTAATATATCTTGGTGTTGATAAAATGAAACATTTCACACATGAAAGGGGAAATGAGTTTTATAGGTGTTTTTGTATCTAAAACCATTTTACTACTTTATTCCTTGCATATATAGAGAGAGAGAGAAAGGAAAAAATAACATAAATAAGTATAAAAATAAGCATACTTCTCTGGAAGCTGGAAAAATAATTTAAAACTTTTGTGCTCAAAATTCAAGTCTGGATCTATGGCAACTAAATATTACATAATAGATAAATAAGTTATATATTATATATAAAGACCAAAAAGTACACAACTGCAACTAAATATTAACCAGTTGATTGTTTTTTTTTAAATAAGAAATTATCACTGGGCCTGGGATTTCATAGGAGCTTAATAAATGTTAAATGAACAAAGAATACAATTCTAAATAATATTATGTACATTTTATTGTCCAGCAGCTATGTGCTAAGCACACAGAACTTTTGTGTACTACTTCAATCCTAATAATCCTTAAAAGTACATTTTACTCCCACTACATAGATAAGAACTGTACTTCAATCCAAAAGCATTATTTGAATCTATAAAGGGATCTTATTGGAAAACATCAAGGAATAGGTATTTTTCTAACATAAATAGCACTACTTTACAAACTTCATAAATTGAAGCATATTGCAATTTTATTGCAGCAACAATTTCACCGGAGTGAAAATCATCAGAAATTATGTTATTCTAAGCAACTGTCGTTGATAAAAACCTCCATGCTAAAGGCAGAGTTATTTGACAATTCTCAGCACTGGATTAAGTTTTTTGATAGTTCCTTCCTATTTCCCTTTATTGGATCCTCCTCAGACCTCTTAGTGACCTGTAGTTCAGTACTTCACCCTATTCTCAACTTACACTCACCCCTCTGATTATTGGCTTTCAAAATTTGATCATGCCACACAATAAGAAATAAAGCTTATAATGAAAGTCATTACATACTGAATAATACTGAAACAAAAGAATCGCCAAGAAATATCCTACCACATGAGATACAACTGACAGTTCACTCTGCTTTTTCTTTCTTCTTCTTCTTCTCCAGGGTTGTTTTATTGTTTTTAATGTTGGTTAGTACTCACTAAAGTGAGTCCATGACCTATGGGCCACCACTTACACTACAACGGCACTACCTGAGGTGATTTACGGTGCCATAGGGTTAAATATCAGCTACAACCTTTCCCCTGAACTTCAGACTCCTATACGTGTATCCTACTTGACATCTTCACTTGGACATTTTTCTAAACCTGTTCCTCTTTCCTCAAGTAGTCCCCATTCTTGATAAAACAGCAACACCATTTACTCAGATGCTTGGGCCCATAATTCTGAAGTCTCACTCAACTCCTTTTTTTCTCTCTCTTACCTTACTATTTCTACCTTTGAAATACATGCTAAGTCTAACTTCTTAGCACCCCTACCAATAACACCTTAATCTAAGTCATCACTAGCTCTTACAAAGACTACTGCAAAAGCCCATTAACTATTTTCCTCCACTCAACACAACTGTCCATTCTGCAACTGTACTCAGGGTGATCCTTTAAAAACATAAATCAGACCATGTCCTCTGTTTACAACCATCCAATGGCTCCCCAGAACATTTAAAATAAAATCCACATTTCCTATCATGGTCTCTAGGGCCTGATGTGACCCTAGCTGTGTTTCTTTTTTGACCTGATCTTCTAACCCTCTTCCCTCTTGTTCACGTCCCTCCAGCCAGTTCTCCTTGCTGTTCTGGGAAGACGCCAGCAATGTCCTCATGCTTGAGAATTTTGGTACTTGCTATTCCCTCTGCCTAGAATGCTCTTCTCCAAGATATTCACATGGCTTGCTCCTTCATTTCACTGAGGTCTCTGAATATTAACTCAGAGCAGTCTATCCTGAGAAAAAGGACTCCCATCACTTCCTAGCCCTTTACTCTGCTTTCTTTTTCTTTACAGCACTTATTACCTCACATATCTCCAATGCTGAAGAGTACTCAAATTTTAGTTCAAGGAATGTTTAGTTCAAGCCTTAAATTATGCTTTATACTTCCAAACTTCTCAGGGAAAATAATGGATCTGTGTTGAATTGAAAAGATTTTCTCCAACCAAATATTCAAAAAATCTGTTTGTTACTGAGGCTGAAAGCTGGAGAGTCACAAAATGCTGGAATATAAATGTGACACCCTAAGTCCACTTGAATATTAACTGCTTATATTGTACAGAATAGTTCAAAGCAGTTTACAAATACGAAAAAATCACAAACTCTTATTTTTCTTAAAGATTCAAATTTAAACTTAAACCCATTAAAATTCCCCACTACATCAAATGTTCAACATTATGAATATTAGAACTTAGCTTGTGTTTTATACATAACAATAACAGTATTTGGTTGCAAATCTCACTACTTTCTTTCAATAATATAGATTAAACAAAGAAAAGCCTGCCTCTACAGAGTTAGATAGCAGCTTATTACCTTAGATAGTAAAGTTTAAAAAAGGGAAGAAAACACTGAGCCATTTCAGTGCTCACTACATTATGTAATGTGAAGACACATATCGTTAAGTCCTAGAGGACAAAATCCTATGATTAAAATTAGCTGCTTATCTGGGCAAGAAGTGGGGAAAAAAAAAAAAAAAAACAGTTTAAAAAAGCTTACTGTAACCTTAGCCATAAGGGAAGTGTGTCCTCTCTGGAGAACCAGGGAATCATCTGTTGCCATAGAATCATAATGCTTGCAGCTAAGCCTGACCTCATAACTGATAGGGATCCACAGCATGAAAGGCTAACATGTTAGAAACATCGGCAAGCCTGAAATAAAATTACTGAATCCCCACAGCAACCAATACCCGTGCTTATTATGAACTATATGGTTTAAATCCTTGCTTTCCAAGTACTAATCATAACAGAATTCAGTAGGCTACTTTAAAAACTTGAAGATAAAAACAACATATGCTAAGGAACTGTGTATACTACAGATATTTTAGTTGACTGGCCTCAAAATTTAAGTTTCAAAAAAAATTTGTTAAGTTTCAAGGTCTGCTAAATTGTTGCTGTTACCCACTTGCATACTCAGTATTTATTCTTATTTCAAATTACAGGTGATACAAAAGCTACAAAGTAAACACAGTTTAAAACAAAAATAAAAACAAACCCCCCCCAAAACCCTCGATGGGCCTTCTACTACAGAAGTTAAAGTTTGAGCTTTGTTTAAAGCAGGCAAACATGTAACAGAAGTGTAAAAAAATAAAAGAATTGATAAAATAAATGTCAAATCTCACTGAGTTTTTCAGATTTATTTTTGAAGTTAGGACTCTTAAAACAATGCCTTCAGGTATAACTCAAACATAATTTCAAGTAATAAGTATGCTTAAGGCAATCCTTTCAGTAGTGTATATTCCCCACCAGGCAGCTGAAAAGTCACATAGCTTAATGTTTGATTTATTAAATATGATAGCAAATCACTCAGTTGTATTTATAACAAAGAATTTATTTTCACAATACTTAAGTGACCATGGTTAAAGCTTAAATTGTCACCACTAGTTTTTGCCAGCTTTTGCATTTTCTCCTTTAAACACTGTTTCTAGATAAGCTTAGAAAAAAGTAGAAGTACTCTATCTTCTCTTACCAATAATTTAGCAGAAGACATTATTAAATGCTGGCATTTTCTTGATATTCAAGAACTTATGACAAGGAATGGGATCATGGCATTAAGGAATCATGACGTTAAGAATAAAGAGGGGGAGTGGGGGAAACAAGTCACCTAATCCCAAACCAGGTAGAGAAAGTACTCGTATCAGTAAACGTTTTGGAAGTCAAAGCAATTTTCATGCAAGTTAAACTCTAACTTTCTGTAGAAGTTTAAAACCAAAGTGAAACACTGCTTTGATGGTGTAACAGAAGCAAATGGCCCCAAATGAAGCAAGTTCATTAGAGCAACTGTTAGGTAGTATTCACATACAACTGCTTTCTCCAATGAGGAAGGGCTGGAATAAAAAACTAACTGGAAAAAAAAAAGTTAAAGCGCGATCCAAGAGGTCTTAAAACTACACCTAGCAGCAAATGGCAAACGACCCCACAGACTGCTGCAACTGGAAGCTGCTCCATTCCCCCATCAGTAGAGGAAGCCACGGGGATTGGTCTTGGAAAAACTGAGAAGGGGCCCGGACCCCTCCACCCTTCCCACCCTTCCCGTCCTTCCCCACATCCTCAACCCTGTTTCCCCAGATGCTAAAAGGCGGCTTTACGGCGTCTCGGGGACTGCGGAGCCGGCGGCCCGAGCGCCCTCCTTACCTGGTCGCAGAGGCGCGGCCAGGCAGGGAGGGTGCGTGAGCGTGTGGGTGACACGGACCGCTAGCGCATTCCCGCCCCGCCCGAGCCGGGCTTCCCGAGGCCACTTCAGGAAGTCTTCGCCCGCGGGCCACACGCAGCCAACGAAGCCGGGAGAGAAACAACGAAGACCGCACCAGGGAAACTGCGGGCCCCGCAATCATTCATAATCCGGCGGACCGGAAAGAATGGGTTACGTCACTTCCTACCGTCGCACAGCCAATACGTTCCCCAGTCGACCCTGCTGCGGGAACCTTTGTTTTTCCGCTCTCGGAGCCGGCTGCTGCCGGGAGCGGTTCGTCAGGCCACCGGGAACGGACGGGGCAGCGGGGCGGAGTGGTGAGTTGTTACCAGCTCACCGGCTCCCAGCCGACTCTGGGAGGCTCAAGACTTCTGCGAGGGGCGAGGTGGGAGAGTAGTTCCGTGCGGTCTTAAGTTTCCTCGCTCCTTGTGGGGACACCTCGTAATTTGCAGGCGGTCCAGTGCCCAGGCTGACTGCTCTCCCCTTAAGTGAGGGTAGTGCTTCCTCGGAGGTTGTGGCGGGCTGGGGCACGCGGACCGAGGGCACAGCCCCGGGGACTAGGTCCTTGGAACCCTGTCTCCGACCTTCCTCGGAAGGTTTTGGCGACTTCTCTCGACAGCTCCCTCTGTCGGCCTCTCACCTTCTCTCGAGCTCACTTGTCAAGGACCTTCCCCTGTGCTAGGCCTTGGGTGTGTTATGACTTTGATCAAAAGATTGGCAGTCCTTGTCTGAGTGTCTCTGGTCGCTTTTCAGATTCGCTATCACTTGGTTGGTTTGGAATCAGGGTCTTTCCGCTTCCCTTATGTTTCCGGACGTATGCCTAAGGTTTCAGTGTAATCCAGGGCCAAGAACTCAGTGAGGGAATGAAAAGGGCAGCATCTTTAAAAGGTTGTTTATTAGAAAGGGTTGCAAGAACTTGCAAAGACATAAAGGGCAAAGCTTTCTAGAGCTGTTATGTGATGGCAACCCTAATATTGCACTCTGCGTGAACAGGGTCGATTTCCTTCATCTCGTTCACGTACAGATGATCAACTTTGGACTTCTTTTAAGATTCGCATGTAGGGTGGGAAATGAGATCTAGAGGAAAGAATATATTTATATATGAGTACCCAATTTGGGTTGGAGAAATCACAGAAGCCCTAGAAAGTGACATTTAAACGCAACCTAGTTCATTCACTCTACAAATACTTTTGAGAATCTGTGAAGTTCCAAGCACTAGGTATATAACAGTGAATAAAACAAGTCCCTGCTTGCATGGAGTTTACAGTCTAGTGGGATTAATAAATTTAAATCAGATGAAGGATTGGGAAGAGAGTATTGCAGATAGGAACATTGTACAAGTCCCCCCCGTCATGAAAGAGGTGTTTTTGTTTCGTATTGCTTTTCTTTTTTTGATGTTTGAGGGTTTGTGGGGCGGGGCAGTTGGGTGGGGATGGCTTGGAATTTCTTTTTTATTGCTTTTTGTGAAGGGATTTTGGACATGATTAGAATTGTGTAGAAGGAGAGGAAAGACCTTTATACTTTGATCTCTAATAATTCCAAAGCCATTATTTTGTGGTACTTTGCAAAATAGCAGAGTGGTAGGCAAAAAAGAGAGCCTCTCCCCTTAAAGTACTCAGAGTGTTATAGAGAATATACAAATGTACAAAAAAAGAGTGTGGTTCAAGGTAGAAAGTTCCAGTACCATGAGAATGCACTTTGAGATATCCTAGGAGGACACGATTAGTTGTATAGGGGGTAGAGAAGAACACTGTAGCTGTGAGTAAAGTTCTCATGAGAAGGAGTATTTGAACTGGGTCTTGATAGCATTTGGAAATATAAAAATGGGTAAAAAGCTTGTCAGAAAAAATGAGTAGAATTAGCAAGCCCAGCTAATGGCTCTGCGCTACAGAAGGTCTGGGGATGAAGGATTAAAGTTTTTGTGCCAGTTACTGAATCTTTTTAAATGGTAGGCCAAGAAATTCGGCTTTATTTTAAAGGCAATGGGAATCCTTAATTTTTGAGGAAAAAAATGAAAAAAGAAAGAAAGGAAGGAAGGAAGAAAAAATGTGTTGCAGGAACATTAATATGGCAACAGTGCTGAAGTCAAGGAGAATAACTAGATTGTTGCTGTAGTACAAAAAGCAAATAAAGACCTGAATCTGAATAGTAGCTGTGGAAATGAAAAACAGGAATAGATGTGAGAAACATTGCAGAGTCAGAATTCACAGGAAAGGCCTGCTGATTGTTTAAATATAAGGAATTGGGGAGGACTCGGTGAGGCAGAGATTTAGGCCTCAGACCTGATTAATGGAGAGTGTGTCATTTATTGAAAGAAAGTGCAGGACAGGGAACTTTTGGGGGAAGATATTCATAATCTCAATTTCAATCATAACTGAATTTGAGATACCATTAAGGCAGCCAGGTACACATGTTTACTAAGCAGTTGGAAATGTGGGGTTTGAGCTTAATAGAGATTGGAATGGGGATAAACATGTGAAATCAAGTTGAAAACATGATATATATAAGATTACCATGGAAGAAATTGGTAGCAGAACTAAAGAAAATAGACAAGAATATATACTTGGGCAATACCAAGAGCAATGGGGATGAAAAGATGACCCAGAGAAAGAGTAGCCAGAGACAGAAAAAGAAAACCAGGAAAGCTGAGTATTACTCGTGGAGGAGGAAGATTTTTGAAAGAGAAAGTGAATAACATGTATTCACTTGGCCAGCATTTACTGAGTGCCTGCTATCTGCCAGGCACTCTGCTAGAAACAGGGATTACAGCAGCAGATAAGGTCAGTGCTGGCCCTCGTGGAACCTACGTTCTAGTGAGAAAGACAAACCCTGTTTACATAATTAACAGTGTAGTAGCTATGACGTGTAAATACAGGATGTTTTAGGACCATATAACAGTAAGACTCCTTATTTTGTTAGGGGAATGTGCAGAAAAAAATTGAGACTAGAAGGATGAATAAGATGAGGCAAGGGACGCTTTCTACTAAAGAGCTGGGGTAAAAAAGAGTATATGTTGAAAGATTTGAAATAAGTCATGTGGTTACAACAGAAAGTGGGAATAGCTTGAGATACTAGGTAACATTTAATGAGCAATTGTGCTCTGTGCCAGGTACAGTTGTAACTGCTTTACATGTATTACCAGATCATGTAGGGCATTAGAGACCTTTTTAAGAATCTTGTTCTTTAACCTTTGGACAGTAAGAAGTGAAAAGGAGTATTTTAAACAAGTGGATGATATAAAAATATTTGGAAAGGGGCAAGAGTGATTTTGAGGGTTTTTTTTTTTTGGCTGCATTGGGTCTTCGTTGTTGCGTGGGCTTTCTCTAGTTGCAGCGAGCAGGGGCTACTCTTCTTTGCAGTGCACAGGCTTCGCATTGCGGTGGCTTCTCTTGTTGCGGAGCACGGGCTATAGGCACGCGAGCTTCAGTAGTTGTGGCACGTGGGCTCAGTAGTTGTGGCTCACAGGCTCTAGAGTGCAGGCTCATGAGTTGTGGTGCAGGGGCTTAGTTGCTCCATGGCATGTGGGATCTTCCTGGGCCAGGGCTCGAACCCATGTCCCTGCATTGGCAGGCTGATTCTTAACCACTGCGCCTCCAGGGAAGTCCCGATTGTGGGGTTCTGATTAAGCTCTTACAGTGGGCCAGATAATAGCTGCATGATGGTAGCTTGGTCTAGGGTGTGGTAATAAGGATTGAAAAAGGTAGATGAATTTGAAATATGTATAAGAGGTTTGGTGATTGAATGGGAAGCAGGGGTTGAAGTGGAAGGAGTTAAAGCTGATTCTCAGGTTTCTGGCTGGAGCAATGGGATAAGTATCATTTGAGAAAGGGGAGATTAGGAGAAGAACTGGTTGAGAGAAGAGTCTATGAGTGGTTCTGTTAGGGGCATGTTGAATAGGTGGCACCAGTGAGATATCCAAGTCAAGCTGGCAGTTGAATCTTGGAAGAGACGCATGGGCTGGAGAGATAAATATGTAATTACTGGCAAAAGGGGATAGGTCAAATTGTCTAGGGCAGTAATTCTGAAACTTTTAGAGTAGATCAGAACCATCTGGAAGATCTAATGCAAATTTCTGGGCCTCACTCCCAGAGCGTTTTCATTAGTAGGTATGGTTGTGGAGACCGAGAGTTTGAATATCTAACAGGTTCCCAGGTGATGCCTATTGCTGCTATCCAAAGGGGACATTTTGAGAAGAAGGTGTAGAGTGAAGGAAGAGACCCAGAACCTAATCTTGAGCAACTCATTTTTGATTCCTCAAGATTTTTGAGGAATCTACAAAGAAGACCAAGAAAGAAGTAGGAGGAAAAAATAGTATTTATTATACTTACCTGACTAAAGCTGTGAATACTTTGGTATTTGGTATTTGTATTTCCATGGAATGGTGGGACAAAGGCCAAATTGCAGGAAATGCTATATAAGCAGAAGGAATGAAGAAAAAGTATAAAATGTAGAAGAAGTTTTGCTATAAAATGAAGAAGATAGGATAGAAGATATTTAAAGGTCAATGAAAAGATGCCAGTAGAAAGAAAGAGGCTGGGGGAGGGAGGTTTGTGAGTGGCGGAGAAGACATAGGAATAGTTCATAGCTCAAGGTTTCAGAGCGGGAGGAAAAAGATAGGTTCCAGGCACAGGTGGCATTACATGGAGAGCCACCCTCTTATTTAAAAGGTGGGAAAGAGGAAAGGATTGGTGCAGGTATATTTGTAGATGTGTCAGAAAGTTGATTTAGTTCCTCTCTGACAGTTTCTGTTTTCTCTGTGAAGTAGATGAGGACATCTACTAAGACAGAGAAGCAGTTTCAAGGAAAATGGAGAAAATGTGACTGGTCTTTGCAGAAAGTGGGGAAATGAGTTGACCAGAGAAACATGATAGGATTGCTAAGTTGTGTTGAGTGCCTAGATGGGATTAGTGACTCTGAAGATACAGAGTGTGTGTATTCCTCTCAGCTGCACTTAGATTTTGGGTGCAGGCAGGGAGAAGGTAAATAGGATGGATGACTATAAAGTAGATGAAACTGTAGAACTATGGGACAAGGATGCTTAGAGTGCTAAAAGAGAGTCTCTGAAAGGCTGGACCATGAAGGATAAAAAAGATGGAGAAAAAAGATGATTATTTAGAAGTGGGAATTTCTGTGTTACTTATATACATTTACTGCATATAACTAAGGTATATAAGTCTTAGCTCCTAACGTGAGCTAAGACTTTGTTCCCACCAACACCACTATTGCCACCTTCCTAGGCCACTGACATTTTTAAAAGTGGTGATTATTATTAGTTTTCTGCATTGTTCTTTTTTTAAAGCAACACCTAGATTTGAAATTAAATCTACATTTAAAGCATTAAATTTCTGTATATATTTGTATCTATATCTACACACACCTAGGACTTTGTTTTCTAGAATTCTAATCCACAATAAGAAAGCTCTTTTACAATCTATTTTGATCATGAGTTTTAGAATATACAGGAAAGAACTATATAGAAGTAACATGATTTGGTGTAACTCCTGGAAAATATTCTTGGAAATAATAAAGGAGATAAAGTGACAAATTTACACCACAGTTGCTGACCTCTTTAGGACTTCAGTAGAAGGTAATAAATTTCTTTCACTATTCATTCCCCCCTTATCCATGTGGGATATGTTCCAAGACCCCCAGTGGATGCCTGAAACCGTGGATAGTACCAAACCCTATATATACTGTTTTTTTTCCTATACATACATACCTGTGATAAAGTTTTATGAATAAATTAGGCACAGTAAGAGATTAACAACAATAACTAATAATAAAATAGAATGATTATAACAACATATTATAATAAAAGTTATGTGAACATGGTCTCTCTCCTTAAGTTCTTCAACTCTGCCAGAAATGTGACAGTGGCTTCTTCATTGGCAGACACAGCCTCTCCAGTAATTTTTTTATTTTTCAGTCTAAACCTATTCCTGAATCTGTGTAACCATCCCTTACTTGCAGTAAATGGCGTGGTGTCACTCATTTCAGGGGATCTCTTGCTGAAGTTTTTGTAGATGTTCAATGCTTTCTGGCCCAACACATTGCTGTCAGTTGGAACATTCTGTTCATGTCCTCCACCCACAAATTTAATGCCTTTTCCATTCTAACTAAGCACTTATGCACTGTGGCTATAACTTTTGCAGTCTGAGGTACGACAGCAAAACTAGCACAAATTTTCCTTCTTCACAATTTCACAGATAGAAGACTCGTTCTTACCATAGATTTTAGCAACCTCAGCATATGAGCATACAGTTTTTTTCTTATTAAGTTTAAAACTTTCACTTTTTCACTTAGAGGAAGCACTTTGCAACTTCTTTGGCATATCTGAATTGCATGCATCACTACTCTGGCTCTTTGGGAGCATTAAATAAATAATAATAAGGTGACTTGAACACAAGCACTGCAATACCATGACAGTCAGTCTGATAACTGAGCTGGCTAGTGACTAACAGACGGGATTCACTGGACAAAGGGATGATTCACATCCCGAGCAGGATGGACTGAGCTGGCATGAGATTTCATCATAGTACTCAAAATGGTGTGCAATTTAAAACTTATGAATTGTTTATTTCTGGAATTTTCCATTCAGTATTTTCTAACTGCAGGTAACTAAAATGTCAGAAAGTGAAACCACAGGTAACGGAGGGACTACTGTATGTGCGTTTGCCAGTAAGAAAGGAGAAGTAATAGAAACTGGAGAAGGCAATAGAAAAGGGGGAGGGAAAGGAGGATAGAAAACTAAAATATAAAGGATAAAACACATAACCATGAGTGTTTTATTTTAGGCCCAACTCCTGTTTTTTCTGTTGGACAAGGAAAGGAAGTTCGGTCAAGAAGGTGCCAGTAAGGAGAAAGCAGAGGGACCAAGAAAGTGGAGGTCTCTATAAATTCAAAGGATAGATGAATGGGAGTAAAGAAATTTTTTAAAAGAAAGATTGACTTGGTACCCTGAAGAGGCTCCTGGGTCAAAGCAGTAAAAGAGATAGAGTGATGGAAAATTGTAGTTAAAAAGGAGAATTGACTGTGGTCAAGCAGGAGAATAGTTGTGTCAAGTTTCAGGTCTCAGTGGCTGAAGATGAAGCTCCTTGAGGTTGAAGATCTAAATAAAACTAGTGCCGGAAGTTGGAGAAGAATGTCAATATAGATGCTAAAATTACCAAAGATGATGGCAGGGGGAGAGGAAAAGATGAGCCTGGTGCAAATGTTCTGTCCATTAGCAACAATGAAGATGCAGGTGTGGATTTCAGGAGAAGATGTTGATAAATGGTGATCGTGGAGTATTTTTCCGAAAACAGCAATATGGAGTATTGCTCTTTGCTCTTGGCTCTTTGAGTAGGGACAGCTCACTACTTGGGAGAAGGCTGTGAAACAGGTGATGTCTGTGTGGATGTGTGGGGATAGTAAAGGTAAAGCGATAAAAGGACTGCTTGAGAAAAAAATGGAAAATATAGGGGAATATGTTGGTAATGAGTAGGGGCTAGAAGACGATGGGCAGCTAGCAATGAAGTTAATGTCGAGAGGGGGAAGGGCTGAGCTGAATGAGTGCCGGAGGGACTTTCAAGGGGAAGGTAAGTTTGTACCTTAAAGCAGCCATTATGTATATATAATAGGGAAAGGGAAACTGGAAGTTGCTAGAAAGGCTAAAGCATTGGTCTCCAAAGTATTCTCATCATTCATTCCATGAGTAAAAAACTTGAGCTCACTTCCTTATATGTGTACTTAGTTGACAATTATATGCATATACTGCTATCACTATGTATATTAATAGTTTTTTTAATAAAAGATTAAAAATAAAAAGAAATTCTAACATTTTTTTTCTCTGTATTCTACTGTGGAGACCACTGGCTAGAGGAATATGTTAGTAATTTAGGGCAGGGTATAAAGTCTGTTCAGTTTTATAATTGCAGGATCATATAAAAAGAACTGACTCCAAATTGGTGTTGATGACGTGATCTGTGGTCTGGTCTCGTAATCTAGGTGCTGACTCTTGTCACCTAATCTGTAATATAAACCTTTTATCTGTGATTATGGAAATACATAACCATAAATACTTGGCCTCTAATTTTCAGCATAGAAATTTCAAGTAATGGTTTTTCTAGTATATTAAAAGGATTCTTCTAAGTTTCAATATTTTCAGTACCTCATAATACAGATTGTTAGCTCTTTAGCTAACCAAATAAGTTAGGTCAGTAGAAAGACTGGGCTGTGTTCCCTTGTGCACTCAGAAGGAGCGGCAGCTTTACTCCTTTTCATCATGGACATTTTAATGAGGACCTCTTCTCCTCAGAATGTATAGGATGACCAGCCTCATGAGTAAATTTAAAACAAAAAAACCCCACCTATCATTATATATAGATGATGTATGTAATAGTACAATCTTAGGAAGTGACAGAGGTTGCTTCTCAATTTTTATTTAATTATTACCAATTTTTAACTGTTTGAGGTAGATTATTTTTCTTTTAGTATTGGCCTTTAGACCCCTTCTCATGGGTGATTGAGTAGAGCACAGAATTTGACAATAATTTTGTGGCTATCAGGTAGATATCTAATACCTTCTTTAAAACTTAAAAAAAAAAAAAAAAGGCTAGTGGGGTGTGTGTGTGTGTGTTTCCTGTGAGAGTTGGAGAAATATTAGGGGGGAAGTGGATGGGGAAGGAACAAACAAAATCCATTTTCAGGCTGAGCTTTCATATGCCAAGATTCAATCTACAGCAAGTTTTAACGGCTTTATAAACCCCTGAAAATGAGAGATTACCGAGGAATTGCTGACAGATCCTTAACTGTAGCAGTGCAACTGTGTTGCATCATTATATTAACCTTGAGGATAGAAGACAATTTCAAGCCCTAGAATGTTGATCAATGGTTTGGCACCATTTCTCAGACACCTTGCTTTTCAAAAACAGGTTAATGCATGAGATACCACAATCTAAATGTGATGCAATAACATTATCATTAGTATGTTTCTGAGGCACTCAGAATTGGGACTGAGGACTAAGGAGGCAAAAAAAGATAGTTGAGGTAAAGGTTTCAGCACTGACCTTTAAAGCTTATTGCTTAATGCGTCCTCTAACCATTGTCCTCCAGTGACACCCTTCCCCCAATCTTTTTCTTTTTTTTTTTTTTTTTTTTTGGTGAAAATAAAGTTTGAGAGAAGAAATTTTTTGACATATACTAAACTTGACCTAAACACATCAAGTTCCTGTGTACTGGATTATGTGTATTATTTTATAGATTTTTTTTTTAAGTATTTATTTATTTATTTATGGCTGTGTTGGGTCTTCGTTTCTGTGCGAGGGCTTTCTCTAGTTGTGGCAAGCGGAGGCCACTCTTCATTGCGGTGCGCGGGCTTCTCACTATCGCGGCCTCTCTTGTTGCGGAGCACAGGCTCCAGACGCGCAGGCTCAGTAATTGTGGCTCACGGGCCCAGCTGCTCCGCGGCATGTGGGATCTTCCCAGACCAGGGCTCGAACCCGTGTCCCCTGCATTGGCAGGCAGATCCTCAACCACTGCGCCACCAGGGAAGCCCATGTGTATTATTTTAAAATGGTGTTAGGGGACTTCCCTGGTGGCTCAGTGGTTAAGAATCCTCCTGCCAATGCAGGGGACATGGGTTCAAGCCCTGGTCCGGGAAGATCCCACATGCCACAGAGCAACTAAGCCCGTGCGCCACAGCTACTGAGCCTGCACTCTAGAGCCCGCAAGCCACAACTACTGAAGCCCTTGCTCCTAGAGCCCATGCTCTGCAACAAAAGAAGCCACCACAATGAGAATCCCACGCACCACAAGGAAGAGTAGCCCCTGCTCGATGCAACTAGAGAAAGCCAGTGCACAGCAACAAAGACCCAAGGCAGCCAGGTGTTAGGAAGGGGCTCTGTGGTGGGGAGGAGTTTATCTGGATTTAAAATTTTGCCAAGGATATGGATACAGAGAAAACTGGTAACATTCTTGCTTCAGGAGAAAAGACCTAGATAATGCCAGTTAGGGAAAAGAAGAAAATTTACTTTTATCCGTAATAACCTTTTGGACAGTTTGAATTTTGTATCAGGTACACAGTATTACCTATTATAAACAAAAGACCAAGATAAACTTTTACAGATAATTACCCATTGTCTGTAAATTACTTTCCTTTCTTTTTTTTCTTCAGGTGTTTGCAATGGCTGCTACTGTGAACTTGGAACTTGATCCCATTTTTTTGAAAGCACTAGGC
Organism: Balaenoptera borealis; assembly: GCF_965194805.1. Taxonomy (NCBI): domain Eukaryota; kingdom Metazoa; phylum Chordata; class Mammalia; order Artiodactyla; family Balaenopteridae; genus Balaenoptera; species Balaenoptera borealis. The sequence continues at coordinate 116,994,193 of NC_138861.1, read as the reverse complement.
TTCTTACATTCAAAGAGTAAGGATTCTGCTGAAAAGCTAAAAGCACTACTTGATGAATCTTTGGCTCGGGGCATTGATTCAAGTTACCGTCCATCTCAAAAGGTACCTACCTACCTGGATAAAAAGCTTGGAGGAAGTTTTGTAAAGCCTGTAGTAGAACAGTGTTAACATTTAGACCGTCTCGAAACAATCTCTCTGCCAAATAATCTTTCTTTGTGGCATGAAGAAATTTATAGTGTTCTTTTCTTCCTTCAAGCTTTCAGAGAACTGTTACACTATATAGAAAAGTTAGCTGGGAGTGGGGGATATTCTGTTCTACTACTTTATTCGTATAGAAACCCAATTAAGATATATTTCAGTTTCTAATTCTTTATGATCAGAATTTTTTTTTAAGCTGCTGAATGAAACTGTAACCTGTGTTATAATTATTCTCTAATGTTTTGGGGCAAAAAATAAAAGGACAGGGATTTTGCAATGAAGTGAATTAAATATGTATAGGATAATGTAGGGAATAAAGGAGGTATAGATGAAATGTGAGAACTGTGTAGCTCCCATCATGATAATAACAAAGTGACCAAGTAGCTTTATGTGAAAAGAATATACATTTTGGAACCAGACAAACCTGTTTTAAATCCCAGCTTACCTCTTACTAGTGTGGTGATAGATAACCTATCTTGAACATTTACTGTGTCCTAGGTACTTTTCTCAGTGGTATATGTGTATAATTAATTTTAATTGTGATAACGATCCTTTGAGATAGGTATTATTTATTTTTATTTTACAATAAGGAAGTTAAGGTACATAGTAACTTCATTTCACCCAGCCTCTGTTTCTTTATTATTAAAATGAGGATAATAAGAATTACCTTACAAAGTTGTGAAAATTAAGAGGTAAAGTATGTCAGCCACCTAGTGCAGTGTCTACCTGGTACATAATAGACTTTTAGTGAATGATAGCTCTTATTATATTCTCTAATACCTAAGACATTCTTTCAAACCTTTCTAAAGCTCTAGCCTTGAAACTTCATGTCACCCAGGTCTATGAACACCTAGATACCAAACTGAGAAGGAGAGGACAGAACTACATGACTAGCTCAGTCTAATCCAGAATCTCAAACTCAAGACAGGGCCAAGTCCCAGACTCAGTGTCCAAGTGATCAGTGATATTTTGCTCCCAGCCTTCTTTGAAAACTAGCTCTAGTATTCTCAAACCTTTTTATTGTCTTTTGAGTAGTAGAGCCATTGTGACTTCATTTCTTTCACCATTCGCATTCTGGTAGGTTCAAAGAGCTCAAGCCAACCAAATTAATAAAACTCAACAAAGTATACTAACAAATTCATTCTGCTCTGAGTATTGATATAGGCCAAACAGGAAATTCCTGTTATTACTAAAGAAGCAGTATTTTGAGATTCTAAAACAGAAGGAATTTCATCTGTTAAAGTACATGAGAAGTTTGTTACAATTAAAAAGCCTCCTGCCCTTAGGTTTCTAACTGGAAATGACTTCTCATGGTCAGTTTAGAGAAAATGCTCTGCTAGGTGTTTTTAAAACACAGATTCATTTAATTTTATTCTTTAACTGAACGTTTCCATCTCTAGAATTGTGTGAGAATCACCTAGAAGCAGTGGTGTGCTTATAAACACTATCAACTGGGGATAATTCCAAGGAGCTACTATATGCATAAGCTTTCTTTACTTTTAACAACAACAGATAACAAATATATATACATATCAGCAAAGAGTAAAAATAACAAGGGTTGCAAGTTTAAAACAGAAGGGAAAGATAAGCCACAGACTGAGAGAACAGGTTTGCAAATGATGTATCTGATAAAGGACTTGTATCCAGAATCTACGAAGAGCTCTTTATACTCAATAATTTAACAAATGCTTCACCAAAGAAGATAAATGTGTGGCAAATAAGCACTTTAAAAAAATGTTTAACATCATTAGCCATTAGGGAAATGTAAATTAAATCTACAGTGATATGCCACTGCATACCTATTAAAATGTCTAAAATTAAAAAGATTAGCCATACCAAGCATTGGTGAGGATATGAGACTGTGAAGGAACTGGGACTCTCATATACTCCTGATGGAAATATAAAATGCTATACCACTTTGGAACATGGTTTGGCGGTTTCTTAAAAAGTTAAGCATAAACCTACCATGTGATCCAGACATTCCGCTCCTAGATGTTTATTCTAGAGAAATGAAAGTATATGTCCATATAAAGATTTGTACCTGAATGTTCATAATATCTTTATTCGTAATAGGCCAAACTGGAAACAACCCAAATGTCCATTAATAGGTAAATGAATAAACAAATCATGGTGTATTTGTTCAATGGAGTACTATTCAGCAGCAAAAGAAATGAACTTTTGCTACACTCAACAACATTGATGAATCTCAAAATAAATATTGCTGAGTGAAAGAAGCCAGAAAAAGAGAGTATATACTGCATGATTCCATTTATGAAAACTTCTAGGAAATGCAAACTAATCTATAATTGCAGAAAGCAGATTTGTGGTTGCCTGAGACTGGGTGGCTTAGTTTTTCTAGGATGTCTACCTCTAAGAGTGATTACAAAGGGCAACAAGGACACTTTGCGAGATGATGGATATGTTCCTTATATTGATTGTCGTGACAGTTTCACAGTTGTGAAACCATAGAGCGAAACTTATCCAATTTTACCCTTTAAATAGGTGCAGTTTGTATATCAGTTATTCCTCAATAAAGTTGTTTAAAGAAGAAGGCAACACATTGGTCACAACATGATGTCTTAATTTTTAACTGATAGTTGTTTAGATTTATGATCTGTTTTTTTTTAACAGTATATTAGATAGTCTGAATATTTAATTATGGGTATCTTTTTAATTTCACCTATAGGATGTGGAGCCACCCAAAATTTCAAGCACAAAAACTGTTTCCATTAAGCAAGAGCCCAAAGCATCATCCAGTCTTCCTTCTGGCAATAATAATGGCAAGGTCCTAACAACTGAAAAGGTAAAGAAGGAAGGTGAAAAGAGACCTGCTGATAAAGTAAGATTTTGTTTTACTCTAGTCAATCAGTCCATGAATCAATCAGTTTATAGGCCAAAAAACGTTTTGTGCTTACTTTTTGTATATAATAGTGGGTAAAAGTACATAATAACCCCTCAGTAAATATATTTTGATAATTATGGGTGTTGGTTTTCTGAAAAATTAAAATTTAGAAACATTTTAAAACCATTTACTGAAGTCGTTGTCAATAAATATTTGAGCTCTAGAAGATGTACTAATTTCATGTATAACTCAAGTATTCTAGATGGAACTGTTGTTGAAAAGAAAAGATGGCGAGGAAAGAATAAACATGTAAATGACTAAACATGAAATTTGTTACAGAATGGTGTGTACCTTAACAGGGTTACAGATAACTCTTGGATTGTCTATTTTGAATGATTTCTGCACATAGTTAATTATTAGGATTTTAGCACTTAGTAAAAAATACATTTAAAAAAACTTTAGTAACCCCTTCCCTTAAGGTGGGGTGTTTTCATACTTTTTTCTAAATATTGGCTATTCATAAACTATATTGCATTGTTTTACATAAATTTAAAAGCACAGAAAACAGTATAATTTAGTTTATGAATAGCCAATATTTAGAAAATATATCTGTTTTCCATATATATATCTCATATATATCTTTTAGCAACTTTTTCCACTCAGCAATGTGCTTTTGAAATTTACCTATGTTGATACATGTAGATTTGAACATTTCTTTCAGCTAACATGTGGAATATTCATTCTATAAATAAACCAGTTTATCCATTCCCCTGCTGATGAGCAATTAGCTTATTTCTCCTTTTCCTCTATTACGGTGGAGTTTCAGTGAGCTGCTTTATACGTATGTCTTTGCCCACATGGTGGTAGTTTCTATCGGATGTATACCTATAAGTGGATGTAATAGGATGGGTACATCTTCAACATTATTAGACATAGTGGATGTACTAAACTCATACTCTCACCAATAAGGTATAAGAATTCCAAATTCTCCATGTCTTATCAGACTTTTTAATTTTTGTCAGTCTGACCAGGTATATCTATAACATATCTTAAAGAGAGGGACCAGAATTTGCTTTGAAGCAAATATGGCAATGTGTTAAGCCTGAACGACTGATAGAAGTTCATTATTTACTTCTTTTCAATATAAACTATCACTACTTCATTATTTAAAATTTTAAAATAGCCTTAAAAATAGCCTTAGTAGTACTATGGCTTCTCAATTCAAAGCATCCAGTGGGGGGTTGGGAGGGCAGTGGAAGTAAATCCACTGAACTTCCAGGATTCTTTCATGGATAAAAGAGTACAAAGAGAAATACAGATGCATGCTAAACTGTTCTGATTTATTTATTTCTACCTTGTTGGATTCTTTTAACATACTGATTATGAATTATTATAAATGTTCTCCAGGTCTTTAGTGTGTACATCTCTCCCTAACTATGTGAAAATATCTGTTGAGTGGACTTGGTCATTGCACATTGTCTATCTTATCTTGTGATAGATGTGACTATCACACCTCTCAGTGATTTAAAGTTTATTCTAACGTGTTACTTTCTGATTGGGTGCTTTTTATAGATGAAATCAGACATCACTGAAGGAGTTGATATTCCAAAGAAACCTAGATTGGAGAAACCAGAGACACGGTCCTCTCCCATTACTGTCCAAACCAGCAAGGATTTAGCTATGGCTGACCTTTCCAGCTTTGAGGAGACCAGTGCTGATGATTTTGCCATGGAGATGGGATTGGCCTGTGTTGTTTGTAGGTGAGTTGTACCTTGCCACAGATTCTTTTGTTTCTTTGTAAAGAGCAAACAACTTAAAAAAAAAAGACCAATTGTTGGGTGTTTTTTAATTTTGTTTTTATAATTTGGAGATGGGTAGGAGATAAGTAGATCGATAAGTAGATAAACCTTCCATATGGCAATTTAGTGTCTTAAAAATTGTCAAAATTTTATGTTCTTGACAAGCATCTTTAATCAGTTATGTTGTAGTAATATTTTCTGCGTTCTTGGCTTCTAGAGGGAAAGCAATTATTGCTTTATTTTTTAGTGCGAAAGAGTCTGTTCAGCAGACTTAATTATTTTCATCTTTCTTTTTAAGACGACTATGTTGCTTTTTTTTTCCTGAAGTGTTGATAGTATTTATAAAGTAAATGGTTATATATCATTTTCTAAAATACCATTAAATCTTTTCCTAAGGATAATGGAAATGAAATTAATGGATCATGTAGGTTATTCTGAGTGTTGTTTTGAAACATGGATACATAATTATAGAAACATAGATAATTCTGCTTAGTAGAAGATGCATCTTAAAAATCAGAATAATTAGATTTTAAACTCCTTGATGCCAGGAGCTGTGTCTTTAATTGTTAATGACTTTCATTGCCTAGCACAACAGAAAAAATTACCACCTTTGTTGCTGTTTTCTTCATGAAAATGTTAAATTCTGGTGCATTGGGACTGAGTACATACCTATAAACTTTTGTGAACCTTATAGAGAATCAGTTAATGTACTTCTGAATAGGATCATTTTGTTAGAGCTTCATTGTTTTAACATATATTTGTTTATTTCAACTTTTATCTACTATAAGAGTTCTCATTTTTATATAAAGAAGTAAATGGTAAAGTAATAAGGGGGAAAGAACTAGTAATTGGAACCCTCCATAAGGAGACTTGTTATGATAGTCTAAGGCTGTTGCTGTTGGAATTTATACTTTTTTGATACACATATTACTGCATTCTATTTAGTTGATTAAGACATTTATTTATTGAACACCCTGTGTCTGCTCAGTAATGTGCTAGGCCCTATAGTTAATTAGGTCCAGATTCTAACTTTAGGCAACTCATATATTAATGAAGAAGATAGAATATGTAGGCAGCAAATATAAAGGAATTTAATAGAAGTACAAAGAAGATGTTATGAGACTGTTGGAGGACTAGCCAAAGTCTACTATGTACCTTCTGGGAGAAAGAAAAAAATTGCAATGAGAAATGACAAGGAGAATATAGCCAAATTTAGTCTTTAAGTCACCTTATACATTTCTTGATGGCTGAGCATAACCTTTAAAAGAAATGAATTGTTTATGCAGGCTACAATGTTGGGATTCGTTATTTTGCTCTTTGGCTTTTCTGGGGTTTTTACCCTCTTTAATATATCAAACTTTACCAGAACAACCCTAAAATGGCTTTAAATTGTTGCATTCAAATAAGTGTAATATTTAATGGTATATTTTCTTAGGCAAATGACAGTGGCATCTGGTAATCAATTAGTAGAATGTCAGGAATGCCATAATCTCTACCACCAAGATTGCCATAAGCCGCAGGTGACAGACAAAGAAGTGAATGACCCTCGCCTTGTGTGGTATTGTGCCCGATGTACCAGACAGATGAAAAGAATGGTAGGAATCATTTTTCTCTATTTTAAACAATTTCTGTCAATTTTTTTGTTGATATGTGCTTTTTAAGATAAAAATTTGAACATTTATGTTATTGAAAAAAAATCATATAAGCTGATGATTTAAACGTTTATGTATATGTGTGATTTTTGTGTCTATGCCTAAATGGACCAGACCGTGTATATGCATTTTTCTCTGCTCAGCTTTTAACTTGTTCTATTACAAACAAACAGAATTGGAGACCCACAAAATATAAATATTCCTTACTGGTATGTCAGTGTATTTATAAACATTTAGAAATACTACAAAGCACTGTGGGAAGTGGTGAGATACAAAGCCCCAGACTCTGCTGAGTCTGGTAGGGAAATATTGGAAATATCTATTCCTGAGTGAGTGTAAACCACAAACTGTGTACAGAGGCAGTATTTGTATGTGCACCTCTGTCTTTCCTCCTGTGTTTCTCTCTCTGTTCCTCAGTCTTTCCTTATCATTGTCTTCAAGTGACCATTTATCCTATGTTCCCCAGTACTTTCTCAGTTTACTGCTCACAAACATAACTGCCTTTAATTTCATACTGAAACATGTTTTCATTTGTTATATTGGATAGTTTTCTAACTTTTAATCATTTAAATAGTAGATGGATGAATGTTATCATTTTCCTTTTAAAGAAATCAAGTTGTTATTTACTTCAGTGACTTGTTTGCTTCCCCCATCTGCCCTCCCCTGCCTTAGATTAGGGACTCTTTTTTTGTTTTTTTTTTATTTTATTTTTTATTGAAGTATAGTTGATTTACAATGTTATGTTAGTTTCTGGTGTACAACAAAGTGATTCAGGGTATTGAACATCCCTGTGCTATACAGTAGGACCTTGTTGTTTACTCATTCTATATATAATAGTTTCTATATGCTAATTCCAAACTTCCAATCCATCCCTCCCCCACCTCTCCCACCTCCTTGGTAACCACAAGTCTGTTCTCTGTGAGTCTGTTTCTGTTTCATAAATAAGTTCATTTGTGTCACATTTTAGATTCCACATAAGATATCATATGGTATTTGTCTTTTTCTTTCACTTAGTATGATAATCTCTAGGTCCATCCATGTTGCCACAAATGGCATTATTTCATTCTTTTTATGGCTGAGTAATATTCCATTGTATAAATATACCACATCTTCTTTATCCATTCATCTGTCAGTAGACATTTAGGTTGCTTCCATGTCTTGGCTGTTGTAAATAGTGCTGCTGTGAACATAGTGGGTGCATGTATCATTTTGAATTGTAGTTTTCTCCAGAAGATTAGGGACTCTTGATAGAAGAGTTCTCATATTGTTAACCAAGTGAGTTTCTACATAAATTTTTCTGACCAAATATATCTTTTTAAAATTAGAAGTACTTAGTTAAAAGTAAAAAAAAAAAAATCAAGGTACCTACTTTACTTTTTAATCACTCAAATCAGAAATAGATTACGTTTTTACTCCTATGAAAAGTAGTGACATTTCAGTAGTATTTATACTTTTTGTTTGTAATGGGAAATTTCTTTGACATGGTACAATTGTTTTCTGCTCAGTCTGATTTTTATTTAGTTTATTACTTAAACTAGCCCCCCAGGACCTCAACCAAAGTAATTATAGGTGAGCACAACAGTGCATTCCAGTGCCTTGACCCAAGTAGTCACTAAGAATTAGTAGTCAAAATAAATAATTTGTGACAGTAATCTTTCTTTAGTATAGCTTCAAAGTTTATTATTATTTTATTGTAAGTCTCTTAATAAAGTAAGTACCGTTCTCTCCTAAGTTTTTACTCCCTTACATTTTGTGACTTAGTTTACACTAGGTCTATATTTATAGTTCTAACCCTCTTCCTGGAATGAATTTTGGCAGCTGACCAGATATCCTACAGTTACTTTAAGTTCAATATTTTTAAAATTAAAATTGTTTTCTTCTCCACTCAGTTTTTCCTCAGTTGCCCGAACTAGAAAACATTATCCTTGATGCCTCTCTTAATTCCACATCCCTTTGTTTACCAAACTTGTTAATTCTACCTCTTATGTATTTCGCAAATCTGTTCATTTCACTTTTGTTACCCTGTCCCACAAACCCCTCATTTCTTGTCTACTGCTTTAGCTCCTTCAGTCCACTTTACACACTGCAGTTAAAATATTCTTCTAAAGTAATTATCTAACTTTATCTGTTTAAGTGTGCCCAGTGGCTCTCAATTACCTATATAATGAAGTTTTCCTTGTTAGGGTGGATGTATGGACCTTCTCTCTTTGACCCAACTCTACCTTTGTATCCTTCTCTCACACCACTTCATCATATACACCCACATACTGTGGCCATGCCAGACCAAATGGTTCATTCCCTGAGTATGTGGTGAACTTTTCGTGTTCCCATATGTCCTGCTTCTCAGCTTCTCCTCATCTGGCATACCTTTTATTCTTTATCAACTTTGCAAATTAAATGTCTAATTAATTTGTCATTAAGACCTAGTCTCATTCACTGGCAAAGCACCAGAGCAAAGCTCAGGACTGGACACATCCCACATTCTGTTGTTCTCATTTTAAGATACATAAATGGAGGAAATATAGATTCGCACCAGAAATCAGCAGTCAGTAAGTTCAGTCTGTATGCCCAAGAGTCAAGTGCTGAATAAGGGGCCATGACTAACGTCAGAACATGATTAGATACACCAAGAGTGGACCTGGAGAAATACCAAAAGGCATGATCTGAAGTGAGCCTGAAGATCAGGATCCGGTAAACACAATGTTTAGTGAGAGAAAGGAATTTGGAAATGGTGGGGATGCTAAATCCAGTCATTCTTACTATAATTGCTTTCAGTGAGGTTCTCATATGTGCATTGGTTATTGGTCCAAGATATCTCAAAGATACCATAAATAACATCTTATATCCCCTTTCTCCTTGCACTAATTTCTTAACTAGGGCAGGTTCTGCAGTACACATTATTATAGGAAGATGGGAAGACAGAGTTAAGAATGGTGGGTGGCAGGGTCCAAGATTATTCTTTTGTTTTGTAATTTTCTGTCTACCAGGTAATGGGTTTTGCCCCAGCACTAGGTGAGAGACTCATGACTTACTGCAGGGGTTCTCAATCTAAGGTGGTAACACACTCCTACTCAGCAGTAATAGAAATACATGGTATTTTTGATTGCTGCCATACTGGCAACTATTGCCTTGAGTGGTGAATGTCATATATTCTGCACTATGTGAGTCAGTCACCCAATGAAAAATTATAGTGCCTTTGTTGAGCAACACTGAGTCAGTGATAATATCCTAGTTCCCTAAACTAGTACTACCAGCGAAGGACAAAGGGTTTTGGGTATTTCTTACTCAGCTTCTAAGATGGCTAGGTGAAACAGAGGAAGCAGAAAAAGATCCAAATATGATCTCCTAGGCAGAGGTTCTTTCTGGGCTTCACTGTAATGAATCTACATCTGCTGAAGCATACAAGTTAGGTGGGTCTTCAGAGTCTAACCACATCTACTGATGTGCTTAGAGGGAAGTATAAGATTGAAAGCCATGGGTATGGAACCATGTATTTCTGATTTACTCTGAAGGCTACATTTTCATAACGTGGTTTGCAGTAGAGGGTAAGATAATCTTTCTTGGTCGTAAGAGATATTTTTATCATAGATATCTTCCAGCATCCTTAATAATATTCTTGATCTGAGTGTTGCTTTATAAGTGATGTCTGAAATTAGGTGTACTTTCATGTGGAAAGTATGTAATATAAAAAATGGGATGAATTGAGACTTAAGGCTGAAAATTATATTGTATGGCAAACCATAGCACAAGAAAGTCTAAACAAAGATAAAACAGCTGCATTCAAATTTCCAGAAATGGGAACACATTATTAATAAATTTTCTGGTATTGTCTTGCATGGCCTTATTAGGATTGTCAAGGACAGTGGAATGGCAGGGAGTATCTTTACCCATCCAGTAGAGATGGGTTCTTTCAGATTCAGTTTTCTTACCTTTTGTAAATAATGATGATGAATAAATAGTAACTATTATTGTCTGCACTTAACATGTGCCAGACACTATGTAAAGGCTTACGTAATCACAATTCATTCTCATAACCCACCTTTGAAACAAGATATTATCCCCATTTTGCAAATGAAAACGAAACTTTTAGAGATTTACATATTTTACTTGAGGTAACTTAGCTAGGGAAGTAGTTGAGCTGGGTTTTAATTCTAGTTCTGTTTGACTCCAAAGACTGTCCTCTCAAACACTGCCCTATACTGTTTATATATTTAATATTATCTAGCTGGAGAACACTAAAGAACAAACTGAAAAATGATTAGAGTTCACAAGAGAATTTAGTAAAGTACCTAATATAAAATAAAGGAAAAAGTCAATTTTTGGTCAAAATAAAACTGAAAATGCTTATATGATTTTTTTTTCTTTTTATCAATTTGGTTTTGTTAAAATGACATTTAATTAACCCTAATCTGCATAATTTTAAAGTTTCATATTATCTTTACTGTTTAGAAACTAATAAAATCTATGAAACCATTAATTAATATGATGATGATAAAAACAATTTGTCCGAGAATCTATATTTTCAGTGTCATCACAGTATTTTTTTAATGTTCATCTGTATTTCAATTCAATGAGGAGTCCTGTGATAGATTTTTATTGTCCTTTTGTGCATTTAACTAAGATTTTGTAGCTAATTTAATCTTAACACTGATTTTTGCAGGCTCAAAAAACTCAGAAACCACCACAGAAACCAGCCCCTACAGTTGTTTCTGTAGCTCCAGCTGTTAAAGATCCATTGGTTAAGAAACCAGAAACTAAACTCAAGCAAGAGTTAACTTTTCTAGCATTTAAGAGATCAGAAGTCAAGGTATAGTACATTCCATTTTTATCTAAGATTGGATTTAAATTTAGTTGACTTAATAGTTACTTGGAAAAAAAATAATGAGAAACTTTGTATACTAAATGGCCATATGTTGGAAATTACGACTACATTAAGACTACATTACTATTAACATTAAGTAGAAAGAGAATATTTATGTAATTATTTAATCTTGAACTCTGCTATTTCTCTTTTTATGGTGATTAGGAACTATTTGTGAGCATTCCAAGATAACGTTCTTTACCATTCCTGTGTAGTCAGCCACTTCTCTCCAATTGGGAATTTGGTTTAAATTCTAAATACCTTTGTCCTCAGTAGCAGTAGTTTTGCTTCTCACATTACTTGTGCTGATTGGCCGCATAGTTTTTTTCTTCCTGCTTATTGGCTATTGAAGTTTTCTTCTTTGTCTTATTTTTTTCTATTATTATCATGAATTTTCCCCATGAATTGGCCCTCTCTTATACTAAGGAGCCAGATTATCTAGTGAGAGTATCACCTTTCTCATTCCTAGGTTTTCATCCTTGACATCATGCTACATTATTATTAATATTCTGGCATTTTGATATCATGAAATAAAATATTTTTCTAATCTAATTTTATAACAAAAAGAATGCTTTTATTGAGTTTCACATTCCAATTTTAAGCAGAAGATGGAATTTTAAAGATGGAAGAAAAAAATCTTAGCCCCAAATTCTCAAAGGTTAACCCCAGAAAATTCTAAAGCTATTACCTTGTCCAAGTGGCTGTAAGTAGCAAAGATCAAGAACATTGGTTTGATTATCAAGAATATGAGTATAAAATACTCTGAGAAGGATACTGATAATTTTATTTGCAGATCATTTTTAATTTAATTTACCAGGGAAGAGCTGATATCCAAGGGATATCCATTATTGATTTGTCACATAGAAACTTGGTGAGCTAGAATAGAAGTAAGAATAACTTATTGAAAGTAATTAGAGTTGCTATATTCTATACTTAAATCACTTTTAGGTAGATTTTTATACTAACCTGTTACTACTAAAGTTTATTTTTAGGAAACCAATATGAAATTATTTTACAGCAAATAAATTAAGGCCTTGGCTGTCATGTTTGTTCTGATTAAGAGGTTTTGATGTTTTTATGATAAAATACAATAAATTTTTACTATGAAAAAAATTGTTCCCATTTATATATAAAAAGCAATTTAAAAATATCTTTCTAACTCGGATAATAGGCAAGAAAATATTTTTAGTTGAGAACAGTTGTGAAATTTATTTTCTGCACTGGAATAGTAAGAAATTACTTGGTCTCTGTTGTTTGTGTTATTTTACTTTTGTGCATCCTGATAGTATTATAAGCCATCTGTCATTCAGTTGAAAAGCAATACCAGTAACAGCAAACCATTAAAATAAAATGCCATACACACAGAACTTGCTTTGTACTTCGTAAGTGTTAGTCTTTTTGATTACTTCAGATGGGTTTTCTTTTGTGAAGTTTGTTGACAGATCATTTAGCCATGTAGCAGGCAGTTTTATGTTTAATAGAAAGAAAAGAAAAAATTAGATCTTTCATAACTGAAAATTAAAAGTTTGCTACACCTGTGTCCTTTTGCTTCCTTGACTAACTTTTTTTCATTACCTGTATGCATATCTCTACGAACTTGTAATTTATGTAAAGTTTATCTTCTTTGCATAACCTTATGAGATAGTCATTGTATGATGTTACTGTAAAAAATCCTATCGTTTTTCGGAGTACGTGAACAATAATCTGGACCCTCCTCTGATAAAGACCTCAGAGCACTCTATTTACATTATTTTTCACATTGGTTTAAAATGTTTAATGCAGACAATATTGATGGCTACTTTGTAAGAAGTAAAAACGTTTTTATCACCTCGTTCAGAGTTCAGTTCTAAAATATAACTGGGTATATTTTAAGCATGATAACCACCATATTTTAAATTAAGATACTATTTGTAAGACTTTATCTTTTACTTATTTAACATTTTTGTGAATCTCAAGAATATGAAGGTAGAAAAAGTGCCAGTGAGAAATTCAATCCATAATTAATTTGAACAAAGTGCATTTTCCCCTAAACGTTAGGTGAAAAAAATTGTTGTTATATGAATAAGAACAATATTTACGTAGCGACATTGGTATCACTGTTAGCTTTTGACTGGCCAAGGAAGTTAATTAGAGAAATTGAAGTGTTATACCTTTAAGAAATACATCTGGGAGTGAGTCAGGCATACCCAAAATGTCACTATGCAGCTTATGAGGCAGTTGATTAAAAATCTTATACAGAAGCAGGGGTCTCTTTGTGATAGTTTCAGTGGAAACATGGACAAATTGTGAAAATAAAGTCATGAGACCTTCTTAGTATATTTAGACCTTTAGAGTTGTACAATTCCAAGTAGTTAACATGGTGTATCTGCATATATTTTGCAATGCAGTAGCTATTTGCTCAAAATTTGGGGGGAATTTTTAAAAAATAGGTTCAAAATTTTATGTATTCACTCAGTATTTATTGAGTGAATCTTCATCTCAGACATCTCCTACATATCCTGGGTGTGAGCATTTTTGTCCATTAAGAGTGGATTCTGTTTTTGAAATGATCCACAAGTCATTTGGAGCAAAGCCTAAAGAATTAGATGTTTTACTGAGCTAAATAGTAACCTTTTTGGGTGAAAAACAAGTTAAAGCATTAAATCTGATTTTCTGATATGGCTTGTAACCGAATCTAGGAGCAGTCCTCAAAAAGGAATTCCATATATTTTTTTTCTGCAGTGATTAGTAGAAGAATATGACATCCCATAATTTCTGCTTTATAAATGGTAGCACCCATTAGCTATGGATAGGTTTTGTTGTATGTGTTTTTTCAGATCAGTTTAGCAGAACTTAATTTTGGTGCTGTGCTTTAAATTTCCCAGATCATTATTTTTGTATAAAAAGTCTTAACCAATAAACTTGTTATATATTTAAGAATATTATATTAGGTGTTAATTACACTTGGCTCTAATATTTATATTATGTTTTTTAGGCATCCACGGTTGTTTCAGGAAATTCTTCTAGTACCGGTGTTTCCTCTTCAGCAACTAGTGGCCTAACTGGATGGGCAGCTTTTGCAGCCAAAACTTCTTCCGCTGGTCCATCAACAGCAAAATTGAGTTCAACAACCCAAAACAATAGCGGGAAACCTGCTACCTCATCAGCTAACCAGAAGCCCGTGGGTTTGACTGGCCTGGCAACATCATCCAAAGGTGGAATAGCCTCCAAAATAGGTTCCAGTAACAGCACTTCACCCACTGTACCATTGAAGCCACCTCCACCTCTAACTTTGGGCAAAACTGGCCTTAGTCGCTCAGTTAGTTGTGACAATGTTAGCAAAGTAGGTCTTCCCAGTCCAAGTAGTTTGGTTCCAGGAAGCAGCAGCCAACTAAGTGGGAATGGAAATAGTGGGACATCAGGGCCTAGTGGAAGTACCACTAACAAAACCACTTCAGAATCAAGCAGCTCTCCCTCAACATCCCTTAAAGGTCCAACTTCACAAGAATCACAGCTCAATGCCATGAAGCGATTACAGATGGTCAAGAAGAAGGCTGCCCAAAAGAAACTCAAGAAGTAATGTGGCCAAGTAGGTTTTTATATCATATTACCCTAAAGATTAAAATCTTATTATTAAGACATAAACTGTAGTATACTATAATTTAATAAAAATCTTCATAATGAAATTTCTATTATTTCTTACCTTAAAATGCTAAATAGTAGTTAATGAAACTTGGAAATGTTTATTTTAAATCTGTTTAGCATTTTTATTTTGACAGTTTTCATAGTATGTGAAAACAACGATTAGAATGACTAATTCTTGATGAAAACTTCTGGAATCCCAGAAGACTGATAGCATATGTGAATTTTTTAAAAAAATTCATCTTCTGGCAAAGTCCCAATAATTGATCCTGCTGAATAAGATGCCTTACAAAGAGCCAGGGATGACCCAATAATAAAGTTTTCTACTCCCCGCCCTGCCATAGTCTGGATATTCATTGGCAGTCCCAGCCTCATATCAATTGATTCTCCCTCTCCCCCCAAATATTTCATCTCCCCCTTTTCAAAATTAATTTTTCATAATTGATTTCTCATACCCTGTATTATGTTTTTACCTTTTTGTCACCTCATATCAGTTATTTAGGGATTTATCTCTTCCAATAGATTGTGAACCCCCATGCCCTTTCAGTGCAATAGTTTTCTCACATTTCCCAGTTTCCTCACATTGCCAGTGTAACATATGCACATAGTATATGCTTAATAAATGTTGACTTTTGATTTTTCCTGGTTACACACATTTCCTGAGAATTCTTGAGGAAAATACCCATTCCAAGAGTCTTTGTGGATGGATAATTTCTGATTTGTTTACGTACTGATAGCATCTTCATATACCATGAAAAAAAAGGCAATTTTATTTTTACTGCCCAAAATATTACAGCAATTTACCTAATTTTAGTTAACTTTGTATAAAAGAAGTTTTATTAATTGATTAATTTTTTTTGATTAATTCCTGAGATTCTTTTGAAGTGTGTGTGTGTACATTAAGTCAGAAAGTATGAAGGGTCTGAGTTGTTGACTTTTTGCAAGCTAGCAAATTATCCTGCTGTTGTTTTACATACATACTCTGACAGAAGACATGAGGCTTTCTGGATCGGAGAAATAGCAAAATGTAGCAGCCATTTTTATACATTTTATACTTCATGAATACCTCATTGCATCCAGAAACTAGAAGTCCAGCAAATTCCTACATTCACTAGACCGAGCAGCCTTGTTCTTTGAGCTTTGATGTATGCTACTAACACTTCACTATAAACCTCTAAACTCAAACCCATTCCCTTAATTCCTATATTTTTCTCATGTTATTATTCTAAAATATATTGATAAATGATTTCTGTGAAGTTAAAGCTTTTTAAAGTAAGCTTGGTCTTTTTTAAGGAAAGATATTTTAAACTGCTTTGTTAAATAATGGCACTAAATTATTCATGGTAAATTACAATTCAAAATTGAAATAATCCATTGCTTACAAAGTGGAGTAAACATCTATTTATATGCTTAAAATCTGCCTGCAGATGTTTTTGTTTTGAGAAACTCAGATTTCTGTTGAATAAATATCAATTTGGCATCAACTCCAAGTCCCCTTTAGCATCAAAAGACCAAAAAAAATATGTATATTCATCATTATTTGCTTATAGTTCAGGGCCAGTTTGGACTAAACTGGATAAAATGACAGTGTGACACAAGTTCAGCTCAACAACTATAACAGTTAATATAACCTCAGTACCTACAAGAAATTAAAGCAATAATGCAGACAGTTGCACATTGGCACCTGAAATGGAAAAGTTTATCCCATCATAGTCAAAACATCTGCTGAATAGAGTTGAAAAGAGAAGCAGTTATTTTACTTTCTATAGTATTTCAGAGAGGACTTCAGAGAACTTGTTTAGGAAGTAATTTAACTTTTATTGAGCATGGCTCTTTGTATAGATTATATATGTGTATAAATATATATTTAGAATCTTCACATATGTGTAGGATGCATACATCTAGTAATGTATAACTCACTCAGTTTGGTATTTTATAGAGGTATATTTGGTATTAGAGTTTATCCTCAAGTAGCTCTTAGACCTTGATTTTACCATATCATTAAGTGAGCTACAAGGCTTTTTAACTGAGCATGTGATGAAAGTGGCCAGCTTTATATTAATAGTATTCATCACTTGTTTTATTCTGTTATGTATCGTTTGTTTTTCCCATCGAATTTAAATTGTGTGAGGGCAAGGATTTTGTTTGTTTTGCACACCGTGGTATTCCCACTGCAGCTTTCGGCTCAGTGAATGAATAGACAGATAAATAGCTGAGCCAAAAAGCAAGCTTTTAGGATTGTAAGTTCAAATCCCATTTTAGTAGAAATTTGGTCAATATCACTTTTCTGTTTTGTATATCGTGCTTTCCATTAGATTATTTAATCAGATATTTTAGTGACTTAAAGAAAACGCTAAAAGAACACTGGCTTAAAGTCAGAAGACCTGTTTTTGAATCCCAGTCCCTCCATGTATTAGCTGTGTGATCTTGGTTTCCTCCTGTATGATGATAATGAATGAGATCAAATGAAAGACCTCTAATATTCAAAGGTTAGGTGATTCTGACTCTTAACAAGGATGTGGTAGTACTGTTTATTAGTAACAGATTATAAACTGTGATGACCATAGGTTATATAGGAAATACATCATTTTATAGAAATACATTTGGTGCAATAATTATAAAAATAAATATAAAAATTATATAAGCAAGTAGAGAAAGCCATACATTTACATACCATAATATTATTTCTTTAAAGTAAGATAAGCTGTATTTAATTAAGAATACATTCCCTACATTTTTGAACAAGAACATCTTGTCCTGGTATATACTAACATGACTTATTTTCCTGGAAAATTAAAGCAAATTTTGTCTGTATCTAGAGTGTAATATTGTGTGTGCAGTAACTGGCTTACAGAGACTCAGCTTGAATTCCTGGAGTAAAGATTTTTATATTGGAATAATTTTGTAGATCACAGAGAATTTAATGACTGCCTTTTAATATATATACTATTTAGTATATATAAGAAGAGGGAGATAATTTAAAAAATTTTTTAAAATAGACTTTAAAAATAGTAGCATTCTATAAATAGTAGGATATCTCTAGAGAGTATAAAGTCTAGTGTCCTTCCAATCAATGAAATTTAATTCCTTCCTCATCAACTATAATGTAAACTTATATGCCTAATTTAGCTTAAATTTCGTGAGGTTTCTAGATGTATTCAGTATTGAACGGTGCACTGAGTGCCTTAAGAAACCATAGTTATGACAAACAGGATTTAAATAAAGTGGTTTTGCCATCTTAGAATATGAAGATTTCCTCTTTACTCACAGAACTTTAAGAGGTTTTTGCAATTGACAAAAGTCCAAGAAGTTTATGGAAAAGTGAAGAGTTTTTAACTCCATGTTTACTGATTTTTGTAAATCATCTAAATATTCATCACAAGTAGTGACAAGCATCTCTAAAAGTCCAAGTTATAGTTTAGGGAAGATATGGAATACACCAGCACTTAAAAGTATTCCATGCAATGCTGCGTTTATATGATTAACAATGTGCGTTATATCTCTTCTGCACAATTCCTCCTTCATAGAATTTTTATACTAATAAATACTAAGACCAGATGTTTTTCTAAAATATAAGGAATGTTCAAATAGTGGCCTTGTGACTTTTTCACATGACTTAAGCACCCATGGTAACTTTGTATTACTGAATTTTTTATAATTTCTAAACTTTATTATGTGTATAGTTTAAGGCATCTGTATTTAAAAATAAATACTAAATAAAATGTATATATACTCCTGTTTATTTGTTTTGTGAAGAAAACTAGCCACAAAAATTTCCCCTTCATTCTTGGTAAAAATACGTATTTCAGAGAATTCTATACTATATAATAACATTTAATTTTAAAGATATAAAGAAAGAATATATAATTATATTAGCATACCTTGCCTAAATTGTAATGATGTCACCAACAGTTTTATCTTTTTAAACTTCTTGAAGGCTTATATACATCATAACTGTCTTGGGATTTTATTTCCCTTAGACCCAACAAAATAATTCCTGACCTCAAAATTACAGTTACTTGATTTTAAATAACATACTTAGAAAACAAATGTATCGTATAATGTTTAAAAAAAAAAAAAAGCCTAAATGGCATATGAAATATAGGTTGTATTTTTAAAATAGCAACAATGTTGTTTTATAGTAATGGATGTTCTCCACAATAGTGGGGGGCTGCAGAAGGTGGCTTCATTTCAACTCTTGCTCAGCAACTAACTGCAGCTATGATTTTAGTGGTGTGGTTTCTTGTAAGGTCAGACAGGAAGCGGCAATCCTAGAACCACACAGGTAGACAAAACTTCTCATATACATCTAGTCACTTATATCAGCCAGAAAAGCAGATATGTGTTACTTTTATAATTCTTCATTTTGGGGGTGGTGGGGGGAGTTTTCAGGTCACAGCTAATTTAAATTATATAAAAATTCTCCACGGGTTGCTGGGTATATTCATAGTTGGCACAAGTTAAAAGACAAAAAGTCCCTGTACATCCAGTCTTCTTTTGGTACCCAACTCAAAAAAATATTTTATGTATAAAACAACTATACCCCAATAAAAAAAAGTTTTAAAAATAAAAGAAATATGCCTCCTTCTGTAGTGAAGACAGCCACTGGACCTTTTGCTGGCTCCAATATGGGGCCTTTCCATGGGTGATATTCAAAATACTTAACAATAAGCATGGTAACGTAAATTAATATATAAATCCAATATTTACATTTTTTTCTATTTTCTAAATCAATTAAATGATGTAGCATACAACTACTCACTAAGCAAAATAAATTGTGCAAATTATTCATCAAAAAAAATTTTATGCAGAAACAACTTATAAGTAGAACTTTATAAATCCATGTTTAAATTAAGAATTTTAGAAACAATATCATAAAATATAAATTTTTTTGTCATGTAAAGCCTTATCATGAATTTCTGTGGTTGTCCATGTCATATTATGCTAAAGTCAACAGCTCTCTGAGAAGCAGCATTCTTCATTTGTTTTTTGTATTCCTCAGTAATATAGGTAACGATATATATTATAGAGATCAAATCTTTGAAAGTAATTTTAATTTTAATCTTAAAATTTAATGTATTAACACATTTTATATGGACAATGAAAATCCACCTTATTTTTGGTGCTTAAAGGAAACCACCAAGTCAAATTTAATCTTTTTTCTGTTTCAAAGAAGCATCTTTAGTTCAATAAAATGTCTTGGGACAAAATATGCCTGAAATCTTAGGGGACAGTTCTGAGCTATTCCTAAATTAAAGTTCAGTGTTCCGGGACATTGTGTTACAGCAGATGTTATCCTCAATGGCTACCTTGACTAAGTACAAATCAGCAACTAAAAATATTTACATCTTAGCTCAGAACGTGGAACACACATTCCCTGTTCATCATCTACATAATTGAGTGATCCAAAAATATTTTCTCATCAAAGTATCATTAGTGATCACATAGGATAGTTTTTAAACAATTATACTTTCAAAAATGTTTAAGCAAAAAATAAAAATAATAAACCTAGGTACTTCCTTTTCTCTAGGGTTATCATGGAAGTTCCTATAGCCCTTGATTTTGAAAGACTTCTCAATACTTAAATATGGACCTAAGAGGAAAATGGTCCTCATCAATGTTCATTATTTTTATCACTATGTTCTTTGCTCATAGTGAATGTATACCATGTAGTGGTTAGGGGTATGGACTGCAGAACCAGACCTGGGTTTGAGTTTCAGCCCTACCACTTACTAGCAGTGTAACTTGGGCTAAATAGATTACTTCACCTCTTTAGGCAACAGTTTCCTCATAATGTTGTGAGTATCAAATAAGTTACCACATATAAAGTGTTTATAACAATGACATGTGGTATGCATTCAGTAAATGTTAAGTATCACTATTATGTTATTCAGGTTTTTTTTTTGTTTTTTTTTAAGTTCAGAACTTACATTAAAGAGAGGGTCCAGGGACTTCCCTGGTGGTCCAGTGGTTAAGACTCCACGCTTCCAATGCAGGGGCGTGGGTTTGATCCCTGGTCGGGGAGCTAAGATCCCACATGCTCTGTGGTGTGCTGTGTGGCCAAAAAAAGAAAATAGAGGGTCCATATCAGACTTCTAGTTGACTGTTAATTAAGTAATCAATTTCTATTCTTATGTCTCTTTAGTACACTCCCTGGTTCATGCATATGTGTGTATAATCTATACCATATAGTACACATATATGTGTGTAAACCGTGTAATGTATATGGTATATGTTTGTATGTATACATGTGCATGCGTGTGCAAAAGAGAGAATATGAAAAACAAAAACATTTAAGGCAAAATATATAATACAGAAAAATAAAATACAGTAAATTGAAAAAACCTTGTCCTTAGATCCAACATTTCATGATGATAAAGAATACATTTACCCTTTCAGAAGATCACTTTTAAGTAGTTGATAGTTGGAGCTTTGACTGTTTGTTTTGCTATTTGTTTGTTTAGTGTTTCTTTCAACATGTATTCTTCATAATACATTTTGAAATAATCTTGTTTGGAAGTACAGTCTTAAAACCTGGTATGGTATCAGTTCATGTAGTTTGGAGGTTTCTTGATTTCTAGGCCAACATTTTGTAATGTTGGTTTTATGAGGTAGTCAATCAACAACTTGCCAGAAAATAAAAGTCAAAGGCTTATTTTCTTAAGCATAAGTCATCTTCCCAAGGTAGTTAGCTGGAACATAGCCCTTCTGCCCTTGAACTTCAGCTAACCACCACTCTCTGTTGCCACTTAGGTCACAAAATCTAAGTATATGAACTCTTTGGTATTCCTGAAGGCTGAGTTCATGGTCACTCCGTGCCTGAAAGGCATGAACTGCATAGAAAATCTAGACACAAAAGCAAATGACATTATTAGAAGCAGAGCCTAAAAATTTAGACAAACATAATAAAGACTTCCAAGCTTTTAGAAGAAATGCTGAAGTTTTCTTATTTTTTCAAAGTCACTCCCCAGCTCCTTTGTTGGATTTATTTTGCTAAAGTATGGCCCAAGATGAAAATAGAGTGAAATTTCCATTCTTATTGTTCTGTTGGGAGGAGTCTAAACTGTTCATCCTTGAAACCAATTTGGCATTTTCTATTAGATTTTTTAAATGTTAACTCTTTTTGATTCAGTAATAGCTCTAAGAGTCTCTTCTATGAAATAGAAACATTGGCACAGATTATTGCATAATAATGTTACTGCAATACCCACTTACTTATAAGGTGAAAAGTGGGAGGGAAGTTGGAATAACACTAAAGGTTCAGCAAAAATTAAATTCTACATGCTTACATTAAGGAAATTTGTAGTCATAAAAATAGTGTTTTCTGAGACTAATAACACAGGAAAATGCTTATGATAAAATGCTCAGGCTCCCCCACCAAAAGATACAGAATCAGATGTGCAATATGTGTCTAATATTGTTAGATGGTTTTCTTTGAGTAGTAGAATTAGAGGTGATTTTCATTTTTATTTGTTGACTCATTTTATAAACTTTTATAATGACAATGTATTAAATTTATAATTTTAAATTATTTGAGTGACCTAGAGAGACTAATAAAATATATTTCAGTCAAAAGAATTTTTCTTTAACCTCAAAAGAGCACTTCATAATTATTAGATGCATAAGAAGCCTCTAAATAAGTGATTAGTCCCTCCTCCACTAAAATCATAAGACTGTTAATAAAAATGTTTAGTTATGGTATAAAATTTAGCAATCAACTAACAACATTTATTCATTCATTTAATTAGAAGTTATTAAGTATCTATTAATTACCAGATATTATGTTATCAGAGAACTTATAACCCAGCTAGGAAAAACAAATGCCAATAAAAAGGGGCACATGCAAAAACAAAAAACAAAACAAAACAAAAAACACCCTACAAATGCAGGTGATATATATATCAGCTAATTGTGAGCTGTGTTTTGGAAGAAGTAACCTTTTATAGGTGACAAAGTTGATAAAGGGGTGGATATGTCTTATTCAAAGGTACAGAGATGAATACATGGAAACAGTATATGGAAAAGGCAAGCAGATTAACTTTCTCAAAATTGAAGGTCAATATAAAAAGGAAATTATGAGAAAATAAGGTGACTCCACTGAGCAGGAAAGAGACTGGGTAATGTGGAGGGGGGACTACAGTTGACCCTTGGACAACACCCAACTGAGTGGGTCCACTTATAAGCAGATTATTTTCAATAAATTATTGGAAAAATTTGGGGAGATTTGCAACTATTTGAAAAAACTCACAGACGAACCACATAGTTTAGAAATATCGAAAAAATTAAGAAAAAGTAAGGTATGTCATGAATGCATAAAATATATATAGATACTAGTCTACCCTTACTTGCATAGGCATAAGATGAGTGATATTTAACATAAAAAATAATGTGTTAGTTTTCTTACTGTTTTATAACTTTTCTTTCAAAGAATTATATTACTGTTCAGTATGCCTCTTCCTCATAATTGGAGAGACTGCGTATCAGCCTATCATCACAGGTAAGTGGTTTTTTAAAAGTAAACAATGTTTCCAATATTGTACTATGAATGTGGCTATAATACTGTATGCCATAAAAATTTGATAATGATTCAGTCTAGACTAGCCTACCATGAAGCAATCATATTGATTACACTAGGCTACCATAAAGCAATCCTATTGCTGCTTTGTTTTCAATGCATGAATCATTATACCTGTAAATAAATATGAATTGCTTTTTCATATTATTTTTTCATTTCTGATGTCTAGTGTTAGCAATACCTTTAACATCTACAGTGTTTTGTATCATATAATACAATATTGAAGTGGGTATTAAATGATTCATTTTGTAAACAGATGACATAAACTTACAGTATCGATAAATACAGTACAGTACTGTAAATGTATTCTTTTCCTTATGATTTTCTTAATAACCTTTTTTTCTAGCTTACTTTATTGTATGTATATATAATACATAAACATACAATATATATGTTAATCAAGTATTTATATTATCAGTAAGGCTTCTGGTCAACTGTAGGCTATTAGTAGTTAGGTTTTGGGGGAGTCAAAATTTTTTGTAGATTTTCAGCTGCCCAGGGGTTCAGCACACCTCACCCCCGAGTTGTTCAAGGGTCAACTGTATAGGTACAGTGTAAGCTATTCTTTAGATCTTGAACTATTTAGCTTTTGATGGTATTCTGATACCACTGACTTACATATCATCTCATCAACTCTAGCATGAGCTCCACCTCAGAGAGAGGAACCACATTTCAACTTTGTTCCATTGACCACATCGTGGTATACAGTAGGAATTCAAATATATGTTGACTTGATTTGAAAGTAAGGCTGAAGGGCTTGGATATCATACAAGAACATTCAAGAGATCATCTTGTGTCATACAAGATACATACAAGACAGATTGGTGGACATGGGTTATTTTGTAATTTTAAAAAGTAAAGAGAAAACAAAAAGGGAGATGCCATAAATTCTTGAGCAATGGAGTGGTAGCAATAATGACCACCTTTTATAACTCTCATAACAGTTTACATGTCAAATGTGCTTTATCCTCAACAACCCTGTGAGCTGTGACTTAAAGAAGTAACAAGCTCATAATCATAGAGCTAGTTGGTACTGCTAGGACCATATCTTCTAACTCCAAATCCTGTGCTTGGTCCATTTCTCATAGTACTTTAGGAACCAAACTCTTGTTCTAGCAAGGATGTGCAGAGTGTATTCTTGTGGAAAGGGACTGGAATCTCTAATATGTTTTGTTCTTTAGAAAGTGAAGACATTGAATATATCCACAAGAACAGAGTGGAGGATTTGGTTTGCAAAAGCTTTCAGGAATATCATGTATCATAACACAGCTTCTGAAATAATCTTAAGAGCCCACAGTAGCAGTTGCTAGCCATCTTTTGCAATTTTTATACATAATGTATATACTTCATCAGTGCAGCTATAGATTTTTTAGCAGGTCAAATTACCGGCTAATATATGATTCCTAAATATTTGTGGTGGTCTTTCAATTTGGCACATATACTCTCAAGGGCAATATAAAATCTTCTACCTAGATCTATTTGGTATGAAATTATGGCAAAGCTTATATTTTAAACACTCAATATAGATTCTCATAAAATTGTAAACTTAAAGTACAAAATTATAATATATACTTTCAATACTTTAGATGATCATAGTCCAAAATTAACTTAGGATGTGCATTTTTCAGTTTTTATATATGTTTGTGCTTCCACTTAACTTAAGATAGATACTCAAAATGGAAGTAAGTCTGCTTTTAAAGAGACGGTAGTCGATCACGTTAGACTACAGGTTAGAAGTTTTCAATCTGTTATGGATTTAAAAGCTAAAGGTTTTCTCTCTTTTTTAAAATATTTTAATTGTTCTAGGCTGTTGGACTTCAATGTTATTATGTTTTGGTCCAGACACATTAAAGTTTTGTTAATTTAAGACATAATCATCTAATCCTTTTTCTTCCCTTGGCATTTATGAAAATATATTTTATTAGTTGCTTCTTTGCAATCTGTAAAGCTCTGGCGCATTTTATGGACAATATTTTATGACTACAACCCAGTTCTCCACAGCATTTACTTTTTTTAAATAACACTCTGTATTACTGTATTATTGACTCATACCCAATTTATTACCTACTGTTCATAACCACCAGCTCTTTCCTTGTGGTGCCATTGCCAGTTCAGCATTTCCTTGTTCTATATTTGTGCATTTAATTATTCTCCCTTAGTGAGCCACATTACCTATCTTCACTGAATTTCATTTTATTGATTTCATCCCTGTTCTCCAATTAGCAACAACAAAAATCATAATATATTTTAATCTTTCTTTCCAAAACTAAAAAGCTACAAAACCAGCATTTACAGTATTATATCATATTAGCTCAGGAAGCCAAGATAGTTATATTGCATGAAAAATGCTCATTCTTCTCTCTTACCCATCAGGAGCAAGCTTTCTTGTTCTTTAGTTAACAATTATGAATTGTTATTACACAAGTAATTTTTGTAAAAAACAATTTTAAATAAAGGTAAACACAAAGAAATTTACTAATTTTTATTAATACCTTGTTTTCCTTTTATCCTGTCTTCCTTTTCTTCTTCCTCTTTTCTTTCTATCTACCTACCTACCTAAAGTGGTAATAAACATGTAATTATTGTACACATAATTTTTGCAACCTGTTTTTCACTTCAAAGTATATTTTAAAATCTTTTCATGTCAATAAATAGCTCTCTAAAACATCATTTAATGACTACTTAAATATGTTACAGCCTGCTGACTTTTGAAGCACTTTAAAAATAATGACATACTAGACATATAGCATTATCATCATAAGCAGTTGAAAAATGTAAAGAGGAGGGACCGGACAATGAATCTAGAATTAGTGCAAAACCACTTTTTAGATGTCAAAAATTATGTTCTCAGTATTATTTATGTGAAAAAAGAAAAGACACTGATTCTCAGCCATTACTTCCCTCTAAAACTTGGTTTTAGCCATTATTAAACTTGGTCCTCTTCGAGAAGTACCAAAGATTATCACGTTAGTCCAACATCCTGCTTGCCAAACAAGGCATCTTACATACTGTGGTAGGCAGAATTCTAAGATGGACCCCAAGATTACCACCTCCTGCTGAACTTGTTCTGTATAATCCCCTTTGTGAATATGATGGGATTTCACTCCTGTGATTAGGTTACATTACATGGTAAAGGTAAAGAGATCTTACAGGGGTGCCTAATAAGGTCCCTAATAAGTTGACTTTGAGTTAGATGAACACTATCCTGAGTGGGCCTGACATAATCAGGTGAGTCCTTTCAAAGAGAGTCCAGTCACGTCTGAAGGGAGAGATTTGAAATCAGAGAGATGCCCTCCTGCTGGCCTTGAGCAAGCCAACAGCCATGTCGTGAACTGCCTATAGGGACAGCCATGTGGCAAGGATCTGAGCACAGCCTCTGGGTGTTGAAAGTGGTCCTTGGTTGATAGCCAGCAAGAAAATGGAGACCTTGTTCCTACTGGAACAAGGAACTAAGTTTTGCCAACAACCATGAGCTTGGAAGACAACCCTCATTTTCAGAAAGAGGCACAGCCAAGCAAACGTCTAGATTTCAGTTCTCTGAGATTCCAAGCAGAGCACCCAGCTAAGCTGTTGCCTGTACTTCTGACCATGGAAACGGTGAGATAATAAATTTATGTTGTTTTAAGCTACTTAGTTTGTGACAATTTGTTATGCAGCATAGAAAACTAATTCAGATCATGCCATTATTATTTGATCAGAAGAGACCTGCAATTTGGGTTGGGTTATTTCAACTCAAAGGAAAGGTATAGGGGATCCTATGTGGCCGCAGGTCCAAGCTGCATTTTCTAATCCAGCTATATTTGTAGTAATGTTTAGATTTATATCCCTGACACCAGGGTCTGTTTTGAATTAGTTCAAAACTCAGAGGAGAAAGAAAACAAATAGCACTTTATGGAGAGATATCATTAATATACTTTCTGTTTTGAGCAAAAAAATTATCTCATTTTTTTCCCTCTCAGTAATGGAAACTTCTAATGGATCTAATTCTCATGATATATATTAATAGGTTTACTCAAAGACAGTTACTCTGCAGTAGCAGCTAGTAGGCACTAGATGCAGTTTTAGACTACACAGTTCATGCTGAAAGAGCCTAAGTGAGGTGCTTAATCTAAAAGTCCCTGTAAAGCCAAGTAAAACCTAGAACTCAACATCAAGCCAGCTTTAGGTCATCTTCACAAATTTGGTCCTCCAGTGTCTGTCCTAGGTTATTAAGATATCTTAGAAAGTTATCTTAGTAACCTAGAAGTTATTAAAAGTCAGCCAGGACATTTAATCAAGTATATAGATTTCACTGATAAAAATTCATTTATCAGTTGGTATTTTTTTTTTGAGTTGTTTTTTAAGTTAATTAATTAATTAATTAATTGTATGACTGTGTTGGGTCTTCGTTTCTGTGCGAGGGCTTTCTCCGGTTGTGGCAAGTGGGGGCCACTCTTCATCGCGGTGCGCGGGCCTTTCACTATCGTGGCCTCTCTTGTTGCGGAGCACAGGCTCCAGACGCGCAAGCTCAGTAATTGTGGCTCACGGGCCCAGCTGCTCCGCGGCATGTGGGATCTTCCCAGACCAGGGCTCGAACCCGTGTCCCCTGCATTGGCAGGCAGATTCTCAACCACTGCGCCACCAGGGAAGCCCTATCAGTTGGTATTTTAACATTATATTGTCTTATAGAAACTCTGAATAAACTAAGAGAGTGAATGAGTAATAGAAAAACAGGGTTTTTGAAACTTCAAGACAGAAAAGTAGTAAGAACACACAGTAATGTATAAATGAGTTTAGAATCAGTAGTGACTGGGAGAAAGAACTTGCAAATTATATATCTGATAAAGAACTCTATGCAGAGTATATAAAGAATTCTTAAAACTGTATAATAAGAAGGGAAATGACCCAATTTTTTAAATGGGCAAATATTTGAAAAGACCTTTCACCAAAGAAGATGCAGGAATGGCCAATAAGAACATGAAAGATACTCAATAGCATTAGTCATTAGGGAAATGTAAATCAAAACTACAATGAGACACCACTTCACTTCCATTAAGATAGCTGTGATAAAAAAGACAGACAATAAGGCAAAGATGTGGAGAAACTGCAATTCACAGTCCTCATACATTGCTGTTGGGTACATACAACGGGAC
This sequence comes from Balaenoptera borealis, assembly GCF_965194805.1. NCBI lineage: Eukaryota > Metazoa > Chordata > Mammalia > Artiodactyla > Balaenopteridae > Balaenoptera > Balaenoptera borealis. The sequence continues at coordinate 116,965,513 of NC_138861.1, read as the reverse complement.
AGTCACTTTGAAAAACAGCTTAGCAATTTTTTAAAAACTTAATCTTACCAATAAGCAATTCCACTCCTAGGGATCTACTCAAGAAAATGAAATTCACACAAAGACTTGCACACAAATGTTCATAGCAGCATTATTCATAATAGAAATTACCCCAGATGTCCATCAGTTGGTGAATGGATAAACAAAATATGCTATATTCATAGAGTAAAATACCATTAGGCAATGAAAAGCAACAAAATACATATACATACTACAACACGGATGAATCTCAAAAAACATGCTAAGTGAAGGAAGTTGGCTGTAGAACACCACATATTGTATGACTCCATTAATACAAAAAATACAAAGGAGGCAAATCTATGGAGGAAAAAAGTGATTAAAGATTTCTTGGGGCTAAAAGTGAGAAAGAGGAGGAGCTGCAAATGGGTTCAAAGGATCTTCTAGGGTGAAGGAAATGTTCTAAAGTTGGATTCAGGTAGTGGTTGCAAAACCCTGTTAATATACTAAAAGTCAGTGAATTGTATACTTAAATTGCATAAATTGTATGGTATGTAAATAAGAACTTAATAAAACTATTTTTTAATGTATCAGTCATGAATTGGACAGCAATCAATGTATTGTTGAAAGAAGTTGAATAGACATAATATTTTTGAAGAGCAGTATGGCAATGTATATCAAGACTTTATATATCCTTTGACACTCCAATATTTTCAGGAACTTGCCCTACAGATATACTCATATATAAGTGTATAAAAATAGATGAACAAGGATCTGGCCTGAAATATTGTTTGAAATTTTAAAAACCTCAAAATATTCTGAATGTCTATTATTATGGTAATAGTTAACATAAATTATGATGTATCCAGATAATGAAATACTATGCAGAATTTTTAAGGAAGAAGGTAGATATTTAGGTACTGTTTTGTCTAAGATATATTGTTAACTGAAAAAAATTATGTACCATGTATATGTTCCCACTCATCTGAGTATAAATTCACTCATGTAAATACAATATCTGAAAAGATATACCTGCATATTGTCTCTGAAAAGTAGGACTGAGGAGAGAATAAAGACCTTTACTATTAATTTACGTATATCTTTCTACTATTTCAACTTTCCACAAAGAACATGTATTAACCTTATTTTTTAAAAAGAAGTTAAAATTAATTAATAAAAAGCCACTAGGGGCTTCCCTGGTAGCTCAGTGGTTAAGAATCTGCCTCCAATGCAGGGGACACGGGTTCAAGCCCTGGAAGATCCCATAGGCCCTTACACCACAAATACTAAGCCTGTGCTCTAGAACCCACGAGCCACAACTACTGAGTCCATGTACCACAACTACTGAAGCCCGCGCACCTAGAGCCTGTGCTCCGCAAAAAGCCCCCGCAATAAGAAGCCTTCACACCACAACGAAGAGTAGCCCCTGCTCACCACAACTAGAGAAAGCCCACGCGCAGCAACGAAGACCCAATACAGACAAAAAAAAAAAAGCCACTAAAGAAAAAAAGCAAATTTAAAAAAGGAACCAGTTAGTTGGTCACCACTTGGGGATTAACAGTTAAATATATTGAAACTTTCTGAGGTAGCAAAAAGGAACCCTATATTATAGTTAACTTACCATTTTGGGAAAGGGTTATGCCAATAGCCTTTGCACTGGTTAAGTGAGGGAAAGGTAGCTTTTAAAAGTTTCAGTATATATCAATAGTATATGTCATCATGCAAGAGATTAAAAATGACTGATTCATAGATAGCGCAATGAAGATACTGCTCTCAGAGGAACTATGGTCAATTTTCCACATCCTACTGATGGCGGTGATCTGTTCAGTATTGAGCTATTTTCCTCTCATGGGGGAAGTATAAAGAGACCATCTTCACTTCACTCTAAGTAGTAACAGCTACTATTTATTCAGTGCCTACTCTGTGCTGGGTACTTTACATATAAAATTATCTCTAATATCTCTAATATCTAATATCTCTAATATCCACATATCAACTCTGCAAAGTAGGAATTGTTGTCCTCTTTTCTTCATTTGAGGAAACAGGCTCAGAGAATTAAATTCCTTGCAAGAAGGTGCACAGAGAGGAAGTGCTAGAGAGAAGTGCTACAGAGGAAGCTGACGCTTCCACCAGGTCTCACAGTAAGACAGAACATCTCTCATGATTCCAACAGCCAAGCGTCTTTACATCAGGTTCAAATTCTTACCTGTTCATCTACCTCTTGAAAACTGTCAACGTCAGTACCGTTTGTTTCAGACTTCCCACATGTTCCACTAAGAGATGAGCTGCTAGCACTTATGCTACTTTCTGGGGTGCCTGTGACACTGTCACTGGCTGGTCGTGAAGACACAAAGAGGCTGATGTTATCAAAATCATCATCACAGAACCTGTTCTCGGTGTCCACCTTCTGCACTTTTGCTGGAGTGTAGGGTTTTAGGAAGGAGGAATACACATATCCTTTTATAACTGGATAGGAAATAGAAAGAAGAAACATGGTTATTTATAACTCTTTCCAAACAGTTGCATTTAGAGAAGGACACAGAGGCCCCCTGGGAAAATCTCAACTAGAAGAGAGGTGGAAGTTCTTTGCTTCTTATGCAAAAAACTTACTTCCTGTGTCAACAAGCCACCTGCTGGTACTCCCCAACGGATCCTTCTGTTCCATCACAGCCACCAACTCCCCTTCCAGAAGATTGATGTCATATTCTTGTGTAGCATTGCACTTGCGCTTAGCTTGGTAGAGTTCCTCTGTACTGTACGTGGATAGAAGTTTGCAGCGGTGAGTGTCATTCTGACGTGGCATTTCCGGCTGAGAGAAGTAAGGAGAGATTTTGGTTCAGATAGATGTATAATAAAATCCACACAGATAAATACTGGTAGATATTTCTTCTCTGGAGATTTTTTAAATGTTGAAGCCATACATTGATTAAGGATTATTTCAATGTTGAGGCATAGATCAGGTTATTATGTGAAAGTATTTAGCTGAGTTATGCAGGGAAAGATTCTCTAGTTAGCACATGAGGGCAGTGTTGTAGAGAAAAAAGAAAATTCGGCTGAGAATACGAAGGCAGAGGTTCTAATCCTTCTTCGATGTTGAACAATTTTTTAATTCTTTGCCATGCTGTAGGCAATCACTTGTGTATTACGCACTTGATAAATAATATTTAATTAAGTAAATTGTACATGTGCATGTATTTTTCCGGGAGATAATATCAGTAAATTAGGCAGGAGTCAAGAGGCCTGGCCCCTGTCCCAGCTCTGCCAATAAGTGACTTTGAGAAAGCCACTTCATCTTTGCAAACTGGGATTCCTTATTGAGAAAAATGAAAGGTTTGAACTGTAATGATTTTACTCTATAAAATTCTGTTCACTCATCCAACAGATATTTATAGAGTGCCTACCTTGTGTTAGGCACCATTTAGGCACTTGTTTTGTACACATCATGTACAAAACAGATAAAAAAATCTATGACCTTATGGAGTTCATAGTATAGAGGCTAGAAATAGACAAGAAATTCTACATATAATAAGTAGGTAAACTATAGGATATTAGAATGACATAAATGATTTGGAAAATAATATATTATGATTTGATCAAGGCAAAAAAGTGATAGTCATCATTGTTATTGAATGCTACCAAACTCACCAGAATTTGCACAGTCTTCTTCTTTTCAAAACTAAGTTTCCTCTCAATAAATGTAGCACTGTTATCCTTCACAAAATTCAGATTTTGAACCTCTTCTAGCACTCGATTCTGAATTTCAGAGATGCTTGAAGCCAGCAGTGGTAACTGTAGTAGAAATATGACGTTCCCAGACAAATACTTAACCATATTAGGTATTGAATTTAGTAGATCTGTGATGAACAGTGAAAAAGTATACCATATTCCACAGCGAAAAATTAGGGCAACATTAAAACTCCTATATCAAAACGATCTAATTTGTTGTCTCCAGAAACCCCACAAAAATGACAAGGATTTTTTTTTAAGTTCAAGCCTAAATAAAAGGAAACAGAAGAGAAAAAATTACAATAGCAATAAAATTTTTGGAAGAAAGACTCAGTAATTGATGGCAGTAGTCCCCTCCAATGTGGTGGGGTGGTACAGTAGGAAGGAGAAAAAGGCTAAAACAAGAAACATTGGTTAAGATCCTGTGGTGGTTAAAACAAATAAGCAAATTCTTTGATATGTTTCCCATCAAGAGGTGGAGTCAATGTCCCCTTCCCTCAAAATTGGGTGGGACTTTATGATTGCCTCAATGAATAGAATGTTGAAATAAATAGAATAATGGAAGTGATGCTGTTTGACTTTCAAGATTAGGCTAAAAATGATCATGCAGTTTCTGCTGGTTTCTCTTGGGACACTCACCTTAGGGAGACTTTAGTTGCTATGGAAGAAGTCCAGTTGCACTGTGTCCACCACATCAAAAGACCATGTTGAAAGATGGAGCGGGGAGTGGTGGGGGTGGCAGTGGGATGGGTGGGTGCCTGTGGGGCCCCAGCTATTCCAGTCCCCAGCTGTTTGAGTCTTCTGTCATCTTCCCACCACCAATCTTAGAGGCCTGAGAAAGTCTTTGTGACGACTTCAGCCTCAGCTATTATCTGACTGAGACACTGAGAATGATTACCTGATCCCAGTGAACCCCAGAACTATGAGAAACAATAGTAAGAAATGACTATTGGTTGTTTCGTACCGCCATGTTTGGAGTAATTTGTTATGCAGATATAGACAACTGGAATTGTTTTGAAGCAGTTGTATCCCCAGATTCTTTCTCCATTTCAGTGAATCTTGGTGATTGCTTCTTCCCTACCTTAGCAGAAGATGAACTTTTCTTTTCTGCAAATGGTAAAACAGAGAGTATCTAGACTGGGGACACTAGGCACAAATAATGGTGGGGGACCCACGTTAGAAAGAGGGTAATTAAGTGAGTGGATATAGACTGGACCCAGAGACCCTGCCAACCAGGCCTAGCAGTCAACCATTACCCTTTAGGCAGAAAACTTGAAGGGACATCTCTGGAGACTCTGACCAGCCTAAGAGGAAAGACCTAATGGTGCTATCATCAGGAGTTCCCAAATGAAATTGCAGTCAAATTGCTCTACACAGTAGTGGATGCTTAGAGTTTTCAATGCCTATCTAGGTGCTCAATGCTGCCAATTAGTCCTCAACTCTTTATCAGTGGTGAATGATCAAGTATATCAGACATCTAAGGCATAACTATAACAAGAAAGAAAGAGTCTTATAAAAATAAAAGCAACCTGTTTTCATCTTAAGAAAGCCAAAAAGAACCTTCAAAGATTGAAATCATGGGAACAGAAATAAGAATACATCAAAAGATGGGTTTGAAGATTAAGTAGGAAATTTTCTTAGGAAGTAGAGCAAAGCAATAAAGAGATAGAAAATAAGTGGAAAAAGATACAAGATTAGAGGAACAACCAGGAATTTCAGAAAGAGAGAAAAGAGAAAGGGAAGAGAGAAAAATCATCAATGAAATGTTCAAAGTTTCTAGAAGCGGAAGACATAAATTTTCAGGTTGAAAGGATCCCACAAAGCATCTGACACACCAAGGTTCATCATCATTAAATTTCAGACTGATGAAGACAATAAGAAAATTCCATAAGCTTTTAGAATGGGATAGGGTGGGGAAAGTGCATACAAAGAATCAAGAACCAAAATGCACCCAGAGTTCTCAACAGAAACAGTGGAAGCTAGAAGACAATGGAATAATGGAATGCTTTCAAATTCAGGAAGAACAACTTAAAATTTTACACCCAGCCAAACTATCAATTAAATATGATGATAGTACAAAGACATTTTCTGATATTTGAGGTATCAAAATATTAACCTCCCAATTTTCCTTTCTTAAGAAACTACTAAAAAATTTGCTCCCCCAAATAAAGGCAGAAAGCAAGAAGGTCAACATGGGATAAGGAAATGTGAGATCCCACACAGAAGAGAGGTAAAGGGATTCCCCAGAATGATGATGAAGTGTAATCCCAGGATTACAGTTAATTATGAGATAAAAAGCATAACCAGTTCTCTGAGAGATTTCTGCAAGAAGACACAATTAATAGAATATATCACACATCTGAATGTCTTAAGAAGTGATCCAGTCAAACTGGCAGATAAAGTTAGGCAAATGAAAATTAAGCTGATAAAAGACAAACACAATTATTTAAGAAAAACAAAAAAGCTATACATAAAAGAAAAAGTAATCATAGAGTTGTATTGCTGAACTCTAACCAGCATTCACTTTGTGTGCTGAATGTATTTTGTTTGTTTTTTCAAATTTATTCTTCTTCCATTTCCATCCTACTCTGTGCTCTGGAAGGCTGACCAGTATAGAATGTATCAACAGCTTCCTTGCACTCTGGTTTCCAGATGGGTTCTTGCAATGAGAAGCACCCATAGGAAATCAGAATAAGGGAGGAAAGTGAGATAAGGATATTTATTTCCCAATAAATTTCTTTAGTATTTATTGCTTTCTGTAGTATTGACTGATAGTCACAGATCCTGTCAGGTAAACATTTCCACTTAGCTCTCTCTACACATTCCTATAGCTACTCCTTCCCCTTGTCCCTTTGAAGACTGGGTGTTTTAAGGCTCCTTCTTTTATTTTACTGTATATAATCTTTTAAGTTACACTTCAACTTTAAAAGTTTAAAAATAGGGGATTGATCAGAGAAATGCAAATCAAAACCACATGAGATATCACTTCATACCCACTAAGATAGCCATAATAAAAAAGACAGATGTGAGGAAATTGGAACCCTCAATCATTGCTGTTGAGAATGTAAAATAGTGCAGCCACTTTGAAAAACAGACTGGCTGTTATTCAAAAGGTTAACATAGAGTTACCATATGATCCAGCAATTCCACTCCTAGGCATATACCCGAGAGAAATGGAAACATACATCCACTAAGAACTTGAATGTTCATAGCAGCATTGTTCATAATAGCCAAAAAGTAGAAATAACCTAAATGTTCATCAACTGATGGACAAATAAAATGTGACATATCCATACAATGTAATATTATTTGGCAATAAAAAGAATTAAGTTCTGAAACACACTGCAACATGGATGGAACTTGAAAACATTATGCTAAGTGAAAGAAGACACTCACAAAGAACCACATGTTGTATAATTCTATTTATGCCACATGTCCAGAATAAGCATATATGTAGAGACAGAAAGTAGATTGGTGGTTGTCTGGGACTGGGGAGGTTAGGGGGAAATGTGGAGTCACTGCTAATGGTACAGAGTTTCTTTTGGGGGTGATGACAATATACTAAAAATTGATTGTGGTGATGGGTTTCACAACTCTTACGAATATACAAAAACCATTGAGTTGTACATTTTAAATGGGTGGAGTGTATAGTATGTGAATTATATCTCAATAAAGTTGTTACCAAAAAAATAGGAGGCTGATTACACACTATTGTACAACTATGTAGTGGACTAATATACAGCTGTAAAAGAAATGAGGAAGCTCTTTATGTACTGACATGGATGTTAAAAGCAAGTTGCAGAATGGTACTATACTTTGCTAGTGTAGGAAATAAAAATATATATTTGCATTTATGTTTAATGGCACAAAGAAACTCTAAGTATATAAAAATGAACTAATATCAGTGGGGGTGAGAGCAGGAGTTGGAGTGGTTTGGAGACAATGAGTATGGGACTGCTTACTTATTTTTATATAGTTCTTCCTTTTGAGCCAGGTAAATGTAGCACCTCTTTATTCAACTTAATTTAATTCAGAGGATAAGTTAAAAGTTAATTAAATATACAATAAAAAGTAAAGTAGGGACAATTAATTTTCCTCCAAATGTTGTCCATTAAATATCACACGAGCTGAATGATAAGTAATACACTTGAAATGAAGGGCCAAGAAACGAAGCTGATTTTTTAAAAATTGATATTAGGTTGTAAATATCTTTCTTCCTCTTCAGAAAATAATTATAAGGACTTCCCTGGTAAAGAATCCGCCTTACAATGCAGGGGATGCAGGTTCAATCCCTGGTCAGGGAACTAAGATCCCACATGCCGCAGGGCAACTAAGCCCACGCGCCACAACTACTGAGCTCTGGGTGCCTCAGCGAGAGAGCCCACGTACCACAAACTACAGAGCCCACGTGCCACAACTACAGAAGAGAAAACCTGCACGTCACAGCTAGAGAGAAGCCCGCGCACCACAACAAAGAGCCCACGCGCTGCAGCAAAAGATCCTGCATGCCTCAACGAAGATCCCGTGTACTGCAACTAAGACCCAAGGCAGCCAAAAAATAAATAAATAAATAAATAAATAATAAATAAATCTTTAAAAAAAAAAGAAAATAGTTCTAAAATCATACCCTAATGGAAAGCTAAGATATATACATATATTTATACATATATATATATTTCTTTTTTTTTTTTTTTCCACATGCACATCAGGCTTCTCTTCCTTGGAGGAAAACAAAAGCAAAACAAAGACTGGTTTGACTGATATCCTATTTCTGTCATTACACTGAGATGACCTTATTTTGGATCCATGTCTTAGTCATGGTTAACATTTAAAAACGGTTGAATGGGAAGAGAATACAAAATATAAGTTGATAAGCTTCAACATAGCATCAGGCAGATGGAGCTACATTGGTTCCCTCAATGAGGGGAGCAAAGCTGAAAGATGTTTGGTGTTTGAAAAGGAATTTCCAAAAAGAGCTCCAAGTGTATAAGTCACAGCACAGCAGCACTAGGAAAATTGATTTCACCTTCCTGTGGAGAAGAGGGATGAGGACCAGAACATTCTCTGACTGGCTTCAGCTAACATAGAAACCACACGCATGCACCACACTCGGGCACGCTATGAACAGGCTGCTTTGCACGGTGTGCTTTCTGACAGATTCCGTAGGCCAAGGTAGCCAAGTGCGGGCGCTGTGCTTACCGGCACCACCGTGGAATAAACCCTCTGGGCCACGAGCATCAGGTCCCTGAGGAGGGTGATGAAACTGCACAGGCAGTTCAACAGAATCTTCTGCGCGGCCCGGTTGAACACCTGGAGCTCTTGCACAAGCTGGGCGTTGAGGGCCTCATATTCCCTTTTGGCCAAGTCCGACTCATCCGCCGCCACCCGCTGCAGGTGGCTGTTGTAGTCCAGAAGTTTGTCATAGCGTTTCTGGATTAGCTTCTGGGGCCCTGGGAATAGGGACCGCAGGGCTGACAGGGGCATCAGGACAAGCTTCTGTAAATGAGCTGCCTGCCAAAAGAGCAAAACAATCCCGTCACAGAAGGAGGAACACCCAATACCACGTCTGGAGTTGTTATCAGTAGGCTTCCTTCCTCCCTGCAGGAACACAAAGGAAGGCAGGAAAGTATCTAGACAAGTTGAAAGAGCATGGGATCATTTTTTTGTCTAGCTAAACCTGTTCAAGGACTTAAAACAGCAACTCTAGACTCTAACGTTGAACCTCAAGAGTGAACAGGAAGAAGATTACAAAAGTTGAAACCTGCACACCCAAACTATGCTCCACCCTTCTCTCTACAGACGTTGGTTTTGTCAGTGGGGTCACTTCCCTCAACACTTTCCCCTTCCCCTTCTTTCTAATCCCAGAGCCAACTGGAGCTTCTCCAGAACATGGGCTAGGGGGTAATCTCCACCTTTGACTACCAAGACTGCATAAGTTATTCACATATCATTCCCTTCCTTTGCTAGTAATAAAAGGAAGACAATTGGTCTTAGGAGAGGCTGTATCTTATTCCTCCCACATCTACCCCAATTCCCTGGCTACCCTGGTGGCTGATTTTGGTAGTGGAATCCTATCCCCTATACAGATAGTCCCCCCTTATTACGGGTATTTTGTTCCTGTTATAGAAATGACCAGAGAGTTATTGCTTCCTCTTTAAATACTTTGAAGGATTAAGCTGATGCTGATTCTGTGTCCTAAATTGTTATATTTTTAGGTCTGAGTCATTGAAAATGAACATTGTATTAATGCCTAACTCCATGCCAGCAACTGAGCACCCTAGATTTAATTTCTTCTATTTCTCTTTCCTCCCCTCTATTCTGAAGTATACTAGTATCTTACATTTGCTGACTGCCCAAATTTATCATATATGCTTGGGTGTCATGATTATGTTATGGCAATTTGGAAGTAGTTTTCTCTTTTGTACCCTGAAAGATGTTCTAGGGAATCAGCATCTGAGCAGCAGCTTGTATTAATTAAGTGACCTCTAGTAACTTTGTCTGAACTCATGGGAAATCTAGAAGAGGAGGGAGACCAATCTCTTATTGGCACCAGCAATAGTCAACACAGATTAAATTTGATGTCTAGCTTATAAAATAATCATTATATACCTGCAGACTATTTAATGAGTCCTTCAACTAAGCAAGGAATCTGTTTACTGTTCTGGGATAAATTACTGTGTTTGTGACATACTTGAATTCTACAGGTAATCTAATTACAAAATTACAATATAATTACAATATATAAGTCCTATGACCCACAGACATGAACCAGTTCATCTGTACCTGGGAATTATGGTTGGAATGAATAAGAATTGGATTTTATTCTAATATTCTGTGCTATACAAAATGTGTAGATAGGTACCTCTCATGATTAGATAAAAATAATTGCTCTGCCTTTAGATAGATTCGAGCTCTTAATATTTGATTTTTAAAAAGAGTTCAATATACCTTATCATAAAAAGGTACTTTTATATTGAGCTTTCTGATAATTATTTTAATTTAGCATAATTTATCATCCTGTGGTTTTATGCAAGGTAGGGAAGGACACCTTTCTTCATTCTGTCAAGTTCTGGGGCATGCTTGATGAAGGAGAAGCTATATACCATATTCTTCATGGTGTTCAAGAAATAGTTATTACCTTAACTAATGTCAGAATTAAGCTAGAGAGCAAACCCTTAAGGACTTTTCTAAAATGTGCTTACTGTAATTAAGCCCAGAAAACATATAAAGAACTAGGCACACTTTTTCTATTTAACATGTTGTAAAAACTGACTTTCTCCTTTCTCTCTCTCCCTTCCTCCCTCTCATCCATCTAATCTACCATGTTAGTCCAGATGTAATCGTGACTTTCCATTCCCCAGTGCCAGGAAAGCTAGATGCTTCTGGGTATTTTTCTACTGGAGTGGGCACTGTCGCAGTATCCCTTCCCAGGATTCGGAAATATGAGATGGGGGACGTTACTGGGATTTAGAGCCTGGTAGGAAAGCTAAACGTCCTCCAACACAAGGGTCACTCAATGAAGATTTGTCTGACCCCAAATGCCAATGATACCATTACAAAAATGCCAGTTTCAAGGATCTTCAAGATGATGGAGTCTATTATATCTTTTATATAATACTTGAAATACTACTATGAAATAATAATACCTGTGGAACACAAGATACTAAATTTAAATTAGTATTACTTGGACTGGTTTGCCACCCAAATACTTTCTTAGCTCAAGCATGTTTTTAATGATTCCCAATCTATGTTTTATGATTCTGTATATTTTACAGAACTCTCAGAAAACAAATATTTTACCACAGAACAGAAGACATAATATATGACTCAAATAAAGCACTTTCTGAATAGGAAGGCCTTACTATCCAGTGAATAATATGTTAATAAAAGTCACATCCTCAGAAAGTATCTTTGCTCCTCATGTAAAAACTCTAGGTATTTCCAGAGACTCTTCTAAGAAAATCACATCTTTCTAACTTAATAAATCCCTGATACACCGTATGCAGACTTAAACTAAATATTGATTTTAAAAGCTGCACAGACACTGACTACCCTAGAAACACAGTCTGGAGCCCTCTTAAATTTTGATTATAGTAAAAGCCTCACTAATCCATTTCAAAATATTTAGTGATAAAAAAATCTCCTGTTTAAATCTACTGATTTTAACATTAGTATTTGCTTTAGTGCATGTTTTATTTTTAACTCCAAAAAAATAAATGAAAAGCAGCTTTTCTCTTAACCCTACTATTTCATTTACATTCATCTGCGGGTATAAATAACTTACAAAGTCATCAGAGGGATTTGGGGCATTACTTGGAGCCTCTGAATAGCCTCTCTCCTCCTCATCTTTGTTGTGTGAAATCTCTTGGAGCTCCATTACACTCTGCAGAGCTAAAGGCATGGCATCCTGAAACCCAAGAACAAAGTTACCAAAAGGGCAAAGTTCTGAAGTGAGTACAATTAAATGTATCCCAAAAGTGCACTTCATCAACATAACTATTACCACTGAGAGAAAAAGAAAAAAAGGAAGGAAAAAATTTTATGAACACTTTGTACAATCAGGTTACCTATAACAATCTATTTCCTTACTTTTCCCCCATGTCACTTTCTCATACTGCTCTGTAGGTATGACATCCTCTTTTTTTTTTTTTTAACATCTTTATTGGAGTATAATTGCTTTACAATGGTGTGTTAGTTTCTGCTGTATAACAAAGTGAATCAGCTATATGTATACATATATCCCCATATCCCCTCCCTCTTGAGTCTCCCTCCCCCCTCCCTATCCCACCCCTCTAGGTGGTCACAAAACACGGAGCTGATCTCCCTGTGCTATGCGGCTGCTTCCCACTAGCTATCTATTTTACATTTGGTAGTGTATATATGTCAATGATACTCTCTCACTTCATCCCAGCTTACCCTTCCCCCTCCCCGTGTCCTCAAGTCTCTTCTCTACGTCTGCGTCTTAATTCCTGTCCTGTCCCTTGACACCCTCTTTTATTAAGTGGAGTCCATCTTAAATTCCCTCTTTGGCCATTCTTCATCATTCAATTCTTACAGATCTCTTATTTTAAAAATCACTCTTCTTTGATTTATGTCTTTAGTTGTCTTTAGTGAATTTAATCTTCTCTTTAAGAGAACATGCTCATACTTTTTCTGAATCAATTAGTGGAAATGGAAGACTTTTCTGTAGATATTCCCAAGAGGCACTGACTCCCTGAAAAGTGTATCAGGGACAGGGTTCTCACTGCCCTCTGCATGTTATAGCTATGTTTTGGTTTTCCTTTCACAGAAGGCAGTGCTTTCGGAAGAGATTAGCAAACCTGACTGCAAAATCAGCCTCTGCATCAGTTAATAAATAAGAAAAGAATGTGGCTTGTTGGTTATGTGACATAGAACCTTGTCTCCAAATCACTATGCCTGTCAACTTAATCTTCTGTTGGTGTGATAGTCTATCAAAGAATGCAAACATCTTCCAAAACAGACATCCAAGAGAAAAACTGGAAAATAGAAAGGAACAATTTATTAACTAACTTACATGTAATTCTACTCACTTTCCATGTCTCATAGTCGTGACCATTGTCAGGATGTTGTTAAGGACACTATGTCCCCTTTATGAGATCCATCAGAAGAAACTCCTGACTTGGTTTTTCTACTAAATATAATTATACTGTACTCCAGCTGGTTTGTCTAAGAAGTCAGTGATTCTCAACAAGGGCAGGAAAACCTAGGGGACTGGAAATTTGTGGAGGTGTTTTTGTCTTCTACTCTGATTGTGTGGGAATATTTGCATATTGTAGTTTACGATATTTTGTTAGAACATGTTTTCCTTGATATTGATTTTCTTTTATGTATACCTACCTACCTAAGGTTAAATTATCTATGAATTTCATTCAGAACTGTAAAGGGGGCATTACAAAACACTGGTTATAAAATAAATAGAGGTGTTTGGTTTGTCTTAGAATTGTGTGATCATATACCCCTTTTTGGGTTGGCTGATAGGTAGCCTACAGCTAAATTTAAGATGCACATGCGGGTTTTTGTGGGTTTTAGGGCATTTATATTATGCACTTTTTACTTTTTAACTCCTCTAATTTTATGTTATGTCTCCTTTTGATTTTCTTTTTTCTTTCAGGTCTACTCTTAAATTTGCAAATAGGTGTTTCAGGTACTGGAAAGAGATATGTTAGTATAATCAAACAAATCACATTTCTGCCTTGTCTGCCGTTTTGTGTTAATTAACTCATCTCTTTCATAGAGAAAACATGCTGATGGTCCAGCCCTACGTGGCAATCATATGAACAAATGCCCCACCATATGGTAATTTGGATTGGGGGAAGGATGGAAGACGTAAGGGAACAAAGAGCAAAACCCAAGTCTTTATATTGGCTTCCTTCACCAGCAGCTTGCAGCCTCCCAAACTTGATACAATAAGCGTCATCATATAAATGATGAACAGTCACATTTACTCTTCATAATAACCAGAGACATCAAGACCTTTTTGTGGAAACATTGAAAACGGTTGTGCCTTACCCACCTGTACGTGTTGAAGACAGAATGAAATGTTCTTCACACAGTGCCGCACAGTCTTTTCTAAAGATCTAAATAGTTTTTCTTCTCTATTAAAGGTATTGTCTTTCACCTAAAATATAGATGAAATTATTTATTTTTATAACTCAGAGGAATCTGGTACTTAAAAAAATCACAAACCGTACTGGCCCAGCACATTACAAAAAACGTCTTGTTGAGATGTAAACGTTTCATGCTACGTTCTCTTTTTTTAACATCTTTATTGGAGTATAATTGCTTTACAATGGTGTGTTAAGTTTCTGCTTTATAACAGAGTGAATCAGCTATACATACACATATATCCCCATATCTCTTCCCTCTTGAGTCTCCCTCCCACCCTCCCTATCCCACCCCTCTAGGTGGTCACAAAGCACTGAGCTGATCTCCCTGTGCTCTGCAGCTGCTTCCCACTAGCTATCTATTTTACATTTGGTAGTGTATATCTGTCCATGCCACTCTCTCACTTCAACCCAGCTTACCCTTCCCCCTTCCCTGTGTCCCCAAGTCCATTCTCTATGTCTTACGCTGACTGTCTTAACACAGAACTTTCTGTGTCCAGCACATGGCACAACTGATGTTCAAATAGTGTATCAAAACCTCATGGTGCCGCTTAATTTGCTGTTCAGTTTTCACATTGCTTCACCTATGTCACGGTAGCTGTGGGATATAAAACTTTTCTCTGCAGTTTTTAATAGCATGTATTATGTGTGTACTCAAATGACACTGCATTTGTGGCTCTATAAAATAATTAATAAAATTAAAATGAAAAATTAAATTAAAATAAAAATTTGATCTATTGATTAGAATTTATTGTTTTGCTGATATGACTCATCCCAATTTATTTCACAGTGGTTATTTAGAAAATATTCTTAGGGTCTTGGCTAAAGAAATATGATAATTCTTTATCAACTCAAATTTGAAAGATGATGAAAAATCTTAACAAAAACCATTCTTCTGTTAGGAAAACTCTGCAGAGTTAAGATAGTGATCACATGTGTTCAGTTATTTTTTTGTTATCTTACATGTATACCTACTAGCATTCAGAAAAATATGCTTTTTTTATATGCTTGTGGCAACTTCTAGGAAGACACATTATTCTATCAATGATGAGAGGTATTTCTTGGTGTTCAAGAAGGCTACAAAATATCAGAACCAGCTTTGTGTTGGCAAAATCTGTGTGAACACACATCTGTTTTGTGGAATATATTGTGTATTCTTCAGTTTGGTACTGGGTAATAACTGTAGCTGTTCTCAGTTCCTACATTTGTTAATTTAAGGTGGTTGACCATAGAACTGAATGCATAGAAAATGGTGACATTTTATTTTAGTAGTTTAAAACCCCTTAATATTATTTATCTAGAAAGCTTTTCATTAAACAGGCAGCATAGTTCTTTGTAATCCACACAAAATTCATCACCCTCTGTCTTAGCATCTCTATGCTCTGACCCAGTTTGAGGCATATAACAGTATGCTGGGCAGAATTTTTAAAAAGCGGTTTTCAAGGACCAACTATTTTACTTTGTATATCTTGGCCGAGACCCACATGATGCTAAAGTAAGAGGTTCAAGGATCACACGATGAAAAATACTGCCTAGTTCTACTTCTTTATTGCCAAGCCTTCTCTTGTTGCTTTATTTTGTTGGAATATGCTGCTGTCCCTTTTCTGCCCTGCAAAATCCTGTTTATTTTTTTTTTAAGGACTTGCTCAACTGTCACCCCTGCTACAAATCCTCCCTCTAGTTCCTATTCTTTCCACTTCATAAAATTAATTGTACCCTCCTATGTGCTCTTACAACACTAATGATTTAAGTAATTTTCTCCACTGATGGATTGCAAACATTGGAGATGAAGTATTTTTTCTTAATATAATAATCACTAACATTTATTAAGCACTAACTATGTTCTGGACACTTGTGCTAAAAACCTGTCTTCCATTTTCTCATTTTAATTCTTATACAACCCTATGGGTTAGATGCTATGATAAATCCCATTTTAGAGATAAAGGAACAGAAGTTCCAGGAGGTGTGGCAGAGATTGTGAACATTCCTGCTATTGACCTTCTACCAATGGTACCTGCACCTCTAGTTTAAGGTGGACACGGCTGTCCTGCTAGAGACAACCCTTTCCAGACTCCCTTGCAGCTGGCTCTGCCTTTGTAACTGGGTTTGGGCAAATAAGTTGTGAGTGAAAGTGATGTGTTTCATTTCTGAATCTTAGCCTTAGAACATTTCCCTTGGGACTTTGAATGAAGACA